>NC_138374.1:100403811-100427930 GCF_054177405.1 Leptonychotes weddellii | reverse complement strand
CACACACACACACACACACACACACACACACTGGAATATTATGCAGCCATCAAAAAAAAGAAATGTTGCCATTTGAAACGATGTGGATGGAACTAGAGGGTATTATGCTAAGTGAAATAAGTCAATTGGAGAAAGACAAGTATCATATGATCTCACTGATATGAGGAATTTGAGAAACAAGACAGAGTATCATAGGGGAAGGGAGGGGAAAATGAAACATAGATGAAACCGGGAGAGGGAGACAAACCATTAGAGACTCTTAATTCAGGAAACTACCTGAGGGTTGCTGGAGTGGAGGGGTGTGGGAGGGATGGTGTGGCTGGGCGATAGACACTGGGGAGGGTATGTGCTATGGTGAGTGCTGTGAATTGTGTAAGACTGTTGAATCACAGACCTGTACCCCTGAAACAAATAATACATTATATGTTAATAAAATAAAAGAAAAAATTAAGTCAAATAAATGCCACTTTTGGTGAATGTTTAAAAAAAAAAGAAAGAAAAAGAAAAGAAAAGCTGGAAGCATCACAATTTCAGATTTCAAGTTATATTTCAAAGCTGTAGTAATCAAAACAGTATGGTGCTGGCACAGAATCAGACACATAGATCAATGGAACAAATAGAAAACCCAGAATAAACCCACAATTATATGGCCAATTAATCTTCAACAAAGGAGGCAAGAATATGCAGTGGGAAAATATCTTCAACAAATGGTGCTGGGAAAACTGGACAGCAATATGCAAAAGAATGAAACTGGACCACTTAAACTATACACAAAAATAAATTCCAAATGGATTAAAGATCTAGATGTGAGACATGAAACCATAAAAATTCTAGAAGAGAACACAGGCAGTAACTTCTCTGACATTGACCATAGCAATGTTTTTCTAGGTATGTTTCCTGAGGCAAGGGAAATAAAAGAAAAAATAAACTATTGGAACTACATCAAAATAAAAAGCTTCTGCATAGTGAAGGAAACCGTTAACAAAGCTAAAAAGCAATCTACAGAATGGGAGAAGATATTTGCAAATGACATATCTGATAAAGGGTTTATCAAAAATATATAAAGAATTTATACAATCCAATACAAAACAAAAACAATCTAATTAAAAATGGACAGAAGACATGAACAGACATTTTTCTAAAGAAGACATACAGATGGCCAACAGACACATGAAAGGATGCTTAACATAACTCATCATCAAGGAAATACACATTGAAACTACAATGAGATATCTCTTCACACCTGTCAGGAAATGGCTAGAATCAACAACTCAAGAAACAACAGGTGTTGGTGAGGATATGAAGAAAAAGGAATCCTCTTGCATGGTTGGTGGGAATGGAAACCAGTCCAGCCACTGTAGAAAATATGGAGTTTCCTCAAAAAGTTAAAAAGAGAACTACCCTATGATCTAGCAATCACACTTTTGATATTTACCCAAAGAATACAAAAACACTAAATCAAAGGGATACATGCACCCCTATGTTTATAGCAGCATTATAACAGTAAAGATATGGAAGCAGCTCAAGTGTCCATTGATTGATGAATGGATAAAGAAGTGGTATATGTGTGTGTACACACACACACGAATATTACTCAGCCATAAAAAAGAAAGAAATCATGCCACGTGCAATGACATGGATGGTGCTAGATAGTATAATGCTAAGCAAAATAAGTCAATCAAAGAAAGACAAAAACCATATATTTCACTTCTGTGGAATTTAAGAAACAAAACAAATAAGTAAAGGGGAAAAAAGAGATAAATCAAGAAACAGGCTCTTATTTATAGAGAACTGATGGTTACCAGGGGGTAAGTAGGTGGAGAACAGATGGGTGAAATAGGTGATGGGGATTAAGGAGTGAACTTGTTGTGATAAGCACCTGGTGATGTATGGAATTGTTAAATCACTGTACTGTACACCTTAAACTAATATAGCACTGTATGTTAACTAATGAATTAAAGAAAAAATTAAAGTATTTTGTGAAAGCCTATAGTTGAGTCTTGCTGTTTTTTCTTTTTCTTTTAAAATCAAATTTGACAATCTCCATAGTTCAGTTGAGGTCCTAGCACCATTTATACTCAATGTAGTTACTTATGGGGTTGGAAATCTACTATCTTCCTATTTGTCTCATCTATTCTTTGTCCCTTTTTACCTATTTTCTCTCTTTTGGGATTAAGTATCTTAATTTAATTTAATCTATCCTGTTTAATTTCCATTCTTGGTATATTAGCTACAGTTTTTTAAAAAAGTTTTTAGTGGTTGCGCTAACATTGACAAAATAAATCTTCAACCTTTCACAATCCATCATCTAATTTTATTCTGCTATGTCATATGTAGTATGAAGTCTATTCAATAGTATAAACCTATTTTCCTCTCCAATTCGTATGCTATTTTTATCACATATTTCACTTCTATATATAAGCTCCACAAAATATAATTTTTTAAGAAGTCAATTATGTTTTTAAGAATGTTGAAAATGAGAAAAAAGTATTTCATATTTACCCCATGTTTCTTTATGGGCCCTTTGTTCTTTTGCATCAATTTGTGCTTCCATTATTTTCCTTCTGCTTCCTACAGCAATTCCTGTAGTGCATATCTGCTACTGATAAGGTCTCCCAGCCTTGGTTTATCTAAAAATTTTTGAATTTTACCTTCATTTTAAAAAGATGCTTTCACTGGTATAAAATTACAGGTTAATTGTTTTATTTTTCTTTCTTAACCTTGAAACTGTTATTTTCTTCTGGATTGCACATTTCTCAGCAAGACGACTAGAAATCCTTCTCTGTCTCCTTCTACATAATGTACCTTTTTTTCCCTTTGGCTCTTGTTAAGCCTCACTTGGTATCAGTTTTCATAAACTTTGCTTAGGATATGCCTTGGTGTGGTGTGTGTACATACCTGTGTGTATGGGTGAGTATGTGTATTTATCTTACTTGGAGTTAATTTTTTTTAATCTGTGAGTTTTTACTTTTTATCAAATTTCAATGTTCATTTGCTATTTCTTCAGATTTTTTCTACCCTCCTTCCACTCTTACTCCTCTTCCACTTATACATATGTTAGACTACTTACTAATATCTATAAGTCATTGAGCCTCTGTTCTTATACTTTTTAGTACTTTTCCTTCTCCATGCTTCATTTTATGAATAGATTATCTTGCTGTATCTTTGGGTTTATTGATCTTTTCTTCTGCTGTGTCTAACCTGTTGTTAATCCTATCCAGTGAGATTTTAACTTCAAATATTTTATTTTTCGTATCTGGAGCTCCATTTGATTATTTTTATATCACCATTGATTTTCTCATTATGTTCATTTACTTTAAATATTTGAACATAGTTACAGTAACTATTTTAACATCCTTGTTTCTAATTCTATCATTTCTGTCATTTCTGCATCTGTTCTTATTGACTGATTTTTGCACTAATTATGAGTCACATTTTCCCGTTTCTTGGAAAGCCTAATAATTTTTATTGAATATTGGACTTTGTGAATATTATATTGTTGAGTGTCTGGTTTGCACTGTCTTTCTTTAAAGAGTGCTGGTCAGGCAGTTAAATAATTTGCAGATGTTTGTCCTTTTGAGATGTGTTTGAACTTTTCTAGAGGAAGTCTAGAGTAGTCTTCACCCTATGATAGTACAGCTCTACTGCTGAGCTGTGACATCTCCACTGGATGTCCTGGTGTGATCACCAATGGCTCTCCAATCTGACTGGAGTTTGAATACCTCCCCACAGCTTAAACATCACACTAAGCTGTGTGAGCTTCTAGGGATTATTCTAATTACAATTCTCTGGATATTCTCTGCCTGGTATTGTAAATTTTCCTCTATGAATGTGCAGCCTAATACTAAACAAAGACTCATGAGGATCCTTCTTCAGGTTTCTGGAGTTTTTTTCCAGTTCACATCACGTTTCTAAAATTCTAAACTGCAACACCCAACAGCCTTAACTTCCTTGAGCTTTAATTTTCTAGGTTAGAAATCTCTATCTGAAATTAGATTATTTCTAGATTAGAAATTTCTATCTCCTGAATTCACTAAGGTTACTGGGCTTTGCTTGGGTTGACCCCACCTCCACTATGCCCACTGTCCAGAAATTGCCTCCAGGCAGAAATACAAGGTCATTAGGGGGTTCACCTTTTTTCTCTCCATTAGCAAATAAGGGTCACAAAACTGTGTTGCTTGTTGCACAATGTCTGAAAATAGTTGTTTCAATTGCTATAGAGTGTGTTCCAGCCCCCAATTCATATGTTGAAATCAAATGCATAGTGTGATAGTATTTGGAGGTGAAGCCTTTGGGAGGTGATTAGGTCATAAGAGTTGACCTTCATAAACAGAGTTAATGCTCTAATAAAAGAGCTCCTTGGCCCCTTCTCCTATGTGAGGACACAGTGAAAAGGTGGCCATCAATGAACCAGGAAGTGGGCTCTCAACAGGCACCGAGTCTGCAGGTGCCTTGATCTTGGACTGGCTAGCCTCCAGAACAGTAAGAAATAAATTCTTATTGCTTATTATCCACCCAGTCTATGGCAAATTGTTACAACAACCCAAATGTGCTAAGACACATATATTTTGTCTAATTTTCTGGTTTATGATGGGAGGTCTCCCCTAGTCCTTATTTCATCATGGCTTTAAGCAGAAGTCCAGTCAGAGACCTTTTATTTAATCATTTTTTTATATATATAAGCTAAAGATTTCATCTTGACTCATTCATGTAAAGGAAAAGTTCATATACAATGTAAATAGAGAAAGGATAGGCAAAGAGGAGGTGAAAGAGTGAGTTTGCAAAGTGTGAGTTTAGGTCCCTCATCTTTTAACCCAAATCTGACTTTGATCATCTTTAGTATTGTTTTGAAAGTATAAAAAGAAAATATTGAGTTTCCTTTCATTGGCTTCTAGATAAATAGTGCAAATTCTAAAAGTAATTAGGCTGAACTAGTAAGCAAAAGGGGTTTCATGCCTTGAGGGAAGTTTTGATACAAGCCTGTAACTCCATAGATTTAAGGTTAGTTACAAGTGATAAGCCTATTCTGGTGTTAACCAGAGTCCTTTCATCCCAAAGACTGATCAGCCTTCCCTGTAAGCCTGAAAGATTAGGAGAACAAAGATCCATGGATACAGCCCTGAATGTTCACAGAAGAGTGTATAAAGACGGAACCCAAAAGTTAATTCCCAGCCCTGGTAAAATTTATAAAATAACAAAATAGATACATCAATAATGCCTAAATAAAGCTGAAAAATAACCTTTGCTGAAAATTTTCCTTTAAAAGCTCTCATTTGTTATCATTTAGTCTGAGCTGAGTTAGTGGGAGGAACAGGTACTATCTGTATATTTCTGGACCATCCTTTCTGTTTCTCAGCCCGAAGCTGTAGTGCATCCACAGGAAGGATTATGTCCAGTAGATGTAAATTATTAGCATCATCACTCCCAGCATATTCTCCTATATTATAAATATTCATATTCAAAAGAAATAAAACACTTTTCCTTCTAAATTCAATAACCAGGGTCTCTTGGGAAGCTCTTCCCTTGCTTTGATCAAACTTGCGGAGCAGCAACTGTTACTGCTGTGAAAGGATGAGTTTTAGAAAGAACTATATTGTCTCTGCAAAATTGTTTTCTTTGTGAAAGCTGCAAGGTGGTAAGGAACACACAGGGTATATGTCTACATATTCAAAAACATGAATGCATGTGTGTGTTTAAAAGTTTGTTCCAAATGGAAAACTTTTATTGAGACTTTTCTAGACTCTAAAACTGTGTTAAGTACTAGGAGGGATATGCAGATGTTAAATAAGGCAAGGACTTTAAATGAAATAAGCTCACAAATCAGATGAGAGATTGACATTAAGTACATAATTCTAAGACACAGCAAAGAGTAACAGGGTGTAAAATGCTCAAGAGAGACACATATATACAAACCCAAGAGAGTGGAAGTGCCAACTAGTGTCTGGCACATAGTAGATTCTCAATAAATATTTATTTAGTGGATGAATTGATGATGAGTACATTTCTCTCCCCTTCCCTTCAACATAAAACAATTCTACTCTCAAAAATGGAATAATAGGGACGATATTTAACCTCCACCTGAAACAATTAAAAAAAAATTCAAATATATGAAACAATGGTTTGAAGACACTGAATATAAGGCAATAAAGGAGAGTGATTGTAGGAGTGCTGACAACACTAAATCCACCTTTGGCCCTCCATCTTGTTCTCCCCTCTGGCACACAGATGGCACCATTTTAGGTAACTACCTTGTGGCCTCACCACCATGCCCCTCATCCCATAAAAGTGGGGGATTAAAGTCTGGATAGGGGCAGAGAATACCTGCATAGTGCCCTGGATAGTCCCTGTCCACCCATCTACCCTGTCAATAAGTTACTCTAAATGAAACTCTGTATAAGTAATATTCAGTGGCTTGTTTTTTGTTTTGTTTTGTTTGTTTTTATATTAAAGTGGCTTCTCATTCTGGAGGATACGTTACTGACCCCCTCCACCTTCTAACAGTGATCCTTGAGAGGTAGGAAACACAGTGATTCCTATGAGAGATGAAACACTGTAACTGTCCCAGTTTACTGCTTTGAGAAAATTTCCAGGCCATAGTGCAGGGCTGATGGGAGGAGGACCATGTGGAGCCCAGTGAACTTCCAGAGCTGAGGAGAAGAGTGGAGAATTTGTAGGAGACTATAGGGCTCAAGTTGGTAGAATAGAATACCAGAAAGCAAAGAGCTACACAGAAAGAGAGCTCTGGAGATATGCAGAGACTACCCTTGAGTATTAAGCTGAATACTGATCAACACATGCATATGCGGAAACTGCCCAAGTCTGGGGAAGAACTATTTAAAATAATTAGAAGTAACAATTCCTAGAGGTAACAATTCCTGGTGATTAGACGGGACTTGGAATACTATGTGTTCCCCCCAACAGACAGAAAACCCAGATTAGGGAGGCATTGGGTAGAGTACAAACAGACTTTTACCTCAGTATTGGGGAATAATAAGCCAGAGATTGATAAGTATTCCAGTCCTGCCTTATATATCTTAACAACAAAACATGAAAGGATCAAACTGTTCTTAGATAATACAACTACCAACCAGAACAAAGCTCAAGTATGTGGGAATACAAAAATATCCAGCACCCCACAGGGTAAAATTCAAAATGTTTGACATCCAATCAAAAATTACCAGCATGCAAAGAAGCAGAAAAATACAACCCATTGTGAGGAAATTAATTAATTGAAACTACTTAGAACTGACACAAATATTAGAATTAGCAGACAAGAACATTAAAACAATTATTATAGCTGTGTTCCATATGTTCCAAACCTTAAGAGATATGGTATATATAAAAATTACTAAAATTGCACTTCTAGAGATGAAAATCACAAAGTGCAAGATGAAAAACTGAAAAGATTAATAGCAGATTAAAGAGAAGAAAAGGTAAGTTTCAAGACATAATAGAAAACACACACACAGAAAAAAGAATTTAAAAATGTTAACAGAATATCAGTGATCTGAGACAACCTCAGGTAGCCCAATAAACATGTAATTTGAATCTTTGAAAATCCTACAGAAAAATGATTTGAAAAATAATGGCTGAAAAATTTTCAAAATTGATTAAAAACTATAAACTCATAGATCCAAAAACTAGATGAATCACAAAAGAAACAGGAATAAAAATACTCTAAGGCATATCAAAATCAAATTGCTCAAAACCAGTGCTATAAGAAAATCTTAAAAGCATCCAGAAAAGAAATATATGATATATGCAGAGTGTGGAATGTTGAACAATGGCCTCCCAAAGATGTCCATGTTCTAATCCTTGGAACCTATAAATACATTAGGTCACATGGCAAAAGGAATTAATTTAAAAGATAGAATACAATTTACTGATCAGGCAACCTTAAGACAGGAGAATTATCCTGGATTATCTAAATGTGCTCAATGTAATCACAAAGGTCCTCAAAAGAGGAAGAGGGAGACAGAAGAGAGAACCAGAGAGATGACAGTGTGAGGAGGACTTGGTTGCTGATTTTAAAAGTGGGGGAGGGAAATCATAAGCCAAGGAATGCTAGAGGTCTCTAGAAGCTGGAAAAGGCAAGAAAATGCATTATATCCTGTAGCCTTCAGAAAAGAATGCAGCCTTGTCAATTTTTTATTTTAGCCCAGTGAGACCCATTTCAGACTTGAATATTTTTCCAGAACTATAATTCTACGACCATAAGATAATAAATTTGTACTGTTTTAAGTCACTAAGGTTATCATAATTTGTTACAGCAGCAAATAAAAAAGCAATACACAGAAGAACAACAACAAAAGGATGAAATCTAGTTTTTTATCAAGAAGCAATGTAAGAAAGAAGATTCTTGAATAATATTTGTGAAGTACTAAATTTAAAAATTCAACCTAGAATTCTATACCCAGGCAAAGTATCTCTTAAAAATAAAGGTGAAATAAAGTTTCTTTTAGATATACAAAAGCTGAAGAGACCCACAAAAAGAAATGTTAAACGAGGTCCTTCAGGCAGAAAGAAAATGACATCAGATGGAAATATGAATCTACACAAAGAAATAAAGAGCCATGGAAATAACTACATGAGTAAATATAAAATATTTCTATTACTTAAATATTTTAAAAATATAATGTTTAAATAAAATAATGTGGTTGGTGGTTTACAACATCTGTGTAAGTAAGATATATGACAACAATAGGGCACATGTCAGGAGGGGTGAAATAAAAGTATACTACTGAAAGTCTCTTGTATTTTGTGAGGAGTGGTATAATATCACTTGAAAATAGACAACTGATAAGTCATAAGTTAAATATGTATACTATAAACTCTCAGGTAATCCCCAAAATTATAGAATGAAGAGTTATGTTGAATAAGACAAAAAATGAGATGAAATGGAATTATAAAAAAACCCTCACTGAATTCAAAAGCCAAGAAAAAAGGAGAAGGGAATGAAAGCCACATTGGACAAACAAAAAACAATAGCAAGATGATAAATGGTCTAAATATCTCAACTAAAGGGAAAAATTGTCAGATTGACCTAAAAAAAGCAAGATTCAAATCTATGCTAACTACAAGAAACACAATTCAAATATAAAGACAGAAACAGATTAAAAGTAAAAGTATGAAAAAATACACAATGCTAACAATAGTAGAAAATAAAAAGCTGAAGTGGCTGTACTAATATTAAACAAAATAAATTGCAGAGCAAACATTACTACTATATATAAAGACAATTATTTCATAATAACAAAGGATATTGTAAATAACCATCATAGAAATTTAGGCACCATATAACAGAATTTCAAAACACATCAAGCAAAAACTGGCAACTACAAGGATAAACAAACATATTCACAATTATTTTTGGACATTTCAATACCCTTCTCAGAATAATTGATAAAACAAGTAAATCCATAATGATATAGTATACTTAAATAAGACTCTCATTTAATTTGATCTAGTTAAGAGTGTAAAAAATTCGGGGTGCCTGGGTGGCTCAGTCGTTAAGCGTCTGACTTCGGCTCAGGTCATGATCCTAGGGTCCTGGGATCGAGTCCCACATCGGGCTCCCTGCTCGGCGGGAAGCCTGCTTCTCCCTCTCCCACTCCCCCTGCTTGTGTTCCTGCTCTCGCTATCTCTCTCTCTGTCAAATAAATAAAATAAAATCTTTAAAAAAAAAAAAAGAGTGTAAAAAATTCTACACAATTGTAGAATATACATTTTTTTCAAATGCACAAACAATATTTACCAAGATAGACCATATTGTAGACCGCAAAACATATCTCAGGAAACTTAAAATTATTCAAGTCATACAAAGTATGTTGTCTGATTACTATGTAATTGAATTAAAAACCATTAGCAGAAATATCTCTGGAAAATACCAAAATATCTGGAAACTAACACACTTCTAAATTACATAATGAAAATGAAAACAGTACATATAAAAATTTGTGGGATGTCACACTTTTATAGAATTAATGCCAATATTAGAAGAGAAGAAAGTCCTCATATGAATGACCTTTGCTTCCACTTTGGGCAACTAGAGAAAGAAGAGCCAATGAAACTCAAAGAAGTAGAATAAAGGGAATAATAAATGTCAGAGCATAAATCAATGAAATAGAAAACCAGGAAAATAGAGAAAATCAAAACAACCAAAAGCTGATTCTTTGAGATCAAGTGATAAATATCTAGCTAGACTGGAGATTAATTTGGATTAGGGATATTAAAAGGCTAATAAGTAAATATTATACATAAATTTATGCCAATACATTTGACAGCTTAGACAAAATTTGTAGTCAAAAACCTTCAGAGTACTCCCCAAGTAATTCTGTGTGTCCATCATTAAACTGATAACAAAACAGGATAGAAACATTACAAGAAGTGAATTACCAATTAATAGCCCTCATAAACATAGTTGCAAAAGTCCTATACAAAATTTTAACATCAAATTTGATAATATATAAAAACAATAATATCAAATGACCAAATGAGGGTTTTCCAGGAATGCAAGGTTGGTTTAACATGCAAAAATCAATCAATGTAGGAGGATTCTGGGAAGATGGCAGAGTAAGAAGCACCAGAAATATATCTTCTCAATTATACAACAATTACACTGGCAGAATCTGTGTGGTATAACTACTTTGGAACTCTGCACTATAGACTGAAGCCTTGTAACTTCCAGGGAAAGACTACAGCAGTAAATTGCAGTTAATTTCAGTCAACTTCAGCTCTTAGCACAGTAGCAGTTATGAATTCTCACCCTCTCAGCCCCATTATGATAAGTAGCTATGCATGTTTTCCTGGAGCAGCTTGCAGGAGCCAGAGTGGGCAAAAAGAACCCTGTCCTTCAAATATTAGGGATCTGTGCTCTGACTGCTGATTCTAATCACAGAGGTACAAAGGGGTAGCAGCTAATGTTGTATCTCCCCCAATCTTTGTAAGCCCATCCCCTTCTGATTAAAGTGACTTCTACAGCATTTAAAGAGCCAGCATAATTTTGTTAAGAGCCAGAATAATTTTATTTCATTATTTACTTTTTGAGAGCTTGAAATTGAAGACTAGGACATTCAAAAGCAGCCATATAGATGGCAGGAATTAGAAAGTCAGTATGCATGCCCAAAGAAAGGTACAGATTCAGAAAAGACCTAAGAAGAACTTAAATTTACAACTAAGGTGATCCTTGGCACAGAGATAGCCAACAAAAAAAAACCTGAAAACAAATGAACCAGCAAAAACCAGGAAACCCTGGAGAAGGGAGAAAATCAGATTTTCAGTTACCACATTATTTGATTCAAGTGTCCAGTTTCCAACTAAAAATCCAGGTATACAAAGAAATAGGAAAACATGGTTCATTTATTTTTTAATTTTTTTTTTTTAAAGATTTTATTTATTTATTTGACAGAGAGAGACACAGCGAGAGAGGGAACACAAGCAGGGGGAGTGGGAGAGGGAGAAGCAGGCTTCCCGCAGAGCAGGGAGCCCAATGCGGGGCTCGATACCAGGACCCTGGGATCATGACCTGAGCTGAAGGCAGACGCTTAACGACTGAGCCACCCAGGCGCCCCTATTTTTTAATTTTTTAAAATATATTTTTAAATTAAGATAAATATTAATTTCAGATGGTGTTTGTCATACCATAAGACTTATTATGTAGTTACTTGTTTGTGCATTTATTTCCCCCTCCCCGACCCCTACAAGAATGAAATATCCGGGGCGCCTGGGTGGCTCAGTCGTTAAGCGTCTGCCTTCGGCTTAGGTCATGATCCCAGAGTCCTGGGATCGAGCCCCACATCAGGCTCCCTGCTCCGCGGGAAGCCTGCTTCTCCCTCTCCCACTCCCCCTGCTGTGTTCCCTCTCTGGCTGTCTTTCTCTCTGTCAAATAAATAAAACCTTAAAAAAAAATGAATGAAATATCCATGTATGGAAGGACTTTATCTAGCTATTGACTACAGTATCCCCAGTACCTCAGACAGTGCTGGTTCCATGGTAAATCTCATGGGTATTTGTTGACTCAGTCAATGAATCAGTGAATTAAAATATACGAGTCCAAGCATGAAAGATGGAAGACTTCCTCTGTGCTCACTTTCCTTCCTGCTGGTTTGGAGCAGACAAGGGCAGAGGTTCTTAGCCCTTGAGAGCTTGTAGACAGAATTCAGAAGACTCATGAACTTGGATGGGAACAAATTTTATCTTTTAGCTAGCCCCTAACAGAAAGTTAGCATTTCTTTCACTTACAATGGCAATTAAATAACACCACTAGTACTAGTAATATTTGTGATTTGGTTGCCAGTCAAAATCATAGATATTTTATATCACATTTCTGCTGCTATAGATATCTTGGAATATTATTTACCCTCATCACTACTTCAAAAGTATTGTAGTTATTAGAACTATGGTGCTAGATCTAGTTAATGTTAATTAAAAGCACATGTATTTACTGTGTAATAAATTCATTTTAAACACATTTTAATAAATTATGTCAGTATAATTGCTTGCCTTTATAATCCCATATCTTTTATGTATTTAAAAATGTTATACTTAGGCTTTATCAGAGTGAAAGATGGGTCCATGGTGCACACACAAAAAATGAAGGACCCTGCATCTGAATTGGCAGAGTAACAAGATGTAAGGAGTGTGGGTCCATGAATTACCACAAAAGGAGAGCTGCCAGTTAAAAAGTAGCCCCTTCTTTCAACTATTAAGGGTATAAGGGAAAAAAAACTTCTATTGTTTTTGATCCTTTATTTGTGTTGGGGAATATTTCTTTTTTTATTTGTTTCTTGAAGATTTTATTTACTTATTTCAGAGAGAGAGAGAGAGTGAGCGAGCACAAGCTGGGGGGACAGGCAGAGGGAGAAGTAGACTCCCATCCAAGCAGGGAGGCTGACCTGGGGCTCGATCCCAGGACTCTGAGATCATGACCTGAGCTGAAGGCAGAGGCTTAACTGACTGAGCCACCTAGGCACCCCAACAATGGCTCATTTAAAGAAAAAAGTAAACCAACAAAAAGTGTCCCTGAAAAAGAACTGATCTACTAGACAGGGACTTTAAAATTGCTGTCTTAATGAAGACAAGGAGAAAATGAAGAAAATGATGAACAAATTGGAAATAAAGAAAAAGATAGAAAACAAAACAAAAATCTAAGAAGATGTTTTGGAACTGAGAAGTACAGCAACTGAAATGGAAAATTTACTAGAGGAATTCAAAAGCAGATCTGAGCAGGCCAGAGAAAGAATCAGCATATTTGATAATTGAATAATGAAATTATTGAGACTGAGGAAAAGAAAACAGATTAAAAAAAAAAGTATTCAGAGCCTAAGGGACCTGTAAGATACCAAGTGGACCAATATACATATTGTGGGAATCCTAGAAAAACAAAAATGGGCAGAGAGAATATTTGAAAAAGTTGTGTTTGGAAAGTACCCAAATTAAATGAAGGACATGAATATAAACATTATGAAGCTCAACAAACTCCAAGCACGATGAACCCAGACTCATACTGAGACATGTTATAATCTAACTGTCAAAAGCCAAAGACAGAATTTTGAAAGCAGCAAGAGAGGAGCAACTTGTCACATATAAGGGATCATCAATAAGATTATTAGCATAGTTCCCATCTGAAACTTTGGAGGCCAGAAGACAGTGGGCCGATACAAAGTGCTAAAAGAAAAAAAAAAATGTCAACCAAGAATCCTTTATCTGGCAAAACTGCCCTTCAAAAACATGGGAAAATTTAAGTTATTCTCAGATAACCAAAAACTGAAGGAGTTTATTACCACTATATCCCTTCCTGCAAACAAACAAACAAACAAACAAAACCTAAAGGGGCTCCTATAGGTTGAAATGAACACACACTAAGAATATACACAAAAGGAAATGAGAAAGGAATTTGAATGTTTCACTACAAAAAAGTCAACTAAGCACAAAAAATTATAATAATGCCAGAAACAAAAGACCAAAAAGCTATAGGTATATAGAAAACAAATATCAAAATGACTGAAGTCAATCCTCCCTTAGAAGTAACTACTTTAAATGTAAATGGACTAAACTGTCATATCAAAAGACAGATTGGCAGAATGGACAAAAAAAACATGACCCAAGCATGTGCTGTCTCAAAGAGACTTGCTTTAGATCCAAAGATACAAATAGATTGAAAGTGAAAGGCTAAAAAAAGATATTCCACGTTAATAGTAACCAAAAGAGAGAAGGAGTAGCTCTATTAATATCACATAAAATAGACTCTAAATAAAAAAAAAACTGTATGAGACAAAGAAGAACATTATATATTAAAAAAAAATTCAAGACAGCAAAAAGATATGATTATAAACACTTACTTACCCAATAACAGATTATCAAACTATATAATGAAAACATTGGCAGTATTAAAGGGAAATACAGTTTACAATAATATTTGACAAGTTCAATACCCTGCTGTCAATAATGTATAGAAGAATCAGATAGAAGATAAGTAAGGAAATAGAGGACTTGACAACATAATAAACTAACTAGATCTGAGACATACACAAAAACACTCTACCCAACAACAGAACACACATTCTTCTCAAATACATTTTAAAAGATAGATATCATACATAATATCTTCTCTGACTACAACAGGATGAAGTTAGAAGTCAATAACAGAAGAAAAACTAGAAAATTCACATGTTTGTGGAAATTAAAAAACATTCTTAAACAACCTATCAGTGAAAGAAGAAATCACAAGAGAAATTAGAAACTACTTAGGAATGAATGAAAAAAGCAGAGCATATCCAAATTTACAGAATGCAGGGAAAGCAGTGTTAAAGGGGAAATTTATAGCTATAAAACTTATATTAGAAAACAAGAAAGATTTCAACAATCTAATTTTACAGCCTAAGGAACTTAAAAAAGAAAAAAGAAAAAACAAAAAACAACCAAACCTAGGGTGCCTGGCTGGCTCAGTTGGTGGAGCGTGTGACTCTCAATCTCAGGGTTGTGAGGTCAAGCCCCAGGTTGGGTGTGGAGCCTACTTAAACAATTTTAGAGAAAACAAAAACAAAAACTAAAGCCACAGCTAGCAGAAGGAAGACATAATAAAAATTAGAAAGGCGATAAACTAAGTCAAGAATAGAAAAATAATAGAGAAAAATTAGCACAACCAAAAGTTGGCTCTTCAAAAGGATCAACAAAATTAATAAATAAGAAAAAAAGACTCAAATTACTAAAAGTTAAAGTGGGGACATTTCCACAATTCTGTAGAAATGAAAAGAATTATAAGCAATTATATGCCAACAAATTGGACAACTACATGAAATGGAAAACTTCCTAGAAATACAAAACCTACCAACAGTAAACCATGAAGAAATAGAAAATATAAATAGACCTATAACTACTAAGTTATAATCAGTAATAAAAATCTCCCAACAACAAGAAAAGAATTCTGGACCTGATGGATTCATTGGTGAATTCTACCAAATATTTAAAGAAAAATTAACACCAACCTTTTTCAAGCTTTTCCAAAAAAGAAAAAAAAAAAACATTGAAGAGGCTGGAACACTAACTCATTCTCTGAGGCCAGAATTAACCTGACACCAAAAGCAGACAAAGACATTATAAGAAAACCACAGACCAACATTTATTATGAAAATTGATGCAAAATACTCAATAAAATACTAAGCAAACAAAATTCATCAGCACATTAAAACTATTATACACCATGACCAAGTGGGACTTATTCCTAAAATGCAAGGATGGTTCAAACATAAGAAAATTTATCAGTATAATACACCACATTAACATAATGAAGGTGGAAAAAATCCTACATGATCATTCTAATTGATGCAGGAAAAGCATTGGGCAAAATTCAATACTCTTTCATGATAAAAAAACAAACAAACAAAAAAACACTCAACACACTAGGAACAGAAGAAAACTATTGCAATATAATAAAAACCATATATTAAAAACCCACAGCAAATACCAGATTTGATGATAAAAACTTGGAAGGTTTTCTCTAAGATCAGGAATGAGGCAAGGATGCCCACTTTCACCACTTCCATTCAACATTGTACTGGAATTTCTAGCCAGAATAATTAGGTGAGAAAAGGAAATAAAATGCAACTAAATTGGAAAGAAGTAAAATTATCTGTTTGCAGATAAGATCTTATATAGAGAAAACTAAAAATTCTACCCCCCCCAAAAAACTGTTAGAACTAATAAATTCAACAAAGTAGCAGGATACAAAATCAACAACAACAAAAAAATCAGTTGCATTTCTAAACACCAACAATGAATAATCTGAAACAGAAATTAGGAGAACAATTCCATTTACAATAGCTTCCAAAAATATCCTTGGAGTTAACTAAGGAGGGAATGAAAATAACAAAACATTTCTGAAAGAAATTAAAGACAACATAAATAAATGTATAGATATTCCGTGTTCATAGATTGGAAAACTTAATATTGTTAATATGCCAGTACTACCCAAAATAATCTACAGATTTAATTCAATCCCTATCAAACCCCCAAAGTCCCCTCTTTTTTTTTTTTTTTCAAAAATAGAAAAATCTATCCTAAAACTTATATGGAAACTTAAGTGATCCCAAATAACCAAAACAAGCCTGAAAAATACCAAAGACAGAGACGCACATTTCCTGACTTCAAAACCTACTATAAGGTTACAGTAATCAAAACTGTGGTACTCGTATAAATTCAGACATGTAGACCAATGGAATAAAGAGTTCAGAAATACATCCTTGCACATACAGTGAAGTGATTTTCAACAAGGGTGCCAAGACCATTCAATGGGGAAAAGAGTCTTTTCAACAAATGGTTCTAGAAGAAGTGGATATCCACAATCAAAAGACTAGAGTTGAATCCTGAACTAATACTATATATAAAAGTTAAATTAAAGTAGATTCATGACCAAAATGTAGACCCTAAATTATTAAACTCTTAGAATAAAATGTAGGGCAAAAGATTCATGACATTAGATTTAGGAATGATTCTTATATATGGCAACAAAGGTACAGGGAACAAAAGAAAAAAAAAAGACAAATCCAACTTCATAAAAATTTTTAAGATTTGTGCATCAGTGGAATATTACTCAACCATCAGAAAGGATGAATACCCACCATTTGTATCGACATGGATGGAACTGGAGGGGATTATGCTAAGTGAAATAAGCAGAGAGAGAGAATTATCATATGGTTTCACTCATATGTGGAACATAAAGCATAGCATGGAGGACCACAGGGGAAGGAAGGGAAAACTGAATGGGAAGAAATCACAGAGGGAGATAAACCATGAGAGAGTCTGGACACCAGGAAACAAATGGAGGGTTACAGAAGGTGTGGGGGGATGGGGTAAGGAGGTGATGGGTATTAAGGAGGGCACGTGTTGTGATGAGCACAGGGTGTTGTATGAAACAAATGAATCATTGAATACTACATCAAAAACTAATGATGTATTATATGCTGGCTAACTGAACATAAAAAAAAATTGTGCATCAAAAGATACTATCAACAGAGTAAGCAGGCAATCCACAGAATGGGAAAATATTTGCAAATTATGTATCTGATAAGAGATTAATATCCAGAATGTATAGATAATTCCTAAAACTTAAGAACAAAAATCAACCCAATTCAAAAATAAGCAAAGGACTTGAATATTTATCTAAAGAAGATATATAAAAAGCCAATAAGCACAATTAAAGATGCTAAACATCACTAATCATTAGGGAAATGCAAATAAAAACTACACTGAAGTATCATACCTACTGGGATGGCTAATGTATAATAGAAAAAACAAAACAAAACAGAGGAGCTAAGATGTTGGAGTAGTAGGAGGACCCTAGGCTTGCTTTGACCCACAAACATAGCTGGATAAATATCAAGTCATTCTGAACATGCAAGAAATCAATCTGAGAACAGAACAAACTGCACAACTAGAGGGAGAGAAGAGGCCACATCATGGAAGATAGGAGGTGTGGAGAGACATGGTTTGGGGGAGAAAAGGACTATGAAGCATGCAGAGGGGAGAGAGCCCTGATTGAGGAGAGAGAGAGAAATACAGAGGGGATCACACAAGGAAAACACTTCCACAAAGCCACTGACTGGGAAAATGAGAGGAACGGATTATCATGAGTTTTCACAACCAGCATAGCTCAAAGACTGGAGTTTTAGAGGTCCATGCCATGGCCAATGTAGAGCCTGATGGGCATTGGGGTGTTCCTGTGGGGGGCAGGTAGCCGGGTAGCAGTCTATTCAATCTGAGGATTCCCTGGGACATGCTTGGAGAGACAGTTCCCCCTTCTTGGAACACATCTGGGTGAGGTGGCATTACCTCTCTAAGGACAAAGGAGCGGTGTGCTCATTCTCCTCCCCTGCCCCTCAGCACAGGCACAGAGACACCTGCTGAGGGCAGCTAACCTGGACACTGGTTTTTTGCTGTGCTTTATTCCAAACCCCAAGCACCTGCACTTTGGTGAAACAGCCCTTCTTGGACAAACTTGCACCAGCCCCAGCACAGTGACACTCCCCAAGAGGACCAGCACAACACAACAGGTCCATAAAGTTTGGAGCTTTAAAACTCAGCCAGCCAGCCTGGGATAAAACACAGGTGTACTGCACTGCCAGTTGGGCAGATGGCCCGGACACAAACAGGGTGAAGGCAGAGATCTGAGGGATGCCTGGGACAGATGAGGGGAGGGGAGATTGTTCTCTCTTCTGTGAGGGCTACCCAGACAGTGGTGAGCACAAACTCCCCTCTCCAGGGTCAAGGGAGAGTGTTGGCACCATTTCTCTCCCCAGCCACTCAGCATAAATTAACTTCAGTAAGCAACACAGCACCAATAGTAGTGGCGTCCTAAACTGCTTACACCAAGCCCTGCCCCCCTTGCACTCGGCAGGTGCTGTTTTACTCTCAGGACAAGTGTGCCTGAGAACCAGGGCAGTGGTCCCTTCCCCAGAAGACAAGCACACCCCCCCACCAACACACACACCAAGTCTACTGACCATAGAGTTCTGCAAAGCTTCAGCTCTAGTGGAAATAGCATCAGGTCTCTTTTACAAACAGACCAGAGCACACCTATTTAAAACTTGCCACACTCTGGCCAAGGTCTAAACACTCCCCACTGCAGGCAAGGAGAAACTCTGAACTGAGCACTGTCCTGAGGGAAAGAGCAGCCCAAATACAGCAGCAGAGGGCATGCAGCATACACTAGAATCACTTCCTAAAGTGCCAGGCCATGGACAGTATATGACCTCTTCTTAATAAAGCCATTAGTCTCAGGAGCAGGAAACATAACAGACTCTCCTAACACACAGAAGAAGACAGAATCTAGACAAAATGCCAAGATGGAGGAATTCATCCCAAAAGAAAGAATGAGAAAAGCTCATGGTCAGGGATCTAATTGAAACAGATATAAGTAATATGCCTGATACAGAATTTAAAATAAAAATCATAAGGATAACAGCTGGGCTCAAGGAAAGCATAGAAGACACCAGGGAGTCCCTTACTGCAGAGATAAAAGACCCAAAAATTAGTCAGGCTGAAATAAAAAAAATGCTATAACTGAGATGTGAAACTGAGTGGATGTAATGACCACAAGGATGGAAGAAGCAGAAGAACAAATAAGTGATATAGAAGATAAAATTATGGAAAATAATGAAGCTGAAAAGAAGAGGGAAAGAAAAACTTTGGGTCTCAAGTACCGATTTAGGAAACTCAACATCTCCATAAGGTATATTAACATTCATATCATAGGAGTCCTAGAAGAAGAAGAGAGGGAAAAGGGGGCATAAGGTATATTTGAGGAAATTACAGCTGAAAACTTTCCTAATCTGGGAAAGGAAACAGACACCCAAATCCAGGAGGCACAGAGAACTTCCATCAAAATCAACAAAAGCAGGCCAACGCCAAGACATATCATAGTTAAATTTGCAAAATATAGAGATAAGGAAAAAATCCTAAAAGCAACAAGAGAAAAGAAGTCCCTAACTTACAAGGGAAGACAAATAAGGTTAGCAGATCTCTCCACAGAAACTTGACAGGCCAGACAAAAGTGGCACAATATATTCAACATGCTGAATGGGAAAAATATGCAGCCAAAAATATTCTATCGAGCAAGGCTGTCATTGAGAACAGAAGAAGTAGTGAACAGTTTCCCAGACAAACAAAAACTAAAGGAGTTCATGACCACTAAATGAGACCTGCAAGAAATATTAAAGGGGACTCTTTGAATGGGAAAGAAAGACCAAAAGCAACAAAGACTAGAAAGGACAGAGAAAATCTCTGGAAACAATGACTTAACAGGTAATACAAAGGCATTAAATCCCTATCTATTAATAATCACTCTGAATGTAAATGGACTAAATGCTCCAGTCAAAAGATATAGTGTGTAGGGGCGCCTGGGTGGCTCAGTCGTTAAGTGTCTGCCTTCGGCTCAGGTCATGATCCCGGGGTCCTGGGATTGAGCCCGACATCGGGCTCCCTGCTCGGCGGGAAGCCTGCTTCTCCCTCTCCCACTCCCCCTGCCTATGTTCCCTCTCTCGCTGTGTCTCTCTCTGTCAAATAAATAAATAAAATCTTAAAAAAAAAAGATACAGTGTGTAAAAATAGATTAAAAAATAAGACTCATGTATATACTGCCTACAAGAGATTCATTTATACCCAAAGACACCTCCAGATTGAAAGTGAGGGGGTGGAGAACCATCCAATGGCTGTCAAAAGAAAGCCAGAGTAGCCATACTTGTATCAGACAAACTAGATTTTAAACCAAAGACTACAACAAGAGATGAAAAAGGGCACTATGTCATAATAAAGGGGTCTATCTAACAAGAAGATCTAATGATTGTAACTATTTATGCCCCCAACTTGGGAGCACCCAAATAAATAAAACAATTAATAACAAACATAAAGAAACTCATTGATAATAATAAAATAGTAGGCGACTTTAACACCCCACTTACAACAATGGACAGATCATCTAAGCAGAAAATCAACAAGGAAATAATGGCTTTGAATGACTTGCTGGACCAGATGGACTTAACAGATATATTCAGAACATTTCATCCTCAAGCAGTACAATATACATTATTTTCGAATGCACATAAGACATTCTCCAAAATAGATCACATACAGGTCACAAATCATGTCTTGACAAGTACAAAAAGACTGAGATCTTACCATGCCTATTTTCTGACCACAATTCTATGAAACTTGAAGTCAACAACAAGAAAAAATTTGGAAGACCACAAATACATGGAGGTTAAAGAACATCTTACTAAAGAATGAATGGGTCAGGATGCCTGGGTGGCTCAGTTGGTTGGGGGGCTGCCTTTGGCTCAGGTCATGATCCCAGAGTCCTGGAATGGAATCCCTCATTGGGGTCCTTGCTCAGAGGGGATCCTGCTCCTCCCTCTGTCTGCCACTCCCCCTGCTTGTGCTCTTTCTCTCTCTCTCTGACAAATAAATAAATAAAAATGTAAAAAAAGAATGAATGGATCAACCAGGAAATTAAGGAAGAAAATAAAGATACATGGGAACAAATGAGAATGAAAACACAATAGTCCAAAACCTTTGGGATGCAGCAAAAGAGGGAAAGTATACACTTCCCTTCATAAGAGGGAATTATATAGCAAAACAACTGAACCTCAAAAAGCAAGAAAAATCTCAAGTACACAGCTAACCTTACACCAAAGAGAGTTAGAAAAAGAACAACTAATGAAGCCCAAAGCCAGCAGAAGGGAAATAATAAAGATTAGAGTAGAAATAAATTATATAGAAATAACAACAAAAACCCCATAACAGATCAATGAAACCAGGAGCTGGTTCTTTGAAAGAATTAATAAAACTGATAAACCCCCAGCCAGGCTTATCAAAAAGAAAAAAAAGTACCCAAGCAAATAAAATACGAATGAGAGAGATTACAACCAACACCAGAAATACAATTATAAGAGAATATTATGAAAAATTATATGCCAACAAATTGGGCAATCTGGGAGAAATTGATAAATTCCTAGAAACATATAAACTACCAAAACTGAAATAGGAAGAAATAGAAAACTTGAACAGACTGATAACCAGCAAAGAAATTGAATCAGTAATCAAAAATCTCCCAACAAACAAGAGCCTGGGCCAGACGGCTTCCCAGGGGAATTCTACCAAACATTTAGAGAAGAGTTAATATGGATTCTTCTCAGATTGTTCCAAAAATAGAAAAGGAAAGAAAACTTCCAAACGCATTCTCCGAGGCCAGCATTACCTTGATTCCCAAACCAGAAAAAGACCCCAGTAAAAAGGAGAATTACAGGCCAATATCCCTGATAAACATGGATGCAAAATTCTCAATAAAATACTAGCAAATTAAGTCCAACAGTACATTAAAAGAACCATTCACCACGATCAAGGGGGACTTATTCCTGGGCTGCAAGGGTGTTTCAATGTTTGCAAATCACTGTGATACACCACATTAATAAAAGAAAGGCTAAGAACCATATGATTCTCTCAATAGATGCAGAAAAAGCATTTGACAAAGTACAGCATCCATTCTTGATAAAAGCCTTTAACAAAGTAGGTATAGATGGAACATACCTCAACATCATAAAGGCCATATACAAAAGACCCACAGCTAATATCATCACTGATGAGGAAAAACTAAGAGTTTTTCCTCTGTGGTCAGGAATAAGACACGGATATCCACTCTCACCATTGTTATTTAACATAGTACTGGATGTCCTTGCCTCAGCAATCAGACAACAAAAAGATAAAAAAAGGCATCCAAATCAGCAAGGTAGTCAAACCTTCACTATTTGAAGATGACAGGATACTGTATGTATCCTGAAAGTCTCCGCCAAAAAATTGCTAGAATTGATACACAAATTCAGTATAAAGTTGCAGGATACAAAATTAACATACAGCAAACTATTGCATTTCTATACACCGATAATGAAGCAACAGAAAGAGAAATCAAGGAATTGATCCCATTTATAATTGCACCAAAAACCATAAGATACCAGGAATAAACCTAACCAAAGAGGTAAAAGATCTCTACTCTGAAAACTATAGAACACTTATGAAAGAAATTGGAGAGGACACAAAGAAAAGGAAAAACATTCCAAGCTCACAGATTAGAACAAATATTGTTAAAATGTCTATACTACCCAAAGCAATCTACACACTTAATACAATCCCTATCAAAATACCACCAACATTTTTCACAGAGCAAAAATAAACAATCCTAAAATTCATATGGAACTACAAAAGACCCCAAATAGCCAAAGCGATCTTGAAAAAGAAAAGCGTTAAAGAGGGCATGTGATATGATGAACACTGGGTGTTATACTGAACTAATGAAACATTGAACATTATATCAAAAACCAATGATGTACTATACTTTGGCTAATTGAATTTAAATAAAAAATTAAAATTAATATTAATAAAAAAGAAAAACAAAGCTGGAGACATCATAATTCTGGAGCTATATTGCAAAGCTGTAGTTACCAAGACAGTATGGTATTGACACAAAAACAGACACATAGATCAATGGAACAGAATAGAAAACCCAGAAATGGACCCACAACTATATGGTCAACTAATCTTCAACAAAGCAGGAAAGAATATCCAATGGGGGAAAACAAAAACAAAAACAAAAACGGTTTCTTCAACAAATGGTGTTGGGAAAACTGGACAGCCACATGCAGAAGAATGAAACTGAACCACTTTTTTAAATTTTATTTTATTATGTTATGTTGATCACCATACATTACATCATTAGTTTTTGATGTAGTGTTCCATGATTCACTGTTTGCATATAACACCCAGTGCTTGATTCAATACATGCCCATCACCAGGCTAACCCATCTCCCCAACCCCCTCCCCTCTAGAATCCTCAGTTTATTCCTCAGAGTCCATAGTCTCTCATGGTTCGTCTCCCCCTCTCATCCCCCCCACCTTCATTTTTCCCTTCCTACTATCTTCTCTTTTTTTTTTTTTTTAACATATAATGTATTATTTGTTTCAGAGGTACAGGTCTGTGATTCAACAGTCTTACACAATTCACAGCTGTCACCATAACACATACCCTCCCCAATGTCTATCACCCAGCCACCCCATCCATCCCAACCCCCACCACT
>NC_138374.1:100387587-100403311 GCF_054177405.1 Leptonychotes weddellii | reverse complement strand
CGATGGACTCTGAAAAACAGGCTGGGGGTTCTAGAGGGGAGGGGGGTGGGAGGATGGGTTGGCCTGGTGGTGGGTATTGAGGAGGACACGTTTGCATGGAGCACTGGGTGTTATGCACAAACAATGAATCATGGAACACTTCATCTAGAACTAATGATGTAATGTATGGGGATTAACATAAGAATTAAAAAAAAAAAAAAAAGATGAGGCACACAGGTACCACAAGGTAGAAGACTCCAAAATAACATTAAACAGCTGTGGTCTTGGGAAGACCTCTAACCTCTCTAGGTCATTGTAGTATGAGAGGTTAGGTACGTGAACTGTTTTTTTAAGAATTTATTTATTTATTTGACAGAGAGAGACACAGCAAGAAAGGGAACACAAGCAGAGGGAGTGGGAGAGGAAGAAGCAGGAGGAACCTTCTATCTCTGAGGTTGAAAGGGTCTATGACAGGGGCGTCTGGGTGGCTCAGTCGTTAAGCATCTGCCTTCGGCTCAGGTCACGATCCCAGGGTCCTGGGATCGAGCCCCGCATCGGGATCCCTGCTCGGCGGGAAGCCTGCTTCTCCCTCTCCCACTCCCCCTGCTTGTGTTCCCTCTCTTGCTGTATCTCTCTCTGTTAAATAAATAAAATCTTTAAAAAAAAAAAAAGAAAGAAAGGGTCTATGACATCTAATTAGTCCCTGTTGCAGAAGTCCACTAGCTTAAATTCAAGGCTTGAGGGAAAAGCAGATATTTAGGGTAAACCTTAGCCTTACATCTCAAGCAATTTTTCACTATTCCATGAATTTTATGGATGTCTCTCTATGTTGTTAGGGCCAAAAAGCATGAAAATGCCAAATTTTTAGGCTGTGTGGTCTAGTCATTGGGTGGAGATTCTGAGAGTGTTGGGTCCTAGGTCTTACTTTGGGCCTTTGCTGACTCACCCCCCACCCCCGTCTCTACCTTGTCACTTCTCTTTGTCCCTCTGAAATTATCATGGGGTTGCTAAAAAACACTTCTCCTAGGACAGTCATGATGATTACACGGTAAAAAATGTTCTAAGTGTCTGGGATGAAAGGTGTGGGCAATATAATTGGTTCAGTTCAGCCTGGCCAAATACGTTGCCTGAATTTCAGAGAGATGACATTCTTGATAGTCTTATGCGCTAGGTAAGGCAATTTGGCTTGGAACAAAGTTCCACTAAGCAGAGTCACAACTGGCAAGTAACAACTGCCAAGACTGTGTGCCTTGTAAAATCAGGAAAATGTCTTTTGTGTTCTGCTGTATTTGGAACACCCAGATGGTGTCAGAGCCAAAACTCAATAAATATTTACAGAATATGCAAATTAATCAAAGTATCTATTGGTATGGCTTGGGTTGACTCAATTTACCTTGAATATGCAAGCAAGAATTCATCAAAATCATCAAGGATACTAATCCACATTTTCAAAACTGGCCCAGTTCCTCTCCTGTTTACCCATTATGATTAGCTTTGTGTAAATCTTGACTTCCTTGGTTTTCCAACCTTAGTTTGGCTCTATCCCTCCATGTTAAATTTCCTCTAATGCACTCCCAGCTTTGACAATCCATTTTGGATTCACTACTCCAGCTTAACTTGGTATCTCACTTTGTACCAAATGCTAATATTTGACCTTTGGAATAATATACACTATGACAGGAGTCTTTAGTTTAACCTACTAGTGATACAGAATAAGCCATTTGTGAAACCAAGGTCCATGTGTCACTAGGAAACCCTTTGTTGCATTGTGGCAAAAGTTGCTTCCTTTAAATTCAAGTCATTTAACCTAATTCTTTGCCTTGGAGAAACACAGAATAAGTCCACCCCTCTTTCACACAACAGTCATTCAAATATGTGAAAATTAGTGATTATACTCTACCTCAGGCTCTTTACTGGAAACTCAACAATCTCACAGGACATAGATTTGAAATCATCTATCTTTCTGATAAATTTGAGTACAAAAAACAAAAATTGTATGGCAAGAGCCACCATAACCTAAGTTATGGAAACTGGTAAATGAGGAGAAAATATTTTCAAGATATATCACAGACAAAAGCTAATATCCCTAATGTTCATAAAATTCATAAAAATTAAGAACAGAGGCGCTAAAATCTGATAAAAATATAGGCAAAGTAAAATTAGACAATTCACAAAAATATATTTGAAATGGTCCTCAAACATATGAAAAGATATTCAATCTCACTCAATTAGATTTTATAAAAATTAAGTTAATGCAAATTAAATTATACGGAGATACCTCCTATCCAGTAGAAAGGTGAAAACTAAAAAATAAACAAAAACAACAACATCAAAAAACCCTCACATTTTGTTAGTGACACTATGTGGAAACATACATACATTGTTGGTGGGAGTATAAACTAGTACAATTCTTTTAGAGAAGAATTTAAGATTACATAATAAAAATATATATGCACTTACCTATTGACCCAGCAAAAGAATCAAAACAATTCTTAGAAGTCATTTGAGGAGTCTATCTCAAAGATACACCCTCAGCAATGTAAAAATACATATATGAAAGATTATTCATTGCAGAATTGTTTATTTTTGCACACTATTGGGAACAATTTAAATATAGCAAAGTGGCTGAGTAGACCTTGGTACATCCACACAATGCAATACTATGAAGCTGTAAAAAGAATGAGGAAGTTATTTATGAACTAATATAGAGTAATTTTTAGGGTATAATGTTAGGACAATGGAAGCAACTTTCATAAGAGTGTCTACAGTACATTACTTTGAGTGTAAGGAGGGAAAAATAAGAAAATGTGCTCATTTATGAATAAAGAAAACAGGAAGGATAAACCAGAAACTACTAAGATTTGTTACCCACAGATAGTTGGTGGAAACAGGGTGAAAATGGAAATGTAGTAGAAGGGATTAGGAGAGTGACACTTCCTGAATTAAAAAAAAATTATATATATTACATATATATTTATATATTTATATTTGTAATATGGTTTATTTATTTATTTTTAAAGATTTTATTTATTTATTTGAAAGAGAGCGACAGCATGAGCAGGGGAAGAGGGAGAAGCAGGCTCCCTACCGAGCAGGGAGCCCGATGCGGGGCTCGATCCCAGGACCCTGGGATCATGACCTGAGCCAAAGGCAGATGCTTAACTGACTGAGCCACCCAGGCGCCCTATTTTTTTTATTTAAATTCAATTTGCCAACATATAGCACATCATTAGATTTTGATGTAGTGTTCAATGATTCATTAGTTGTGTATATATGGTTTTGACTTAGAATGATGTTAATATCCCACATACTCAAAGAATAGATATATGATTAAAATGAATGGTGGCAAAGATGACCCCAAATGTGAAGTAAACAGAAAAGGATGAATCAAACTCTATTATCAATAACATAACCACACTGAAGAGGTAGTGGTGGTGAATAGCCAAATTAACTTTGGAAAATTTCGACTGCATACTCTAAGACTGAATGGGAAAAAAAGAAAAACTGTATACAAATACTGAACTTTAATTAGTAGATTTACTTTCCACAGGTTATGGGTTAGTTATTATGAAATTACTTTATGTGTATTCTATGAGCCAGCAAATGTATTGTGGATAATGAGAAATAGGTTGCTCTTTGTCAGAGAAAGGGTTGTCAATTAGGAAAGGAAGAAAGCTGGAATAAGTCTTGTGGACTTGGACTGAAACTGGAGTCATATTGGAGTATAAGCTCAAGCATTTAAAAATGTATATGGATAGATAGATATACAAATACCTATAGGTGTTTGTGTGTATTCATACATATAGTTCATAGCTCTGTCTGCCAAGAAAGGTGAAAAAGCAATTATACTCCTACATCAACGGGCACACCTAGTGCCCATTCTCTCTAGTAAAAGTAACTGTTTTAATAAAATACCACTCTCATACAAATCAAAACCACAATGAGATACCACTTCATACCAGTCAGAATGGCTAAAATTAACAAGTCATGAAACAACAGATGTTGGCAAGGATGCAGAGAAAGGGGACCCTCCTACACTGTTGGTGTAGCCAGTCTGGAAAACGGTATGGAGTTTCCTCAAAAAGTTAAAAATAGAGCTACCCTATGACCCAGCAATTGCACTACTAGGTATTTACCCAAAAGATACAAATATAGTGATCTAAAGGGGCACCTGTACCCCAATGTTTACAGCAGTAATGTCCATAATAGCCAAACTATGGAAAGAGCCCAGATTGTCCATCAACAGATGAATGGATAAAGATGTGGTTTACACACACACACACACACACACACACACAATGGAATATTACTCAGCCATCAAAAAAAGAAATCTTGCCATTTGCAATGAGATGGATGGAACTAGAGGGTATTTTGCTAAGCAAAATAAATCAATCAGAGAAAGACAATTATATGATTTTACTTATATGTGGAATTTAAGAAACAAAACAGAGGCTCATAGGGAAAGGGAGGAAAAATAAAATAAGATGAAATCAGAGAGAGAGAGCAAGGCATAAGAACTATAGGAAACAAACTGAGGGTTGCTGGAGGGGAGGGGGTTGGAGGGATGGGGTAACTGGGTGATGGGCATTAAGGAGGGCACGTGATGTAATGAGCAGTGGGTGTTACATACAACTGATGAATCACTGAACTCTGCCTCTGAAATTAATAATACACTATGTTAATTAATTGAATTTAAATTAAATTAAATTAAAAAATAAAATATCACTCTCAAAAAAAGGAACCAGGGCTCCTCAAAGAAAGGGCACCTTTCAAAGCTTGGATAGGAAAAGTATAGGATGAGCTTGAAACATCTTGTGAGGTCAGGGATTAGGTAACGCTCAAAGAATGAAAGAAGAAAAATGCTCATATCAAAAAGACACTGGAGGGGCGCCTGGGTGTCTCAGTCATTAAGTGTCTGCCTTCGGCTTAGGTCATGATCCCAGGATCCTGGGATCGAGCCCTGCATCAGGTTCCCTGCTCAGTGGGAGGCCTGCTTCTCCCTCTCCCACTCCCCCTGCTTGTGTTCCTGCTCTCGCTATCTCTCTCTCTGTCAAATAAATAAATAAAATCTTAAAAAAAAAAAAAGACACTGGAACCAATGAAATGAGTTCCCAGTGACCAAATCCAGAACAATTTGAGCATGAAAATAAATAATTATAATGTTGGCTTAAAACTCACAGAATAAAATAAAATCCATGAGTCCCCACAGATATAAATAATTGAACAGACACACAAAGGGTGGGGAAAGGAAATCTCTTCTTTGAATTAGAATAAATGTAGAAGAGACATTGGAAATAGAAAATTGCCATTTAACAAACACCAAGGTAATAGTTATCAGGCAAGAATCATCAATGGAAGCTAAAACTAGTAGATGAAAATATGAGAAAAAAGATACATTGTCTCAAAGTATCTCCCCATAAGATACTTATTTACTACAAAGGAAAAAATACAGTGGAGGAGCCTGGCAGATAGCACTTTTACCAAATAGTCAAAGATAACATCACCAGCACACGTACTGCATGGAGCACTGGGTGTTATACGAAAACAATGAATCATGGATCACTACATCAAAAACTAATGATGTATTGTATGGTGACTAATATAACATAATAAAATAAAATTAAAGAAAAAGATAACATCACCAGCAATGGGACAAATCAACACTGTGTGCCTCTTGATATGATGCACTGAGAGGGACACATCATCACTTCTGTGACTTTCTTAAAAAATATTCATAACCTGAATTTAATCACAGGGAAACATCCTACAGATTAAGGGACTTTGTCTAAAATAACAGTCCTCTTCAAAATGTTAAGATCATGAAAGAAAAATTGAGGAAATATTCCAGACTAAAAGAGACTGAAGAGACAAGACAACTAAATGTGAACAAGCTCTGTAGAATACCTAATGGTATTAATATTAATTTCCTGATTTCAATAACTACCATGGGTGTTATGAGCTGAATTGTGTGCCCCGCCCCAATTCATGTTTTGAAATCCTAATACCCCAGTACCTCAGAATGTGACTATCTGGAGATAGGGCCTTTAAAGAGGTGATTAAGGTAAAATGAGGTCATAAGGGTAGACCCTAATCCCATATAACTGATCTTATGAAAAGAGATTAGCACAATGACAACACAGACTGAGGGATGACTATGTGAGGGCACAGTGAGAAGGTGGCCATCTGCAAGTCAAGGAGATGGGCCTCAAGAAGAATCCAAACCTGTTGACACCCTGATCTTGGACTTCTAACTTCCAAGCAGTGAGAAAATAAATTTCTGTTGTTCAAGCCCCCTGTCACTACTATTGTATTATGGCAGCCCTAGAAAACTAATACAACATACAACAGAGTATTATTTAGCCTTAAAAAGGAAGGAGATTCTGACACATGCTATAATATGGATAAGCTTTAAAGACATTATAGCAAGTAAAATAAGCCAGCCACAAAAGGTCTGTATGATTCCACTTATATGAGATACCTAGAGTGGTCAAATTCATACAGACAGAAAGTAGAATGATGGCTGCCAGAGGCTGAGGAAGGAGGGAACAGGGAGTTACTGTTTAATGGGTACTTTCAGCGATACAAGATGGAAAGAATTCTAGAGATCAGTGTGGTGATAGCTGGGCAACAATCTGAATGCACTTAATGCCACTGAACTATAATGCTTAAAAATGGTTAAAATGATAAATTTTAGGTTTTCTAGATCTTACCAGAATTAAAAATAAAAATAGAGAGGAGGGAAGTTTGGATATATAGGGGGAAGACCCACAGGGAGCAAAATGTAATAATAGAGGGAGAGGTGGGGGTGATGCAGTCCACAAGTCAAGGAGCACCAAGGATTTCGGGGAGGCCCTAAAAGCCAGGAAAAGGCAATGAAGGATTCTCCCCTACAGTCCTCAGACGGAACATAGCCCTGCTGATGCAACCTGATTCCAGATGTCTAGACTTCAGAACTGTGAGAGAATTAATTTTTGTTGTTTTAAGTGAAGGAAAGAAGAAAGGGAGGAAAAGAATGAGAGAAATAGGGAAAGAAAAGAAAAAGGGGGGGAAAATAAAAGGAAAGCATGAGCCTGAGAACCCATCTGAAGTTCTGTGGTACATAACACAGTGCTATATATCTAGCCAGCTTGGAATGGGTTCAAGAGAGTGAACTATCATTATTTCATGTGGATTAAATGCTTGAAAAGTGCAGGTCTGAAAAGTCTATAAGTGCATCTGCCCAAATAACAGCCAAGGATCATTCTTTTCCCTGGGGGAATACACTTGTCTTTGTAAATCATTGCTTAAACACAGAATTACCAAGAAGAAAGGGTAAAGTAGATAAACTTTGTCTCCTGTGACCCCACTTCAATTTCCCCCATGCTTGCTTTTCACCAGAGCAATAATGGTGGTGGGCAAATTGTAAAACAGGAAACTTCCTTCTATTTGTTTTGTGTTCACTTAATTCTTTTATTTGTTCATATTCAACAAACAGCTATTAAGTAACTTATATGTTCTAAGGAACAATTCATTTAGTTGACAAATATTTATTGAGTAGCTGCCATATGCTAGACATTGGTCTAGGTGTCAGAGATACGGTAGTGAACAAAACAATATCCCTGTGGCCACCATGAAAATGCACATCTCCGAGCTCCTACTGAGAGAATGTCATTAACTGCCAGCACCAGCAGCTGTGCTCTGAAATCCATCACCATATTCATGCCGAGGCTATAATTCCCATGGGCTGTTCCCAGTTAATGACTGAACTTGGCAGAGGCACTAAAGTAAACCAGGTCCTGGAAGACAGGAGTCTCCTCTGATGGATAATTCTTACTGGGCTTTGTGAAACTTTCTTAAAATTGTACTGCAAGCTATGGTCTTCCTTCTTTCCTTTCTTCCTCCTTTCCATCTCTCCTTCAGAAGAGTCAGAACGGCATCATTGTCTAACTTCCCTTCCAGCTTTCTCTGGTTCCTTTCCCGTACTCCTTTACTGGTGTTTCCCTCAATAAACCTCTTGCATGTGTAATCCCATCTTGGTATCTGCTTTTTGAAGGACCCTGACTAACACAGTCCCCAACACTCTGCAGGAGGGACCATCGGGAGCAGTTAAGAGCACAGACTCTGGAAGCAGAATGCCTGGGTTTGAAACCCTGCACTGCCACTTACTAACAACTTATTTCACCTCTCCCCCACCTCAATTTCATTGAAGACTTTGATTCAGTTTCATCACCTGTATAATGAAGGTAATAATAGTAAACCAAACTTGCAGGGTCATTGTTAGAACTAAACACATTTTATGTAGGGTGCCTACAATGGTGGAAGGGTGCATGGTCTATGTACATGCTGGTCATTAAAAGGGGTTGCATTTTAGTGAAGGAGATAGACAAAAATACACAAATACCAGGTAATGATAATACTAAGGTGAAAAGAAGGAGGGTGATATGATAGGATGACTAATTAGTCATTTTAGATTAGGAAGTCAGGAAAGGTCAATAAGAAAGAGTCCACCATGCTGAGATCTGGAGAAGGGCTGATTAGGGAAAGGGAACAGCTTGTGTGAAGACCTTAAGGCAAGAGGGGTGCCTGGATGGCTCAGTTGGCTGAGCATCTGACTCTTGATTTCAGCTCAGGTCATGATCCCAGGGTCATGAGATAGAGCCCCAAGTCAGGCTCTGTGCTCAACAGGGGGTCTGCCTGAGATTCTTTTCCTCTGCCCCTCACCCCTCTAAAATAAGTAAATAAAATCCTTTACAAAAAAGACCTTAAGGCAAGAATGTGCAGTCATACTTTAGAAAGAACAAGAGGGTCAGGGAAACTAGAGGATAGTGAACAACAAGGAGGATGATAGGTGAGAAGACAAGGAGACAGGTGGAGGGCCAGATCATGGAGGGCAAAGTAGGCTGAAAGGAGTTTCATTTCTTCTTTCCTTTATTTATTTAATGTATTATTTGTCAGCCACCCAACTCAGTACTAAGAACCCTGATAATTCTGGTTCTACATTTTTTTAAAAGATTTTATTTATTTATTTGACAGAGAGAGACACAGTGAGAGAGGGAACACAAGCAGGGGGAGTGGGAGAGGGAGAAGCAGGCTTCTGCCGAGCAGGGAGCCCGATGCGGGGCTCGATCCCAGGACCCTGGGATCATGACCCGAGCCGAAGGCAGACGCTTAATGACTGAGCCACCCAGGCGCCCCTCTGGTTCTACATTTTTTAATTACATGATTAGAGGCAACATGAGGTAGTAGTTAGGTCCAGGAAGTAGTTGTATAGTCATACAGGAGACAAAACCATCTTCTAAAAACACTGTGAGGAGTGTTTTTGTATAGCTTGATTCAAATTTTCTGCCCTTGGCACTTTTTTCTACTTGTAGACAATTTTAATATATACATATTAATATACATATATATTACACACACATTGATATAATTACATATATATTACTTATTTACATAGTTATATATAACAACTAGATTCATTTTAGCTATCAAAGATCTGATGGTTTGAAAACAACAACACTCATCCAGGAATTCTGTGGTTGGCTGTTATTCTAAGCATTGCTGAGTTCTGTTTGCCTAAATGACTGTACTGCAAGTATTCTGGCCACTCTGTGAGTACCTTTCAATAGGGGGCAACATTTGAGAACCACTTTAGCAGTTACACTATAGTCCTGAAATGCCCAGTAAAGGGTGTGTTTGTTTTACCTTCTTTTGTAGTCTATTGTAAAACCAGAGATGAAAGTTTTGGGTCTTCAAGGTCCTGAGCACTCACTTAGTTTTCCTTAACATTGAGCTATCTCTGCATAGGTCCAGAGTCATATAATTCACCAGGGTCTTCATTTCCTTGTTTATAAAGTGTGGATAATGTACACTTTCTACTTGCCTTTCAGCCTGAGTTTGTGAAGTTTTCTCTAGTGGATTCTCCTGAATCTGGAGCCATGAGGCAATGAAGGGATTTCAAAGTTATTTTTATTTAGCCCGTTTCCCCACAAGTTCAGTGAAGCTGGAAAAAAAATCTTTAGCTGGAATTCTAGGTGGGAAAGTGATAACCAGAGTGTCGAGATAGTTAGACAAGCTGTTGTGTTTTCATCCCAAATTAAAGTCCCAAGGACAAGAATAGCATTTGCAGTAGCACTCGCCTGGGCAAAATTACAAGGGACTTCAGTGTTCAGGTCTCAGGCTGCAGGTTGGCAGTTTTGGGTCCTCCCCCCAAGGGTTGCCTTTCCTTCTCTGTTAAAATCTATGGACTCCCCCAGAGAACCCAAAGATTTCCTCATTAGATCTACCTGTGGGTCAGAGATGCCCTATGCCTTTCACTGGCCCTTGGGCTTCAACTTTTCAGTCTGCAAAATAGAACACATAATGCAATCAACATATCTTCCTCAAAGGTTATTGGTGAGGCTTATGCAAGTAACTGTGTGTGAGGGGGAGGAGGGGAAATTTAGAGTTAGAGACAGAGCAGACAGTTACAGAAAGCACTTCCTGGAATCCTAAACTTGAAGGAGAATATAAGATTGGCTATTCCTTAGGCTAGATAAAGGACCATAACATCAGGAAGGAAATATCCTCTAATTTTGGATTATGGAAGAAAGAAAACAAGACTTCTCTACATTGTATTGCTTATTTGACTACAGAGAGTAAAGATGTCATTTTTCCTGAGGTTATTCTTTAGCCTAGAACAGTGGCTCTCAAGCTTGATTGCTTCTCAGAGTCATTTGTTGAGCCCAATCCAATACTTTCTGAGAGAGAATCACTGGGACTTCTACTTCTGGCTAATATGGAATAACAGAGACTATATTTATTCTCCCATTGGAAACAGCCAAAAAATGGACAAAATATATAAAACAATGGTTTGTAAGACACTGGATATAAGAAAACAAAGGAAAGTGATCTCTGAGTCACAGGAAAGAAACAAGGTAAGTCTTCTGACTACCCCAGCTTGCAGCCGTGCGAAAGTTGCTAGGTTTGTATAGGGCAGAACCCAGTAGACTACTTGAGCTGGGAGGAGGAAGGTGAGATTGTGCCAAAATCAAAATGGTAGAATTCTCAGGATAGAGTACTAGAGAGAAAAAAAAGCTACACAGAGAGAGAGAGAACATATTAGATATCTGCAGATTCTCAGTATTCATCTGAGTATTGACCAATGCATATGTATAAGAAAACTAAGACTGGGGTGGGGGGAACCATCTGAAAGGACTGAAGATAACAATGTCCAGCATTCACACAGGGTCAAGAACAGTTTCTATTCTCAACACCTTGAATGGAAAACCCCAAGACTCAAGGGTCAATATGTAGATTAAACAGGGTTTTTCCTTCAGTGGTGGGGAATAAGTAGCTCTAAACTGATAACTGCTTCACGCCTGCCTAACAAATCTTAAAAGGAAACAGGAAAGAATTAGTGTTTCCAAATAACTGAACTCTGTTCCAGAACTAAGCTCAAGAGTATTTATAAGAGTATAAAAATATCCAGCCCTCCGCCTGGGTGGCTCAGATGGTTAAGCGTCTGCCTTCGGCTCAGGTCATGATCTCAGGGTCCTGGGATCGAGTCCCACATCGGGTTCCCTGCTCAGTGCAGAGCCTGCTTCTCCCTCTCCCTCTGCCACTCCCTCTGCTTGTGCTCTTCTGTCTATCTCTCTGTCAAATAAATAAATAAAATCTTAAAAAAAAAAAAAATCCAGCCCTCAAAAACTCAACAGGTAAGATTCACAAAATTTGATATTTAGTAAAAAAAAAAAAAAAAGTATATATATTTATAATATATATTATATATAATATAATGTTATATTATATATAATTTTATTATGTAAAATATGTATTTATACTATATATATTATAAATAAAATCTTTGGCCACAAAAAAAGAAAATGCAACCCATAATAAGATGACAAATAAAATCACTGAAAATAACTCAGAACTAATAGAGTCAATGATATTATAATAGCATTGTATGAGAGATGGTAGGTACATTTGGGATGAGCATAGCATAATATATAGAGATGTTGAATCATTGTGTTGTATACCTGAAACTAATGTAACATTTTGTGTCAACTATAGTCAAATTTAAAAGAAAATAAAAAGAAAAAAGTAAAAAGCAATTGCTTCTATTAATAAATACTGTGAACTTGATCTGGAAAAAAGAAAAGAACCCAGAAGTGATACTAATACTAGGATTACCAGACAAAGACACTGAAATAGTTACATGCTGTATTCTATATAATTTAAAATAAATAGAGACATGGAAGATCTAAAAAAGACCTAAGGCAAACATAGAAATAAAAACTACAATGTGTGAGATAAAAATTCACTGGTTGGGAATAATAGCAGATTAGACATGGCAAACTAAAAGATTAGCAGACTATGAAGACAAAGCAATATAAACTATTCAAAATGAAACAGAAAAGAGATAATTATTTTAAATGAACAAAACACTGGTAAACTGTGGGATACCTTCAAGTAACTTAATATATGTATAATTAAAGAACCCAAAGTACAGAAGAGTGTAAAAATAAGTATTTGAAGAAATAATGACTGAAATATTCCCAAATTTGATGGATATAATAAAAACAGAGATCTAACAGTTTCAACAAACCCTGAGCACAAGAAGCATTAATAAAAAATTACCCCAAGGCACATCATAATAAAATTTCAAAACCAGTGATAGAAAATCTTAAAAGCAGCAAAATGAATAAAGTACACATTGTCTGCAGTAGAGATCTTACAGGCCAGGATGGAATGAGATAATATATTTAAAGTACTGGAAGGAAAATAACTCCCAGTCAAGAATATTATATCCCGCAAAATTATCCTTCAAAAATGAAGAGATAAAGTCTTTCCCAAACAAAAACTGGGGGAGTGTCTTACCTACTAAACCCATCTTACAAAAGCTGCTTAAGAAAATTCTTCAGACTGAAACAAAAACTAAAAAGCAACACAGAAACATATGAAAGCATAAATCTCATTGGTAAAGGTAAATATATAAACAAATACAGGATAATAAAACATTATAATGGTGATATATAAATTACTTTTAACCTGGGGAACTTAGGAAAGATGTAGAGTAGGAGGATTCTGAGTTCACCTTATCCCACATACAAACTAAGGTAACAGTTGTATCTATGCAGCTAACTCTGAAAATGACCCAAAGACTGGCAGAACAGACCTTCTACAGTTAATCACTGACAGAAGGCCACATACAAGGGGATAGGAGGACTGGAGATGTGTTTGGGAACCAGCATGACTAACCACAAATGGGAGAGACATGACAAACATGGAGAAGTGAGAGGATCAGACCCTGCAGAGGGCACCCCTCGCATTGGGGATCCATACTAGAAAGATGAGTCCCCATAAGATCTGGCTTTGAAAACCAGCAGGGCTTAACACTGGAAGCTTTAAAAATTAGCAGGTTTGGCTCCATTAGAGCTGGAGGACAATAGGAAACTGAGTCCTGGCCTTCACGGAGCCAGAATATTAAATAACTCAGTGGAGACACAGCAGGGGAGCAGCACTTTGAAAAGTAACTGGGGTGTATGTGAAGATTTATTGACTCACCTTAGAACTCATCAAAGGGGCAGGGATCTATAGGAGATTTCTCCAGGAACAAAAGTGCTGGTGGATGCCATTTCTCTTTCCCTCCCCCAAACCTAGATAGTCAAACACTTGTGGGAGCCAGTGCTAATACTTTCCATCTACCTTGCAAGCACTGCATACCCTATCCTGTCATTCCCCTGCAGACCTGCCCCATCCAAACAGCTCACCTCAGCAGGTGTCCCTCCAAAGTGACTTCTGCTTTACCACACCCAGCAGGTAGCCCTACCTGGGAACAATGCCACTCCAAAATGACTCCTGTCCTGGGGAAGGGGGAAATAACCCCACATGTCATCTCACCTGCAGATCCTACAGCTAGGCCTTGTGGCTGGTTGTGCAGGGAACAAACCCTGCCATTTGGTGTGCCAGCAGCTGTAGCAAAGAGGGTGACTGCAGACAGCTAAGCTGACAGCCCACCCACCAAAAAGCTCATGGTGGCCACAGACAGGCTTCTCAACAGTATAGGGGCAAACCCTGCCCAGTGCAACCACAGCAGGCAAAGTGGGTCATTGCAGCTAGCTGGGATGAAGACAATTTCAGTTTAGCCACAACAGGAGGGGGCACACAGCCCACAGAGGGGACACCCCATAATACCTGGTTCTGGTGACCAGAGGGGATTGCACTATAGGTCGCCACAGGACTTTTTCTACACCATTTTCAAGACCAGGATACATAGCTGGTTTACCTAATACATAAAAACAAACACATTGAAATAGACAAAGAGAAGAAACAGAGGGATATGTCCCACCCAAGTTAATTAAAAAACAACAACAACAACAACAAAAAACAAGACAAAATCATAGTAAAAGAGCTAAATTAAGTGGAGATAAGCAATATGCCTGATAAAAAATTCAAAGTAATGGTCATAAAGATACTAGTGGACATGAGGAAAGAGTGGATGAACTCAGCGAGAACTTCGACAAAGAGATAAAAAATATAAAGAACCAGTCAGAGCTGAAGAATTCATTAACTGAAATAAAATATATGCTAGAGGAAATCAACAGCAGAGTAGAGGGCACAGAAGAACAGATGAGCAATCTGGAAGACAGGGTAGTGGAAAGCAATCAAACTGAAGAGCAAAAAGAAAAAAGAATAATAGGGCGCCTGGGTGGCTCAGTTGGTTAAGCGACTGCCTTCGGCTCAGGTCATGATCCTGGAGTCCCTGGATCGAGTCCTGCATTGGGCTCCCTGCTCAGCAGGGAATCTGCTTCTCCCTCTGACCCTAACCCCTCTCATGTGCTCTCTCTCATTCTCTCTCTCTCAAATAAATAAATAAAATCTTTAAAAAAAAAGAAAAAGAAAAAAGAATAATAAAAAATGACAATAGATTAAGAGAACTATGCAACATCACCAAGAATAATAAAATTCATATTATAGGGATTCCAAAATATGAAGAGACAGAGAAGTGGGAGAAAAGTTATTTGAATAAATAATAGCTGAAATCGTCTCTAATCTGGGGAAAGGAAATAGACATCCAGGTCCAGGAAACAGAGTCCCTAACAACATGAATACAAGGAGCCCTACACCAAGATATGTAATAAATAAAATGGCAAATAAAGACAGAATTTTAGAAGCACTAAGATAAGTTTCATATAAGGAAAACCCCATAGACTATCAACTAATTTTTCAGCATGCCAGAAGGAAGTGACATGGGATGTTCAAAGTGATGAAAGGAAAAAACCTACAACCAAGAATACTCTACCTGGCACGGTTATCATTCAGCCACTAAACCAGCCTTTTAAGAAATGCAGAAGAATGAAACTCGACCATTCTCTAACACCACTCACAAAGATAAACTCAAAGTGGATGAAAGACCTCAATGTGAGACAGGAATCCATCAAAATCCTAGTGAGGATTTTGGCAGTAACCTCTTTGACATCGGCCACAGCAACTTCTTTCAAGATACGTCTCCAAAAGCTAGTGAAACAAAAGCAAAAATGAACTTTTGGGACTTCATCAAGATAAAAAGCTTCTGCACAGCAAGGGAAACAGTCAACAAAACAAAGAGGCAACCCACAGAATGGGAGAAGATATTTGCAAATGATACTACAGATAAAGGGCTGGTATCCAAAATCTATAAAGAACTTCTCAAACTCAACACCCAAAAAACAAATAATCAAGTCAAAAAGTGGGCAGAAGAGATGAACAGACACTTCTCTGAAGAAGACATACAAATGGCTAACAG
>NC_138374.1:100352699-100387087 GCF_054177405.1 Leptonychotes weddellii | reverse complement strand
TCATTAGCCATCAAGGGAAATTCAAATCAAAACCACATCGAGATACCACCTTACACCAGTTAGAATGGCAAAAATTGACAAGGCAAGAAACAACAACTGTTGGAGAGGTTGTGGAGAAAGGGGAACCCTCTTACACTGTTGGTGGGAAGGCAACTTGGTACAGCCACTTTGGAAAACAGTGTGGAGGTTCCTCAAATAATTAAAAACAGAGCTACCCTATGACCCAGCAATTGCCCTACTGGGTATTTACCCCAAAGACACAGATGTAGTGAAAAGAAGAGCCATATGCACTCCAATGTTCACAGCAACAATGTCTGCAATAGCCAAACTGTGAAAGAACTGAGATGCCCTTCAACAGATGAATGGATAAAGAAGATGTGGTCCATATACACAATGGAATATTACTCATCCATCAGAAAGGATGAATACCCGACTTTTACATCAACATGGATGGGACTGGAGTAGATGATGCTAAGTGAAATAAGTCAAGCAGAGAAAGTCAATTATCATATGGTTTCACTTATTTGTGGAACATAAGGAATAACATGGAGGACATTAGGAGAAGGAAGGGAAAAATGAAGGGGGAGAAATCAGAGGGGGAGACAAACCATGAGAGACTATGGACTCTGAAAAACAAACTGAGGGTTTTAGAGGGGAGGGGTGTAGGGGGATGGGTTAGCCTGGTGATAGGTATTAAGGAAGGCACATACAGCGTGGAGCACTGGGTGTCATACGAAGAAAACAATCATGGATCATCACATCAAAAACTAATGATGTATTGTATGTGACTAACATAACATAATAAAATTAAATTAAATAAAAATAAATAAAAAGATTGAAATCATTCCAAGTATCTTTTCCAAACACAATGAAAAGAGAACAGAAATCAAAAACAATAAGAAAATTGGAAAATTCATATATAAATGAAAATTAAACAACACACTCTGCAACAACCATTGGGTCAAAGAGGAAATCAAAAGGGAATTTTAAAGTATCTCAAAACAAAAGAAAATTAAAATGAAAACATAGCACACTAAAACTTACAGGATGCAGCAAAAGCAGTACTAAGAGGGAAGTTTACAGTGATAAATGCCTAAATTAAAAAGAGGTCTCAAATAAACAACCTACCTATACGCTTCAAGAAAAAAAAAAAACAAAGTAAGCCCAAAATTTAAAAAAGAAAAAAATAAAGAATAGTGTAGAAATAAGTTAAATTGAGGAAAAATACAAGTAAGAGTTAATTTTTTGAAAAAAATAAAATTGACAAACTCTTAGACAAAAAAAATAGAAGATTCAAATAAGTATAATCAGAAATGAGAGAGGAGACATCACAATGGGTGTCTCAAAAGTAAAAAGAATCACAAACGACTATTATGAACAATTATACACCAACAAATTGGATAACCTAGAAGAAATGGATAGATTCCTAGAAATTCCTAGAAACTATATCAAGAAGAAATAGAAAGCCTTAGCAGATCAATATCAAATAAAAAGATTGAATCAATAATCAAAAACTTCTCAACAAAGAAAAGTCCAGTACCACATGGCTTAACAGGTGAATTCTACCAACCATTCAAAGAAGGACTAATACCAATTCTTCTTTAATTCTTCCAAAAACTAGAAAGAGAAAGCACTCTAAACTCATGTTATGAGGCCAGCATCACCCTAATACTAAAACCAGACAGATACTACAAGAAAAGAAACAGACCAATATCCCCAGTGAACACAGATGTAAAAGTCCTCAATAAAATACCAGAAAACTTAATTCAACAATACATTGATAGGATCATACACCCTGACCAAGAGGGATTAATCACTGGGATGTCAGAATGGTTCAACACATGCAAATCAATCAATGTGATACACCACATTAACAAAATGAAAAGAAAAAAATGCCACATGACCATCTCAGTATTTGACACAGTTTAACATCCATTCATGATTAAAATTCTCAACAAATATGTATAGAAGGAATTTATCTCAACACAATAAAAGCCATATCTGATGAGCCCACATTTAACATCATAAAGGAAGAAAAGACTGAATGCTTTCCCTTGAAGACTGAGTACAAGGCAAGGACACTCAAAAATCAATCACATTTCTATACACAAACAATGAATTCTCCCAAAAGTAAATTAAGAAAATAACTCCATTCACAATAGCAATAAAGAGAATAAAATACTTTGGGATAAACTTAACCAAAAGGTGAAAGACATGTAACTTAAAAATTATAAAACATTAATGAAGGAAATTAAAGATGACAAATGGTAAATGATAAATGGAAAGGCACTCTGTGTTTATGAAGGATTAATATTGTATAGATGTCTGTACTACCCGAAGTGATCTATAGACTCAATGCAATCCCTATAAAAATACCCACAGCTTTCTTCACAGATAAATAGACAAAACTATTGCGAGCAAGAAGAACAAAGCTGAAGGCACAACACTTCAGATTTTGTAATATATTGCAAAGTTACAGTAATCAGAACAGTATGGTACTGGCATAAAAACAGAAATGTAGACCAGTGGAACAGAGTAAAGAGTCCAGATATAAATTCATGCATCTATTTGACACTTTGACAAGAGTGCCAAAATGCACAATGGGGAAAGGATCGTTTCTTCAATTAATGGTACTGAAAAAACTGGATATCCACATGAACAATGAAACTGGACACTCATTTTACACCATATGCAAAAATAACTTAAAATGATGTAAAGATTTACATAAGACCTTAAAACATAAAACTACTAGGAGAAAACATAAGGGAAAAACTTCTTCATATTGGGATAAGCAATTATTGTGGGTTTTTTTTTTTTTTATATATAACACCAAAAAAAACAAAAAACAAAAACAGGCAGGGGCGCCTGGGTGGCTCAGTTGGTTGGGCGACTGCCTTCGGCTCAGGTCATGGTCCTGGAGTCCTGGGATCGGGTCCCGCATCGGGCTCCCTGCTCGGCGGGGGGTCTGCTTCTCCCTCTGACCCTCTTCCCTCTCGTGCTGTCTCTCATTCTCTCTCTCTCAAATAAATAAATGGGATCTTAAAAAAAAAAAAAACAGGCAACGAAAGCAAAAGTAGATAAATGGTACTGGGACTTTGTTAAACTAAGAAGCTTCTGTATAGCGAACAGAACAGAGTGAAAAGGCAACACACAGAATGATAGAAAATATTCATAAACCATGTAGTTGATAAGGGGCTAATATCCAATGTAAGGAACTCATACAACTCAATAGCTAAAACCAAATAATCCAATTAAAAATGGGCAAAGAACATGAGTAGACCTCACAAAAGAAGATATACAAATGGCCAACAGGAATATAAAAAGGTGTTAAACTTCACCAGTCATCAGGGAAATGCAAATTGGAACCACAATGAGGTATCACTTCACACCTGTTAGAATGTCTATTATATAACAACTGTTGGTGTAGATATAAAGAAGAGGGAACCCTTATATACTGTTTGTAGGATTGTAAATTGGTGTAGCCACTATGGAAAACAGGATAGAAATTTCTCAAAAAATTAAAAATAGAACTATCTTATGATCCATTAATCCCACCACTTCTTAGTACGTGTCCAAAAGAAAGGAAATCAGAATCTTGAAGTGATATCTGTACTCCCACATTGATTTCAGCATTATTCACAATAGCCAAGATATGGAAACAACCTAAATGACAATCAATGGATAAATGGATAAAGAAAATGTAGTTATCTATCTATCTATCTATCTATCTATCTATCTATCTATCTATCTATCATCTATCTACCTACCTACCATCTAACATGCACACACATACCACATGCAATATTCATCCATTAAAAAAAATCATGCCCTTTGTTCTGGATTGGCAAAGAAGAAGTCAAACTCTCACTCTTCCCAGATGACATAATACTCTATGTGGAGAACCCAAAAGACTCTACCCCACAATTGCTGTAACTCATGGAAGAATTCAGCAACATGGCAGGATATAAAATCAGTGCACAGAAGTCAGTTGCATTTCTATACACTAACAATGAGATAGAAAAATAGAAATTAAGGAGTCAATCCCATTTACAATTGCACCAAAAACCATAAGATACCTAGGAATAAGCCTTACCAAGGAGGCAAAGGATCTGTACTCAGAAAATTATAGAACACTCATGAAAGAAATTGAGGAAGACACAAAGAAATGGAAGAATGTTCCATGCTTATGGATTGGAAGAACAAATATTGTGAAAATGTCTATGCTACCTAGAACAATCTATACATTCAATGCAATCCCTATCAAAATACCATCAACTTTTTTCACAGAGCTGGAACAAATAAACCTAAAATTTGTATGGAACCAGAAAAGACCCCAAATAGCCAGAGGAATGTTGGAAAACAAACAAACAAACAAAGCTGGTAGCATCACAATTCCAGACTTCAAGCTCTATTACAAAGCTATAATCATCAAGACAGGATGGTACTGGCACAAAAACAAACACATAGATCAATGGAACAGAATACAGAACCCAGAAATGGACCCTCAACTCTATGGTCAACTAATCTTCAACAAAGCAGGAAAGAATGTCCAATGGAAAAAAGAGTCTCTTCAGCAAATGGTGTTGGGAAAATTGGACAGCCACACGCAGAAGAATGAAACTGGACCATTTCCTTACACCACACACAAAAATAGACTCAAAATGGATGGAAGACCTAAATGTGAGACAGGAATCCATCAAAATCCTAGAGAACACAGGCAGCAACCTCTGACCTCGGCTACAGCAACTTCTTGCTAGACACATCTCCAAAGCCAAGGGAATCAAAGGCAAAAATGAACTATTGGGACTTCATCAAGATAAAAAAGCTTTTGCACAACAAAGGGAGCAGATGACAAAACCAAAAGACAACTGACAGAATAGGAGATGATATTTGCAAATGACCTATCAGATAAAGGGCTAGTATCCAAAATCTATAAAGAACTTATCAAACTCAACACCCAGAGAACAAATAATCTAATCAAGAAACGGGCAGAAGACATGAACAGACATTTCTGCAAAGAAGACATCCAAATGGCCAACAGACACATGAAAAAGTGCTCAACATCACTCAGCATCAGGAAAATACAAATCAAAACCTCAGTGAGATACCACCTCACACCAGCCAGAATGGCTAAAATTAAAAAGTCAGGTGGGGCGCCTGGGTGGCTCAGTCAATTAAGTGTCTGCCTTTGGCTCAGGTCCCACATTGGGCTCCCTGCTCATTGGGTAGTCTGCCTCTCCCCTTCCCCCCCTACCCCCCGCTCGTGCTCTCTTTCTCGCTATCCCTCTCTTTCAAATAAATAAATAAAATCTTTAAAAAAAATTTAAAAAGTCAGGAAACAAAAGATGTTGGCGATGTGGAGAATGGGAAACCCTCTTACACTGCTGGTGGGAATGCAAGCTGGTGCAGCCACTCTGGAAAACAGTATGGAGGGTCCTCAAAAAGTTGAAAATAGAGCTACCCTATGACCTAGCAATTGCACTACTAGGGATTTACCCCAAAGATACAAATGTAGTGATCCGAAGGGGCACCTGCACCCCAATGTTTATAGCAGCAATGTCCACAACAGCCTAACTATGGAAAGAGCTGAGATGTCCAGTGACAGATGAATGGATAAAGAAGATGTGGTATACACACACACCACACACACAATGGAATACTACTCAGCCATAAAAAAAAAAAATAAAATGTTGCAACAACGTGGATGGAACTAGAGGGTATTATGCTAAGCGGAATAAGTCAATCAGAGAAAGACAATTATCATATGATCTCACTGATATGTGGAATTTAAGAAACAAACCAGAGGACCATAGGGGGAGAGAGGAAAAAATAAAACAAGATGAAATCAGAGAGGGAGACAAATCTCTTAATCATATGAAACAAACTGAGGGTTGCTGGAGGGTAGGGGGTTGGGGGATGGGGTAGCTTGTGATGGACATCAAGGAAGGCACATGATGTAATGAGCACTGGGTATTATGTAAGACTGATGAATCACTGACCTCTATCTCTGTAACTAATAATACATTATATGTTAATTAATGGAATATAAATTTTAAAATTTTCAAAAAAATCATGCCATTTATGACATGATAACCCTGGAAGACATTATGCTAAGTGAAATAAGCCAGAAATAGAATAAATATTGCATTATTTTTCTTATATATGGAATACAAAATAGTTGAACTCATAGAAGTAGAAAGTAGAATGGTGGTTTCCAGGAGCTAGGAGGAGGTGGAAATGGGGAGATGTTGATCAAAGGGTACAAAGTTTCATTTATGCAAGATGAATTGTGCTGAAGATCTAATGTATACAATGTAACTATAGTTAACAATACTGTATTGCATACTTAAGATCTACCCTCTCAGAAAATCTCAAGTTTTCTTACCACAAGGAAAAAAAACCCAAACTATGTGAGGTGATGGATATGAAATTAATTTGATTGTGATTATTATTTCACTATGTATATGTATATCAGATCATCAAGTTATATACCTTAAATATATATAATTTTTATTTGTCAATTATACCTCAGTAAAGCTGTTGGGAGGAAAGCTCTAGGTACAAATGGCTTCACATATGAGTTGTATTAAACACATAAGGAAGAAATAATACTAATGATACACAAGCTCTTTCAGAAAAATGAAGAGAGGGAGTATTTCCCAATTCATTCTACAAGACCATCAATATCTTGCTTAAAACCAGATAAAGACAATGAGAAAACTAAAGATCAATATCTCTTGCAAACATAAATGTAAAATTTCTAAACAAAATTTTAGCAAATCAAACCCTGCAAAATGCAAAATGATAATACCTCATAATCAGTTGGGGTTTCCCAGGAATACAAGGTTGTTTTAACATTTCAAAATCAGTTGGTATATTTCACTGTCCATCATATTAAAGGACTAAAAAGAAAACCTGTATGATTTTTTCAATAAATGCAGGAAAAAAATTGATAAAATCCACTACCCATTCTTTATAAAAACAATCAGCAAACAAGGAAGAGAACTCTTTCTCAAATCAATAAAGGGCATGTTCAAAAAAATCTACACCTGATGGTGAAAGAATGAATGTTTACTCCCCAAGACAATGATGTCTACTATCATTGACTCTATTCAATATTGTATTGGAGGTTCAAACTAGTGTAGGAAGGTAAGAAAAACAAATGGAAGATATTCAGGTTGGAAAAGAAGAGTAAAACTCTTCTTATTCAGAGACAACATGATCATCAATGTAAAAAGACCCATGAAATTTATCAAAATATTACCAGAATAAGCAAATTTAGCAATGTTGCAGGACAGAAATCAATATGTAAAAATCAACTTTATTTCTATATACAATTACCCAACTATTGAAAATTGAAATTAAAAAATATAAATTGTACAAAAGTATGCTTAGAGAAAACTTTTACAAAAGATGTGCAAGATTAAAAAAAATACAAAACATTGCTGACAAAAGTTAGAGACCTAAATAGAGATTTACCATGTTCATGTGTGGGAACACTCAATTTTATTTCAAAATTATAGAAAGATAGGACTTTTTTCATCTCAGTCCTCTTGAACATTTTATTCTGCCTTGTCTACAGTCTTTGTCTGTTTTATTACTTACTATAGCTGTGGGACTCTATAAGCATATCTTGCATATATAGGGGCTCAATAAATATTTGTTTGAATGAATGAATATAGTGACATACTTGCTGAAGTTTGGGTAACAATGATAATGAAAGAAATTCAGTGACATTTTATACAATTGATAATTCTTTTTTTTTAAAATGGGTCTGATTCTGCTTTTTGTTTATTGTTATTTTTAGATTTCACTTGTAAGTGGTATCATAGGATATTTGACTTGCTCAGTCTGACTTATTTCACTTAGCATAATACCCTCTAAGTACATCCATATAGTCTCAAATGGCATAGTCTCATCTTTTTTTTATGGCTGTGTAATATTACATTATATATATATATATACACACACACACGTTATATATATAACATATTTTTTATATATTACTTTATATATGTGTATGTACACACATATATACATTTTCTTATATATATTACATTATATATTATATATAATATATATTACATTATGTGTGTGTGTGTGTGTGTACACACACACATATACATTTTTTTTATCCATTCACCAATTGATGGACACTTGGACTTGGGTTACTTCCATATCTTAGCTACTGTAATACTGCAATAAATCTAGTGGTGCATAGATCCTTTCGAATTAGTTTCATTTTCTTTGGGTAAATACCCAATATTGGAATCACTGGATCATACGGTATTTCCATTTTTAATTTTTTAAGGAACCTTCATACTGTTTTCCACAGTGGCGGTACCAATTTATATTCCCACAAACAGTGTATGAGTGTTCTGACATTTCTCTCCTCTTTGAGACTTTCTTGCTGGTTTTCCATCTGTAACTCTGGGCATTCCCTTTCTTCTTCCTTGGTGGAGTTATCTTCCTCTTGCAAAATATAAATCATAGGGTTTCTTACATCCTCTTTTCTTACCCCTGAACCTCTCACTGCCCCATCCTCTGCCTTGTAGTCACTTCCCATCACTACACTGATGATTCCCAAATCTCTTGTCCAGCTTGATTCTGCCATTCCAATTGGCATTCACATATTCAACTGCATATTTGACATCTCCACTATCAACCCAAGCTCATCAGGTGTAAAACAGAACTGATTATATACCGTGTTCCCAAGTAAACAAACAATAAAAAACAAAAAGCACCTGCTCTTCTACCTAGATTCTCTCTCTCAGTGAATATGACAGGTGTTCATCCAGGTATCAAGCCAAAGTCCCAGGTATTATTCTTACCACCTCCTTCGTATACCCCCTACGGCTAATCTTCCAATAGTTCTGTCATTTCTACCTCTAAATAACTCCTGCATTTATCAACTTCTTTATATACACTGCTGCTATCCTGGTTCAGACCACTACCATCACTCACCTGGAATACTGCAACAGCCTAACTGTTCTCCCTGCCTTCAAAATGATGTCTCTCTTCAGCCCATTCCTCAATTTGCAACCAGAGTGATCTTTCTAGAGTGAAGGTCTCATGCCACTTATATCATTTAAGAGCTCCAACTCAGCTTACCTCTGCTGACTTATTGTTCTCCACTACTCTTCTTGATCCTACACTCTTAACCTGATCAGTGCTTCAAAATCTCCATGTAGGTCCTTTCTGCTTTGCTCAAGCTCTTTTCTTAAGGAGCTTATTTTTTCTTTTTATTTGACGAACAACCACATATCTGCCGCTATTCAGCTAACATATGATTTCCTCATGAAATCATTCTCGATTCCCCAAACGTAGGTTGGTGACTTTTCCACAGTATCCTATACTTCCTATAAGATCACTTTTCTCACCCAATTGTACCCATTGCATTATTTCTGTTCCTTATTGGAATAAAATATTTATGAGGCCAAGGACTATGTCCACCATATTCACAATTTATTTTATTTTAAAGATTTTATTTATTTATTCATGAGAGACAGAGAGAGAGAGAGAGGCAGAGGGAGAAGCAGGCTCCCAAGGAGCAGGGAGCCCGATGCAGGACTCGATCCCAGGACCCTGAGATCATGACCTGAGCCGAAGGCAGACGCTCAACCATCTGAGCCACCCAGGCGCCCCATATTCACAATTTATATTCACAGAAGAGTAACTGCAGGAGGGAGCTCATAAAAATCATTTGAATAAACATGTTAACAAAGAGTCTACACCTAAGAACACCCATCTAAGTGCTAGAATTGGCTCTCAGCTCTAAAACAAACAAACAACACATCTACATAAGCAAGGGTGGAGGAGGCGCTCAGAATAGCACATGGAAGGAGTTTGGGAATCAGATGACAGGAGGCTAAGGATGAGCCAATAGCCAGAGCTGTGTTGATTATAGCACACCCTCTGCATTGTGATCACTTTGTCACTGAGCTCTGAGTGCAATAGATAAGCTGGAGACAGTCACCTGAAGTGATGAGAAAGATGGCACCTGAAACCATATGAAGGAAGCAGAACAGACAAAATATGCCACTCTGGTATATTGATTATTTTGAGCTGAAGGCAATTGCAAAATAGTAGATGCATAAATTGCTCTCTGACTTCCTCCTTTCTCCCAAAAGCAGGCCATAATTTCCCATAAGAAAGGTACCCTTTCTGTGCCAGGAAGAAAAGAACATTCTTTTTTTTTTTAAAGATTTTTTTTTTTTAATTTGAGAGAGAGAGAATGAGAGAGAGCAAGCACATGAGAGGGGGGAGGGTCAGAGGGAGAAGCAGACTCCCCGCCGAGCAGGGAGCCCGATGCGGGACTCGATCCAGGGACTCCAGGATCATGACCTGAGCCGAAGGCAGTCGCTCAACCAACTGAGCCACCCAGGCGCCTGAAAAGAACATTCTTATCACCAGAGATGGGAAGTCAACACCAAGATGAGTCGACAAACAAAACTTATTAAAATAACCCTATCTTCTATTAGATTCTTCCATGTATTTCCTAATCGCATTCTCACAGTTTACCACCTCTAGCCCAAACACATTTTTCCTTTGTCTTGTCATGTCTTCATAATTTATTACTCTTTGTTAAAATGGCACATAAGCCCCCAGATCTAACTGCTCCAGTCCTGTTTTCATTTCTTTCCATGAAGCTCCTGTGCCACATAAAAATATTAACAACATATAAAATTTGTATACTTCTTCTCCTTTTAATCTATCTTTTGTTAGTTTAATTCACAGGCCCTAGGGACAGTACATAAGAAGGTAGAGGAAAAGTCTTTCTACCCCTACACATGTGAACTGAGGAGCTATTATAGGCTCAGCATAGACACGAACACTGACTTCAAACAGAGTTTCTAATTCTGAGTTTCTACAGTTGGGTACTTTGGTGTCTTAACCTAAAATATAGAATACCTAAGAGAGTAACAGAAAGCAGCAGACCTCAAATGCATTTGATCAATCAAGGACTTTAGCCATTGACTGAGACTTCTTTTTTAACAAAAGCCTGAGTGATTTTCTTATTCCTGTTAATGTCACATAGTTTGGATATAATTAATTACTGATTTTCAATTTTTCTCAATTAGAATCCTATGGTGGAACAGTGAGAAGGATTTCTCCACCTTGAGCATTTTGTCTTCTCTATTTTCCTTTGGGAAAGTAGATTAGGTACAAGGGTACTTAATTACCTTCCAGACTCTACATGGGTGTGAGACTCCCAGTTTTAGGATCCTTGATAGCTGTAAACCAGCTTATGTAAAGGTGTTTGAAGAGGCTCCTATGGCCTATTTCTTCTCTCTTTTCTTTTTGAAGTTTTCTGAGTGCCTCTAAGATTCAATGTTTGCATATACAATGGGTATTGAAGGGATCCAGAACATGCCACCACAAAATATGCCACTTTGGCATAAGGAGTATTTTGAGCTGGAGGCAACTGAAAATCAACAGATGCAAAAAGAGTTTTCCACCCTCCCCTTACCTACTTGAACACAGGGCATAAATTTCCTTTTGAGGATGCTGTCCCCCCACCTCCCGGGGAGATAAGAGCACTTATTACCAGAGATGGAGAGTTGACATCCAGATGAATTTGCATAAACAGACCTTACTAAAATACCTTCTCTTCCATCTGTTCTCCCACTTATTTTCTCATCACCTTCTCATGATTTATCATTGTTTAGAACCCAAAATCCCTTTCCTTTGTTAAAATAGTATGCACACCCCCGAGTCTAACCATTTCTTTGAGCTTCACTTCTTTTCTATGAATTCCTGTGCACATAAGTATTAATGAAAACTGTGTGTCTTTCCTCCTGTTAACCTGTTTTTTATTAGTTTAATTCACAAATTAAACCCCCCAACCCAAATTCACAATTAACCCTAAGAAGGTAGAGGAAATTTTTTCCCCCTGATAGTATGTTCAATTCTATAACTGTGCTGAGTGTGAAACAGTCTACTCAAAGCATGATCTCGGTCCTTAGGGTAAATTAAATGGGATACCAGATGGTAGTAGAATATTGCATTGAGTAAATGTTCCATAATAGTTGAGTGTGAATTTAAAAAACAAAAACAAAACTATCTTGCCTCTAGGCTACATTACTGGGGAATGTCTCTAAATATAGCCTAGTTTTCTATAAGGATAGGCATTGCTAATGAAACCAATATAGAGAGTGAAGAAAGTATCTATTCCCATTCTTTAATCCAGGTGCTCCCGTTTTACTCCAAACACTTTACAGGTCTTGGTTATTCTCTAGAGAAGAAAGGATCATAAAGAATAGCCCCAGTGTTGTAACTCAAGGATTTCATTCACAGGGCATTTTGAGATGAATGGTCTGTCACATCTATTGCACCACAGACTTGGAGATGAACACCCTTACTCAACACTGTTTACAAGAAAGTGGATAATACATTTGCTCCCTGTGAAAATGTATTCCAGGATGTAAGACCTACAAAAGCCAGACTGGTCAGTGTGATTCTGTGGACCCCTAAATGGTTGATTGGCAGTTTGTTGTTCTGAAAAGAGTTTTTTCCTGAAGGGTTTCAGGTGTTCCTCATATCATTTAGAACAAATTAAGGCCACTTGATTCGAATATATAGCACCGGCCTTGAAACTACTTGAATGTTGTACATTCTTTTAATGTTAATGGCAAAATTAACAGAATTTGTTATCATGTGCAAATTTGCTGTCATGGATTCTCAATATTATAAAACATGATGCCATAGTTTCTCCCATTCTAGCAATCAATAACAGTTTATATTTGTTGAGAGATTACTATGTTCATGGCATGATGCTAAGAGTTTATATAATCTTATTTAATTATCATAACCACCACATGGGATTAAAAAAACCTTAATTTTTCCCATTTTACAAGTAATGATGAAAACACCTAACATTTACTGAACACTTAGTAGGCACCATTCTAAGGGCTTTATGAGATTTGTTGCAATTAAACCCTCTAAGCAAAATAATCTAAAACTTGAAAATAAGGCAAAAAGATCACACCAGGACTTTTCAAAGTCTACATAGTAATATCTAACCTCTCTAAAGGTCCTAGGATTCTCAAGGGGAGGTAACTTTGACTTACCATTTACTATTGTTCAGGTCCCAGTCCCTGTATAGGTGGTTTTTAGCTATTAGAAAATTGACATGTTACAAATATTTTTTGCCATATAGGAAAGATGACCCCCAAAATCATGGTTCTTTTGCTTGTAGGACATTAACTAGTTTTGTATCAAATGTTGCAATCAATGTAGCATTCTTTCTCTTTTCCTGTGAGTATATATCTGTTTCTTTGATCCTCCTTCAAACCAGTTTTGTGATTCTCCTGGTTCCATCATTAACAAGTCAAATAAATCTTTGATACAATCCTTACAATATATATGCATGAGAATATTAACTTTTTGAAAATTACTTTGACAATACTCCCAATGTTCCTATGAAGCAGTTGCTGTAGTCATTATCCCCGTATAAAAGTTGAGGAGACTGAGACATAGAGAAGTTAATTACTTACTCAAGGACACACAGCAATAGAGCCAGGATTCTAGGCAGCCAGGAACCTAGGCAGTATGATATTACAGTTTACACATATAACTTCAGAATTTTTTTTTTTAAGATTTTATTTTTTGACAGAGAGAGAGAGACAGTGAGAGAGGGAACACAAGCAGGGGGAGTGGGAGAAGGAGAAGCAGGCTTCCCGTGGAGCAGGAAGCCCGATGTGGGGCTTGATCCCAGGACCCTGAGATCATGACCTGAGCCAAAGGCAGATGCTTAATGACTGGGACACCCAGGTGCCCCCAGAATTTTCTTTTAAGAAGACTGAGATATTAGAAGAGTTAAATAACTTCCCTTATGAGATCCTGCTCAAGTGAATGTAAGAACTTGATTCTTCTGGCTCTGACCCTGTGTGCTTAACATCTATGTTTTGCCATATATCATGTGTAGACATTGCACAGTCTAAAGGAGGTAATTCATAAGTGGGATAAACGGGATTTCAGTAAAAATATTCTCATCCTTCTTGATAACTTCATCAGGGTTACATTACAAGAAACCAAAACCAAAATAAGACAATGAAACAAAAGGATACTCCAGACACCATAAAAGTGACAAAGGATTTTTCTCTTCTACATCAGCATTTTTTCCTTTGCCAAGTCAACAAATGAGCTTGCTAATTGCCAAAGTTCCAAACTCTTGGTTTTGCATTCATTCTGATTTGCACTTCAATGCCCTTAGGAAAGATTATTGGAGAAGAGTTTAAAGGATGAGTCTACTGCTGATACATATGCCAGTGAGAAAGTCAAGTTTACTACTTACCAAGGGAAACATGTGAGAAGTAACTCACTGGCACTTACAGAATAGAGATTTCTAGTGGTCAGGAAAGAAACATATAGCTTTTAAAAATAGTTTTGCTAGCCCCTGAATTTTGGGGTTCTTTGGGAAGACAGTGGAGTAAAATCCTTCCACTCTTTCTATGTTTTTCCCATTCTCTATCTGACCTGAGAGAGAGAATACATCTTAAACCAGAGGTTGCTAATGCAAACTCACACAGGAAGATAAGTAGAGTGAGGGAACAGGTGGGGACTGTGGCCTTGTTCTGACCAAAGGGGACAGTCATTTCTTCATTAAACTGATTGTTGCCACATGTTAACATAAGCCCAGTGCTACCACACTACCCATTTTTAAAAAGAAACCCAAACTTCAGATTTTTATGTAAGAATTCCTGCTTGTAAATGTTGACAATTATCTCAATTTTTGAACACTGGGCCAACTAAAAAAAACATATCTGATGTCAAATTTAGCCCAGAGGCCACTGGTCCACAACTCTTGCTTTAAATAAACTTATTTAAAAGTGTAGATTTATGGAGATGTTAAAAAGGGGACATGATTATTGTTTAAAAAGATCCGTCACAGGTTTCTTTAGGGAACAAGTTCTTCTCTGTATTTAAAATATTACTAGGTTCAGGGAAACTTAATTTTAGACTCATTTTGAGTAATACATCAATAATGTAAAATATCTTATTTGCAGAGACTACCAAGTCTTGCTTGGTCCTATCCTTGTTCTAATTAAAATTAACACTTCACTCATTCAACAGATATATATATAAGATGGCCATTAGGTGACAAGAAATTTTCAAGGTGCTGAAAAATACCAGGGTAAATAAGATTTGGTCCTGGAAGAGTTTGGTTTATAGAAGGGTAATATGTATAGTGGGAAGGTGGTGGATGCCTTGGGAATTGACAGACTTGAGTCTCGAACCACATTGTTATTAGCTCTATTACCTGTTACTGGCTCTATTAACCCTTCTCAGTTTGTCTCTTCATCTGCAAGATGAGAGAAACAATTCCACCATTCTAAGATTTCATTAGATATTTGTGAAAGCAGTAGGCAAAGAGAAGGTGCTCAATAAACAGTTAACTAAATTATATTTTCAAAATTCATATTCTCTTCCTCTTAATTAGGTAGGAAATTTTGTTGCAAGTGACATAAACCCAGTTCAAATAGGGTAGGAGAGTGGATTTTTTTTTTGGTTTTGTATTTTTGGTTTGTTTCTGCTTTGTTCTGTTAAGAATATAAAAACAAATCCAAAAACAAAAGAAGAGTTGAATAACCAAACCAGAGCTGGGCCAGGAATGCCATCAGGCTCTCTCTCCCTCTCTCCTCTTTCTGTTCTCTTACTGCAGTTCAGCTTCTCCATGTGATATGCCTAACCCTCATCGTTTTTACCTCTAGAGAACGTCTACCTCATTTATTTTAGTGCCAGTTCAAAGAAGGGCAGGGAAGGACCGTGATAGGCTTGGCATGAGGCAACACCCACTTCTAAAGCAGTCACCAAGACTGTGGAAGTGATTATTTCCTATAACCACATGAGTTCCTGAAGAAGGAGCAGTTTCAAAGAGAAGGGGAGATGTGGGTCTTGTGAGAAATGAAGGCTGTTGGAAAGACACAATGGTCAACAATTCCGCCCCTTAGGATTGGGTTCAAGATACAGGCGACTGGATTCCTTTTCACCAAGAACATCTATCTACTGTAGGGGAGACCTAGTTCCCCTACAGAAAATGTAAATATCTCAGGAAGAGGGGATGGCTTCTGGACAGTCAAATGACAACTATCTACCACTTATTTGATCTCAAATTAATTGTGTTCCACATTGATAAGCTGGGCCCAGATTTTCTGTTAGCTTTTGCAATTCTCCAGCTAATGTACCTTCTGGAACCCCTTTCTCTTCCTTTGTTCCTTACTTTCTTAGAGAGATGCTACTTGATAAGTCCACCAATCCTTAATCATCCACCTTATATGTGCATCTAATAATAATATCTGGCATTGGAATAGTTATCCAACACTTTATCAAGATTATCCAATAGGTTGCTTATAGCACCTCCAAAAGGGGCAGAGTAAGTATTACCATCCCATTTGATAATGATAAAATAATTCCAAATCAGATCCCATAATCGAACTCAGATATAAGCCCACTATATAATTTTTATGTTGCATCATTATATCCTGAAGCTGACTTGTTTTCACTAGACAAATTCATCTAAGGACAAGAATCTCCTTGGCTTTAAGCCTTGTTCCCATAAGCACTGAGCACAGAACTAGATCGGATGCACAGCAAGATGACCTGGGCACTCAATAGAAGATCCCACAGATATCTCCTTCACCTCAAAAACAATTCCAAGTTGCAGGCTCAATTGAATGCAGGAGCTATCCCTGCATGAAGCTCCATAACTCAGAACCCCATGATGCCATGTACAGTGATAATATGTTGCCCATCACCATTTCTAACTATGCATAAACAAAGCATACCATGGGATACCACTCCCAGGCAATTGTAACACTTTCATTGAGGTATAATTAACATACTATTAACTACATGCCTTTACAGTACACATTTTGATGTTTTAACATTTTAAACACTATCACTACATCAAGCCATCATTATCATCAAGATAGTGAACATAGGCTTCACTCCCAAAAGTTTCCTCCTGCCTCTTTGCAATCCCTCCCTAATGCCCTTCTCCCCATCTTTATCCCCAAGAAAACATGACTCTGCTTCTGTCACTATACATTAGTTCACATTTTATAGAATTTTACACAGAAGGAATTACGGTGTACTCTTTTTCCTGGCCACTATGGCTCAGCATAGTTATGTTGGGATTCATCCATGTTGCTAAGTATATTAGTGGTTCATTCCTTTTTATTGCTGAGTAGCATTCCATTGTACAGATATGCTACAGCCCCTTACCTGTTGATGGACATTTAGGTTGTTTCCAGTTTGGGGATACTGTAAATTAATCAGATATGAACAGTGAACTGGTGGTAGTACGGACATATGTTTTTATTTCTGGGGCAAATACCTAGGAGAATAGCAGGATCATATGGTAAGTCTATGTTTAACTTCTTCAGAAGCTGCTATATTGTTTTACAAGGTGCTTATGCCATTCTACGTTCCCACCAGCAGTGTGTACAAGAGTTCCAGTTTCTCCACGTCTTGGCCAATATGTGGTATGCTCAGCCTTTTTCTGAGTCTTTTAGCCATTCCAAAATGTGTATAGTGGCACTTCATTCGTTTTAATGTGCACTTTCCTAATGACTAATAATGTTGAACATCTTTCCATGGGCTGAAGTGCCAGCTGTGTATCTTTTTTGGTGAAGTACCTGTGCAAACACTTTGCTCTTTTTTAGTACTTTTAAAATTGTTTTGAGAATGCTTTATGTATTCTAAGTACAAATCCTTTATCAGATAATGTACTTTGCAAATATATTTTCCCAATGTGTGGCTTTTTTATTGCCTAACAGTGACTTTCAAAGAGCACTTTCTAAAAAATTTTGGTGAAGTTCAATTTATTGTTATTTTATGGGTCATGCTTTTGGATGCCAGATATTTTGAACGTTTAGAACTATGTAAGTTAAAGTAGCAAACTCAGGAGAATGAGGAAAAGGGGGAAATAAGGGAGGGGGGAGGATTTACTAAAATTAACCAGTGATTCGGCTGTAGCTAGCAAACCTGTTCTAAAGGGATTATTACAATGCTTTTATTCTGTGGGTGACACACATACACACATAGAGCTATTTAAGCACTTTCCAGAGAAGATAAAAATGTTTCTAAACAACATTTCTGGCTAGTGTTGTCACATCCAATTGGATTTATTATTATTTTTTTAGTTGACTCCTCAGTTTTCTTGACACAGATAGTCAAGAGTCTAGTTTTTGGATTCACAACACTTATTATGTCCAAAATATGGCCCTTTTGGTATTCCCAACAGCACTGAGCCAAGATTGACTTAAATTCTGTGTTGATGACCATAAATGATCCTGAGAGGTCCATCTCAGGAACACTGGGCGTTGTTAGGAGTATGATATGTTGGTTTCTTGGAATAGCAGGACAGACGCTCTGTTGCCCTTGTAAAATCAAGGAAGTTAGTTAGGTGGTATTAGCACTTATGTTGCTGGACAGTCAGGAGCCGTGTGCTGTGCCTGCATATGGGGATCACTGGATGGCATTTCACTGAACTGACAACACGACCACCCAGCAGTGGGCCTCCACTTGGGTGCACCCAGATGCCTGGCAGGTGCATGGTCTGCTGGCTGTGTTACAATCCAACACCTGCCCTTCTCTGGGGCCCAGAGGCAAACTCAAAAGCTGGGGGCACACTCAGTGTCTTGCAGCACCTTATAGTACATTGCAGCTTCCTGTGTGGGTTACGGCTGCAAGTCAGCAATGCCATCTGTGACCTGCTGGCAGGCTGTCTAGAACTGCAGTCAGAACACTCTCCAACTGTGGTCTCCCTGCATGGAGGTTGAGGCTTGGGATTTCCCCAAAGGTCATAGTGTGGCAGTCCGTAAAAGGAGCATACATCCCATTTCAGAATCATCTGCAACATGCTTGATCGTCCAGAAACACTCAGGGGCACAGTTGTGTCAATTCTTTCCACAGACCACCATCCATCATACGAACCTATTTTCCTTCCTGGGGTCAACAGATGTCTGACTGAGAAGAATTACCCACAGCCAGGGTTTACATCACCTCTGTCTTATCGGATTACAGATGACCAGGTTGAATATATCACAAATTATCTGATCAGAAAAGGGTAGGTGGTGAAGGAGAAGGAGTAAGACCCATATTTCTGACAAATAGCTACAGTGAGGTTTCCACCAAAATATTTAACTGAATTTGAGGAGGCAATTGGGGGACTTCGCTTTTTGGAAAAAATGATTTTGCAGGCCCTGAGAAAATTCCTGTCAAGAAACCACAAGACAAAATCCCAGATGATAATTCTGGGGAATGTGTGGCTACAGTTTAAGAAACAGGCCCTGGGTGGAGCCTGATGCGGGGCTCTATCTCATGACCCTGAGATCATGACCTGAGCCAAAAATCAAGAGTCAGATGCTTAACCGACTGAGCCACCCAGGTGTCCCTCACCCACTTTTAAACTGATGCTCAAAGGAGTTTCCTGAATTCCCTCAGTTACCCTAACAATTACTGAGCAGCTTCTATGTGTTAGCACTGATGGTCACTGGGGATACAAAGATGAATGAAACACAACAGTCCCCTGACTTTGAGGAGCTCATGATCAAAGTGGTCCCATTCGAGGGGACAGACATGTGAACAGCACAATTACAATGCAGTGCTCTGTAATATCCTGTTTTAGTTCAACTGTCTCATGCAATCTGGATTTGCAGTGCAATGTTAAAATAGAAGACTAAAGAAGGGAACAGTGAATTTGGCCTGAACCGGTTGTGGAAGGCTTCTCCTAGAGAGTGACCTTGAATCAGATTCTGAAGGGCAAAGAAGTTAACCAGGCAAAGGGAGAAAAAGCAATTTCCAGACAAAGTCCTGAGTTATTACATCTCGGAATGGATTTTGAGCCTGGGTCTGTCTGATTAGGATGTCTTTGTCTTTCTGCTCTACGAGCTACTACCGTCCCAGCCTTGGAGATTCCTGAGCTCCCAGAGTCTGACTCCCTCTGAGAGAGGTGGAAATAGCCTCCAGTCAGGGTGGAGGCCCAGGCTTCCAGGAGGCAAGATAAACTCCAATGATCCACTTGTACTATGGTCCTAAACTGGTAGATCATTATTCACCTCTTAGCTTCTGAGACTTTGGGGGAAGATCCTTAGCACCCCTACAGTTAAATACCAGACCACTTCCACCGTTCATGTGAGGACCAAGAATAGTTCAGTCCCCACAAAATCAGATGAGTTACATCCTAGCACCTTGTGATTTTCTTAGTGGTTAATGGGAGCTAATATTTATTGAGTGCTTACTAAATACCAAGTATTGTTATTCTTTACGTATATAAACTCATTCAATATATGTAGGTAATTATATTCCCCATTTAATAGATGATGAAAATGAGACACAGAGAAGTTAAGTTGATTTCAATAGGAACCCGCGTACTGAGGTTAGGTACTTGTACTGGCTCACAGGTTGAGACCCAGAACTAGATTTGTTAAGTTAGGAGAACATCTAGAAGTCAAGATCAGGAACCTCTCAGCACATCACTTGAATCAGAACGATGACCAAATTTGGACAAAGACCCTCATTTTTCAAATCTGGTATGTGTGAAACTCCCACAACAGCAGATACCTAATAGCTAGAGGTGGCAACCCAGAGACACAGTGAGCAAAGGACTGGGTAGCATTTCCACATGACTCCAATGTTAAGGTATTACTTTGGATCAGCACTTAAGCCACTCTTACCTGCTCTTGACCCTCCAGAGAACCTGAGAAGACTCTTGGTAGTGTAACCCCATTTCCCTGTCACATACACCCCACCAGGTGGATGTGAATCCTTTGGGATACTTTTTTTTTTTTTTAACACATGTTCAAAGTTTCTCTTAATGGTCACTGAAGTTAGCAGAGAAATTTGCTCCAGGTGCCACAAACTCCCCCCAGGAGGGCTTTGCTATGGCTAGTGTTTTATTCTTATTGGACATCTTACATTGCCTTTAGCATAAATAGTTGGCTCCTTTACCCATGGGGTTGCACCATGGACTTACTGACTTCAACCCAGAGGGAAGCAAGTGAGGCTTCTGTAAGACAGGGCAGCGTTCTGCTAGATAAACATTCACAGATCAAATTCTGACTGTTGGAATGCTTTTCAGGCTTTTAAACTCATGTAACTCAAGGCAAGTTTCAACATTTGCTGCCCCTTCCCCAGATAGAGACAAGGATGTCAATTCCTTCCTAGTTGCCCTTAGTTTGACTCCTGTTTTTCTTCTTTCTGCAAAGAAATGTAGGTTTTATTATTCAGGTATGTCAAGGCCAATGGACCAGGAAACAATTGCCATTAAAAAGATAGTTTGTTATTGATCTCGGGGTTGTGGGTTTAAGTGTCACATTAGGTGTAGAGATTACTTAAAAATAAAATCTTAAAAAAAAACACAAAAACTCATGTTAATACTCACGAATCCCAAGAGGAGAGGGCATGCCAAACCGTGGGTGCCACAAGGGGAAGCACCAAGATCAGTCAAGAGGCAGATGTAGCAGGGAACACATGAGCAATAGCCTTTATTGTGATTTCCTTGGGCGGGGGTGGGGCGCGGGAAATGGGTGAGATTGGGAAAGCAGGCTTAGCTTTGGCTAGTTTGAGTAATTTCAGCAGGCTCTGGAGCATAGGCTGTCCTTAGTTGTCTGGTACCTAGCCCTAGGGTGATTAGGGCAGGGGTGGGGGAGTGGGGGGGTGGGAATAATGCCTCAGAGTATGAAAGATAGGTAGTTGGAGGGTATGGGCTCTGGATTGGTCTATTTGCATATGAAAGCCATGCTTGTAGGCCAGTCTTTCACTGTCTCTAAGAATTGGCTAACCCTGGGAGGGACAGTCCCTCCAGGGTCAGAAAGGCCCCAAAATGTCAAAGCATGAAATGCAGAAACTAGAAAATGTGGTTATTACAGAAGGGAGTGGCTGGATTCTTTTTTGCCACCTCTCTCCAGGGTCCTGACTTAAGTGGCTTTTGCCAGACTGAGATGTTCTGAGTCATCCTGGGAACACTCCATTTTCTCTGATTTGCATCTAAAAATTAAAATATCCCAATTCAGCAATGGATTTTGAACTCACACATCTTTGTGTGTCAGGTTGGTTTCCCTGGATCAAACAATTTCCTCCTTGAAGAAGGAATTTTAAGTCTCTAAACTGTTGAGAATGGGATTATGGATCCCTAGGTCATGTATGAATAGCCAATTGGCTCAACCAATTGTGGGTCAACTGAGGAGGAATCAATCAAATCCAAGAGCAGCCAGTCCATGCCAGTCACTTTAATAGTTACAACAATAAGACTAAGGTCAGGTATTCCTCACACTAGTAGCACTCAGCCCCAGCTGCAAATTAGAATCACCAAGGGAGATTTTAAAATATATCAATATTTGGACCCTGCAGCAGCCCAATTAAATCAGAATCTTTGAAGGTGTGGCCTGAGTAGCAATATCTTCCAAAAATTCTCTATGTGGTTCTAATGTTCAGCCAGGATTGGAAAGCACTCTCCTACAATTAACTCAATTATTAAACAACTTGACAGTTGGTCATTATAATAGCTGGTTAATATTCAATGGATGATGTAAAATTAAAACTCTGAGTTAGTTTGGAACCATCTTGATTTTACAACATAGAGTTCTTGCCCTCAAAGAAACTTGGTCTGAGGCACTCTGTGGAGTCCAGTGACTCCAACACTGTCTGCCTTCCCCCGTATGCTGTCCTGATGAACTAACCCCCTGGACTGAAAGAACACCCAATAACTCCCTCCACCCCATGGAAACAAAAGATTGCTGGAGGCTCTGATAGATACTAAGAGGCATGTTTTCACTTCTAGTTGCCATCCTGGTGGGAAACTGGAGACCAACCCTCCAGTCATGACACATGTCTCAGCTTCTGATGGAATTCAAGTGCAGTGCCAGGAGGGAATTGAGACATCTGACTTTGGGCCAGGATGCCTGTTCTTTGTGAGTTTTCCAGATCCTTAGCCAAGCTCTTTACACTCCAATTACTGAGAGAAGCAGCCGCAGAGCTATTCACCCAAATCAGTTCAGCTCTGCTGCAGTTCATGTTTCCATAGGTACCAGGGAGAGAAGCCAGTGTTCCTCAAGAATCTTCAAGGTATCCATAAAATCCTGGGAAAGGGAGGACAGTCTCCAAGGAACTCCACACCTGGTTGTAAGGTACCTTAGCAAACCTTTCCTCCAGAATCTTTTGTTTCAGAGATATCATCATCAAAGAGTGTGAAACCTTATTTTGGCTGGATGCTCGGAAACTGTTTAGGGCAAACCTCTCCTGACTACTGCAGCTTTCTCTTGTCTTGATTAAGCATCTGAAAGGATTACTTTATTGGGGAAACAGAAGTATCTAAGCACAATTTAAATGGGCTTTCTCAAAGTCACTGAGAGAGCATCTTCAGATTCTCTCACATAAAATGTCCCATGTATCAGTAAGCTATCTCAATTATCATGGAATCAAAAAATACGTTTGAGAATCTGTAAAATAATGGTAGTAGTAATCCTTTAGCATATTGTGACTTATAAAGCATTTTTTTTGTCACAGCATTGTTAACAAGAGCTAGAATTTAATGAGAGCTTAAATGAGCTTACTATGTACCAAATTTTGAGCCACTTATATGCATTTTCACCTTTAATTTTCACAAAACATTATGGAAGTAAGTGCTATTGCCCCTACTTTACAAAAGAAAAGAAATTGAAGAGAGGTTAATAATTTGCCAAAGAGTTCACACTGATTAATGATGCAACAGGCTCTCTAACATAAGTATGTCTGACTCCAGAGCTAGTACCACCCAAATGCCTGTAGGGTGATATAAAAGAGAGAGGTCAGGTGTAAAATAACACTCTTCTACTGGTTCCTTCTGCTCTTCCAGATTCCTAAATGCAGAAGAGCTCTTGTCCTTGAAACTCTTTTCTACCTACCCTTCCTTCCTAAGTGATGTCACCTAGTCCCGTCTATATATCAAGGACCACCAAGTGTCTAGGTTGGTCCCCAGTGTCTCCCAAACATCCAGACCCAATATCCAATGCCAATTGTTCCTTTTCTTGGATGTCTAATAGGTATCTTAAATTTAACATGTTCAAACCCAAACTCTTGAGTCTTCTCCCTGGAGGCCAATATTCCCCACCCCAGGGTTTCCTGTCCCAATAAATAGCCCCACCATTCACCCATGCACTTACACCAAAATCCTTGGAGTCATCCCTGCTGCCCTTTTTACTTTCATACCCCATAACCAATCCTCTAGCAAATCTCACAGTCTACTCCAAAGAATATTCCAGATTTCTCCATTCTACCCTTCACTACTATCATCATAGTTCAAGCCACCATCATTTCTGGCCTGGATCAAGGCACATTCCTCTTAACAGTCCTCCCTGTGTCCTCTTTGTCCCTAGACCAATTGATGCTGAGGGTAAACATCATTTGGATCAGAAACTATCAGCATGTGGGAGGACTGACTGCTTAAGCACTGCCAGTTTTACCTACCTCCTCTACCTGGCTTAAATGCTATTACCGTGACATTGCTCCCAAATGACCATGACCACTGAGCTTTTGTATTGGGTCTCAAATCACCTGTTTGGCAATCTTGACATGGAATCAATGCTTACCACAGGGCCACTGGGTTGTTCCTTCTTTTTAGTTCCCTTTCCAACAATGGAGTTCCTGTGCCTACTTTACCTTGTTCCTGAGGCCTGCGTAACCTGCTCCCAACCTCTATCCAGCAGGCCTCAGTCTGGACGACTGGGTTTATGTTTGCTCTGTGTTTTTGAGTGTGATGGTCAGTTGGGGGCAGCTACAAGAGGAGACACAGGAGAGGCTCAGGAAAACAGAGTTTATTATACTCATAAGTCCTACAGAGAGGGTTACTGCGTGCCATGCTGGGTCACAGGGGAAAAGTCAGGCTTTGGTAAGGGGGCAGAAGACATGAACGAGGGGAAAACTTAGGCCACAGTCTTTACTGGGGTTTCTATAGGAAAGGTAAGACAGGACAGGGTAAAGAGTTTAGGGTTGGCTAGTTTGAATAATTTTGGCAGGCTCTAAACTATGGGAGTAGTTCCTAGTTGCCTGGTACCTGGATCTGGGAGGATTAAGGTAGAGGAACATTACCTTCTTGGGTGAACAGGCTTAACGCTTCTCCCAGTCTGATCCTTGAGATCAGGCCCAGCCTGGCACTGGGAGGCAAGGTAATCACTGCTGACTTACAGAGGGTCTGTCTGCTCCCTGAGTGTGGCATGCTGTATATAATAAGGAAAAGTCAATCAGCCCAAGGGTTGGAGGCAGCCAGGTACTTAACCATCTCAGGCCAAAGTGCTCAGATGGGCACAGCTGAGTAGCCAGGAAAAAGAAAATGATATCAACTGAATAAATTTAAACTAGGCTCGAGAGCCAGCAATTGATGATGTAAGGAACATCCTTAAGAAGTAACCTGACGAATTAGAATCTGCAGACTCTGTCTTCATGGCACCTATGGCCTGGGGCTCCTAAGACACTTTGACAAGTATGATTTACTCAAGGCAGTACCAGAGGCCCAGCTGGGCAAGAGTTTCCCTGTAAGCCAGTGGAGTCTGAAGAGGATGGGTCACCTGGGACTGAGGACTGGCTCCCTCAGATCTGAGGAATGAGTCAGGGCCTATTAGACAATGCTGGATTTGGAGCTCCACCCCTTCACCTCTAGCTCTGTGGCCCAGAACTTTTGTTTTAAAAAAAAAAAAAGAGTTCAAGAAAGTTTATTCACATCCAACCTGTACAAAACTCATCAGATGATTCCTCCAATTTACTCTACCCAAGGCAGAAATAATGGTACCTTGTGGTACCATTTTTTATAGAGCTTCACCAAACATCTCCAAAGACACTTTCTCATCTGACCTTCTCAAACCCCAGTGGGTTAGGTCAGGCTGCATATTATTTTCTAGGGCTGCCATAGCAAGGCCACAAATTGAGTGTCTCAAAACAACACAAATTTATTCTCTCATAGTTCCAGAAGTCTGAAATCAAGGTGTTGTCAGGGCTGGTTCCTTCTGGTGACTGTCAGGGAGAATCTAGTCCTTGCTTTTCTCCTCACTCCTGGTGACTACTGGTAATCCCTGGTATTCCCTGTCTCATACATATATCACTCCAATCTCTGCCTCTGTCTTCATATGGCCTTTCTATCTGGATTTCTCATTTCTATTTCTTACAGGACAACCACCACTGGATTTAGGGCCCATCTTCATCCAGGATTATCTCAAGATTCTTACCTTAATTGTATCTGCAAAGACCCTTATCCGAATAAAGGCACATTCCAAGCATGAAATCTAGCACTTGTTTAGATCCAAGTAGACACGCATTTTGGAGCCCACTATTTAACTCACTATAGACAGAAGTATTCCTACCCATAGATGGGGACATTGAGGCTCTAGGAGGTTAAATTACTCAAGTTGCAAAGCTACTGATGGAAGTTCCAGAATTGGAAGAGAGAGGATGTGGCATACCATACCTCTGGGGACCTTCTTAGGCACTAGGAGTCCCAACTACTTGTTTGGTTCTAAGTAGGTATCCCAACTTGCAATGTTCTGGCTGTTAATTGTAGATAAAGGAAACATCTTTGACTAAAAATTCAGAAGTAATAAATATCAAAACCAAATCACCTTTATATATTTTTAGTTGCCTAGTTGCTTTCAACAGGATTTCCTTTCCAATTTCTAGGTGGTTTCTTCAAAGCTACCATCTCTGAGAACACACCTATTTTCAGGTTGTTTATTTATATTTATGTGACAAACATTTATCAATTGCCCATTATGCGCCAGACACTGTTCCGGGAAGCACAGCTATGAAGATGTGTAAGACATAGCCCTTGTCTGCAGGATGTTTCCTGTCTGGTGATGAACACAGTGTCAGAGTGTTGCAATCCAAAACCAAGACTGAGGGTAATGAAGGATGTTCCAGGTACCAAGGAAAGATGAGGGATGGAGCCAGTCATTGTGCCTGAGGACCACAGGGCAGGACTCAAAAGATGAGCTCTTATGGAGTCTGGAAAGAAAAGTGTTTCCTTAGGGAGATACATGGGGATAGGTAGGATACGTAGGGAATAATATGTGCAAATGGAATTACAAGTAAGTAAATAGGGTTTTTTTTAGGGGAGGAAGAATTAGTGTCTTTTAAAGGGTTGAAAAGGTAAGCAGGAGCCATTGTTACTAGCCCTGTATGCTAGATCTGAAGTTCAGATTTTATCCTAAACCACAGCAAACCCCTGATGAGCTTTAAATAGAGTGAAGGGTATCTAAATGAATTTGCAGTTCCAGACTTTTTTTTGCGAAGGTCTGGAAGTCAAATGCTTAGTCTGATGGGACATGTGGCAGCGGGGATGAAGGGGAGACATTAACTAGAAAACGGTTTATTGGTGCCCATCCGGAGTTCTGCCCTCTTTTGTGCTCCCACAGGGCCCCTAGCATAACATATTTTTTGTGTATCACGTTACACCATATTTGTGCTTTACAAGTCTGCTTCCATCATTAATCATGAATTTCCTGAGACTATGCCTTATTCATCTTTGTTTCCCAGAACCTAACAGAGATGTTCAATAAATACATATTGATAGATTTTAATGAGGCAGAACCAACAGGAATTGGTGACCAATTAGATGTGGGGAGTGAGGAGGAAAAGAGGAGTCTAGAATGACTCCAAAGCCTTGCTTTTATGGCTAGGGAAAGGTGGTGCTATTACTAATACAGGAGAGACGGAGAAGTTTTGGCCAGCCTGGGCTTATTGTTGCAACTGTTAGTTCTTTGAGGAAAGAGAACTCATCAGACTGAACTTGGTAGTGTTAGTCACAAATACTTCACAAATTTTGTTAGGTTGAATTGCCTGACAAAGGAAAACCTACCACCTAATGGCTCACATCACTGGAGTGGATTCAGAACGGAGGTCTACCACTGGTCCTACTCTGCCACTCACTACTCTGAGCTCAGGGAAGAGGTCCAGCCTCTCTACCTGGATAGTCATGCTTACAAACCCAAATGCTTAAAATGCCACCTCCTTCTGGAAGCCCTCCTGGACATCCCAATTTGAGGTAATCTCCACTTCTTTCAAGATTCATTGCCTTTTTTCTCCTCCTGCATCTCTCATGGTACTTTTGTCAATCTCCACTTTTTGTTCTATTTCAGGATGTGCAGGTCTTCTCTTCATAGATTAAAACCACCGAGAGCAACAAATGCATTTACTAACAGTATGGAGCATAATACCATTTTTTTATAATTTTGCTGAAGAAATGAATGAAACTCATTAAAAGGTAGGGAAATAGATCTTAAAGACTCCTCCTATATTTTACATTTATTTGATGATCATAGCCTGGTCTGGGGATGGGTGTGGGGGCAGGGGAGGGAGAAGGAGGCAGATTTCTAGAGAAAAAGGACTCAGCCCTTTTGGTAAGCCAGGGTATCACACAAGAAATTGCAACCATTTCCCTGATGCTTCTTAGCTTAGAGAATAACAGGATGAGACTCTGGCCCATTGAGTCTGGAAAAAAAATTGAAGACAACATTCAAGATGTGCAGGTGCCTGGTTCCCTTAAGGCTTCTGGGAATGTTCTCTTTAGCTAAGCCCCTTCTAGTCACTGAGAATGCTTCCAATTTATAGCCTACACAAAACTCTAGTTTGGCTGGGCTGTTGATTTCAGTGTCCCATTATCCAAACAGGTTCTGAAAGGATTCCTTGAGGAGGTTAGGGTCACACACACACATACACACACATACACACCCACCCTGCCCACACCCACACCCTTGCAGAGTCCTGGCTGGAGTTTGCTGGGTCAATGAGAGACGCCCCCTAGCGCGGCTCTTAAATCAGTGCCTGTGGGGGCGGCTGCCGGTGCCGCAGGCTCCTCCTTACTGTGAGGGCTCCCATTTGTAATCGACTAAAATACTTTGGGCTGCTGTGACTCATGCCCGCCTGACATTTGCCTAATTAATTCTGGCTCTTAAATTCCCGCTCTCTCTTCCGTGAAGGGGCGGCTGGGAGCTGCAGGGAAGTGGGATCCACCAGGAGCTCCAGGTGAATGTATAGCAGAGCCCGCAAAAGGACAGGCTCCTCCTAGAGAGGGGTGGGCAGCTGGAGCCCTCACAGCTCTCCAGGGATCCTGCTGGGGCCAGCCGATGTTTCTGCAGCCAGCCGTGCTGGGGAGGCCCAGCAAGGCAGAGGTTCAGAGGGGCCTGGGGAAGTTTGCCAGGGGCTGGGACCTGCCCTCTTGCTATTATCTGATATGACAGAGATGCTCTCCAGGCAGCTCAGCATTGCTAGGGGAAGTTGAGGGTCTGACCTATCTACATCGTGGGCAGGAGACAAGTGAGGAGGCTTGCCCTCTGCAATATGATCTGTGGCCAAACTATTTCTCCATTTGGGGGTGTTTTGATGGGGCTGGAGATGTATCAGGATGCTGTCAAGGGATCGTAGGAGTCAGGAAGCAGTGCTTTTAAAACTTTTGTATACATTAAAATCATCTAGGAAGCTTGTGAAAATGCAAATTCCTCGGCCCAGTCCCTCAGAGATTCAGTACAGGCATTACGAGCTCCTAGGTCATTCTGAGCAAGCAGTCCTTATACCAGTTCAGTGCTAGAGGGAGAGATGGAACAATGGTCATCCCATGACTAAAGGCTTTCCTTCCAGAAACACTGATAGCTTCCTTTGACGGTACTGCTAATTTTCTCTCCCTTCTTCCTAAACTCATGGGGCAAAATCCCAACACCAGATCTATCCAATTCCCTCCTCCTTGGACACTAAGTACTGTTGGGTAAACACACATACTTGGACCAACTAGTGGTCCTCAAAGTCAGGGCCTCTAACTCAACTGAGCTATGACCCAAACATCACAAGGCTGTCCTGTCCCCTCACTAACATATTTCCGAGGACGTTTTACCTCCCTTTGCCACTTTACCCAACTCTGCCTAGACCACCTGCCCACCCCATTCTTGGCAAACAGCTTTAACTTCCACTTCACAGCAAAATAAAGTTTGTTAGGTTAAAAATCCATTCTCTCCCAAACCTACCAAGAACCTTATCTGCATAAACATTCACTCTTTCTTCTAGTCTCAGGGGTAAGACCTCAGTCACCCTCCTTCATCAGTGCCTTAATTACCCCCCTCCCCCATTGTCTCTTTTTTGGCTCTTTCTCCTTAACACATACACATGCTCAAGTTTCTCAGTTTTAAAAATCCGACCGCCCCCTGCAATGCTATGCCCTTCATTCACCATGCTAGGATTTTTCTTTTTTTGATCAACTTTTTGAATGAATGGTTTTACTTCAACTATCTCCACTTTTCACCTCCTCCATTTGCTATATTCCAACCCCCTCCCCCTCCACTATTCCTTCTGAAATTGCTATCAAGATAGAAAATGATCCTCCACTGCCGAATAAAACTGACATATTTCTCGCCCTATTTCACTTGGTCTCTGGGCAGCTTCTGAACCTCTCTGGATCTCCTTCCTTGAAAGGGTCTTCTTCCCTAGTTCCACTCCCCATCTGACTGTTACCTCTCATTTTCCCTCCCCAAATCCTTTCTTTACCTGCCTCAAAAGAGGGTTCTTTCCCTGGGTTCCATTCTCATTCTACATACTCTCATCGCTTCAACCACCATGTATAACCTGACACCTCCCAAATCTATATCCTGAGCCCAGATCTGCTCCATGAGTTCTGATATATTCAGTGGCTTATTGGATAGCCCCACTCCACTGGATGGCCTAACACTGAGCTTAAACTCATGTCCAAAACAGAACTTACCACTCCATCTCTGCCAATTTTACATCTTTTCCTATGTCTTTAAATTCAGTGTTTCTCTATGTTTTTCACTTATTTTTATGTTCTAGCATAAATGTCACCTTTTTAGAGAAGGTTCTCCAACTACCTTACCTAAAATAGCAATCCTATCCCCACCTTCCATTAAATGTCATCCCCTTATCCTGTGTTTTCTTCATAGACTGTATAGCTACCTACACATTGCTTATTGTATACATTTTATTTGTTTATTCTTGGTCTCTCCCACTTAAAGGCTCTACAAAAACAGAAAGTTTGTCTCATTCACTTTAGCCTCTCCAGTGTCTAAAATGACACCTGGCACATAGTAAATATCAGTTGAGGGAATGAATAAAGGCATGGTTCAATAGAATCTCCTGGAGTGCTTTGAAAATGCAGATGTATGGGCCCAGCTCCACCTACTAAATCAGGATATCCAAGGATAGAGTCCAGGAATTTGCATTTTAAAAAGCTCTCCAAGTTAGGTCTTTGTAAAAACTAGTTCCTAACAAGAGGGTTGTCACTCCCACTGACCCATACTCCTGTACACTCTCCCTAACTCACACTTCCCCTTTACAGATCCATCACAACCATGCCCTATTTTTCTCTCCCCTTGTCATCTTGTCCCATCTATCCTAATGTTTTTGACATTACTTAGATGTGTACCCTCCTATTTGCCAATGTCACTACCTTCACTCCATTACCAATTTTTGTCAGTGACCCAGGGAGGTTTCTAATTGATATCTCTACCTCCAGTCTTGACCTAGTGCAATCCATTTTCCTATGCTTCCCTCAAAGTGAACTTTCTAAAATGCAAATATCACTGCATAACTCCCCTGTTAAAAACCTCCCATCCATTCCTTACTGCCTTCAAAATTAGCCTCAAATCCATTATCATCTTCTGGCTGCCACATATCTTCAGTGTCACCTTCCTGAGTGAAACTTATCCTCTAAAACACATAGGAATAAATTTAACCAGGTAAAAGACCTGTATTCTGCAAGCTAGAAAACATTCATGAAATAAATTGAATACTACACAAATGAAAAGATATACCACACTCATGGTTTGAAAGAATTAGCATTGTTAACATGTCCATACTACTCAAAGCAATGTACATATTCAATGCAATCCCTATCAAAATGCCAATAGTATTTTTCACAGGACTAGAACAAAGAATCCTGAAATTTGTATAGAGCCGCAAAAGACCCCGATTGGCCAAGCAATCTTGAGAAAGAAGAACAAAGCTGGAGGTATTAAATCCCAGATTTCAAGTTATACTACAAAGTATCAAACAAGTACGGTACTGGCACAAAAACAGACTCATAGATCAATAGCATAGGATAGAGAGCCAGAAATAAACCCATGTTTATACTCTGAGTTAATCTAGGACAAAGGAGGTAAGAATATGCAAAGAGGAAAAGATAGTCTTTTCAATAAATTCTATTGAGAAAACAGGACAGCTACATGCAAAAGAATAAAACAGGACCACTTTCTTACACCATACACAAAGATTAGCTCAAAATGTATTAAAGACCTAAATGTGAGACCTGAAACCATAAAACTCCTGCAAGAAAACATAGGCAGTAATCTCTTAGACATTGGCCTTAGCAACATTTTTCTAAATAGGTCTCATCAGGCAAGAGAAACAAAAAGAAAAATAAACTATTGGGACTACACCAAAATAAAAAGCTTCTGCAAAGTGAAGGAAACCATCAACAAAACAAAAAGGCAACCTACTGTATGGGAGAAGATATTTGTAAATGATATATCTGATAAGGGGTTAATATCTAAATATATATATGAGATATATATATATATATATAAGAGAATTTATACAAATCAACGTCAAAAAAACAAATAATCCATTTAGACAATGGGAAGACATGAATAGATATTTTTCCAAAGACATGCAGAGAACCAAAAAAACATATGACAATACACTCAACATCACTAATTATCAGAGAAATGCAAATCAAAACCACAATGAGAAATCACGTCACACTAATCAGAATGGCAATTGTTAAAAAGACATGGAATACATGTTGGCAAGGATGGGGAGAAGAGCGAACCCTCATGCACCATTGGTGAGAATGTAAATTGGTACAACTGTGGAAATCAGTATAGAGGTTTCTCAATAATTAAGAACAGAAATACCATATGATCCAGTAATCCCATTACAGGCTATTTACCCAAAGAAAACAAAAAGACTAATTTGAAAAGATATATGCACCTCTATGTTTATTTCAGCATTATTTATGATAGCCAAGATATGGAAGCAGCCCAAGCATCCATTGATAGATGAATGGATAAAGAAGATGTAGTACATATGGACAATATTATTCATCCATAAAAAAGAATGCAGTCTTGCCATTTGCAACAACACGGATGTGACTAGATGGTATTATGCTAACTGAAATAACTCAGACAAAGATAAATACCACATAATTTCACTTACATATGGAATCTAAAAAAACAAAACAAAATTTAAAAACCCAGAAATAGATTCATAAAGACAGAGATACAAACTGGTGGTTGCCAGAGGGGAAGGGGTTGGAGGGTGGGCTAACTAGGTGAAGAGGATTAAGAGGTATAAACTTTCAGTTATAGAGTAAATAAGTCACAGAGATGAAAAGTATAGCATAGGGAATATAGTCAATAACATTGTATGGTGGCAGATGGTGACTATACTTATCATGGTGAGCATTAAGAAATGAATAGAATTGTCCAATCACTATGTTGTACACCTGAAACTAGTATAACATTGTATGTCAACTATATTTCAATTAAAAAATGACAAAACAAAAAGCAAAAAATAGACAACTTGCACAACCTCCTCAGAGTCTGCGTGTTTATAGTTGCTGCTCCTTTTGTCAGCATGCGCTTCCCTCTGCTTTTCTCCCCAGCCAACCCAATTAGTCATATCCTCCAAATCAGGTTTGGGACCTCTGTCAGAAGCAAGTGCACATCAAGGTCAAAGCTGAATTGGAATGGTTTCTTCAACTAAACTGTAGGTCTCTTACATGTAAGGATTGCTTTTGAACTCTGCATCCTCAGAACATACAGTAGGCATGTGCTGAAGCCAGCTTGCCCGAATGTGACAGAGCCAGCTGGGCATAGCTCTTCCCAATTCCACACTTATATTGATTACTTGCAATCAGCTATGGTAGAAGTATTTATACCGCAGATATTGGCAAATGCTATAAATCAGGATTTTTTTTTTTCTGGAGAGTTTTTTTTTTTTGGAGAGCTGGTTGTTAAACACTTGTCAGCATACTACTACCTACAAGGAAACATGTCTAACATTCAGTGTACACTCAATTCAATCAATGTTTGTTGGAGAAGTGAATGAATTTATTAGTAAATAAAGGTGTTAGGAGTCAAAATTGTCTCAAAACTTCCAACTTTATGTTGTTTCTTGTATGACACCATGCCCATCTGTGTTCTCTTTTATAAAATAATTTTGTTATTTTATTATGTTATGTTAGTCACCATATATTACATCATTAGTTTTTGATGTAGTGTTCCATGATTCATTGTTTGCATATAACGCCCAGTGCTCCATGCAATACTTACCCTCCTTAATACCCATCACAGGGCTAACCCATCCCCCCACTCCCCTCCCTCTAAAACCCTCAGTTTGTTTCTCGGAGTCCATAGTCT
>NC_138374.1:100336662-100352199 GCF_054177405.1 Leptonychotes weddellii | reverse complement strand
AAAAAAATAAAAAAAGATATTTGGATGAAAAATGAAAAAAAAACTGGTGGACTGAACACACATTATCTTCACTATTTCCTGAAACCCTACTAAAATGGCAAGGATTCTTTTTTTGGGGGGGTAATAAATCTTTAAGGATAAAGAGAATAGGAAAGGAAATAACACCAAACACATTATTCTGAAGTGGAAAAGCAGATGGGCATTTGATAATATACTCAACAGATTAGCTGAGAAGGCTGAAACTTTAACTGGCAGCGGAAGTGGCTATACCGCAGAACCCCAGGAAGGTACCAGATACCACGCACAATGAAGGTGAAGCCGAAGCTGAAAGCAGAAGGAAGTTCTGAAAGTCTAAGAAGAAGCGTTAAGATCCCAAGGTGCCTTCCCCCCACCTCCACCCTCTCCTTTCCATATGCAGATGGCTCTCCCACTCCACCATGGCAGGAGACCGGAGAAGGTAGACTGGATGCATGCTGGACTGTAGACATCAGGTGCAATAGAGAGCAGAAGTGTTATCTAGAAAACGGGATTAAGTGAAAGCCAGCTCACAGAACTGAAAGAGACATCTACACTCTGCAACAAGAGCATCAGCACCAAGCTCACCCCCTCTAGGAAAAGAGTGAAGCATTTATTCTAAAAAAACAAAAAACAAAAAAACTGACTAGCCCAAGATTTAAATGCCTTCCACAGTGGGAGAGCTTAGCCAGGTCACCTAATAGTGAAGCTGCTTCTAGTCAACAGACCCCCCACCCACAAGCATGGGGTTTTCAGGCCACTACTCAAACTAGAGAGCACAGCCCCAAATTTTCAGATGCTTGAGAAAAGCCTCTCATATCAAAGGCAAAAACAAACAACAAACAGGAAAATAAAAGGAATTTAGAAGAAAACCAAGATAATTCAGGGAAAAGAAACCTATAAAATTATACACACACACACATACATATTTCAATATCCTTAGAAGAGAAAGAATTTTCTATTGGTGAAAACAACCAGGATGCTCTTCCAAGAGGGGGCATATTCAGAAGACCAATTAAAAAAAGACCTCTTGGAAATAAAAAGCATGAAAACTAAAAATTTGGATGATAAGTTTTTAAAATCTCCCAGAGAATGGAAAATACAGAGAGATATAAAATAGGGGTGAAAAAGAATGAAATTAAAACAACAGTCTAGAAATACTAAGGGATTGCAAAAATAGAGAATGGCAAAAACAAAAGTTAACTGATAACTAATTCGAGACAATTGCCTAAACCTGAAGGACATTAACTTCTAGATTATAAGGGTCTGCCAGTGGCCAGTACAATGGAAGCATACAGACTCACACCAAAGCACATTCCCCAGGACACAGAGGACCCTAAATGCTTTCAGGAGGTCACAAAGGATCAAGAACCAGAATGGCAGCATGCTTGCCTGGCTTTCTTCCCAGAATGTACCACTAATCCACTGGCAACAGCACTGGAAGCTAGAAAACATGGAGCAATACCTTCAAAATTCTAAAGGAAAATAATTTCTAACCCAGAATTCTAGACATGGCCAAACTATCCATCAAATTTAAGAATAAACACATTCAATGTACATGCTTGTTTTCCAAAACTTTATTTCCCATACATATTTTCTTAGGAAGCTATTTCAGGATGTGGTCTGGTGAAGAGGAGAAATAGAGACAAGACATGGGATCCAGGAAAGAAGAGATCCAGCACAGGAGGGAACGAATTCTAAGACAATAAGGAAGAGACTTCAGGAAGACAGCTCACAGATGGGGGAGGAAACATTCAAGAAGATGAACTTGACAGAATACCTGATTGTGCAAATATATTAAGAGGAAACATATATATGGAAGAATGTCTAGGTAGGAATTAGTGGTAGGTGAACAGAGCACTACACAAATGAAGAAACAAGACAATTATTAACTCCAAAGTTGTTACAAGAAAGAAAAAGCAATCATGCTTTCCTACACGGGCATGCTGTGAATATAGTCATAATTATGTAAACACTGAATACTGATCTAACTAAAAATGCTGATATAAGTCTACTGGGAGACTGAGGACAGGGAAATCGTGGAGGTGGGCGAGGGAGGTGCTAAAGAGAGCTAAAACTCATCTTCCATAATGAGAATTCAATAGGTAATTCTTGAAACTGAAAATCAAGAGGTTGGTAGTAGAAATGTGTTATTTAGCAATATAGAAGCAAATGCCCCAAGAGCAACCGAAAATGGTTGCCTCTAAGAACTGAAAATAAAGGGGGGAGAAGGGAAAGTTCAGGGAACTGTATTTTCATAATAAGGTTTATAACTGTTTGACTTTTTAGGATGAAATTAGATGAAATTTTTAAAAAAAGTTTTCTGGGGTGAAGAGAAGGATGAAACAGTTTCCAAGGTAGAGGAGACAACATGTACAAATACACAGATGGGTGATACAATGTGGCATATACTGAGAATCGCTGTGGAGCATAGATGTGTCATAGAAGATGGGGGGTGGGGAAGAGGTAAGCAGAACCCAAGTCATGAAGGGCCTTGTGTGCCTTGAGCCCGGACCAATCACTTCCTCAGGTGTTGGGAGAAATCTGAAATCAGAAGCTGAACCATGGATAATAGCAGAGCTGCTGAGGCCCTTCAAATGGATAAATGTTGGTCTACCTTCCAGAAAGAAGAAAGAGTTTGGTGCTATAGAATAATGGCTTATAGATTAGGTTAAATTCTAGAATGGACTTTCAAATGGATGGTTTTAGAGAAGAAAAGGAAAATAATTAAGAAATCAACATGAGTTCGTGAAGGAGTCAGACCACAAAGATCTCTCATTTTTATCCAGCATGGTTATGAGATCAAGAGACAAAGGAAAAGCTGAGCACACAGGGTTCTCTTAATTTCCATTAAATATTTGTCTCCCTGCTATCCCTGTGGACAAGATGAAGACATGTGGGCTAGGGGACAGTGTAGTGGGGTTACTAGGTAACTCTTCTGACCACAAGCAGTGATGTATATCATTTGCTCAAGGACTCAGCCCAAAGTGATTTATGTTCCAATATTTTTATCCATGAATTGAAGGATGACATTTTTTAAAAAAGATTTTATTTGAGAGAGAGTGAGAGAGCAAGTGCACATGAGTGGGGGAAGGAGCAGAGGGAGAGGGACAAGCAGACTCTGCTGAGCACAAAGCCCAATTCATGGCCCAATCCCAGGACCCTGAGATCATGACCTGAGCTGAAATTAAGAGCTGGATGCTTAACCCACTAAACCACCCAGGAGCCCCAAATGGTGGCATTTTTATGAAGTCCTTGCATGTCGAAACCTGAGGTTGATTAGTAGTTGGGATGGAGAATGCAGTGTCCTAAATGACTTTGGCATATTTGAATAATGAATTGAATCTAACAATCTAAGCTTAATAGAACAAGTGTTGAGTCCTCCACATAGAGTATACGGTCCCATCGTTACCGATCCACAGTTTCCTTAGACTCTGGACAAAGGCTACTCCTATAAGTTTTGACACAGATGTCCTCCATATCTTTGCAGATACAGCCTTGCTGCTTCTGTTTGAAATGTCCTCCCCTTGTCTTCTCCCCTTCATATGCTTATTCTACACAAACTCAACTGTCATATTCAGTTTAAGTCCTCTATAAATTTCTCACTACACCTTCTCCTTCTAATCACAGAAGATAACAACCCTCCTTTGGGCTTTCACTGGACCCAGCTGATGTCTATCAGAATGGCTATAGTACTTTAGGGCCATTTTTTCACCTTTTATTAGTGAGGAAGTATGATGCAAACACCAGCTGGAACTACATTAACCAGGTTCAAATACCGGCTCTGCCACTTGGCGGTTATGTGATATTGGGTAAATCCCTTAACCTCTATGTGCCTTACTTACTCCCTCTACAGAGAAAGGGTGATAATAGTTTGTACAATTAGGGTAGTTAAGAGGATTGAGTGAGTAAATATTGGTGACTAGCATATAGTAAGTTCTAGATGTTCTTTTAATACATCCATTGCATCTCTGTATTGCAGCCCTTGATGCAGTACATGATACATAGTAGGACACCTACTTAAAACACCTCAATGGTTCCCCACTGCCCCCTGAGGAAAAAAAAGAAATCCAAATTCTTCAACTTTCCTACCACCTACCTCACCAATTTTCACTCACCCCTGAACACTCCTTAGATCCTACACTCCCGCCTTGCAAAATGAATTTCTGGTGGCCCAAGTGTCTCAAGCACTGACCTTCTTCAGCCCCTCACACTGGGATACTCCGTTCCCTCTAAACATTGATATTCTGGCCCCAGCCACACTCACAGCTAGGCAGCTTGGAGGAGAGTGGCAGAGCCAAGAGGGGTCAAGTCAGGCTCGCTCTCTGTGTAGGTACACATATCACCCCTAAACTGCCATCTGGCTGTTCCTTCATTTGAATGAATGCCCATGGAACCTACTGACAGTTAGGGACTCCTCACTGCATGGAGCCATTGGCCCCTCAGGATGACAGCTTTTGCAACATATTCCTATCCCTCTTCAATATGGAAATACCCAGATAGTCCAGTTGACTTTGGACTATTGCAAAACTGCATCAGCATTAGCCAGATCTGGGGATATTGGCTGAGAACATTTTGGCTTCTGTCACCTTTACTTACATAGTAAGTGAGGTCTGTTGAAGTCTATTATCTCCACGTTTTGAACCCATCAGATTCCCAGCTCAGAGGCATGAACTTGGGAGCTGCTTCCAAAAACCTCACTCTTGATTTTGATAAATTGAAAGCCCCCAGCTTGGGGTGAAATAAAAAATGTCCCTTGGACTGAGAAGATCTGAGTTTATATTGTGGCAACTCTTAATCACTACTTTATAAAAAAGAGAGAGAGAGAGAGAGCGCGAAAGTACTGTGTAAGTCCTCCAGCTTTCTAGGGAATTTGGGCTTCCACAAGCTAGGGGCCATTTCCTGATACAGAAGCTCCTATCACCTGTGAGTGGAACAGCAGTGCCACCCAGTGGCAATCTCATTTAATGCAGCAGTCCTCCACAATCCTGTGCCCCCATTTTTCCCACTAACCTGAACCTGAAGTCTCAGGAGCCTTGTGCTATAGAAAAATTTTTTCCAAAGCCATTTTGGATTTTTTTTTTTTTTGGAGGGGGGTGGGGACAGTTAAACATCTGTCAAACCTTTGAAGGATTACTGTTCTATGGAATTTCTCGGAAACAGGTGTTTTTGAGCAGTATTCAAAGTGTGATCCAGGGAGCCTTTTAGGGGTTCTACAAGGTCAGTTTTTTTGTAATACTAAGACATTATCTGTCATTTTATTTTCATTCTTTCAAGTGTGTGCTAGACATTTTCAGGATTTAAATGACCCATGACAAAGCAACAGATTGAAGGAAAGGCAGATAGGAGAAATGAGTCATTAAGCCATATATTAAAGAGATTTGCAAAATTACAAAAATGTTAAAATTATTTTCTAAAAGAAAAATTAAGAAAAGTAACTTCCTTATGTCAACCTGTAATGGGTTTATTGTTAATTTAAATGAATACTTTTTTTTCAATTCTGTTTTAAATTTGAGTATTTTAAGTACTTAAAGAATATTACCCACCCACCAGAACAAAGATACTTTGGGGTCCTCTATATTTTATGAGTATACAGGGGCACTAAGACGAAAAAGTTTGTGATCCACTGCTTTAAAGGCTTAGTTGCAATGTTACACTGTCACAGTCATCATTTCTGCTCTGAATGGTACTCAGGGGAGAGCCAGGAGTGCACTGATGCAGGACACAAAGGGAGGTGAGTATTTTTTCCCCCTTCGAAAGGAAGTACTTAGCTTTCATTGGGTTTTTAGAGAGATCTGTGACACGGTTCATCCCTACAGAGGCTGGAACCACTTAAACGTGGACATAGCCTAGGAGCTCGAAGGCTTAGGGCTATTTCTCTTCATGTGTTCATGCAGAACCCCTGTGGGAACTATGGAGAAATCAGATAAGTCTCCATTTTATTACTTTACAGTTAAAGAAGCATGACCTTTTAAAGTGTGATTTATACCATGCCTTGTTTATAAAAAGACTTAACCAGCTAATATAAAAAGTGTGATCTAGGGCGCCTGGGTGGCTCAGTTGGTTAAGCGACTGCCTTCGGCTCAGGTCATGATCCTGGAGTCCCGGGATCGAGTCCCATATCGGGCTCCCTGCTCGGTGGGGGGTCTGCTTCTCCCTCTGACCCTCCCCCCTCTCATGTACTCGCTCTCTCTCATTCTCTCTCTCTCAAATAAATAAATAAAATCTTTAAAAAAAAAAAAGTGTGATCTACATCCTGGGGTAACCATAGGAAACTAGCCTGGAATTAAAATGCTTTACCTAATGTTTGTCTAGGCTACTGACCTTCCAAAGATCTGATTATTGGATTTATCAATTCTACTGCTTTGTGTTTTCTAGTTCATTAGTTTTTGCTCTTGAATTAGTATAAAAAATAAAAATTAAAAAAATTTAACACCATAAATTTTCCCTTTAAGTACAGCTTTAGCTATATCCCATATGCTTTATATGTAATGTTTTGAGGAAAACTCTAAATCTATGATTGGACCTTTAATTTTTTCTGTCATCCAAAAATTAGAACTTTTTAAGTTTAAGTACTTCATTGTTAATTTCTAGTTTCATTGCATTTTTATAAAAGCTTTACTGAAATATAATTCACATACCATAAAATTCACCCTTTTAAAGAAAAGAAGTGTTATATCCATTAGCCCTAATTCCCCAGTCTCCTAAACCTAACAACTTCTAGTCTGCTTTATCTGTATAGACGCTCTTGTTCAGGACATTTCATATAAATGGAATCATATAACCTGTAGCCTTGTGTGTCTGGTTTCTTTCCCTTAGCATAATATTCTCAAGGTTTATCCATGTTGTAGTATGGATCAGTATTTTATTCTTTTTCATGGCTAATATTCCACAAGTAGATATACAACATTTTATCTATCCATTAGCTGATGGATATTTGGGTTGTTTACACTTTTTGGTTATCATTAAGAATGCTGCTATGAAGCTTTGTGTACAAGTTTTTATGTGGGTATGTTTTTTATTCTTCTTTGGTATATACCTACGAGTGGAATTTCTGGGATATAGTAATAGTAATTCTATGATTAACATTCTAACTGCCAAACTGTGTTCTAAAGTGGCTGAATCATTTTATGATCCTACCAATAATTTTTCCACATGCTTGCTAACATTTTTTTAATTTTAGTTATCCTAGTGGGTATGAAAGGTATCTCACTGTAGTTTTGATTAGCATTTCGCTAATGACTAATGATACTGAGTCCATTGCATTTTAGTCAAATAGTAACCAAATTTTAAAATTTATGATTTCTTTGCAGCTTTTAGGTGATCAATGAAATATTCTATGAATTAAAAAAAATCTATGTTCTTTCGTAAGACATGATGGTTAGTTTTCTCCAGAGATCCCTCACTGATCCATAATGTATATATTTTTATATACACATTATTTAATTATATCCTTTCTATTAGTTACCTATTTGGCCTGTTAAAAACTCAAAATATATTAAAATCTTTTAATAATATTGTGTTTCTATATCTTCTTGTATTTCTAATACCTTTCCCTTAATTACTTTGAGGTAGTGTTACTTGTTAAAGGTTTATGATAGTTTCAGCTTTATTGAACATTACAATGGTTTTCTTTGTAAAAAGGTTTGTAAAAAAAGTTTTGTCTGATATGATATTGCTCATCACTATACTATATTGATATTGATATTGTTTTTATATTTGCATAAGATACATTTGTCTTGTGTGACACTTTGCTTTAAATAAGTCTGACAAATAGTATATAGGGTTTTTAAAAAAATTTAATCTGAATGTCTGTTTTTAGTAGAGGAATTAATCTAATTTACATTTCTATAAATTGAAAATGGTTAAATTTGGTTAAAAACTCATTTTTAGAAATTAGATTTTTGCAGTATTCTATGCTTTTAAAAATGTTTTCTTTTTATTTCTTGGTTTTCAGCCCTTTGATTAACTATTTTCTCTGCATTTATGATTTAGAGTTTTTGAAGCATACAAGCTGTTCCTAATTATATCGGTGGTTTCCTGAAAAAAATTTTCAATAGCATTCTGCTAACTTATATTTCTTTAGAGTGAAGAATTCAACAATATTTTTAAACTCCCCTCATTTGACACCATTTTTCCCTATTTCACCCCTCGATCATCACTAACTACTAGATCTTTGTTACAGTAATCCGGGCATTTTTGTTTCTTACCTATAGTGCTGTTATTATTTTATATTTTTATATTTTTTATAATCATTTTAAATTTTCATAATTTTTTTTGGATCAGACATAAGGTATTTAGACAGCTCTATTTTAACTGGATTAAGCAGTCATTGCTGTTCCATTCATGTACTGACATCCTTAATCTTGAATTTTAATTTTGTTCCCTCATTCATTTGGAGCAAATCTTCAAGTGTCTATTAAAAGAAATATGCACGACTTGGACTTTTTCTGAATCCCTAAATATCTAAGAATATCTTTGTATTGCTAACATACAAGGAAAGAAAGCTTAGCTGTGTACAGAATTCTGGGGTTACATCATTTTCTAGATTGTGTTCCACTGGTTTCTGGAATTTACTATTATAAAGGAAAAATATAATGGCTAATCTCTTTTATTAGGCAAAGCAAAATAAAATAACACAAATGCTGCCTGGCAATAAACATACCTAATGTTTTGATATTAATAATTTCATACTATTTTATGCCTATGATACTGTTTTCCATTTCTAGGATAACATTGATTGTGATGTGTACCATTAATTAACAGCTTTTGGGGGAAAAAAGATATTAAAGGATATAAAAGCTATTTGTTTTGTTTTATTGGCTCATTTTTACTTGTCTATAGTTTATTAAAATAAAGGTTTTAATCTAAGTTGCCTCATCCAAGGTTTGAAAATTAAACATTTTGTCCATTAGCAATCATACATAGAATTAATTTTATGCTTTTTAAACCAATGGTCATGATATTTTTAGCACCATGAAAATTAACACATAATTTCAAAGCACAAGAAATGCCAGAATTTTGTCTACATTTCCAACTTGGAAATTTTTATTATTTTGAAAATTGTATTATTTGACAGACTGTTCGTGATAGTTCTTCCAAGACACATGAAATGGCCATACCTAACCCTTCTGGTTTTAAGAATTCTATTTAGTATGAGGGATTTGGCAGTACCTATTTTTACTGCCTTGCCCACCATATGATATGCAATCTTCTATTTACAAGACAGCTTTTTATTTCAATGCTGTAATTATGTAGATATCTTTTTAGGACATTCTATGCAACTACAGAGGAGGAAAAATATTTTTTTCCCTACCCTTTTAAGTTCTTGGCTAGGGTCCCTGTAACAAAAGTCAGATTAACAAGAGAAAAAGCACACAAATTTATTTAGTATTAGTTTTATGTGACACAGGAGCCTTTATAAGGAAATAAAAACCCAAAGAAGTGGTTAAACCTGAGTGTTTTTAAGCTAGGTTTGGTAAAAACTAGAAAATCATGGAAAAACATAGCTGGACCAAAAAAGGGTATGAACTAAGTATGGTAAACTGGGGGAAACAGTAAGACCTCACTGTTCATTCCTCTGCATTCCTGTGTCTTGGGAAATAAGCATCTTCCCTTCCTTCAGGTATAGGGAGGACATTTCTCACATGAGGGCCTTGTGACCTGTTTCAGAAGGTCAGAAAGTCCTTTCTGCACTGGCCTGACTTCCTTCAGTTTGAAATAGTCAATGTGACAAATTTTGGGGTACCATGTTCTGAGCTCTGTGTCAATAAAGGGCATCCCGAATTAAAAGTACAAGGGATTTGTCAGTGTTACACAAATAAGTAAAATGACAATTTGACATGAAGTTAGAGTCCATAGTTTGCGCATACAAAAAAGCAGTGACAACCATCTCATAACTTACTATCCTACCTGACAGCTGTAAGTAATCTTTTAATATCAACTGTAACATGTATTTAATTTGGAAAAATAAGAATTAACATTTAGGAGATACCTTATAAGCAATCAGTTGGATAGTGATGTTTACAATTTTGACTATCTTTTTTAATGTTTCAATTAGGATCTAGTATAGACTTTCTTACACTTGTCTGAACATTTCCTTCAAATAAAAAAATCCTAAAAGATTGTTGAGCAGAGTTAAATATTTAAAGCTTTCAATGCACATTGCAGAATTGCCATCTAGAAAACTTGTCTGAATTTATAGTCCTGACCAGAAATGAGAGTGCATATTTCCTCTATGTCCTTGCCAAAATTGGTTTTATGTTTTTTTTATATTGTAGATGTGATGGGTGAAAATGAAATCTTATTGTTTTAATTTGCATTTTTGATGCCTAGTAAGTTTAGACATGTTTCATAAGTTCCCTATTTTCTACTGATTTGAAATACTATTTTATATGTAAAGACTAATACTTTATCCATCATATATGTTTAAAAATATTTCAGTGTCCCATTTACATTCTGATTTACTGTTCTGGTCACACTAAAGGTTTCATCTTAATGTAATAATAACCCACTAGTCCTTCCCTTTCTTTTCCTTTGCTATGATCCAGCCTGCTTTTTCCCCAGACTGGTTCCTTGTAAGATTCTCTTTAATAATCAACATTTGGGGGGCGCCTGGGTGGCTCAGTTGGTTAAGCGACTGCCTTCGGCTCAGGTCATGATCCTGGAGTCCCTGGATCGAGTCCCGCATCGGGCTCCCTGCTCAGTGGGGAGTCTGCTTCTCCCTCTGACCCTCCCCCCTCTCGTGTACTCTCGCTCTCTCAAATAAATAAATAAATCTTTAAAAAAAAAAATAATCAACATTTGGCAAATCTATTTTGAAGTTCTTGGGTGTAATTTTCTTTGTATTTATCTTGCTTCAAGTTCACAATACTTTTTCAATCTGTGGCTCAAGATCTTTCTTCAGTTTTAGAAAATTACCAGCCATTATCTGCAAATATTGCTTCTGCCCCCACTGTATCTTCTCCTTGGGATTAAAATTTCAAGCATGTTAGACCTTTTCACCATAACCTATGTGCCTCTTAATTTTTTTCTATTATTTCATCATTTTCCCTTTTATTGAGTCTTATGTTATTTTCTTCTTACCTTTTATCGATCTTCCATTTCATTTGTATCTAACCCACTCCTAGTTTTACAGTTGTGTTTTTCAATTCTAGCATTTCCATTTGATTTTAATAGTTTCTAGTTTTCTGCCAAAATTCTCCCTCTTATTTCTATTAACTATTTTAAATCATAACTATTTTAAAGTAATCATAATTATTTTAAAGTTTATAATAACTTCCATTTTGACTCCCTTATTTGAATTTCTCATGGATTGGTTTCAGTTGTCTGTTTTTATTTGCACTTGGTTTCAGTCAAATCTTGTGTTTTTACATAGTTGGTTATATTTGATTGCTAGACATTGTTAATGAAAAAAAATGCATAGATAGTTGAGGCATAGAGGATATTATCTTCCTTCAAAGACCGTTTGTGTTTTCATCTCATGGGCTTCTAGGTTAGGAGCTCTAGCAATCCTAATGCCATCAGATATTTAGATGATTCAAAGCTAGTTTTCTGTTTCTATGGGAGATTTATTCCTAATTCATACTTATTCCTAGGGTACAATCCTTCAGAGCTTCAGCTGAAAACCTGGACCCTTCCTGGTTGTGAACCTAATGCCAGAGTTTGTCCCCTTGCCCCATGGGTCTAAAGCTCTGCTCAGCTTTATATCCTCTTAGCAGCTGCTTTTAAATTCACTGTTGTTTTGAGTGACACCTGAGATGTTGGGTGCTTTGCTTCCTCTTCTAGGATCTTAGCCACACAAATTCTCACTGCTTTGGAAGCTCTCCAGTGCTTTCATACAGATGAACTTTCTAGATTTACTTGTTTTTAATCAAGAGAAAACAACCTAGTCTACCACTGCTGAAAATGTAACTCCAGCCAGATTAAAAAAAATAATAAATAAATAAAAATAAATATATATATATTTGCTGTTAGTCTGCTTTCTGATGCCTGTAGGATTAATTTGAATTTTAGGAATTTTGATTAGGTGGGGGTGCCTGAGTGGCTGAGTCAATTAAGCGTCCAACTTTTTAAAAATATTTTATTTATTTGACAGAGAGAGAGACAGCGAGAGAGGGAACACAAGCCGGGGGAGCAGGAGAGGGAGAAGCAGGCTTCCTGCAGAGCAGGGAGCCCGATGCAGGGCTCAATCCCAGGACCCTGGGATCATGACCTGAGCCAAAGGGAGACGCTTAATGACTGAGCCACCCAGGCGCCCTTTAGCGTCCAACTCTTGATCTCAGCTCAGGTCCTGATCTCTGGGTTGTAAGTTCAAGCCTGACACTGGGCTCCATGGTGGGCATGGAGTCTACTTAAAATAACTTTTTGATTAGGCTATAACTAGGTATGGGTTTCTTCTTAAAGTTATTATTAATTTTTCCTAAAGCCTGCATGTAAACAAGTCTTTTTTTTCCCCTTCAGATAATGGAAATGCCTTTCTCCTATTTCTTGGATAATTGCGTTACTTCCATTTACCCTGATCTTTCATTCAAGAATATGTATTATATCCATATACTTTCCATTTTCTACTATCCATTTACATCATCTTCTTGGTCAGCATTTTCCTTCATTTGTCCTTTTAATATGAATTTGGAAGATCTTCCCAATTTTTCCCCACTGTTTCAATTTTCTACAATTTCAGATCTACTCACATTGCTCAACTTTGAGACCACTGAAGCATTTGAAATAATAAAAATCCTACAATACATCATTCTCAAATGTATGTTCATCCTTTGAGTCTCCCAGGTGCTCTAAGGTATCTTTTCTTTATAGTGATCCATAATTTACATACCTGCAAATTCTACCTGAGAAAACTTTTTAAGTGTATATACAAAGGAAATGAATGTTTTGAGTCTTGGAATTTTAAAATATTCTTAGGGTGACCATAAGAAAATTTGGAGCTAATATAACAAGAATAAAATTGGGTGGTTACATTGCTTAAATATTTGTAATACTCAAAACTCCCTTAAATGTTATTAGTACAATTTCATTTCTATTACGTGTTCACCAGACATTTACAGATTTCCTGCAGTAATAAAGAGAACACAATATGAAAGGACCTGTATCCTAATTTCACATAATATTAAAGGAGGAAAAAATGTATTAATGGAGAAAAGGGTATTCATGGAGAAAGGTACAACCTATTTGAAAGAGGTTTGAAGAGGGAATTGAGAATTATCTGACCTATTTCACCCAGAGAAACTATGTAGAATGTTGAGTAAGTCAGTTGATTTATTTGAACCCAATCTCATCTGTAAAAACACTAATTATTTCGGCTTCTAAGTTGCCTAGATTTTATGTGAACATTAATGTGAAGATATATGAGGAACATCTGGCGTTTGATATGAGAAAGTCCTTATATAAAGTCAAGGTGGATTACCCATGCTATTATTTTTACTATAATTATTATTCTCTTCTATGCTCCTTTAGGTCAATAGTCTATTAACTTCAGAGGGCTGGTGAGAAAAATTCAGAGAGGAATCTATTAGGATTGATGCTTCTTCAGAATATAGCCTATACACAAATAGATATATTTTCCTTATACTTCTTGGCATTCTCTTAAATAAGAAAAGCAAAAACCCAGCTGACATCTAATACTTAAAACAGTTTTCTTATGAATATAATTTCTAAATTAAAGAAACTTTTTTTTAAAGATTTGAGAGAGAGAGCACAGTGGGGAGGAACAGAGGGAGAGGTCTCGAGAGAGAAACTCAAGCATATGCTGCACTGAGCACGAAACCGGATGTTGGGCTCAATCTCATGACCCTGAGATCACGACCTGAGCCCAAACTAAGAGTTGGCCGCTCAACCGAGTACACCACACAGGCACCCCTGCAAGTTGTTATTTCTTTATGTTTACATTTTTTACCTCACTGTCTTTTTAATTATACAAAGTTTTTTTTTTCTGTATTGATTCTCTGCTATCTCCATCATTAAATATTATTTTGTCCATTTTAGCAAACATTAATGCCTAAGATTGCCTGTGACAACATAGGAGGTAAATAGATGTTTTGGGGGAGTCTACTGGTCTTAAGCATGGTCAGAAATACACATGTACATGTATACACACATACCAGCATTGGAGAGATGATGTGTTCCCTTAAAATCTTAGAAGTTTCCATCATTAGGTTCTATATTTTCAACCCATGGGTAAATGGCAATGGAAATCACTTTGACAACTATGTATTTTCTTTGTTTAGATGGCATGAGTTTGACAGGATAGTAAAGATTATGTGTCTTGCACTTTACACTCTCAGTTTTATAGTAATGGAGATTAGGTGGAAATTTTTAATTTCAAATCCTGACCTCTATACCTTCTTGTAAAGGTAACCCCCCCCCACAAGAGCACAAAGAGCCCATGAGCCACTAGCACTGAGTTTTATGGTTCAATTTTCTGAAGCAAATTGTTTTCCATAATTGTGTGTTTAGACATTTTAACATAGAAAACAGTCTTTAGTTCAAAGACCTGAAATAATTTCCCTCCTATCTACGACCATGTGTTCACTAAATTGCACAAATTGATTAAATAGGACTGCTAAAACAGAAACAGGGTATTACAGTAACTAAAAAATACATCAGAGTAGAGGAATCTTCAAGAAGAGGCTTACTCATTTGACCACATCCTCTGCTCTTACTCCCCTCTAAAGTCAAGAGTAGACAATTTCATTTGTCTTTTAGGTTTAAGCTACTGGTTCCTAAATTCCTGCTGAGCCATGACGATCTTTGCTAACAAAGGAATTATTCTGAGAAAGCATGATGAGTGCTAACAAAATTTATCACGTCTGGACCATCATTTCAGCAAGCATCTACTGCACAAACCCAAGTATTAAACACCATGCCAGACAGTGCAGGACTAAAGGAATGAGAAAAACATGATCCTTGCACCAACAGTTTTTCCCTGAGGTACCAAATTTTATTCAGAAGGGGGAATGCAAAGTCTAGAAGACAGCTAACAAAGCTAAGATGTTAAGGACTTTGGGTTTGTAGAGAAACAAGGCTCTAAATATTTACATGGCAGCACTGGGGCCCATGTGCTCAAGAGCATGTAGCCATAATTATAGCTGACATTGGGTAGCCCTCTAAAACGTATAGGGTTCCTGTTCCTGCAATATCCTATTTTGTCCACACAGTGACCCCCCAGCTACATGACCTTGGTCAAGCCATTTAATCTCTTTGAGCCTTAAAATCTCTTTGAGCCTTAGTTCCTTTGTGTGAAACACTATGGATTATAATAGTGCCTATCTCAGAGCTGTTCAGAAGGTTAACTATAGCACTTAAAATATTGACACTGGAGGGACACCTGGGTGGCTCAGTCAGTTAAGTATCTGCCTTCAGCTCAGGTCATGATCCCAGGGTCCTGGGATTGAGTCCTGCATCAGGCTCCTTGCTCAATGGACAGCCTGCTTCTCCCTATCCCTCTGCTGCTCCCCCTGCTCATGCGCTCTCTCTCAGACAAATAAATAGATAAAATCTTTAAAAAAA
>NC_138374.1:100325325-100336162 GCF_054177405.1 Leptonychotes weddellii | reverse complement strand
CTCCTCCGCCATCTTGCTCCGCCCCCCTTGTCTCACTAGTACTCTTAACAATGGTGACTGGAACTCCCTTTCTGGGCTTCCTAGCTTTCAGGGCATGTTTTCTACCTTCTCTAAATGGCACTGGAAGACTTCTCAAGTTCAGTTCAGCTGATTAGGGGAAGCAGGCTGGCAATCAGAGCAAGCACATCTAAACTTTGGACAAAATGCCTCATAGTAATTGGGGACAAATTAAAGCAGAATCTACAGCTATGTACAAATTGCTTAGAACTGTGCATTACTGGGGCGCCTGGGTGGCTCAGTCATTAAGCGTCTGCCTTCGGCTCAGGTCATGATCCCAGGGTCCTGGGATTGAGCCCCGCATCAGGCTCCCTGCTCCACGGGAAGCCTGCTTCTCCCCCTCCCACTACCCCTGCTTGTGTTCCCTCTCTCGCTGTATCTCTCTCTGTCAAATAAATAAAATCTTAAAAACAAAACAAAACAAAACAAAACTGTGCTTTACTAGAACTGCTCACCATTACTAGCTTGATATATTGTGAGCCTAGAACACAAGGCTTGAGAAATAATGGAGTTTTATACAGTGTGTGCAAGAGATGCCCCTACTTCCTATATTCCCACCTCTGTAGATGGCTGTCCTCTAGGCAGACGATAGAAACAAGCAGAGAGGAAAAGTCATTCCACTCTAAGAGTGCTTAACTATTCCTCATCTATGATTACACGTTCATACTTGCTAAAAGTACAAGTATGGCTACTATTACTCAGTGTAATTGGAGCTGAACAAATCTTATGGGTCGTCACAGATGCTACCGAAGTTCCCTAGGCAGCCGTGTGTCTTGGAGAAGAGCCTAAGGGTATGCAGAAGGAACAGGCAGTGCAAAGGTCCTGAAGCAGAACCATGGCTGAGGTTTTTGAAGAACAGCAGGGAGAAGTGATACAGGGGCAGGTGATGAGGGGGAGCCTAGTAGGAGCTAAGGTCATGTCAGAAGTCAGAGCATGCACCATGTATTTTTAAAGCATGAAAGAAAGGACCTTCTGAGAACTCTCTATTATTTTCTGCTGTCAGACCCCTATAATTAAAAGGTGTGGGGAGGAAGAGGAACCAGGGCTGGACGGATTCCTTCCCCTATGGTGTACCATTGTCTAAAAACAGAGCACCACGTTGGGAAGGACTTGAGCTCTGAACTAGGCAATAGATTTTTTTTTTTTTTTTTTTTAAAGAAATTCTATTCCCCTCCACTATCCTGCCCAAGATCCCTGGGCCTCAGAGCAGCATTGCTGGTTGGTCAAGTATCGTGTTTTTACCCAGCTTTAGTCAGAATTGATGCTCATTCTTGCATCCTCATGTCCTTGCTCTCCTATCCTCATGCCCTCGCTCTCTCATATTCTCCCTCTCCCTCCCTGAATCAAGCAGAGAAGGTACAGGATTTATTTTTGCACTTTTGTGGCAAGGCTGAGTTATTTTTATCTTTATAAATTATTTCCCATTTAAAAAAATACCTCATTTAATGAGATATATTTCTAAGTGACTAGTGTTATACATATTTCAGTAGGCACCCTTGGGGCCATCTGAGAACTTAGTTTGGCAGGAATGTTTCCAAGTCTTTCTTGCTCTTGTTCTTTCTGGGTGCAGCCCCAAAAGCCAGGTGGTAACTGTGAGTATGAAGACGGAACGTGCATACTTAAGAGGGGAGGATTGACTCTGCCCTCCCAGTCCCCTTCTAGATTGCCTTTGCTAATTAATAACTTCGTAGTAGTTGGAGTCAAATATCCATGGAGTCTGGGGTAGAAGAGGGCAACAAGATACCTCTCAGCCCTCAGGCAACAATTCTTACTTGAAGCTGCTGTGTATAGATCTTGTACTAGAATAAGTTGAAAAGGAAGTTTCAGGTCCTCCCAGGCAGAATAAACATTATGACATCTCTATCTTCAACATAGATCTTTCTAATTATGGGTTGAAAGCATTTTGATGTATGAGCAAACCTCTGGACTTTATAAAGGGGGCTGCCTTAAATAGAAAATCTCAGAAAACTCAAAAATGGCTTTCTGATATAGAAAAAAGGGAGAATAGGAAAAACGAATAAAATATGAAAATAAAATCAATGGCTGAATATAACAGCTAGCACTCATTATGCTCTCTTTATGGTCTGAGCTACAGTCCTTACCTATATGATCTCATTTAACCTTGAAATAACTATGAAGCAAATTATCATCATCCCCATTTTTCAGAAGAGAAAACTGAATTTTAGAGAGGTTAAGTAGTAAGTCCAATTCCAAACAGCTCTGGTGCATCAGAGGTCTGTCTGCCCCAGTTCTTTGGAGAAAAGGAAATTAGAAAGTATGGAAATGGGAAATACTTTAGGAGAAGCAGAGGGAACTTTACAGGTAGAAATATAGGAAGCAAATTCTGCATGGATGATAGAAGGAAAAATATATTTGGGCTTATAAAATGAATGTCGTATCAGTAACCTCCATGAGGTGTGTTTCCATACAGAAATGTTCTTTTTTTAACTAGTTGGCAGGGGTTATATTTGTCTAGCTTTTTAAGCAGTAGCAAGATGGTTATAAGACAATGAAAAGTAAAAATTGTTCCTGTGGTGTCACTCATCTGGTAGAAGGGGTTAGTCGCTCACAAAGCCAGCTACTACTACTTATTATCACACTTATTATCCACTTTTGGAATGATGTAATAAGTACTACTCATTATCACACTGTCAGAGCAGAACTAGGTTCTAGTGCCCTGACAGTTCATGAGAGCTTAGGCCCACTCAACTCTTCAGCATTGGAAGAGTGAGACTCTAAATAACCTCTAAGGTTCCTTCCTACCCTAAAGTGTCATGATTTCCTTTCTTCTCATGTTTCATTTACTCTCTCCCTTCCATCCACCTATTCATCCTCATCTCTCTAGAAGTTACCCAAACTTAGATCATTGCAACTCAGAATTGGACATTTGTGAATCTTTAAAAAGCTGTGGTCAGGTAGAACACTAGAGTATATAATACTAATTTTTATTATACTAATACTGATAGAGTATTTAATACTAATCCCTGGGTTGGGCAAACAGGCAGGTCTGTAATTCTCTTATTTCATCTGCTCCATCCCAAGTTTGCTATATGTCCAGGCAGGATGCAAAAGTGGTACTTTAGGGGCTACTTTTTCCAGAGTTGGTCAAAGGCTAGTGACTCTTCCTGTGATACAGTGGGTAGGAGGTGGCGGCACTGGTGTTATAGCTCTAAGATATCTCCTCTCACCTTTCTATCTTTGACTAGGTTGGGGAGAATATTGGGAGGGAGCATATTTTTTTAAAGATTTGTTTATTTATTTTAGAGATGGGAGAGGGGGAGAGAGAATCCCAAGCAGACTCCCTGCTGAGCACGGAGCCTAATGCAGGACTTGATCCCATGGCTTGGAGATCATGACCTGAGCCAAAATCAAGAGTTGGACACTTAACCAACTGAGCCACCCAGACACCCCAGGAGGGAGCATATTTTTATTAGCATCTTTTAGAAAGCTTGGGTTGAAATTCTCAAGAACCAAAGGGCTATTTCTCCCTTTCCTCTGAAAGAGAGAAATAGAAGTTATTTGCATTGGAAGCACTGTATAGATGTGTGTGAATTATGGCTTCTCTTTCTGCCATTTCTTCATCTTCCTCTACCTTTTCCTCCAAGAAGAGAATTGTAATTCTTGTCAACAAAAACATGTGATTTATCTTTGTATCCAGAAAGGAACCTAGTTCTATGCCTGTAACATATAGGTGCTAAGTATTTGCTCATAGGATGGATGGATGCCCTGGGATTGACAAAGAAGAGAGGAGATTGAAAATCTAACTCTGCCACCTACTAGCTATGTGAATTAGGCAATTTGTCATCTTTAAGCCAGAATTCCATATTTTCCAGAAGTAGAAATTACATCTACCTCATGGTTTCTTATGGGGAACCAATGAGATAATCCTTGAAAAACACTTTGCCAAGTTCCTAGTGTTAATAACCTGCTCAATAGATTTACCTAGTTAAAGGAAGATAGGAATAAATGTTAAGATTGAGGGGAAGGAAACTCAGAGAGGTCATGGTGGATGATGGTAGGATACAAGGTCTTTTATTCAAGCTGGGGCTTAGAAACTCTGAATTCTATAGGGTTAGGTCAATAAGGACCCCAAATCTGGTGCCATGTGAAAACAGGGTAATTAAGGAGTAAGTTGAGAAGGTGGAATCTGATCATGGGTGAAAAAGTTTGGACAAGTACTTAATTCTTGCCAAAACAAACAAAACAACAAGAAGAAAACAACATAATCAGGAACAAAGAATAAAGCTCCTTTTCTTAAAATACAGTTGGAAACAAGCCTTATATTTTTAAGGGAATAATCCCCTAATTTAGTGCTTCCTTCCTTTCTCCTTTTAGGCTTTGACCCAGCAAATATTTGTTGAATATGTTGAATGACTAGGTCATTATAAAAGGCTTCAAAGATAAATAAGGAACCCACCCACAGTTGCCAGTCCAACATATAAACAGCTTGGAAGTTGGCACTCTTCCTCACAGGAAGTAAGAAACTTAAAAAAAATCACTCTTTTTAGATTGAAGACAGAATAGAGGTCCCAAGGCAAATGGCCACCCCCAAAACTGGAAAGACAGGTAAATACAGAGAACCACAATTTGCCTAGAACAGAAGCTGCTGCAGGAACTAGCTAGGAACATTTAAGAGTAATTGACTAATTGCTAGAGATAGAATGTGGACTATCTTGAAAGCTGAAACTTCTGGGGGCCCAGTTTTAAGGGGAGAGTCCCATACTTTTATGAGTTTTATAACCAGGAGCCCCAACAGATTTTTGAGGTAAAGACTGAAGAAAAATTCCCCCATGCTTCTGGCATGAAGACAGAAAGCAGGCATCAAAATCTGACTCCATTATGGCAAAGACTTTGAAATTATCAGACCAGGAATTTAAAATAACTATGATATGTTAAGGGCTCTAATGGAAAAGGTAGACAACATGCAAGATGGACAATGTAAGCAGAGAGATGGAAACTAAGAAACAACCAAAAGGAAATGCTAAATAGCACTGTAAAATAAATAAAGAATGCCCCTGGCAATCTCTTCAGTAGACTGGACATGGCCAAGGGAAGAACCAATGATTTTTTTTTTTTAAGATTTTATTTATTTATTTGAGAGAAAGCAAGAGAGATCACAGATGGAGAGGGAGATGCAGACTCACTGCTGACTGAGCGGAGAGCTGGATGTGGGGCTCAATCCCAGGACCCTGAGATCATGACCTGGGCCAAAGGCAGCCGCTTAACTGACTGAGACACCCAGGTGCCTCAAAGAACCAATGATTCTGAAGAAACTTCCCAAACTGAAAAGCAGAGAAGAATAAAAAAAAAAGGAACAGGATTTCTAAGAACTGTGGGACAATTAAAGGCATTAACACATACATAATAGTAATAAACCAGAAGGAGACAAGAGAAAAGAACCGAAGAAATAGTTGAAATAATCAAGGCAGATAATTTTTCCAAATTAATGACAGATATTAAAACATGGTTCCAAGTAGCTCAGAGAACACCAAGCAGGATAAATACCAAAAATCTACACCTAGTTATATTATATTCAAACTGCATTAAAAAAAAAATCAAAGACAAAGAGTAAATCTTGAAAGAAGACAGAGGGGGGAAATACATCTTACCAATAGCGGGAAAAGGCTAAGAATTATGTTGTGCTTCTCTTCAGAAGCTATGCAGGTAAAAAGAGAGTGAAGTATTTTTAGTGTTGAAAGAAGCCCATAATCAAGAAAGGGAGAAGACATGTGAACAAAGGATTACAGTGTGTGTTTCAATGACAAGACAGAGGAAGAAATGTTTAACTGTTAGTTGAAGTCAGTCATGTGAGAGGATGACTGTAATCATTATAAGGGAGAAGAAAGGAAATATAGGGCCAAAACATAAGCTTGTTAAATGAACAAAGGTATATGAGAGTTTGATGTTCTCATTTTTATTTCCTTAAGTCTTCATACTTTTTCCCCTATGAGGATCACCTCCATGAAACAACACAGAAACAAGCCTTCTGCAAAGATGTAGATACTTATGTAGGAGCCTGTGACCAGCTAGTGGGGTCCCATGTTAACCAGACAAAGGCCACTGGGTGGACCCTTTCACAGTCAATCCCCAGTTGTCTGGGTTTTGTAATGCTAATAGTGCTGGAGAGTTCAAGGAGTTACTATGTTTGAGAACTCCAACTATGTTGGAGTAGGGTGGATGGACTGATGTCATGATGGGGCATAGAACAAAGGTGGATATTAGAGAGCTAAAAGATGAAGAGGTGAGAGAAGAGATTTTAAGACCAAAAATGGATTAAAGGTAATGTAGAGTTCAATCAGTTTGTGCATACTAGGCCAGGTCTCAAAGGACACGGGACATTAAGGATGGGTATGTTCAAATACATCTGCACTATTGAATGTATGAGTCAAACAACAGATCTTGGGGGGGTAGAGGACAAGTCTTGTTATCTTTATACATTTGCTTTTCATTGTAGTAATTTTTTAAAAAGATTTTATTTGAGAGAGAGAGCGTGAGCGAGAGTATAAGCTGGGAGAGTGGGGGAGAGGCAGAAGGAGCTACAGACACCCTGCTGAGCAGGGAAGCTGATGCAGGGCTCAATCCCAGGACCCTGGGATCATGACCTGAGCTGAAGGCAGATGCTTAACCAACTGAGCCACACAGGTGCCCACAGTAGAGTAATTTTTGATCCTCTGATACTAATACCTCCAGTTTCCATGTTTTATCTATTACATCAGTCTATGGCTATTGCTTTTTCTATTCTACAAGAAATTTCTTTTGGAATATGGAAAAAAGGAAAGGAAATGATAAACATCTCTACCTCAATAAGTCATTGTGGTAGATTTTCTCATCACTTAAAATATGAATTTGTCAAGTAGAAAGCCAGAACACTCTGAAGCACCACAGGTTCTGAGCTGGGCAGGCCACTTCAGGGTGGAATTGACCACCCAGGTGGCGGAGAAGGAGACCTGATGTGTCTGGGAAATTTGTATGGTTGGCAGCAGAATGCACAGGATGACAATGCTTGATTATTTAGGATGAGGTTTGATGCTTGGTAAATGCAAAGTAAGAGGCCACACTAATCATTACCCCTACATTGGTACTGCCCTTGCATTCAGTTAGAATAGACCATTGCCTGTGTGGTATGGGTTGAGGGCCATAATGAGGAAAGGTCATGAAATCTAAAAATAATAGAACTGAGAGGGATCTTCAAGATCATCTAGTCTAGAAATTCCCTCCCTTGTGTTAGGAGTGTGCCTCAGCTCCTGTGGCAGGCTTGCAAAACCTCATTCATTTCTGGGCATGCTGCACAGCTATGCTTTTCTATGTGTGTTACGACACGAAAAGACGTGGGAGCACTAATTGGTCCAAACTCATCATTTTCTACGTGAAAGCACTGAAGGTAATGAAGCGAAGTAGGTTGGTCAGCTGTTTTGGGCAGAGTCAGAACCACAGTCTAGACTTCCCAAATCCATTTCTCAACTCACCATGCCTTAGTTCTTACTTCATGGTCTTGAAAGTTCCTCCACATACAGTCATTCTATTAAAGTAGGGCGTGGTCTTTTAAGACTTAAATTAGATGTCAATTTCCTTCTTAAAACCCTCCAGAAGTATCCCACTCATCTCCTTTCTCACCACCCCACAGCCACACTGGCTGGAACAGGTTTCTCCAGACTTCACTCCTTCTCTTCATTCAAGTGAAGACTCAAATGTCATCTTCTCAATGAAGACTTCCCTGCTCACCACAGTTCACCAAATAACTTTCATGTTACCTTGCTTTATTTTCTTCATAGAACTTATCACTATCACAAATGGTCTTATGGGTTTTATTACCTGTCTCTCTTACTAGTGTGCAAGCAGGAACCTTGCCTGAATTGATCCCTAGAACAAGGACTGACACATGGTAGGAATTTCACTAACCTTACGAATTAGTGCGTTCTCTCCTATGAAGATGTGAAGTGAGTAATACATGAAGTTGGGATTGCAGATTTGTGAAGAGGTTTTGTTAAGGGGAGGTAAAGAAAAGAGGCTCATGTGGGAGGCATGGTCTGAGAGAGGGTGCAGGCAAGTAGAGGACACCTGAGGGACTTCTGGAGTGTTTATCATCATGATCACTTTTGCTCTCCTTACTGGTGTGCTCAAAGTTGGCTCCAAACATGGCACTCACAGAGGCAGGCAGAGGGGAGCTGGAAGACACTGGGGCATTTCAGTGGCATTACCTCTGTAGCATACGACACAACCATGCCTCAACCATGAGGATGCTCATCTCTCTCTGTACCACTTGCCAAGAGGAAATTCAGAGAAGCCATTTTAGCAATTACTAGATATAAACTGGAAGAAGAATGTAAAACAATGGATTCCTAAAACTTTGGAGGCCTGACTTTCTGGAGCCACTCATGGGGTGAAGCTAGAGAAAGAAAAATGGGAAGGGAGAGTGACAGGTCAGGGAATGAGGGAGGGTGACAGATGCTCTCTCAGGAATTAAAGAACAATTATAAAGGCTTTGGGAAACAATGACAACAGTGACAGCTCTATTCAGGAGGGAGAAATTAATAAATCTTAGAATCACCCCCACAACATCTAGGTGGGAAGCACTTAACAGACAACATTCCCAATAGATGGCACCACTCACAGCTACAAACATAGAAAAGGCAAAGGTTGAATTCTCCTGAGTTTCTTAGCCTCACAAATTCTGTTGGATTTCTCTTGGTGGTTCTTTCGAAATAGGGCTGTGCCCTTCCCATTTAATTATTCTGCAGGCCTGTGGCACACTTACGTAAGACATATGCAAAGAAATAACAAGATTTCTGGGAAGCAGATCTTAAAGGCTTATTTTTTTAAACTGCATTGCTAAATTTAGGGAAATGATTCAGAAGACACCCCCACTCCATCACATGCATACCTCTCTGTCTAGTGTTCCGTGCACGTTTAGCTGTTCTTCTTGGCATTTTATTTTTTCTCTAGTTTCAGCAAAGGGCCTTGCATTTGTCTGTAAAGGTTCTTTCTATAAGGATAGTTTGCCTTTTTTTTTTTCTTTTGGTGAAGTAATGACTTGCACTAACATGAATAAAATATAACGCCAGGCATTCCATCTCTTCACACATCAGAAATTAGGGAACTGCATGGTTCATGAGGGGAAAATGTGTTCCTCCTCTAAGGGCCTGGGGAGGGGTTTGGGGTAATTCCTGACAGTCACAGAGCATCAATCTTTGAAATGTCAAGCTGAAAACAAGCACTTGACATCAGATTCATGCTAGTGTCTCATTTATTTGGTTTTTTTCCCTACTATCTGGATACAGGGGGCTATGTGGTAATCCCCCCACCCCCCGTAGAAACCCAGAATAAAAACAGGTCTAGATCCTAATCCCAGGTGACAACTAATAAATAAAATGTTTCTGAGCATGTCATTTCTCCTTTAGCCTCATTTTTCTCACCTATAAAATGAGAGGGTTGGGCTGGACCAGCCTTTCCCAAACTGATACACCACACCCTAGTGAAAATGCACCACAGTTGTATTCCTTCTTTTCGTCATTCACAAGGTTCAGAAGCATTTTAAAGGCTTAGTATGTCCTGTAATAAAAGAACAACTTTGTTGATCACATTATTTTACAAACCAATTTGACCCTGAGACAGCCCTAGTACCCCTCTCTTCTCACGTTCCTTTCTCCCTTCCCTCAACCTTTTAACCTGTATCTCACTGAGCCCTAAGGAACCCATTTTGGGAAATCCTGAACTACAGGACCCTGTGGATGATCTTATAGACTTCTTCCAGCTCCAGATGCAGTTCATTCCTGCCATGAAGGCCTACTTCTTGCCAAACATTTGCTAGGTACAATAAGAGATGTGGGTCCTGTCTGCAATCTGCTTATAGTCATGCTCTATTTTAATCCACGTGATAGAAAAGCAGGTTGCCTAATTAACTGATGACATCACTTTAGATGGTAAGCAGGATGCCCCCTGAGTCAAGGATTTCTTATAGTTTATTGGCTGATAAACAACAAAGGACTTAGGGCAAACTCTAACTTGTGAGTTCAGAAATATGTAGATTCACAGTGAAATATTAATGGGAAACTACCACTGTTTTCCCAACTAATCCCATAAACACTGGACTGACGGAGGGCTCTCCTGGTTCTGGGGAGAATCATGATCAAGTGTTGTCAAGGATCCATGCAGGTACTGTCAGGAACTTTTGTATATCATGGTCATGTTTGAAATCATCTGGGAGAAATAAAATGGAATTGAGAATTCTTATTTGATGGTAGAACAGCTTAAAATCTGTCCCAGTATATTTTATCAAAACATTTTTCTGATTGGGGATTCTCTCTTCCGGGCAAGGCAACTTCAAATCTGCCTCAAGCTTTACAGCTAATGGGACCACCCACCTAGTCTCCACATGGCCCTGTGACGAAGGACGTTTATTATAACTTTAAAGTGGCCCCTCACTGTGCCATAGACACAATAGTGCTTGAAATTAAGCTATTAGAGATACAACTTAGGGCAGAAGCTAGAGAAAAAAAACCTGGCAGAAAAGATGCTGCTTCAGGACACACAGATGACAGCTGGCTTACCTAAGGCATGTGGAACATTTCTTAAAACAACAGCTCACCTTTAATGAGCACTAAGACAGACAGGCCTTCTCTGCTTTTCTTCTGATACAGTGTTAACACAGATGACATTTGGTTGTAAGAGCAGTAAATGGAAATGGAAACAAGGACATAAAGATGTGGGGACACTGTAGGGAGGGGAGGAAGGTGAGCAATGGGCCCAGATGATAAAAGTGATCAAATGTAAATTGGAGAGG
>NC_138374.1:100265624-100325225 GCF_054177405.1 Leptonychotes weddellii | reverse complement strand
AGAGAGGGAGAGGGGGGAGAGAGGGAGAGGGGGGAGAGAGGGAGAGGGGGGAGAGAGGGAGAGGGGGGAGAGAGGGAGGGGGGAGAGAGGGAGGGGGGAGAGAGGGAGGGGGGAGAGAGGGAGGGGGGGGAGAGGGAGGGGGGAGAGAGGGAGGGGGGAGAGGGAGGGAGGGGGAGGGAGAGAAATAGCAGTGTGCCACTGTACAGCTTTTCCATCCAAGACTAGACAACCCCCCGAAGTCGCATACTGAGGGAGCCCTACAAAACCCATCAGGGGATTCGATTGCCTACAGAGCCTTTCTCCTCCATTCTGTGAGGCTGGTGGGGTGGGCTGTTATATGCCATGGGGAGAGAATGGGAGAGCCACTGCTCAGAGGCAGCACCAGCACACTGGGCATTTAGGTCCTAGGTCCCAGAGTGCCAGGAAGGCCAACCAGCTGCTAAGTCATAACTCCAAAATCCCCTTTCTGACCACTACCTTCTCCCAGTTTCGCTCTTCTACTCACAAACCCTGTTTTCCTACCTTGCTGAGCCCTGTTTTTCCCCTCTTCCCTCACCTTCCCCTCTTGGTCCCACTTCCTCACTGCCCCCTGCCCCAGACTCACAGCCCATCTCATCAGGGACTGTCTGTCAGCACTTTACACAACTTTGTGTCTGACTTTATCTTGTGATCGCTCTGCACGCTTCCTACCCCACGGAACTCTAGCCATCTTTCACATTTTTTTCTGCTTGGAGGGTGGATTGCTAGGAAAAAGCCAACAATCTCTGCTTCAGCTGAGTCCTTGGGTATCTCTGGCATTCCTTTCCTACAGAGGCTACCTGACATTGTTGCTCCCTTCCTAACCCTTTCTTACTCACTCTCTCCCTCATCCAACACCCCTCTCTGCAGATGGCCTTACTTACATCTGCAGAGAGGGGAGTGAAAACATCAAAACCAGGCAGCTGGATCTTGCCACATGTTAATCAGCAGAGTATGTACCTCGTGGAAACTTGGATTTGCAATGGAAAGCTTAGACCAGCACAGGGGAGTAGGGGCTTGGGACAGTTCTTGGCAGAACAGAATGAGAAAAATTTAGCAATCCCAAGGGTAACATGCGAGAGTGAGAATAAAGAGGAAAGATAAAAGAGGAGGAAAAAGGGAGGCAGCTAGTTGGCCAAAGTAGGCTGGCACCGTTAGATGAAGAAGCCAGTGAAAAATCCCAGTGAGAAAAACCAAAAGATCTTTAAGAACAAGAGTGAGCTATGTTCACTTGGAAGTTGTTTGTGTTGCTAGGATAAATACCTCTCTTTGCTTCCCATCAAAAACCTCTGTAAAGTCTACCACAAATACAAGTGCTTTGTAGAACTTGAGGCAGAGGCATCAGAGACTCAGAGGAGCCTGTGAAAATGCCAGCCCCTGGTGATCTGTAGAAACCAGTGAAAGACTTTAAGACCTCCACAAAGTTTGTAATGATATTGAGGTAATGTTATCTCAGTTTAAAGGGAGAGAGGATCCCAGTGAATGGATATCAGGATTAAACAGGAAAAAAGGGGGGGGGGCTTCAAATGTAAATTTATTCAGTTTTGCCTCCATTCTACAATCATACCTGCAGCTCTACCTATCTTACTTCAATCTCATTCATTTCAAAGATGTAGAGGCAGTGTAATGTGGTAGAAAAATAAGGAATTTAGGTGTCAAACAGATTGGTTTTTGAATTTTGACTTTAACTTCATTATTTGTGTGGCTTTGAGCAAGTTGCTTAACCTCTCTGAGCCAAGGTCAGTTTTCTCATCTGCAAACCGAGGAATAAATACAACTCTTGGAAAGTTATTAGTTTGAACGGACCTGATGCATATAAAAATAATCCCACTATCCCTGGTACACAGAAGGTGCTTGGTAAATATTAGTTTTTCCCCACTATCTAATTACCACCTCAATCTTATTTCCTCATCTTCTGTGAGGTTGTTTCATCAATTATTTTTGTATCTTCCTACTCTCTCCATATCATTGAATGGATATGCTTAAAACTTATTCTTATAAGACTTGTGGTTCAAAAAAATCCAGTCAGAAAATGGACAGAAGATATGAACAGGCATTTCCCCAAAAAAGACCTACAAATGACTAACAGACACATGAAAAAATGTTCAACATTACTTGGCATCAGGGAAATACAAATCAAGACCACAATGAAATACCACCTCACACCTGTCAGAATGGCTAAAATTAACAACTCAGGAAACAACAGATGTTGGTGAGGATGTGGAGAAAGGGGCACCCTCTTACACTGCTGGTAGGAATGTAAGCTGGTACAGCCACTCTGGAAAATGGTATGGAGGTTCCTCAAAAAGTTAAAAATAGAGCTGCCCTATGACCCAGCAATTGCACTACTGGGTATTTATGAAAAGGATACAAAAATAGTGATTTGAAGGGGCACCTGCACCCCAATATTTATAGCAGCAATTTCCACAACAGCCAAACTATGGAAAGAACCCAGATTGGACATCAACAGATGAATGGATAAAGAAGATGTGATAGATCATACACATACACATACACACACACACACACACACACACATATACACACACAATGGAATGTTAGTCATAAAATCACAAAAAAGAATATCTTGCCATTTGCAATGATGTGGATGGAACTAGAGGGTATTATTCTAAGCAAAATGTCAGAGAAAGACAAATACCATATGATTTTACTCATATGTGGAATTTAAGAAACAAAAACAGATGAACATAGGGGAAGGGAAGGAAAAATAAGACAAAAACAAGGAGGCAAACCTTAAGAGACTCTTTTTTTTAAAAATTTTATTAATTTGACAGAGAGAGAGAGCGCACACAAGCACAAGCAGGGGGAACAGGAGAAGGAGAAGCAGGCTCCCCACCGAGCGGGGAGCCTGACGTGGGGCTCAATCCCAGGACCTTGGGATCATGACTGGAGCCGAAGGCAGACACTTAACTGACTGAGCCACCCAGGTGCCCCCCAGAAGAGACTCTGAACTGTAAAAACAAACTGAAGGTTGCTGAAGGGGAGGTAGGTGGGAGGATGGAGTAATTGGGTGATGGGCATTAAGGAGGGCACTTGATGTAATGAGCACTGGGTGTTATATGCAACTGATGAATCACTAAATTTAGTCTTCAAACTAAAAAAGACTTGTATTTCCCACTGCCCTAGATTTCTTCTCCAAGGTAAAAGTCTTGATACAATCATCTGAATTACATCTACTTCCTCAATGCCCAGTCAGTCCCCAAGTCCCTTCCCATGGGCTCTGCCCCATGACTCCATGAAAGTTCCCTTGCTTGGATCGCCAATGACCTTCACAATGGTCAGATCCAGAGAACTCTGTTCAGCCTCTTTTTACTCAACCTCTCAGTGACATTTGCCACTAAGATCACTCCCTCTTCTCTTTGAGACAGGGACCACTCCCACCTCCAGCTGCTAGACTACTACTCTGTTTATTTTCAGTGTCTTTATTTTATGGTCTTTTTAAAAAAGGTTGTGTCCCCCTCTCCTACTCAGAATTCCATTGCACCCTTTAAAAATTCATATTCTATATTATTGTCCTGAGAAAACTTATTCACCACTAAACCTTCAGCCACCACCCAAATGCTGAGGACTTTAAAATAATTATTTCTCACAGATGAATGGATAAAGAAGATGTGGTATATATATACAATGGAATATTATACAGCCATCAAAAAATGAAATCTTGCCATTTGCAATGACATGGATGGAACTAGAGGGTATTATGCTAAGTAAAATAAGTCAATCAGAAAGACAATTATCATATGAGCTCACTGATAGGAGGAATTTGAGAAACAAGACAGAAGATCATAGGGGAAGGGAGGGAAAAATGAAACAAGATGAAACCAGAGAGGGAGACAAACCATAACAGATTCTTAATCTCAGGAAAGAAACTGAGGGTTGCTGGAGTGGAGGGAGGTGGGAGGGATGGAGTGGCTGGGTGATGGACATTGGGGAGGGTTTGTGCTATGGTGAGCGCTGTGAATTGTGTAAGACTGATGAATCACAGACCTGTACCCCTGAAACAAATATATTATGTGTTAATAAAAAAATAAATAAAATAATTATTTCTCTGAGCAAGAGCTTTCCTAAAGTACTACACCCATTTTTTTCTGACCACCTACCTCTTCAGGTCAGCAAGCATTTATTAGGGTATTTACTATAAGCCAGGATCTTTACCAGGGATAGAAGATGGAATGGAACACACCTCCCTGGGATGTCAAGGGGGTCCTGCACGCTTGAATTAATTTCCAACTTCCCCAGATATTCCCAACTCCATTAACAGGGTAAGAGAGGGAACATCATACTTTTGAAGCAGGACCATCCTTCCTTAAGAGGGGGTAAGATTGATCTCTGTACCAGCAATAAGACCCACACTTCTTAATGGCCACAGACAAGGGTCAAGATGGAGTCCCAGATACCCATGCTTCCATACACACAAACGCTCACAGACTGACATTCACAACCTCTCATCAATATCTGTCTTGAGGGATTAATACCCAAAATATATAGGGAACTCACACAACTCATAGCAGAAAAACAAATAACCTGATTTTTTTTTAAATGAGCGAAGGATCTGAATAGACATTTCTCAAAAGAAGACCAATGGTCAACAGTACATGAAAAAGGTGCTCAACATCACTAATTATCAGGGAAATGCAAATCAAAACCACAATAAGAAATCACCTTATATGTTAGGAGGTCTATTATCAAAAATAAAAGTGTTGGTGAGGACGTGAAGAAAAGGGACCTTGTGTATTATTGGTGGGAATATAAATTGATATGGCCATTATGGAAAAACAGTATAGAGGTTCCTCAAAATTAAAAATAGAAGTACAATATGATCCAGGATTCCATTTCTCAGTATATATCCAAAGGAACTGAAATCCAGATCTCAAAGAGATATTTTTTTAAATTTTTTTATTGTTATGTTAATCCCCATACATCATTAGTTTTAGATATAGTGTTCCATGATTAATTGTTTGTGCATAACACCCAGTGCTCCATGCAGAACGTGCCCTCCTCAATACCCATCACCAGGCTAACCCATCCTCTCACCCCCCTCCCCTCTAGAACCCTCAGTTTGTTTCTCAGAGTCCATCATCAAAGAGATATCTTCACCCCCATGTTCACTGCAGTATTATTCACAATAGCCAGATATATAAACAACCTAAATGTCTCAACTGATGAATAAAGATGTGGTATAGATGTACAATTGAATATTCTGCAGCCACAAGAAAGAAGGAAATCCTGTCGTTTGTGACAACATAGATAGGACTTGCAGGCATTATGCTAAAGGAAATAACCCAGGAACAGAAAGAAATACTGCATGATCTCACTTATATATGGAATCTAAAATAATTGAAATTATAGAAGCAGAGAGTAGAATACTAGTTGCCAGGGAATAGGGGTGGGAGGACGAGAGAATGAGGAGACAGTAAAAGGATACAAAGTTCCAGTTATTCAAGATGAATGAGTTCTGGAGAGCTACTGCCCATATGGTAAGGTTAACAAAACTGAATTGTGTACTTGAAATTTGCTAAGAGATCTTAGACTAAGTGTTTTGACCACACACAAAATGGTACAAAGAGGTGATGGATAAGTTATTTAACTTGATTGTGGTGATCTTTTCACAATGTTTACACATGTCAAAACATCATGGGTGAGGGAAATGAGGAGACCTTGGTCAAAGGGTACAAACTTCCAACAATCAGGCAAATAAGTTCTGGGAATCTAATGTACAACATGGTAACTGTAGTTAATACTGTATTACATACTTGAAAGTTGTTAAGAGAATAAATCTTAAATGTTCTCACCATAAAAAAGAAATGGTCATTATGTGAGGTGATGGAGGTGTTAGCTAACAAGATGGTGGTAATCATTTTGCTATATATAAATGCATGAAATCAACACATCGTAACCCTTAAACTTAAAATGTTAAGGGTCAATTATATTTCAATAAAACTGGGGAAATGTACATTTTAAATATACAGTTTTTGATATGTCAAAGTTCTCAATAAAGTTGTTAAAAAATTAAACTGATAAGAACAGATACTACACTTGATCTTAGCCAAAAGGCCGAGAAGCGAAAAAGTTGTTAAAAAATTAAATATCTGCCTTTGGTCTACCCAAACCAGTCTTCTTAGTGTTTCTATCCCAGTGGTGTCAGTTACCACAAGAAGCCTCAGACTCCCAGGTCACTTCCCATCCCTATATGGCTCTGTGTAACCCCAGTTCCTTCCCCATATCCCCCTCCTTCCAAATTCCCCAAACCATCTACTGTGCTCTCTTGAACTCATGGTCCATCATTACCAAAAATTCCCTGTGTCCCCAGTCTTCCCAGAGCAGTCCTGTTACATCCTTGCTCTAAAGAAAACTTGACTCTTCCCAAGGACAAATGCCTGCAGTAGAATAGGGGTTGTGTTTTCTTAGCCCTCAGAGGTTTGGGCTTCAATGTGGGATGAGGTCCTCCTTGCTCTTCATTGCCACTTTCAGACCATTCTCCCTCTCTCCTCCCAAAACATTCCAGTTTTGAATCACACATCATCAGACTATATCACCCATTATCCCTCATTGTAGCTATAACTTACTGACACTGGATCACTGTCATTCTCTCCAACATTACTTGTCTTAATTTTTGCTGAGTTTAATACACAGGGAAGTGAAACTGTGCATCCTGGCCACTCACTTCACTAAATGCTTCTACTTTGATGATCTTGTCCTCTACCCTCCCTCAAGATCTCACTCCCATTTTATAGTTCAGTCGAATAAACTTGTCATAACAAATCATTGCAATTCCATGATACAAACTCCATGACACCACCTCCCCTATGTTTCAGCAATCTCCCTCTAGAACCCCAGATGCAAAAACTCCTCTGACCTCACCTGGACCTGTAATCCAGTGATCCTGCTATCTTTTCACTGCCCTTACCCCCTTTATGTCTCCATCCCCTTCCTTCCTTAGCCAGCTTACATTTCATAGTCAATCCTTAGTAACTTCTGTATCTATCTATATACACACACATACACTTCCTATATCCCTCTTTTCATTCCTCTTTTCATATAAGTATGTATATGTATATACATACATATACATACACACTTCCCATATCCCTCTTTTCATTGTATTTACTAAGATAAACTCAGATTATTTTGAACTGCCACACTGGCCTATGCAATCAGTGCAGCTGGAAGTGTCTAGAAACACACATAAAATGGTGTTGACTTATCTACATTAAATTTGTACCCCTAACCTGGAGGGGGCCCTTGATGTTGCCCAGCAGCTACACTGGATTCCCCTAGTACATTCTCCCTCCCATGCTAGGAGAGGATCAATTCATACCTTCTCCTTTCTCCTCACATGTCAACACCTCTGCCCCCATGCACACTCTCAGAGGACCTTGCTTCTTACTTTCCTGACAAAACTGGAACAAATTAGAAGAGAATTTCCACGAACTCACACTACCTCACGTACCCACCTCCAACCATCTGCACCCATACACACTGCCTTCTTCCGGTTTTGAAAGATGAACTGTGTTCTTCTCTGCAGCCAGTGCCTTCCTTGTGTATTGAAGAATACCTGACTGGGGAAGTGTGTGTGTGTGTGTGTGTGTGTGTGTGTGTGCACGCGCACATGGATATGGGTGTATTAGGGGTTGGGGCAGGGGCTCTTTTCATTTTCTTGTTATAAATAAGACTGTCATGAATATCTTAATGCCTTTTTTAAATTTTGGATTTTTCTGAGGATGGATTCTCAAGAAGTATAATGATGGGGACAGACATTATATTTTTATAGTGATATACTGTGAGGGGGAAGGGACGGAGGATGAATCAGGGAAATATGCAGCTTATGGCTCATTGTTGAATATGAGGAGGAAAAACTAATCTTATGAAACAAAGACTTTAAAAGAACCAATAAAACATATAATAAAAACATGAGTTACATTTATGAAATATGTCTGAGGTTATAGGTTACAGTACAGTCAATCCAAATGATAACTTTTATATCTATTCCTTTCTCCAAAAAAGTCAATTTTTCATGTTTACAGTTTTGCTTGGAGAAATAAGCAAAGAACAAAGCAATAAAGAGCTAAAATATTAATTTCTGCTTGCCCCATTTGTGCCAATTTCCAGAAAACACTTCTGGAAAAAGATATTTAATGTGATTTTTTCATCAATATATATGTGTGAAATTGAATTACTAGACCTTAATACTCCAAGAACTGCACAAGCACTTACATTACTCTGAAATCTTTGCAGATATTGGAGGGAGGAGAGTGGGTAGAATATCAAATAAATCATGTGCATTGGCCACCTTCTTGCTGTACTTATGTAGATTTCAGTTATTCATAGTGAGCAGTGTTGGCATTTTCCTGTCATTGTTTCAGATTTTTCTATTATAAAAGCAATGTATCTCCAGTTAAATGAGGTGGTTTACCATTTACTTAAAAAAAACAAAAACCCCTCTTCTGTCCCTAAAACACAAAGTCACAGTGAAGGAATAAAAATATATATAAATACACAAGGAACAAGAGAACTTAGAAGGAAATTATAGATAATACAATTTGGCAGTTTCGGAAGATATCATTTCTCCTGAGTCCAAATACCAGATGGAGTTGCAGCGACAGACTTTGCAGAGTAAGTGCCAGCCCACATGCCTGCAGAGCAAAAGGTAACTTGCCTAGTAGGTTCCTAGAAAGGCTTAGCATTTGGAGACCCAACATTACCAAAGATGAAGGGGAGGCATAGGACTGAAAATAAGGGGCTTGGTTGGAAGCTATATAAGGAGCAGTTGGATCCTTCCAGGTCCCCTTTCCAAAACTAGATAGCCAGATAACTCACACTGGAGAAAGTCAGAGGTTGATTCTTTAGTAAAATTGATTAAGAGGAATTCCAAACATGGAAACAGCAGGTCTAAAAATGGGAAATTTAGTGAAAGTTTACATTTAAACAATGGAAACCTCAATTTCCTTTCCTGATCTTGCTTTTGGAACATAGTTAGACATATATTCTATCCCACCTCCCAGAAAAAATATTGGAGGATTCTTCTATTGGGATATTGGATAGCCCCAAAGATTTTCATATACTGACACATGTGGTTCTCTCAATGAAGAGTTAGCTCCTAGTTATATTATGGTGGAATCCAACAGCCTCTGAGACCCATGCATGCATACAAAACTTCATATCAAATTTTTAGTACATTTTAAATTGAATGGTCAAAAATCATAAGACATTTAAGGAGAACCTCTAACATAAAAAAGAGAAACAACAAATGAGGAAATTGAGTCAGAAGAGAAAAAAAGAACGATACAAAGAACAGAAAAATTATTTACAGTTTCCTGAGAAAGGAGAAAACACCACTGCATTCATGAAACAAGACAGTACTATGGGAAAGGAACTGTATTCATTAAAATATAATAAGCTCTACTGAAGCAACACATGCTCAGGTTTCAATGACTTAGGACAACCAAATTTGTTTCTCATTTATACCAAGTCCAAAGCACTCAAAAGTTGTTAATTCTTTAACTGCAACTCAGAAATCCAGGCTCCCTTCATTCTGTGATGCCATCATCTTTACATGTGGCTTATAAGAACACCACAGCAAGAGGAGAGAGGGCTGGGGCAGAAAAACAGCTTTTAACTGCCTCAGCCTGGGAGTGACATAGGTCACCCTGCTTACAGACCACTGGCCAGAACTAGTTTTAGTCTAACTGAGGCTGGGAAAGAGAAGTACCTGGAATATTTGTTGAGCCTAATATCCCTGCAACAGGAACCATCAGGACAAGAAAGAGCTCTTGAGAATAGGATAGCTGAAATGAAAAATTCTAGAGAATTTAGAAGATAAAGTTGAACTCTATCATGAAATAATTTTTAAAAAGACAAAGATAGAAATTTTAAAGTTCTATAATCCATCCAATTATTAAGAACTCCTTAAAGAATACAGAGGAAAGCAATGGAATTTTTCTGTGAAGTCGTAACAGAAACCATTCACAAACTAAAAACTGCCACTCTCCAGATTAAGAGTTCACTGAGATGGGCATTCATCCTTTGTGCAAAAAGTTGTGGTCAGGAGTCAGGTGATACAATGTCCAACAACTTGTGGGTAAAATAAAAACCTTCAGAGGCATGATTGGCACTTGGTTTGACTAAAAGGAGAAGTAGGACCGGCAAGCACCTCACAGAGCCTGCTCGGTTCATTATGCAAGAATTGTACTTCCATGGCACTTGATTATCTTCATAGTCATTACCTGTAATGATTATAAATATTCTATTGAAGAAATACCATATCTTACTTAACTCTTACTATAGACTTTAATGTTTCCAATCTTGTTATAAGACGGTCATTGAATATCTTAATGTTTAAATTTTAATTTAAAATTTGGATTATTTTCATAGAATGAGTATTTCCTTAGAATTATTTCCAAAACTGTAAAAATGGGACCAAACCTTATTTATATGTTCACGATTCTTGGTAGATTTTACAAAAAATCAACTTCCACAATTACACCAATTTATAATGCATCCAGGCATTCTTACACATACTTGTTTAACCACATATTCACTAGCATTACATATTCTTATGGGAATTTTATTTTGCTAATTTAGGGGGAGTAAATGCCTTTGTATATATTTTTCTACATATTTGTTTACAATTATTTCATTTTAATGAATTATCACTCCATAAACTTTGCTTATTTATCCATCTAATGCTTGTTTTTTGTGTGTGTGTGTTTTAAGTCGGCTCCACATCCAGCATGGAGCCCAGTGCTGGGCTCAAACTCAAAACCGTGAGATCAAGACCTCAGCTGAGATCAACTGACTGAGCCACTCAGGTGCCTCTGCTTAGTTCTTTTCTTATTACTTTGCAGGAATAACCCTTTGGCACTTGCCTTTTAGTTTACTTTTTAATATATCAAAGTTTTAAAAATCTTTATGCAATCAAATCTGTTGATCCTTTCCTTATGGATTAATTATAGACACCTATTGATACAGAAAGTTGACAACCACCTAATTTCTTGTTTTAGTATGATTAATTCTTAGTAAGTCCATAGTATAATAAGTAAAATATTTATTTAACAAGTGTCTGTGTTCCAGCACTGGAGGTTCAAGATGTATAGAAGAGGTCCCTGCCCTCCAACAGTTTATGGAACTGATGCTTCCTACAAATTGTTAGCCCATCCCAGTACTACCACTATGCAGAATGCTTTCTTTTCCCACTGATGTCTCATAGGTCACAAATTCTTATATGTAAATATACTCTATCAAAATTCTGATGGCATTAGAAATAGAACAACCCTAAAATTAGTATCAAACCCCAAAAGACCCCAGATAGACAAATCTTGAGAAAGTAAAACAAATATGGAGGCATCATACTTTCTGACTTCAAACTATATTACAAAGCTATAGTAATCAAAACAGTATGGTATTAGCATAGAAACAGATACAGATCAATGGAATAGGGAACCCAGAAATAAACCCACACCTTTATGATAAGTTAATTTACAACAAAGGAGCCAAGGATATACAATGGGGAAATGAAAGGCTCTTCAATAAATTATGATGGGAAAACTGGACAGCCACATGCACCACTATCTTCACCATACACAAAAATTAACTCAAAATAGATGGAAGACTCAAATGTAAGACCTGAAACTTTAAAACTTGTAGAAGAAAACATAGGCAGTAAGCTCCTTGACATTGGTCTTGCCAATGATGTTTTGGATTTGACACCCAAAGCAAAGGCAACAAAAGCAAACATAGATAAGTGGGACTACAAACTAAAAAGCTCTGCACAGCAAAGAAACCATCAACAAAATTAAAAGGCAACCTACAAATTGGGGGAAATATTTGCAAATCCTGCAAAAGAGGTTAATATAAAAAATATATATAACTTGGGGTGCCTGGGTGGCTCAGTCGGTTAAGTGTCTGACCCTTGGTTTCAGCTCAGGTCATGATCTCAGGGTTGTGGGATCAAGCCCCGTGTTGGGCTCCATGCTCAGCACAGAGTCTGCTTGTCCCTCCACCTCTGCTCTTCCCCTCAGTCATGCTCACGCTCACACGCTCTCAAATAAATAAAATCTTAATATATATACAACTCATAGCAAAACACAAAACAAAAAGAACCAAAAAAAAAAGCAAAAACAAGAACTGAACAATCCAATTAAGAAATGGTCAGAGGATCTCAATAGACATCCCCCCCCAAAAAACAACAACAACAAAAACACAAAAGGCCAGCAGGTACATGAAAAGGTGCTCAACATCACTAATCATCAGGGAAATGCAAATCAAAATTATAATGAGATATCACCTCACACCTGTCAGAATGGCTATTTTCAAAAAGACAGAAGATAACAAGTATTGTCAAGGATGTAGAGAAAAGGGAACCCTTGTGTACTATAGATAGGAATGTAAATTGGTGCAGCCACTATGATAAACAATATGAAGATTCCTCAAAAATTAAAAATAAAACACTACCATGATTCAGCAATCCCACTTCTGGATATATAGTCAAAGGAAATGAAAACAAGATATGAAAGACAACTGCACTTCCATGTTCATTATAGCATCATTCACAATAGCCAAGATATGGAAACAACTTAAGTGTCCATTGATAGATGAATGAATAAAGAAGATGTGGTGTGTGTACACATACACATATATACACAATGGGATATTATTCAGCCATGAAAAAGAAGGACATCCAGCCATTTGAAACAATTATGTTGTCAACATAAATAGAACTTAAAGGCATTATGCTAAATGAAATAAAGCAGAGAAAAAAATGCCAAGTGGTATCACTTAGGTATGAAATTTTAAAAAAGTCAAATTCATTAAAACAGAGTAGAAAAGTGGTTTCTAGGGAATGGGGGGAAATAGGGAAATGTTGGCAAAAGGGCACAAAATTTTAGCTATAAGACGAAGAAGGTCTAAGGAGGTAATGTAAAACATGGTGACTATAGTTATTTAATACCACTGTACTGTACAATTGAAATCTACAGTTGTTTTATCTTCTTGAGGAGTTTACCCCTTTATCATTATATAATGACTTTCTTTGCTTATTATTTGCATTTTTGGCTTAAAGTCTGTTTTGTCTGAAATAAGTATAACTTGTTTTCTCTTAGTTTCTACCTGAATGGAATATATTTTTCCATCCCTTCACCTTGAGCCTGCCTGTGTCCTTAAATCTGGAGTCTCTTACAGTCTCTGGCTGCCATTGTGACCTTGTGCTCATTATAGTCACCTTGGCTTCTGACAGTTAACTGCTGCCATCTGGCCTCTGTTTTCCAGAATCCTACCCCATTGCTATAAGGGAGTCCAACTACGTTACCATCAGTTCTAGCCTACAAAAGACAGCTACTACCCAGATTCTCAACGATACTGATGTCCTCTTCACTAGTTCATTCCTTATTGCCTTGCTAAATTGAGTGACCTCTGGCCCCTCCTGAGAATTTTGGGCAGGTAGTGCATTTTCTGGTCTCATACAGCACTGCATACAGGTAGTGCATTTTCTGGTCTCATACCCACTTCTCTGAGCTTTCCTATTCCTTCCTCCATCATTTTCTGCAGTAGTTCTTGCATTTTTACTTTGTGTCGGTCATTGCTTTTTCCAATCTTCCGAAAGTTAACCCAACAATTTAGAGTCATCTCCTAGGCCCTTGCCAGGATATTAACGTATGAACTGTGGCGAAGAGCTCCCATATCCACAAGCTTTCTCTTAAGCAATTTTATATTCTGTTCCCCTTTAGTCACACTCAGGGTCCTCTGTTAGACACACTCTCCCAGCTTCTGCCAATAAATTTTCTTTAGATCCTGAGCCTTCTTCAAGATATAATATCATCTCCCCCTTGGCTGGCCCAGCACTTTTCTGATTGAGCTATGCTGAGATTTGATGTTAGTTATGAGTCTGGTGGCCAAGAGGGGAATTGGGAGCATATCCTAAAAAGGACCCTGCACTCTTTTATAATGCCTTATTTGAAGTCTCTTTGCGGTCTTCAAGGAAAGAGGCGGTAGGAGGCTCTATCTTCGATAATGAGAAATAGACTGCCTCTCCAGAATCAGAGGGTTTAGGGGAATCAAAGTTCAAAATGCATCTATGCAGAGATATCTCTCCCAAGTCTCAGGGTGATACTCTTTCCCCATTAAGGCCCCAACTTTGGTTTAAGAGGCTTGCCAAAGCTGAACACTCAGCCTTCTCAGAGCTTTGCAAATTGCAATTAGGTTCTGTGTCCGATCTTCAGCTGTTTTTGCCCCAATGCCATCCCAGCTGCAGGAGTTAAGGCCTCCTGGCTCTCATGTTTTACTTTAAAATTTTGATCAATAAATCCAAATCTGTAATTTTATCTCTTCAGATATGCATCCAGTTCCAGAGACCTTATAATTATTTTCTTACATCTCTCAAAGACTGAGACATTGCACCAATTAGCACATCTTCTTCCTCCTCAATCCCAGCCCAGCCCATTACAGATAAAAGTCTTAGCAATCCCACTGTGTAGCATAGCAGGGATGACCAATTCTTCACCTACCTTCAGCTGTGGGGTCATTGCCATCCAGCCAGCAAGTGAGAATTCTCGGGTTGGTTTCCTAAAACCATTTCTGATGCCAATGGTCTTCAGTTAGGTTCCTGAGTAGCTAGGATAGAGATGAAGTTTCTTATAAGTGACTGGGAAAGTGCTCCCAGGATAAGAGGAGTGAAAGCAGAGTAGGACAGAAGTAGAAAGCTTAAACAAGACAGTGGTACCTGCTGAAGACTAGTTTCAGTTTAATTCCACAGAGGCTGAAGCTGCATCACAAAATAATCCCACCTTGAGGCAAAGGGGCCAGCCTTTTACGTCACTAAGTCTGTTGCCATTGGTTCAAATCTGCCCTGGGCAGTAGGGGGCGTTGCCTCCTGGGCAAGAAGACTCCTGTTTGGCCAAGGAGGACTATTTTCAGGAGTAGGGGCAGCTGTAAATTGTTATCAGCCAACACAAATGGCAGCCAGGGGGTGAGTGCCCTGCCTGTAAAGAGGATCCAGGTGGGGCACTAAGAGAATACATTACACTGACATTTAATGGGCACACACTGTATGCTAAGTTCTTTTTCATTTATTGTCTCATTTAAACTTCAAAACAACTCCAGAAAGGAGGTATTAAGATTGTCTCTGTTTTATGGTTAAGGAAAATTAACCTTGAAAGTTTAAGTGACTTTCTGGTGGTCACATAATGAGGTTCTGTGTTTTCAGGTGTAATAACTTGTAGATAAAAAGAAATGCCTCAGCTTATGTATTTCTAAAATGGGTACACAGAACTCATTTATGTTCATATCTTTGGAAGCTTAGAGTCTCTGTAGTTAGCCAATTCCATTCAAATTCTATGTTTTAAGTGCTTTGCAATAATATTGCCTCTTTCATATGATTGTGAATCTTATTCCCTAAATATTCTTGGTCTCCTATGTTGATTGTGTGTGTGTATCAACTCAGTTACTCAAAATATTCAATTACTTGAAACACCACATTTTCCAACTCCTTTGAATACTAGGTGTTAAAAATTATTAAGAAATTCTCTGTTAAGTAATGGAAAAGCCAGAAAACAGCCTAGAAATGTGATTGATAATAATTTATTTAGCTTTTGGCTGTATGTTAAGCACTTTATATCCAATTTCTCATTATGAAGCAAGTACTAGCATCATATCCCATAATGTAGATAAGAAAACTGAGACTCTGGGAGATTTATTACCTTGCTTCAAGTTATAGAAGTAGGAAAGGATGGGTCTGGAATTGAACCAAAACCACCTCTGGTTTTTTTTTTTCATTTTTCATTTAATTTTATTATGTTATGTTAGTCACCATACAATACATCATTAGTTTTTGATGTAGTGATCCACAATTCATTGTTTTCATATAACACCCAGTGCTCCATGCAGTACGTGTCCTCCTTAATACCCATCACTGGGCTAAACCATCCCCCTCCCCTCTAAAACCCTCAGTTTGTTTCTCAGAGTCCATAGTCTCTCATGGTTCATCTCCCTCTGATTCCCCCCCTTCATTTTTCCCTTCCTTCTCCCAATGTCCTTCATGCTATTCCTTAGGTTCCACAAATAAGTGAAACCATATGATAATTGACTTTCTCTACTTGACTTATTTCACTTAGCACCTCTGATTTTAAAACTACTATTGGAGGGGCGCCTGGGTGGCTCAGTCGTTTAGCGTCTGCCTTCAGCTCAGGTCATGATCCCAGAATCCTGGGATCGAGCCCCGCGTTGGGCTCCCCACTTAGCGGGGAGCCTGCTTCTCCCTCTCCCACTCCCCCTTCTTGTATTCCCTCTCTCTCTGTCTCTCTCTCTCTGTCAAAAAATAAATAAAAATCTTTAAAAAAAAATAAAAATAAACTACTATTGGGTGTTAATGAGAAAATGGCATATCATAGATTCACATATAGACAATCAATGATACAGACCTCAGTATGAGTAAAGGGAATTTTCCACCTTCTCAACTCCTTTTCACATGAGCCAAATTTGAAAGCTATGAAGGAGATGGAAAATTTCAAAAAGCACTCATTCACCCAGCATATCACTGAGCAGAACATTTCTGAGACAAGAAAGAATAATCATTAATAATGACCTGCTAAAATAAAAAGTATTTTTCTAGAGGCAGTGCCCTGAGCTGACACAGGATTGAGTGGCTGACTCCACAGCTTGAGTGAAATCATCAAATCAGGTTCTCTGGGATAAGAGGAGGGTGAGGTTTTGTGGCAGGGTAGATTCCTGTAACCATGGAAACCATGCCAGCCACTTGCCCTGGATGGTGGCTTCTGCAGAATGCTGCTGAAGCTTTCTTTGCTTCCTCTCCCTACTCGCATCCCCCACCTCCAATGAATAAATCATTTGCTGAATCCCTCTATGCTCTGTACTCTGGGGTCACTCAAAAAAAAGCAAAGTTGTCCTACTGTTGGCAGAAGGCCACTTCTGTTGTCCTCCTACAAGTTACTCAGCCTTTGTCAGCATCAATTTCCTCATTTGTGAAATAAGAATAACCCACATCCTTGGATTGTTGTGGGGATATATTCATTTTGTATATAAGTACATTACACGTGCACGTGTGTGTGTGTGTACCCATCAGACTAGGACAAAAACATTTCTGAGTAAATTCAGGTACCTTTCCCAAACCTCACCTATTAAAATTAGAAAAAAACTGGGGGAAGGGCATATTATTTCCCTGTTCAAAACTCTCATTGGCTTTCCATGCCCTGTTAGATGAAGAACAAACCCTGTTCTGTATTCAAAACCTTCCATGGTATGGCCCCAATGTCCTTTCTCAGCCACCTTTCCCATGATATACCACCTATCACTCATCCCTGAACATGATCTGCATTTGCTCACTTTTATGCTTTTCTCACGCTTCTCTCTCTACTCCTACTGGTCCCTCTCAGTTTTGCCAAAATCTCATTCATTACTTTAGTCTCAGAGAGTGTGGAAATTCTATGCAAAACAAATTTCAGGAAGTTATAGAAATTGTAAGTATTCCATTTCTTCAATGTATCCTGTCATTTGTTGTGGGTAAAACTCCAATTTAAAAATGTTCCTTAATGTTATCAAACTATCTATTTTAAGTACACAATTTGATGGATTTTCACAAAGTGTATATACCCATGTAACTACTTCCCAGATCAAGAAGTAGGGTATAATAAATACCCAAGTAGCCTTTCTCATGCCCCCTCCTAATCTCTACCCTCTTCTCCAAAGGTAACTACTATTCTAATATCTAATATTATTTAATGTTAATAAATTAACATTTTCCTTTTTTAAAACTTTGAGTGGAATAACATAGTATGTATTCTTTTGTATATGACTTCTTCTGGTCAATATCATATTTGTAATATTTATTCACATTGTCACATGTACAGTAGTTCATTCATTGTCATTAATTGAATTCATTCATGATTATTCCACTATTTGTTTATCCATTCTATTCTTGATAGGAAGTCGGGTAGTTTCTAGTGGGCAAACAGGATATGTGCTGAGAAGGTCTTCATCTGAGTCAGGTGCATCTCATCAATCTCTGGACCAGACAATGCACAATGTGACTACAGAGCTTGGTACATTGTACTGAGATGTGGACATATACTCATTTTTCTCCCTCAGCCGCCTCCTCTCTTCAGTGCCAACACAGCATGGCCTGAAAACTTTTTTGAGCTTGGAGCTACAGAATTACAAGAGTCAGTTACAAAATGTCTCATGAAGTTATGTTAATGGGCCCTTAAAATAGCCAGATGGGCCTGTTAGGTTTTTTTTTCCCTTCTAATCTTTAATAAGGTGTTCAGAAATTATGAGTTTGGCCCCACATGGAGGAGAGTCCTATTTCCTTATATTTTTCTAAACCATTATGATTCATATTTTACATAATTCTAGAATGTTAGACCTGAAAGGGACTTTGAAGCTTATCTATTTTAATGCCCAGTTTTCAAATGATAAAAAAGAGGCATAGAGACATCAGTGAGTTTTCTAAAGTAAAGTATTTTCGGGGCAGAATGAAGTCTCAAACCTGACTAGAAGAGTTCTCTTCTCCACAAGATACCACCCCAAGCCACTCAGAAGATTTTATAACAATAACATGCCAAACTTACTTCCCTAGAAACATGCAAGTTTCCCACTGATTAGTGGACAAATATGTACTTTCCTTCCAGGGTAGGGTGAGGAGTTCCACTTTGGGTTCACTTCACGTATCACTTCACCAAACGCCAGTGTCTCTTTATAGAAAGCCACCAACAGAAAATCTGAATGCACTATGCTCCAAAATCTCATTAGAGGACATTACATGGGGATACAGGAGCAGAAACTGTCCACCATCATTTCCTTGAGAAATGTTAACAGAGGGTCTTTACAGTTTACCCCGAAGGAGTAGGGCAACAACAGCTAACCTAGACTGAGTGCTTATTACGTGCCAGCTACATTCTAAGCTCCTGATGTGCATTAGCTCATTTAATTCTCACAACTCTCAAGTAGGGACTATTATCCCAATTTTACTGATGAAGAATCTATGGCATAGAGAGGCCAAGTCACTTATGTGTGTTCCCACTAACTCTTATGATAAAGATAATTCCATTTTCCCAGGGGAAAGTTGAGAGCACAACAAACCTTCTGGAAGCTCAAATGGTACAGTTGTGAAGGGCAAAAGCCACAGCTTCAGAAAGTAAATGTGTCCTCTGGTAGGGACAAAGGCTTTTGGCATGAAGTCTGTACATAGCTTTGATATATATACACACACACATACACACACACATATACACACACACGCACATATATATAATAAATTTTATAAGTATATGTATTTTCTGTATAGCAAGTATCTTGAAATAAATATACATTTCTTTTTGTCTGTGTGACAAGTCTTCCATTACCCAGACCAATAACACCTCCTAAGAAGTGGCACACTTATTTGGTACACCCAGAGAGAAAGTTGCAGGGTGAGTAAAAGTCCATGAAGCTTATAGGCAGTGTTAACACTCCATCTCTTTTGGTAATTGAGCCAATTGTGTGGGGTATTGCTTCTGGAATATTCTATTTTCTCATAATACCCTATTTTCCATAAACTGAAAGTGGAACATGCCAGTGGGTAAGTTTATTTTGCTACAGGAGCAGAGAGAGTCCCTCATAGGTATACACTTTAGACAAAATGTTGGCCTTCTCAGTCAAGGGAGGCAAGATGGCAGAAGAGTAGGAGACATGAGCTTCATCTGGTCCCTTGAATTCAGCTAGATATCTATTGAATCATTCTGAACACCTGTGAATTCAACCTGAGGTCTAAGAAAAGAATTGCTGCGATTCTACAAATAGAAAAGCGACCACTTTTTGCAAGGTAGGAGGTGTGGAGACATGAATCTGAGGGGAAGATAAACATGGGAGGCGGGGGGAGTCTTCAGAAGCCAGCTACCGGAAAGTGATATAGCCCCTGAGTGGCAAAATCAGAACTTTATAAGTCTGCTCCCATGAGGGACGTCCCTGCCTGAAAGGTGCTCAGATGGTGAAGCAGGGCAGAATCCTGGGTAGGTAGTGTGGTCTCAGGATCCCCGGGATCACAGGAAGACTGGGGTGCCTGAGTGCAGCAGAGTTCCCAAGCATTGGAGCAGGGAAGCAGGCTACAATTAGCAAGCCCTGGAGTGGCCTCTCATCTGGGTGTGGCCATAAACCATGAACCGCGCCACGATTGGGTAACAGATCTCTAAGCAGGGGCCCAGCTCCTTCCCCGGGAGGAGCAGCACAGGTGCCTGCAGGATCTGGCAAATGCTCCCAAAGAAGGAGCCCAGCAAGTGGTGGGGCAGCGGTGAGACACCCCTCCCTCTCCTGGGAGGACTGGTGTGGGTGTGCACTGCAGGAGTCTATGGAGTTTGGCGCACATGAAAGGGACTGACTGCCTTTCCCTGAGGGTGCACTGAAGAGTGGGAGCCCTGATTATCTAGCTCCAGTACTGGAGATCAGGTGCCGCCATTTTTTACCTTTTTTTCATCCCCTAAAGCAGCAGGAAAAGCCTTCAGGGAACAAAAGCCACATAGAGCAACATGAAGCAGCTTACACTGAGCTTGGGCCCTTAAGGCGGTGCTGCAACTCTGCCCAGGCAAAGACACCTGAGACTCAGTGCAACAGGCCCCTCCCCCCCAGAAGACTGGCAGGAACATGGATGGAATACCAAGTTTACGGATCATGCAGAACTGAAAAACTCCTGTGCTAGGGAAAGTAGTATATAGAATTTCAGTTTTTTTCTTATGAGTCTTTAGTCTTTCAGTTTAAAATTTTCTTTTTCTGGGGTGCCGGGTGGCTCAGTTAATTAAGCATCTGCCTTCATTCAGGTCATGATCCAGGGTCCTGGGATTGAGCCCCACATCAGGCTCCCTGTGGATCAGGGAGCCTGCTTCTCCCCCTCCCTATGCTGCTACCCCACTTGTGCTCTCTCTCTCTCTCTCTCAAATAAATAAGAAATTAAAATCTTTAAAAGAAAATTTTAAAAAATTTCTTTTTTCATTTTTTCCTTTTCAACTAGTCTCTTATTTTATCAACTTTGTTTTTAAGTCTTTTTTTAGATTTTCATTTTTACATTTACACTTTATAGATGTATTCTTCATTTTGGCATCCTTTCACTGTATTCAATTTTATTTTATATATTTGCTTTCTTTACAATATTGAGATTTAGTATCTTATAACAAATAGACCAAAATATACCCAGGACCAATAGGATCATCCTGTATTGTCCACCTGTGAGATTATATTCTCTCATTTCCCCCCCCCTTTTTTTTTCCTTTTCCTTTTTCTTTTCTTTTTTGGGTTCTGACCTCTTGGATTTGCCTAGTGTGTATTTTGCTTGGGTTGTGGTTGATATTTTTGATTTTGTTCTCTCATTCATCCATTCTTCTGTGGGCAAAATAACTAGAAGGAGGAATTCAAAAGAAAGAACCAGAGGTAATACTCTCTGCCACAGATCTAATTGATATGGATATAAGTAAAATTTCAGAGCAGGAATTCAGGATGATGATTAAAAAGTTACTAGCTGGGCTTTAAAAAAAGCATAAAAGACACTAGAGAATCTCTTAATGCAGAAATAAAATCTAATCAGACCAAAATAAATGCTTTAACTGAGATGCAGTCTAAAATGGACACTCTAGCAGTTAGGTTAAATGAGGCAGAAGAGTCAGTGACATAGAAGTCAAGATGGTGGAAAGGAAAGAGGCTGAGGAAAAGAAAGAAAAACAATAGGCCATAAGGGGAGGCTTTGAGAAATCAGTGATACCATAAAGCAAAACAATATTAGAATTATTGGGGTCCCAGAGGAAGAAGAAAGAGAGAGAAAGGGACAGAAGGTATATTTGAGCAAATCATAGCTGAGAAATTCCCTAATCTGGGGAAGAAAACAGGCATTCAAGTCCAGGAGGTAGAGAGAACCACCCTCAAAATCAATAAAAATAGATCAACATCCTGATATATAATGGTGAAGCTTGCAAATTTCAGAGATAAAGAGAAAATCCTGAAGCGGCTCAAGATAAGAACTCCTTAACCTACAGGGGTATGAATATTATACTGGCAGCAGACCTATCCACAGAGATCTGGCAGGCCAGAAAGGACCGGCATGATATATTCAGGGTGCTAAATGAGAAAATATGCAGCCAAGAATACTTTATCCAGCAAGGCTGTCATTCAGAATGGGAGGAGAGATAAAGAGCTTCCAGGACAAACAGAAACTAAAAGAATTAGTGATCACTAAACCAGCCCTGCAAGAAATATTAAAGGGGATCCTCTAAGTTAAAAGAGAGCCCAAAAGTAACATAGACCAGAAAGAAAAAGAGACAATCTACAGAAACAGGGACTTTACAGGTAATACAATGACACTAAATTAATATCTTACAATAGTTAATGTAAATGGGCTAAATGCTCCAAGAAAAAGACACAGGATATTAGATTGGATAAAAAAGCAAGACCCATCCATATGCTGTCTACAAGAGATTCACTTTGTACCTAAAGACATCTCCAGATTGAAAGTGAGGGTTGGAGAACCATTTATCATGCTAATGGACATCAAGAGAAAGCTGGGGTAGCAATCCTCATATTAGACAAATTAGATTTTAAACCAAAGACTGTGGTAAGGGATGAAGAGGGACACTATATCATATTTAAAGGGCCTATCCAACAAGAAGATCTAACAATTATAAATATTTATGCTCCTAACTTGGAAGCAGCCAATTATATAAAACAATAACAAAATTAAAGGAACACATTGAAAATAATACAAAAATAGTAGGGGACTTCAACACTCCACTCACAGCAATGGACAGATCATCTAAAAGAAGATCAACAAGAAAACAAGGGCTTTGAATGATACACCGGGCCAGATGGACTTCACAGATATATACAGAGCATTCCATCCTAAAGCAACAGAATACACTTTCTTCTTGAGTGCACATGGAATATTCTCCAGAATAGATCACATACTGGTTCACAAATCAGGTCTCAACCAGTACCAAAAGATTGGGATTATTCCCTGGATATTTTCAGATCACAATGCTTTGAAACTTGATTTCAATCACAAAAGGAAATTTGGAAGGAACTCAAACACTTGGAGGTTAAAGAGCATCATACTGAAGAATGAATGAGTCAACCAGGAAATTAAAGAAGAATTTTAAAAATTCATAGAAACAAATGAAAATGAAAACACAACTATTCAAAAGCTTTGGGATACAGCAAAGGTGGTCCTAAAGGGGAAGTACATAGCAATACAAGCCTTTCTCAAAAAATCAGAAAAGGCTCAAACACACAAGCTAAACTTATACCTAGAGGAGCTGGAGAAAGAACAGCAAATAAAGCCTAAACCCAGCAAGAAAAGAGAATTAATAAAGATTAGAGCAGAAATCAATGAAATAGAAACCAGAACAGTAGAAGATCAATGAAACTAGAAGCTGGTTCTTTGAAAGAATTAATAAGATCAATAAACCCCTAGCCAGACTTATCAAAACACAAAGAGGAAGGACTTAAGTTAATAAAATCATGAATGAAAGAGGAGAGTTCACAAGCAACATCAAGGAAATACAAACAATTTTAAGAACATATATGAGCAACTATATGCCAACAAATTAGGCAATCTGGAAGAAATGGATGCATTCCTAGAAATTTATAAACTACCAAAACTGAAACAGGAAGAAATAGAAAACCTGAACAGACCCATAACCAGCAAGGAAATTGAAGACATACAAATGGCCAACAGACACATGAAGAAATGTTCCACATCACTTGGCATCAGGGAAATACAAATCAAAACCACAATGAGATACCACCTTACACCAGTCAGAATGGCTAAAATTAACAAGACAGGAAACGACAGATGTTGGCAAGGATGTGAAGAAATGGGAACCCTCTTACACTGTTGGTGGGAATGCAACCTGGTGCAGCCACTCTGGAAAACAATATGGAGGTTTCTCAAGAAGTTGAAAATAGAGCCACCCTATGACCCAGCAATTTCACTACTAGGTATTTACCCCAGAGATACAAATGTAGTGATATGAAGGGGCACCTGCACCCCAATGTTTATAGCAGCAATGTCCACAATAGCCAAACTGTTGGAAGAGCCAAGATGTCCATCGACAGAGGAATGGATAAAGATGTGGTATACATGATAGATAGAAGATAGATAGATAGATAGATAGATAGATAGATAGATTATAGACATAGATATAGATATCTAACAATTACACACACACACACACACACCCACACACAATGGAATATTACTCAGCCATCAGAAAGGATGAATGCTTAACATTTACATCAGCGTGGATGGATCTGGAGTGTATTATGCTGAGCAAAATAAATCAATCAGAGAAAGACAGTTATCATATGGTTTCACTCATATATGTGAAACTGTGCAGAGGAACATAGGAGAAGGGAGAGAAAACTGAATGGGAAGTCATCAGAGAGAGAAATAAACCATAAGAGACTCAATCATCAGAAACAAACTGAAGGTTGCCGGAGGGGAGGTGGGTGGATGAATCGAGTAATTGGGTAATAGGCATTAAGGAGGGCAAGTGATGTGATGAGCACTGGGTGTTATACGCAACTGAAACTAATGATGTACTATATGTTGGCTAATTGAATTTAAATTAAAAAAAAAAAAGAAGTTGGCCTTCTCACCCCAGGTCCTGAGGGCCAGAATAGTCAGTTGAATGGCTGTGGCCAGATTAGATTCCTCAGGACTGAGCCTAGGGTGGGCATTTCCTGTGGGAGGCAAAGGAGGAAGCTAGGAGCCAAAGGGATGAACTAGAAGTTCAAAGGGTCAAGCTAGGACCAAATTATCAGGTAGAATATATACAGACAGGCCTACAGAGATAAAATAGAGGTCAAGGTCACTAAGTTGGAGTTGGACCTACTTAAGAGTGCCAGAAGTCAGGAAAAGCAAGGGCTGAGAATTCTCAGGCAATTCCCTTGAATTCAGGCTGCAATTTGTGACTGACCCTTAAAACTGACACTTGCATACTTAGGGTATGTGTTCAGTTGACTTGAAGGTCCAGGGAAGAGTATTTAAAATCTTTTCACTGTTTCAATATACATGTTTTTGATGACTAGTGAAAATGTTTTCCTATCTCTTCCTACATGAATATTTCCTAGATGTCAGTCATTTGTTTTTCAATGGAGGCTCATTGACTAAATAATTTCCAAGGTGATTCTTGAGAAATGCAATGGGGGCTAATTTGGAATAATCTAAAATGTCAGCTCAGGAAGGTCACCCCTCTAATACCCTTCTTCTTAGGTCTCACACTGAGATAGAACAGTATAGAGAATGCACCCTGAGGAAGACACTAGGTTAGACTCCCAAATCTGCAATTTATTAGCTGTAACTCTTGCTTTCTGAGGCTCAGCTTCATCACCTGTAAAATGAAGATGGCAATTCCTAATTTATAGGATGTTGTTATTCAATAAGGTAACATGGGTAAGATCCCCATAAAGTACCTGACACATGCCTGTCTCCTTGCTCTTTCTTTAGCCTTCTGAAGGAAGGCTGACATCATGTTAAGATAGAGCAATGGGTAAGATGATGACTTGAGGCTTGATTCAGGCAAGGAGATATTCCACAGGTATTTGCCTCTCTTCAGTGGCATTTGACCCAGGCCCTTTCCCAGATCTAACCCTGTTTGTACCAGAATTCCTCAGAACATTAAATAAACCAAAGAATAACCTAGTATTATAAGGCTATAAACTTACTATAGTATTTTACCTAATACATAGAACTTTATTGTCCAAAGAAGACATTTTTAAATGTTTTTTTTAATAGGAGATTATAGTTATACATTGTGAGTACATATTGTCCAAATGTTTTTGTTTGGGGCACCTGGGTGACTCAGTTGATTAAGCAGCCAATTCTTGGTTTTGGCTCAGGTCATGATCTCAGGGTCCTAGGATTGAACCCTGTGTCATGTGTGGGGCTCTGTGCTCAGCAGGGAGTCTGCTTCTCTCTTTCTCCCTCTGCCTCTCCTTGTGTGCTCTCTCTCTCTCTCAAATAAATAATCTTTTAAAAAAAATTTTTGTTTGACTGTTATAGCCTTCTAAGTGTTGACATCCACTGCCTGACATTGTACCTGAGTATACTTTACAAATTCCTCAAACCTTGAAAGAGCCACAGAGATCCATCCTAATTCTTTACTTTCTGTCAGTGAAGAAGCAGTTAAGGGAAGGAGCCTATTACTGGGAAGTCTCTCCTGTTTCCTCTCCTTTCTTGCGTAATGTGATGGTCGACCACATAAGACATGTTCTAGCTCTGGACCCCTTTCTTCAAGCAGAATCAAAAAGCTTGAATAGATCATAAAAATGGTCATATGCAAAGGCTCATTCAGGATGAACAAAAACATTTTCCTAGAAGCCTGGACACAGGTCTTCAAAAGTATATATAACTGCTGTCCTTAGGTATTGACTGAACTGATCATTCTACATCTTAACTTCCAAACCCTAACTTCTTGTTCATTGATTTCAGCAGTGACTGACCCTTGGGGCTTTTTATTTGCCTTGTTCTGTTGGGATCCTCTCCTTATGGTACTTGGTATTTATGACGAATCTCCATCCCATTTCTTGCTTCATGAAGTAGATTTTCACCTATTTCTTTTTTAAGATCCATCCCCACTCTCTCTTCTCTTTTTCCTCATAATTCTTCCTGGTGTTATAGCTTTGTATTTCTATCCTGGTTCTGACAGAAGTAATCAGTGCAGAAAGAACATAATTATTCAGTACCCTTAAGTATTTGGTACTGTGGTGAACTCAGAAGCAAATAAAGATGCCTCAAAGAACTGGCACCTAAGGGAAGACATAAAAATGTGAAGTATATTATATCCCTGTGGTTGAAAAAATACAACCTAAGCTTAATGGTCATTGCTGGTAATGATCTAGAAATCCACAAGATGAAAGTAGATTCTCAGAAAGTAGTGTTTCATTCCAAATGAAATTAAATTTAGCAAACATTTATTGATTACTTACTACATGAAAAGTATTCTTTTATGTAATACCTTTACATCAAAATAATGCATAGCAAACAAATTATCAGCAACCTGTGGTTTTCATCCTCAAAGTCCTGGTAGCTCATGGGAGGGACAGTCATCCACACACCTTACATTCTATACCAGTACTGTCCAATAGAAGTTTAATGCAATCCACATATGAAGCTTCAAATTTTCAAGTAGTCACATTAAAAAAGTAAAAAGAGAGAGGTAAAAATTAATTCTAATAACATTTCATTTATCTAATATATTTCTAATATTATCATTTCAACATGTAATCAATATAAAATTATTGAGATACTTTCCATTCTTTTTGTCATACTAAGTTTTGGAAATCCGATGTATATTTTACTGTTATAGCACATCTCAATGCAGATGTTAAAATTTTCATCAGAAATATTTGATTTGTATTGGTTTGTTGTTGATTTGTAGTTGGGTCATAAAATTTACAATTGAAAAAGCAGATTTATATACCCAAGTTGTTTTATCCAAACATATTTAAAAGTTTTCCAATAACTGAATCAAGTATCAAAACATAAAATCCCTTTAATATCTGCATTCACATTTATGAAACTGGTTCATCTTTTATAGAAGAATTGCTTTGACTTAAAACAAATATATTTCAGGTTCAAAACTTTGTCCAAGTTAAATAAACTCACTAATTCTTCTATTATTAGTATCAAATTCCAAAGGATTTTATATAAATTGAAAAGCAACTCTAGGAAACAAACTGAGGGTTACAGAAGGGAGGGGGTTGGGGGGATGGGGTGTCTGGGTGATGGATATTAAGGAGAGCACATGTTGGGATGAGCATTGGGTGTTATATGCAACTAATGAATCATTGAACACTATAACAAAAACTTACGATGTACTATATATTGCCTAACTGAACATAATTAAAAATAAAAAAAGCAACTCTAAATTTATAAATATTAAACAGTTACTCAAAATTTTCTTGCAATTTTTGCAGGTAACTTATATAATGCTCCTAATCATGACTAAAATCTTACACATTGATCTGTATTAGAGAAATTGTATAAATCATTATTATTGATTTGTATAATGAAAAAGTTCAATTTCAACATATATGCTTGGCTATTTAGGTCTCATAACATTTTTTCCCCTTTAGAGCTTCAAAATTTAGTTGTTCCTTGAGAAGCATGATAGTGAGAGATCATAAATAAATAACATATGGCCATTTTCATCTTTGATCACTAAATATTTGGCAAGCATTACTTTTGTTTCCAAAACCTTTGGAGTTAATCATAGAGTTAATCTTTATAAAACTCTTCTAGTACTCAACTAATATGCAAAGAACACAGTTATTAAATTTATTGTCTCCTATTTCATCATTCCATAAACCAACAATGATCCATGCTCATTTGCACATATATACTGAAAAAAATTAAACTGTATCCATGACACTTTTCAAACTCTGCTTCTGAAAACTAGGCACAAGTATTTTCAATATATCTCATACAAAGGAATAAAGAAATTAAGTGTTTTTTCTTTAGCAATTTTTAAAATTTGAATCAGTTGATCTTTGATATTGTTAGACAGTTCTTATATGCTATGGAAAATTATTTGGTGGCCTAACTGAAGATATTTCATTTTTGTAAAATACATGTTTTAGTCTTTTCTTCATAATTTTCTAACAAAATTTCCAAAACAAATTGTAACTTTTTGTACCATCTCTCCATCTAAAAGTGTTCATGTGTGCAGGCACACACAAGAATTCAAGTTATTTTATAGCTGAACAAGTTACAAACTCAGATCATGTGAAAAATCATTGAAAAATGTTTAGTTGGTCATTTAATTTTGATTTCAGGTAATTAACTTCATTGATTAGCTACTGATCAAATTTACTATGTATTTGCTGAACATGTCATTTTTATTATCTTAAGATATTTTTTATGTGACAGTTTTTTTTAAATTTTTATCAGCAAATTGCAATTCAATGTGAAATTTGCAGCACACCTTCTTTCAATCTGCCTTTTTTCTTTATTTTTCTGGTCCTAGTACTAGCTTCTGCATTTTTGTTTGATTCTACATCAGTATTATGCTTTTGTTTTAAATTTAAAAATCTGTGCATTCTTATTTTTTAACCTGGAAAAATAATTTAATTGCATTATAATGAAAATACTGTGTTTCAATTTAGTTACCAGTTATAATTTACATAGGTACCACTGTAACACAAACTGCCTCAATAAAATATTCAAATAAATGTATTACATTACATTGGTGCTTAGAAAAATAAATCATTCAAATGGAATCAACAGGTTGACACCAATTTGATCAGTGATGTGTTTATGTGTAATACTAAAAATGACACACAAGCCTGACATACACACTATACTACAATAATAAAATCTGAGACAACACAATGCTTAAAGTGAAATACAATCCTACCAAAACAATAAATCTGTATTTAATGGAGAAATATTTTATACTACTGCAGCTTTAAAATTAATTAAAATTAAGTAAGTTTAAAAATTCAATTCCTCGGGGTGCCTGGGTGGCTCAGTTGGTTAAGCGACTGCCTTCGGCTCAGGTCATGATCCTGGAGTCCCGGGATCGAGTCCCACATCGGGCTCCCTGCTTGGCAGGGGGTCTGCTCCTCCCTCTGATCCTCTTCCCTCTCGTGCTCTCTGTCTCATTCTCTCTCTCAAATAAATAAATAAAGTCTTTAAAAAAAAAATTCAATTCCTCAATTGTACTAGTCACATCTCAAGTGCTTAACAGCCACCTGTAACTAGGAGGAGGGCAACTTCTGTCAGTTCTCTACTTTCCTCTCCTCTTTTCTATCACTTTTTTTTTCTTTCTCCCTTTCCCAGAGGAGAAGAAATTGTTAATCCAGTTGGATTCCAAGCCACTGATTGAACCATATTTCCTAGTGGTCGTTTCTTCCATTTTTCAGTGCCTTGCAGATGGATGGGTAAGTTAAACCAGGAGCTGCCTTCTGGTATGTCTACTTCCTTCTTCCTTTCTTTAAAAAAATATTTATTTTTCTTTAAATTCAATTAACATATAATGTATTATTGGTTTCAGAGGTAGAGGTCAGTGATTCATCAGTTGTGTATAATACCCTGTGTTCATTATATCATGTGTCCTCCTTAATGCCCATCACCCCATTACCCCATCCCCTACCCACCTCCCCTCCAGCAACCCTCAGTTTGTTTTTTATGGTTAAGAGTCTCTTACGGTTTGTCTCCCTCTCTGATCATGTCTTGTTTTATTTTTCCCTCTCTTCCTCTATGCCCCTCTGTTTTGTTTCTTAAATTCCACATATGAGTGAAATCATATGATAATTTTCTTTCTCTGATTGGCTTATTTCACTTAGCATAACACCCTCTAGTTCCATCCATGTTGTTGCAAATTGCAAGATTTCATTTTTTTTTTTGATGGCTAAGTAGTATTCCATTGTATATATATACCACATTTTCTTCATCTATTCATCTGTTGATGGACATCTGGGCTTTTTCCATAGTTTGGCTATTGTTGACATTGCTGCTATAAACATTGGGGTGCAGGTGTCCCTTCGGATCACTACATTTGTATCTTTGGGGGAAATACCCAGTAGTGCAATTGCTGAGTTGTAGGGTAGCTCTATTTTTAACTACTTAGGAACTGCCATACTGTTTCCCAGAGTGGCTGCACCAGCTTGCATTCCCACCAACAGTGTAAGAGGGTTCCCTGTTCTCCACACCCTCGCCAACATCTGTCGTTTCCTGACTTGTTCATTTTAGCCATTCTGACTGCTGTGAGGTGGTATCTCATTGAGGTTTTGATTTGGATTTCCCTGATGCCGAGTGATGTTGAACACTTTTTCATGTGTCTGTTGGCCATTTGGATGTCTTCTCTGCAGAATGTCTGTTCATGTTTTCTGCCCATTTCTTGATTGGATTATTTGTTCTTTGGATGTTGAGTTTGATAAGTTCTTTATAGATTTTGGATACTAGCCCTTTATCTGATAGGTCATTTGCAAATATCTTCTCCCATTCTGTCAGTTGTCTTTTAGTTTTGTTGACTGTTTGCTGTGTAGAAGCTTTTTATCTTGATGAAGTCCCAATAGTTAATTTTTGCCCTTGCTTCCCTTGCTTTTGGCAATGTTTCTAGGAAGAAGTTGCTGCGGCTGAGGTTGAAGAGGTTGCTGCCTGTGTTCTCCTTTAGGATTTTGATGGACTCCTGTCTCACATTTAGGTCTTTCATCCATTTTGAGTCCATCTTTGTGTATGGTGTAAAGGAATGGTCCAGTTTCACTCTTCTGCATGTGGCTGTCCAATTTTCCCAACACCATTTGTTGAAGATACTATTTTTTTCCATTGGATATTCTCTCCTGCTTTGTCGAAGATTAGTAGACCATAGAGTTGAGGGTCCATTTCTGGGTTCTCTATTCTGTTCCATTAATCTATGGGTCTGTTTTTGTGCTGGTACCATACTGTCTTGATGATTATAGCTTTGTAATATAGATTGGAGTCTGGAATTGTGATGCCGTCAGCTTTGCTTTTCTTTTTCAACATTCTTTTGGCTATTTGGGGTCTTTTCTGGTTCCATAAAAATTGCAGGATTATTTGTTCCAACTCTGTGAAAAAAGTAGATGGTATTTTGATAGGGACTGCATTGAATGTATAGATGTTCTAGGTAGCATAGACATTTTAACAATATTTGGTCTTCTAATCCATGAGCATGGAACATTTTTCCATTTCTTTGTGTCTTCTTCAATTTCTTTCATGAGTGTTCTATAATCTTCTGAATACAGATCCTTTGCCTCCTTGGTTAGGTTTATTCCTAGGTATCTTATGGTTTTTGGTGCAATTGTAAATGGGATTGACTCCTTAATTTCTCCTTTTTCTGTCTCATTGTTAGCGTACAGAAACGCAACTGATTTCTGTGCATTGATTTTATATCCTGCCACTTTGCTGAATTCCTATACGAGTTCTAGAAATTTTGGGTTGGAGTCTTTTAGGTTTTCCACATATAGTATCATGTCATATGCAAAGAGTGAGAGTTTGACTTCTTTGCTGATTCAGATGTCTTTTATTTCTTTTTGTTGTCTGATTGCTGAGGCCAGTACTTCTAGTACTATTTTGAACAGCAGTGGTGATAGTGGACATCCTTGCCATATTCCTGACCTTAGGGGAAAAGCTCTCAGTTTTTCCCCATTGAGAATGATATTTGTGGTAGGCTTTTCGATATGGCTTTTATGATATTGAGGTACGTTCCCTCTATCCCTACACTGTGAAAAGTTTTAATCAAGAAAGAATGCTGTACTTTGTCAAATGCTTTTTCTGCATCCATTGAGAGGATCATATGGTTCTTGTCCTTTCTTTTATTTATGTAGTGTATCACATTGATTGATTTGCAGGTATTAAACCATCCTGGCAGCCCAGGAATAAATCCCACTTGGTCGTGGTGAATAATCCTTTTAATGTACTGTTGGATCCTATTGGCTAGTATTTTGGTGAGAATTTTTGCATCCATGTTCATCAGGGATATTGGTCTGTAATTCTCCTTTTTGATGGGGTCTTTGTCTGGTTTTGGGATCAAGGTAATGCTGGCTTTATAGAAAGAGTTTGGAAGTTTTCCTTCCATTTCTATTTTTTGAAACAGCTTCAGAAGAATAGGTATTATTTCTTCTTTAAATGTTTGGTAGAATTCCCCTGGGAAGCCATCTGTCCCTGGACTCTTGTTTGTTGGGAGATTTTTGATTACTGCTTCAATTTCCTTGTAAGGTCTGTTCAGGTTTTCTATTTCTTCCTGTTTCAGTTTTGGCAGTTTATATGTCTTTAGGAATGCATTCATTTCTTCCAGATTTCCTAATTTGTTGCATATAGTTGCTCATAATATGTTCTTATAATTTTTTGTATTTCTTCAGTGTTGGTTGTGATCTCTCCTCTTTCATTCATGATTTTATTTGGGTCCTTTCTCTCTTCTTTTTGATAAATCTGGCCAATGGTTTATCAGTCTTATTAATTCTTTCAAAGGACCAACTCCTAGTTTCATTGATCTAGTGTCTATCCAACAAGAAGAGCTAACAATTGTAAATATTTATGTCCCTAACATGGGAGCAGCCAATTATATAAACCAATTCATAATAAAATTAAAGAAACACATTGATAATAATACAATAATAGTAGGGGACTTTAACACTTGACTCACTCAATGGACAGATCATCTAAGCAGAAGATCAACAAGGAAACAAGGTCTTTGAATGACACACTGGACCCAATGGACCTCCCAGATATATTCAGAACATTCCACCCTAAAGAAACAGAATATACATTCTTCTGAGCGCACACGGACCATTCTCCAGAATAGATCCCATACTGGGCCACAAATCAGGTCTCAACCAGTATGAAAAGATTGGGATCATTCCTTGTGTATTTTTGGACCACAATGTTTTGAAACTGGAACTCAATCACAAGAGGAAATTTGGAAAGAGCTCAAATACATGGAGGCTAAAGAGCATCCTACTAAAGAATGAATGGGTCAATCAGGAATTTCAAGAGGAATTTTAAAAATTCATGGAAAAAAATGAAAATGAAAATGCAACTGTTCAAAACCTTTGGGATGCAGCAAAGGTGGTACTGAGAGGGAAGTATATAACAATACAAGCCTTTCTTAAGAAATAAGAAAGGTCTCAAATACACAACCTAACCTTACACCTAAAGGACCTGGAGAAAGAACAGCAAATAAAGCCTAAACCTAGCAGGAGAAGAGAATTAATAAAGATTAGAGCAGAAATCAATGAACTAGAAACCAAAAGCATAGTAGAACAGATTTACTTCTTTATGGCTAAGAATTGGCCTCCTTACAGCTGACTGGTCTTAATCTCTCTCCCTCCCTCCCTCTCCCCCTCCCTCCCTCCCTCTCCCCCTCCCTCTTTCCTTCATTCTTTCTCTGACCCTCTCTCCCTCCCTCTCCCTCCCTCCCTCCCACTCCTCCTATTTAACTAAGAGGGTAAATTGGCTGAAGTCTTCCCTATCCGAAATATGCCCTGTCATGTTGCATTATTTTCTGTCTTTGTCATTCATACACTGATAAGACTGAATATTCATGCCCCTCCCCAAATACATATGTTGAAACCTAATCCCCAATGTATGGGTATTTGGAAGCAAGGTCTTTGGAAAGTGAATTGATCATGAAGATGGAACCCTCATGAATGGGATTAGTGCTCTTTTAAAAGAGACCACAGAGAGCTCCCTTGTGCCACGTGAGGACACAATGAAAAAAAGGCCATCTATAACCCAGGAAGCAGATCCTCGCCAGACATCAAATCTGCTGGCACCTTGATATTGGACTTCCTACCCTCCAGAGCTGTGGGAAATAACTTTCTGTTCTTTATAAGCCACTCAGTCTATGGTATTCGGTTATAGCAGCCCAAACACACTAAGACGTACACCTAAGTGCAAATCCTTGGCTTGGTGGCTTGGTCTCCAACAATGTGCCACTGACTAGAAATTGGGAAATCCCAAGATTTGGGTTTAGTGAAAGGACAGATCTGCAGTGGCCTTTAGGCTTGGCTACAGGACCCTACCTAGGTTACTAGGGTACTGCACTAGAGATATATTTAGTCAGGACTCTCTGATGCAAATGAGCAAATCCAATGGGAAGTACTTTAGGGGAAGAAAAATAATTTATTGGCTCATATATATTCAAACTATAGGAAGGACAAGAATGTAGCTATTTTATCCCTAGAACTGGATAAATTTGTCTTCTGGACTTTGTTTTGCTCTGCTTTCCTCAACAAACTGGCTTCTTTCCCTCAGACCCACATCCTCTATAAGGCTAGAAATCTGAGCACCTGCATCTTTCAGCTTCCCCTCCAGAGGAAAAAAGAAGAGAGGTGTGCTAAAGATGTTCTGCTTTTTATCTCTTACATTTTCCATGTCTTTCTATAATTTCCCTAACCATAATTTTAATAAATACTTATAAATGAACTTGGATGCCAAGATTGCTTCCTTTTCTTAAAAAAAAATAAAAAATTGTGATAAACATCACCATGCATATAGCTTTTTCCATTGCTTGGGTTATTTAGAACAGTTCAATTTTCCAAAAGTTGAATTACTGGATCAAAAGTTACACATACATTTAAGTTCTTTGTAAATCTTGCCCATTTCCCAAAAAGAACTATAATTATTCATAAAGCTATCACCAATGAATGAGTAGTGATCATATATGAAAAGTTGTTATAAAGTCAAAAGACATTCCCAAAGATGGTGAAAGTAGCAATTTCTTCAGGAGTAACAAAAATGGTTATGAAGAGGATTTTTTTAACCTTTGATTCTATGTCAGTTTTTCAGAAACCAGCCATATACTGCTCAATTATGCAGTTGTGCATTTGTTCTTTTTTGGAAAAATTATGTTAATCATATGAGAACACAAATTGAAAGGATATTGTGTAAGAAACTAGTATCAGTAACATGGTACTGGACTATTAGAGATTTCAACTAATTCTCATTTCACTAATATCTTGAGCACAATATAGCTAAGTGAGCATCTGGGCAAATATTTACCCGCAAGAACATATGTCACAATGTTGTTAAATAAGAGCAATGCAAGACAGACATGTCTTCTGAGTTTTAGGTGCCTTTCTCTCCCAGTTTGCTAGACATCTCAAACGTGAATGTTTTAAGCCATCTCAAATTTATGTCCAAAATAGAAATCATTCAGGAAATGTCTGTTTGGTGAATGAATGAATGAATGAATGAATATTGACCAATAAATCTACTTCACTTCTTATAATTCACTATGCTTAATAGCTTTTCATCTACCCAGTTACCCAAACTAGAAACCCCATCATCCTGGAGTCCACCTTTTTATGCACCCTATTATTTGATTTTGATTAATCACCAAATTCTCTTGATTCTAATTTTAAAAAGCCCATCATCCCTACTCTCCAAGCCATTTCTATCATCCTAGTTTACTCCATTATCATCTGTCACCTGGATTATTGACACAACTTCATTGGTCTCCTGCCTCTAGTCTCAGCCTTTCTTCACCTTCCTAAACATGGTGAACTTTCTAAAATTCAGAGCCACTCATAGCAGTCTTCTGCTTAGAATTCCACAGTGGTGCACCATACCACACACAGGCTAAAATCTGATATCGTTTGACCCCTGCCTAGCTTCACCTTTTATCTCTCCTCCCATCCCTATGGCTCACCATTTCGTTTCATACTGTAGCTCCACTAAACTGATTACATCCTCTCAGTCTGTACTAATCTTTCATATCTTTTTATTTCTGCACATGATTTGCATCTGCTTGCTCAGAATACTGTCTCTATGTTGTGAGTCTGATAGCAAATTTCTACTTTTTCTTCAAAACTCATCTGAAGAAAAAGTCCTTTGAAAATATTGAAGAGGAGGTCAGATGAGGACAGGATCAGCTCTATAGTTCTGATGAATAGCTCTGAATAAAGGTGTTGGTTGAAGCTATCAGAGTGGAGGGATTGTCAGGAGAGCATGAAATGAGAGACAAGCAGTGGGCCATGTTAGAAGGCAGAGGAAAAAGAAAATAAGGAAACCAAGAGGTGCATAGGTGGATGCAATCTTCTAGAAACCAAGAGAGGGAAGAGTTTTAAGCAGAATGAGATAATAAGAACTTTAAATGCAGCAGAGAAATGGAGTAGGATTATGACCTCAAAGCATGCATTGGCTTTGATATTTAAGAGGCTTTCATGTAGTCATAGAGCATTTTCAGTGGAAGATGGGAGCAAAATATGACTGAGGTGGGTTGGTTGAAGAGGGAATGGAGTTCACTACACATTCCTTTCAAGGGCAGGGAGAAAAAAGATGGAAAGAGAGCCATTTGGTGGTGACTTGAAGGGTAGATAGAATAAAGGAAGGATTTTTTTTTTTTAAGAAGGACTATTACTAAGCAGAGAGAAAGGAGCAGAGGAGGAGGGAGTGATGAAAGATACAGATCTGAGACAGAGAAAAGATCTCTGAAAAGACAAAAAGGATAGGACGAATGGCCCAGATAGAGGGCCTCCCATATAAGAGAAAGTCACCTTGGTCTCAAAGAATGTAGGAAAAGAGAAATGTTCTTGTCAATTTCTAAGATACTGAACAAAGCCTTGCTAAACTCTGCCAAATGACCAAAAGATGAGAGGATCCCTGGAGGATTTCTACATACTTTACAATATTGCTTCTGGCCAATTTTGGAAAGGAGATACAAGGGTTTATGTATTACGTGAATATGGAAAATGACTCTTTGGGAAGGAAATGGGGAAAGTAGTCTTAGTTTGGAAATAATGCCATGAAGAAAGTGAGGGAAAGAGGGGAAAATAATGCATGTGACTAAGGTAAACTGAGGACAGTGTGGTCCTTGCAGCCAGACAGACCTGGGAGGAATGTTGGCTCTTCCATATACTAGCTTTGACCTTAAGCAAGTTTCTTAACCTTCTCTGAACCTGAGTTTCTTCTTCCAAAAATAGAGTTAAAAATGCTTGTCTCTTAGGGTTGGAATGAGGATTGGAGATAATATATTTTAAAAGGTGCAAAATCTTTACTTTATATCACCTTCCATTTCCTCATTTCCAGGAAATATGACCTGGAGACATTTATTGACTATATTTAAAAAAAAAATCTTCATTAAGGTGTGTGCTGGAGAAGTTTTTTTTTTAAACTTATGCATAGCTAAATTTTTAAAAATGTATAAATACATTAAGATGGTTTACTCAAAAATAGTAAAATAAATGAATAGAGTGAGGCAAGAAGGGAATGAAAGTGGAACTTATAGCTTGTGGCTATGAAGGATACATTATAAAAGATACATTATTTTAAAAGATAGTATTGATAGAGAAATCAATCAGTAGATAGATAAATGATAGATAGATGTTAGATAGGTAGATAGATGATAGATAGATATTATCCATAGGGAATATTGTACAGTAAGAATAGAAGAGAGAGAACCACTCTTCTGGTGTGAGTCAATATTTGATTTTACATCATTTTATCATTGTAAAGTAGGATCAAAGATTGATTCATCTCAGTATAATCAAAGAAGCATGGATTTGGGAGCCAGACAGCCATAGGTTTGAATATTGACTCTGTCTCAGACTGGGTGATCTTGGACAAATGAAAAATTCCTTAAGTCTCAGTGTATTATTTTTCTAGACCATAATAAGGTACCTGGGTGGCTGGAAATGACAGAAATTTATTTTCTCATAATTCTGGAGGCTAGAAGTTCAAAGCCAATGTTTCAGCAGAGCCATGCTCTCTTGAAGACTCCCAAGGGAGGATCTGTTCCATGCCTTCTCCTAACTCATGGTAGCCCCAGGTGTTCCTTGGCTTGTAGAAGTATCATTGCAATGATCTGTCTTCATGCAGCATTCTCCTTGTCTCTGTGTCTTCACATAGTTGTCTTCTTATAAAGACATCAATCACATTGGATTAGGAGCCCACTCTACTCCAGTATGACTTCATCTTAACTTAAATTATAGCTCCAATGACTCTATTTCCAATAAGGAAATTCTATTTTCCTATAAGGTCACATTATAAGGTACTGAGGGTTAAGACTTCAACATATCATTTTGGGGAAAATATAATTCAAACCATCACACAATATCTGACATATAGTAAATGAGAAAAGTAAAGAATAAAAGCCATACATCAAAATGATACTTTGGTTATTACTATTTAATTCCCTGTTATTTGCCAAGAACTTTTGGTGGAGAGGTCTTACCAGGTTCTGTGATTCTTTAATACTGCATTCACAGGTGACCTTGATTCAATATTTACTAGGCACTTACTATATGTTTGGCATTGTACCAGGCACAAAGATATTGATGGGAGGGTACCTGAGGCCATTTCTGTGATTTTCTGAGGTTGTTTGTACTCCAAGGCCAACTCCTTATCCCAAGGTATTACTCAAATCTACAAATTATGATCTAGAAAAGGGGTCAGCAAACTATGAGCCATGAGCCAAATCTGGACCACTGACTGTGTTTGTAAATAAAGTTTTATTCAAAGACAGCCATATCCATTTCTGTATGGTCAATGGCTACTTTTGTGTTACCTTAGAGAGGTGAGTAGTTGTGACAGTCCCACAAAGCCTAAAATATTTACTATCTGGTCCTTTATAGAAATATTACATTTATCAAAGTCTAGGCTTTGTTTATACTCTTCTTAGTCCATAAGCCTATCAATTCTCAGAGCTTCAGGTTCATCTACAGCTTGAACCCTGGCAACTTTAATTTTTTCTAGTTTTGAGGCTCAAAACCTTGAGGTCACTCATTCATTTGATCATTCAAATGGGTCCTTTGTGGTGCAGTTTAAGCAAAAGAAAACCTGAAAAAAATGGTGTCCATATCTTCAAGGAATTTATAATCCAGGAAGGCAGTAAAGTTTTGTTGATTGAAGTTTTGTTAATTCTATGTCTGAAATATCTCTCAAATCCATCTATCTCTTCATCCCCACTGCTTCCATCCTAGTTCACGTTGCTGGATCAACACCAACCTACTAACTGATTTTCCTTCCTTTAGTCTTGCCTTCCAACATGTTCTCCACACTGTCATCAGAATGATCTTTGTAAATTTTAGATCATGCCACTTTCCTACTTTAAAAACCTTTGATAGCTTTTTGTTAGGATAAAGTGTAAGCCCTCCAACCTATCTTACAGAGTCCTCCAGAATCTGATTTCTGGTTCCTTGTCTAGCTCCATTTCTTCTTGCTGGACTACTCCATGTTCCACCCAAATTGGTGTTTTTTGAGTGTTTGGAACTTACTGTGATCTCTCTCACCAGAAGCCTTCCCTCATGCTGTTTCTTTTACTGGAACTTTGTCTCCTCTCCACTCTCCTCAGTTCCCCTCCTCCTTTTGCCTAGCTAACTCCTTCATTCTTCAGGTCTCACATCAAATGACAGTTCCTACAAGAAACCTTCCCTAACTTACCAGTTTAGTTAGCTTGTAGTAGTCCCTCCTTATCCCTGGGAGATATATTCCAAGACATTCAGTGGAAGCCTGAAACTATGGATAGTACTGGACCCTGTATGTACTGTTTTTTTCTGATACATGCATACCTATGATAAAGTTTAATTTATAAATTAGGCACAGTAAGAAATTAACAAGAACTCAACATAGAGCAATTGTAACAGCACACTGTAATAAAAATTACATGAATGTGGTTCTCTCTCCCAAACTATCTTATTGTACTGTACTCACCCTTCTTGTGATGATGAGATGAAGTGAGGTGAATGAAGTAGGCACTGTGACTTAGCATTAGGCTACTATGCCCTTCTGATGATATGTCGGAAAGTGGATCATCTGCTTCTGGACTCTGGTTGACGGCAGGTAGCTGAAACCAAGGGTAATGGGGGGGAACTACTATACTTGATATTTTACTCTGAGAGCCTCCAGCACTTTCCTTATGTAACACCAGCCCCCTTGTTTACTTATCCCCTCTCACCCTGAGTACTGAAGTCAGGAAAAGTATGAACATGTGCGCCTTCTTTACTTTATGTTCCCCTACTCCTCACCCCATCTTTCCACCCCCTATTCACACCCAGCCCCCCTCCCCACTCACACTTGACTCCAACAGGCGCTCAATAAAAAGTCCTAGGACAAGTGGGTATATAACCTTTCACTAGCTCACTTGTCTCTGACACCTATTGGGGGAGGGTCTCAAGTGCTGGGACCTGAAAGGGGGGTGGGGCGTGAATTAGAGGAGGAAGTTTGTTGGGATGCTCATCCGTCAGGACTGGGGGCGGGGCAGGGAACACCATTTATTGGCTCCATGGGGATGGGCGGGGCAGAAATGGCTGCAGTGTCTGCACGTGAGGGGCGGAGACGCTCACTGCCTGCTGCCGCCCCGCGGATGAGAAAGGCGCGGCTGGGGGACGGCGGGCTGGGGCTGTACCTGGACCTTGCTAAGTGGGCATCCTCCTTGGGTGGCTCAGGTGGGACATGCAGAATAAGTTGTTCGTTAGGAAGCCGAATTCGTGGAATCAGTGTGGGGACAGGAGGAAAGATAATTCTCCATGAGCAGGGAGAGACAAGCTTTGCAGAAGCCAGGACTCCATTATTGCGCTGAAGTTTTCTTTCTCTTTTTCCTCATCCCACCCCAGCTGCCCGCCACTCCAGTATTCTCCTTGTCTCTGTGTCCTTGATTATTCAGGAGGCCTCCTAAACAACTTAGAAGCAGTCCACAGTTGCCACAGAATGATAACACCACAGCTTGGATGTTAACACTACCAGGTAGAGATGTGTTGTTGCTTATAACTTCCTCAGGTATAGTTAGAAAAAGCAAACCAAGCTCCTGCCTTCAGCTCAGGTCATGATCCCAGTGTCCTGGGATCGAGCCCCGCATCAGGCTCCCTGCTCGGCAGGAGGCCTGCTTCTCCCTCTCCCAGTCCCCCTGCTTGTGTTCCCTCTCTCACTGTGTCTTTCTCTGTCAAATAAATAAAATCTTTAAAAAAAAAAAAAAAAGAAAAGACAAACCAATTGACTTCTGTGCTTCTAGTCCCTGAAAACAATCATTTTAATAGCAGCAAACCTTTTTCTCTAATAATGCCTTACATGTGTAGAGCTTTAGAAAACTTAGAAATATTTTGTATACACAATCTCATCTTAGTAATTCTGCATATTTTATATTTTATAGATGAAGAAACTGAGACTCAAAGAAATTATGTCTTCTAGTCACATGGGCCAGTGTAATAGATGGGATTAATGTTCACAATTGTTTACTCCCTTCTTCTCTTCTGCTACAAAGTGACTTTGCAGTGTCTTCCAGAAAAAAATCAGTGGAGTATTCATCTCTGACATATTGGCTTTGATCTTGGCCATGTAGTTGTTAGCCAATGGATTGTTAATGATCATGACATGAACACAGATCTTAAGTCTGTGTGGGTTAGGTTGACCTCTTATGCTTCTGTTGTTGCCATAATGACATGTTCTGGATCGCTGTTCATCCTGGAATGAAACATATGGAAGGGACCAGTCCTAACCTAGCTTGGATACAAGCCTAGCTGGATGCAGATGAGCCTAGCTTAGCCCAGCCACATACATCCAAGATCAGCTAAACCCCAGCCAAGCTACAGATTTATGAGCAAAGAAAATAAAAACTTAAACATAATTTTACCATATGATCCAGCAATCATTCTCATGGGTATTTACCCAAATGAGTTGAAAAGTCATGTCTACAAAAATGTTAACAGCAGCTTTATTCATAATTACCCCAAACCAGCATGAACCAAGATGTCCTTCAGTACGTGAATTGATTAACAAACTCTGGTAATCTATACAATAGAATATCATTCAGTGATGAAAAGAAATGAGCTATCAAGTCATGAAATTACATGGAGGAAACTTAAAGACATATTGTTCAGTGGAAGAAGCCAATTTGAAAAGGCTACATATATGCTGTATGATTCTACTTCATAACATCTCAAAAAGGCAAAACTATAGAGATAGTAAAGAGATTAGTGGTTGCCAGAGATTCAGGGGGAGTAGTGAGGATGAATATATTGAGCCTGAGATTTTCAGGGCAGTGAAACTATTCTGTATGATAATGTAGTGATGGATACACCTTGACATTATGCATTTGTTAAAACCCATTAAACTGTACAACACACACAAAAAATAAACCCTAATGTAACTAAGGACCTCAGTTAATAATAATGTATCAATATTAGCTCACCACCTCTAACCAATGTGCCACACCAAAATGCAAAAGGATAGTAATAAGGCATGTAATCCCTGCAGTCCACTCTAGGCCCTGCTGTCTTAAAACTGGTGTTTTAGTCATTTACATTCTTTTCTTGGATCCTATAGAATAAGTTGTGATTGTTTTATAAATTTGGAAAGACACAACACAGAAAAATTCATTCCTCACCAAACATTTGTTGAACCCTGTTTCCTTAATTATAGAAATACTAGCACATAGTAGTTCAATAAATTTCTGATGAAATTTTAAAGTTGCATTACTTTGTAGTAGATTGTATTTTGCTCAAAATATTCATTGCCTCTTCCATGGGCCCCTGCCTATGGGAGGATGACATGTCTCTATAGCAGGTATGGTCATATGACTTGCTTTGAATTGAGATATGACTGGAAATGGTTGGCTTGCTTCTGAACAGAGACTCTAAGAGCCATTCCATGGTCAATCACCACCAGTTCCTTTTCCTTTTGACATGAGACTATTTTGTTTTAGACAAGGGCTGCTTTTTCATCCTGGGTTCTAGAATGAAGACGATGTGGAGTTGAGTCAGTCCTGACCCCACTATAGACATGAGAAACAAACCTTTGCTGTTGTGAGCCACTAAGATTTTGTGATCATTATTGCCACATAGTCCCAACTGATGGAAGAATCACTAATTATATTTTCTTCACATTTCTTAGATTAAATGACACTTAAAAGTTATTTTTCTAACTTTAATATTATGGGTGACAATTTACAACTTGGAGATAATCAAAATGGTGTCTATAAATAAATGTCATTTGTGTACTAAATGGTGAAGAGGTATCCAAACTTCTAATCGACAACTTATTGTATACTGTGTGCTTGATAAAATACTATTGGACTTAAACTGGTGTGTACTATATATTTTAACATTTTATAATACTTGTTTTATTCACATATCTAACCATCTATTCATCCAACAATGAATTTTTCTGTGTTGTGTCTTTCCAAATTTATAAAACAATTACAACTTATTCTATAGGATCCAAGAAAAGAATGTAAGTGACTAAAACACCAGTTTTAAGACAGCAGGGCCTAGAGTGGACTTTTGAAGTAATTTAAAATAAGTTGCAGGCATCAGTACACTTCACCCGTAAACACTGCAGCATGTACATCACTAGCTAGAGTTATATTGACTTATGATTTTTTTTCTTTTGAGGTAAAATTTATATGTAATGTATAAATTGAAGTGTATCATTCGGTGACTTTTGTGAAACACATACTCCTATGCAATCCAAATCTCAATCAAGATATAGAACATGGCCATCACCCCACAAAGGTTTCACTGTTTATTTTTCAGTCCATGGATTTAGTGTGTGTACTTTTGAATGTTGCATATATTTTTGTCCTGAAGTATGAGGCTTTATTTCAGGAGAGATTTAAATATATTTCTAGAATTCAAACTGATATGTCATGTTTACATACCTCTTTAGGTTTTAGAAACAATATGCTTTAATAGGAATTCAGTTCTGGCCACCTGGGTGGCTCAGTCAGTTAAGGTGTCCGACTCTTGATTTCTGCTCAGGTTGTGATCTCAGGGTCCTGGGATCCAGCTGTGGTTCAGGCTCCCCGCTCAGCAGGGGAGCTTGTCTCCGTCTCCTTCTGCCCCTTTCCCCGCTCATGCTCCCTCCCTCTCTCTCACTCTCTCTCTCAAATATATAAATAAATATTTTAAAGGAATTTCGTTCTGGAAAAATAAAACTTTAAGCATCTGATAACTTACGGATTTTTTCCCCTAGGCCCTTATTTTTCTTTTTCTGCCTTTGCTTTCTGAATGATTTTGTTTTTGTAACAACCATCCATTAGAAGGGATGTCCCTACCACATCAGGCAGTATAATCATCATTTGCACATAATTGAAACTTTGGCAATCTCATGCTCTACAAAAGATTCTGGTGGTGCTGGGAAGTATTTTTCTGAAGCTAATCACAACACAGTTGTGTGGGTTTAGACTGGCTGGAGCTGAGGCTGGTTAGTAAAAGAAGGATAACCACAAATAAGACAGAAAAAAAGTGATTTCTACTATATGTTTTGTGGCTGTACACACATGACAGACTGAAAGAATGAGCAGAAACAGCATCAGTAGATAAGCTGAGCCAGCATGGAAAAGACAAGGGAAATATCAGAATAAATATAAGGTTTATATTTTTAAAGAGTTGTTTATTTATTTTAGAGAGAGAGCACAAGCATGAGGGGCAGAGGGAGAAGGAGAGAGAATCTCAAGCAGATTCGGTGCTGAGCCTGGAACCCAATGCAGGGCTCAATCTCATGACCCTGAGATCACAACCTGAGTTGAAACCAAGAGTTGGACATTTAACTGACTGTGCCACTCAGGTGCCTCTATAAGGTTATTTTTATACCACCGGAAATGTGGCCTTAATTTCCTTCTACTACTTCCCTGCCCCCATCCTTTATGTGGCCTTAGCAGCCTAAGATAACATATGCCCATGCCACAAAAATAAACATGGTAGAATAGCAGTCTGTTTATATCTTTATTACATAATATGGATGTAAAATGCTCATTCCTAGAATCTGGAGATTTGAGGGATTATTAATACTGTGTGCATACAGAGAGAGGCTGCTATTAATGGAAATTAGGATAGTGAAAGATGATTTCTATTTATTACATTTGCGCTTATCATTCCAGTTATCTTTCTCAAGGTATTTGTCTTTCAGGACTAGGCACCAAAATTTAAAAGCTTGAAATAATATTTTATAGAAATTATTAATTAATGGAACTAATATACAGTCTTTTCTGCAGGAAGTCTTAATGGAACCAAGTTTGGGAAGAACAGAATTGCTAGACAATGTAGAAGTCCCGCTTATCACAGAGTGAAGGAATTCATAACTGAATGAAGGTATCTCACCACATTTTATTCCTAATATTTTAACAATGATCTTCTTTGCATATAATTTAAAAGTCCAGACAGAAATAGAAGAATTAGGGAAGAGACTACAAACAACATGAACAATTTATAAAATCATCTAATGGGGATTTAATGCACAGCATGATGAATGTAGTTAATACTGTATTGTATACTTAAAAGTTGCTAAGAGAACAGATCTTAAAAGTTCTCACTACATACACCAAAAAAGGTAACTATATGAGGTAATGGATGGGTTAATTAATCTTATTGTGGCAATAATTTGGTGACATATACATATATCAAATCATCACATTGTACACCTTAAAATTACACAACGTTATATGTCAATTATTTCTCAATAAATCTTAAAAATAAGAAGAAGAAGAATAAAAGGAACAAAATCCTGGGAAAGCAAAAACAAAACAAAACAAACAACAACAAAAAACATCTATATGTCCTCTGAAGTTTCCTTTCATCCCAACTCACTCTCTATGTACCTTGCTGCTAAAATATTCCTTGGACTCCCTGTATGTGAAACAACTTAGACACAAATTGGTAGAGAGGTTATAACTATAATTAAATAATTCTCCCCAGCCCCTACTTATCTCCAACCCCATCGCTGAAAATTAACTGTATCCCTGGCATCTATTGAAATATAGAAATGTGTTTGTTTTATAATTAGAAATAAACTTAGTGGAGACATGATTGTTCTCTTTAGATATCTGAAGAGCTGTCATTTCTAAGATGAACTTCTTTCTTATATCTCCTTGAGGCAAAATTAAGACTTAAGAGTAGACTTAACTGTAGGCCAATTTGAGTTCACTCTAGGGAAAGCATTTTTAATAACTAGAACAATCAGATGGTAGACTAGAATATCTAATGAATGTGTGATATTTCTATCACTCAAACCATTTGAAATGTCTGGGAAGCAATTAGGTAACCATCTATATGAGTTTCCTGCATTAAGTTGATGGTCGAAGATGACTTCCAAGAGTCTTTTCTTTCATTTCTAAGAATCTATAAACAAACAAAAAAACCCAGTTGAGTGGCCCTTTATTAAAATTTTGACTTGAAAATACTTACCCCTAAGTACTTTACATCATACTTCATTAATCTAGCCAATTATCTATATATCTGTCATATCAGATTGGATATCATCATCAAGAGTTTGCAAATGATAGGTATGTTTCTTACTGTCAGTAAGCTTGCTCTGGGTTTATGAGAGCAGCTAACGATGGAATCACATCAAACTGTTAGTCTCATTCATCAGTTGACTATCCATCAAATGTATACCCCAGGCACTGATCTGAACATGTGGTACAATAAGCTCAAAATGCTCACAATATCAGAGCAGGGTACTTTTGGGAATTAGAGTGACCAGAACATTGCTAACAAGAAAATTTGTGTATGTGATGGCAAAATTTTACAGGTGGCCTTAAAGAAGTTCTCTCTTGGGCTGTATTAATAATTCTGTGCTTTATTCAGTTTTATATTTTCTCTATAGCAAGGTACTATGAAGACGTAGTTATCCTTGCGGACATTGTCTAAGGACAGCCATGGCTATACATTATCACACTCCTCTCTTTCCAATAATAAATAACCTCAAAATTAGCATGGCCCAAGATTTCTGTTAAGAAAATTAAGCTTCTTTAAAATTTGACTTCCAGAAAAGTTTAATACATCTGCACTATATTTGTAATTCATGCTGCTCTGAAGTTGTATTTGTGATTATTCTACTGAGTCCAAATTGCAATAATTCCCTGGTTGAATTTATTATGCTTATGAGATTTGGTGATTTATTATTAAATGTGTTAGAGTTAATTATATTTGTTGCACTGATCTTCCCTGAAGGAAACTTGGGAATTATCTTTCTCATCCTTAATTAGGAAATCATAAAATGCAATTCTGAGGATATGGGAGTTGTTTTCTTTTGCTCAATAAGACTGACCTACCAAGTTTATTAAACAAAAATCTCTCTTGATAGCAGATAAAAAATTTTAATTTTTAAATAAATAAAATCTTAAAAAAAAGGGGGGCACCTGGGTGGCCCAGTTGGTTAAGCGGCTGCCTTTGGCTCAGGTCATGATCCCAGCGTCCTGGGACCGAGCCCCGCATCGGGCTCCATGCTCAGCGGGAAGCCTGCTTCTCCCTCTCCCACTCCCCCTACTTGTGTTCCCTCTCTCGCTGTCTCTCTCTCTGTCAAATAAATAAGTAAAATCTTTAAAATTTTTTTTTAATTTTACTATTAAACTATAAAAGGATATTCTATTGAATAGCAGATCAGTTTTTCTCCTTGACTTCTGGTTCTTCATTTTACCTTTTTAAGGAAAGAAAGGTTTTTATCTTCTGCTTAAATTATATTTTTATTTTATTCCTTTTTTTTTTTAAAGATTTTATTTATTTATTTGACACAGAGAGAGAGAGTGAGAGAGGGAACACAAGCAGGGGGAGTAGGAGAGGGAGAAGCAGGCTTCCTGCCAAGCAGGGAGCCTGATGTGGGGCTCGATCCCAGGACCCCAGGATCATGACCTGAGCCGAAGGCAGACGCTTAATGACTGAGCCACCCAGGTGCCCCTAAATCATACTTTTCATTTTAAATAACAAAATTGCTTTTAAGTTATAGTGTTCCATTAGTTTTTCAGGGCTGCCATAAGAAAATAATGCAAATTGTGTGACTTACACAACAGAAATTTATTAACTCATAGTTCTGGAAGCTAGAAGTCCATGATCAAGGTATCCACAGAGTTGGTCTTTCTGAAGGATGTGAAAGGGAATCTGTTCCAGGCCTCTCTCATTGACTTGTAGATGGCCACCTTTTCCCTATATATGTCTTACTCTGTGTCCACATTTCCCCTTTTTATAAGAAGAGTAATAATATTGGAATGGGACCCATCTTAATTACTTCATTTATGATCAAGCCCCACATCAGGCTCCCTGCTCAGTGGGGAGTCTGCTTCTCCCTCTGCTCCTCCCCCTGCTCGTGCTCTCTCTCTCACTCCCTCTCAAATAAATAAATAAAATCTTTAAAAATATAATCAAGAAACTTGACCAAATGAATAAATATAGAACACTCTACCCAAGCACTTCAGAATATACTTTCTTTTCAAGCACACATAAAACATCAAAAAATTTGACTATAAGCTGGACCAACAAAGCAAGTCTCATCAAAATTTAAATGAACAAAATTATACAGACTAGATAGAATACATTATTGACCCTAATACAGTTAAGCTAGAAATCAGTAATAAAAGATAACCAGAAAATTATCATATATTTGGAAGTTTAGCACATATCCTCATAACCCATGATCAAAGAAGAAATCTTAACAGAATTAGAAAATTTTTGGAGTTGAATCATGAAATGTTACATATCAAAATTTATACAATTTAGCCAAAGAAATCCTTAGAAGGAAATTTATAGCCTTAAAGGCATATAGTAGAAAAGAAGAAAGACTGAATATTAATGAGTAAGCATTCTATTCATCTAGAGAAATTAAAAAAGGATTAAAAAATATATAGAATAGGGGAACCTGGGTGGCTCAGTCAGTTAAGCATCTGCCTTTGGCTCAGGTCATGATCCCAGGGTCCTGGGATTGAGCTCCATCATGGGGCTCCCTGCTCAGCCAGGAGCCTACTTCTCCCTCTCCCTCTGCACCTCCCCTGCTTGTGCTCTCTCTCTCACTCACTCTCAGTCAAATAAATAAATAAATAAAATCTTCAAAACAAAACAAAAAGGAAATATATACAAGAAAATTAGAAGAAATAAAATAATAAAAATAAGAGCAGAAGTTAATGAGAAAACACATATACAGTAGAGGATCAACAAAACCAAAAAAAAAAAAAATTAAGGACTAGTAAAATTGATAAGCCACTAGTGAAACTTTTTAAGGAAAAAAAGAGAGAAAACAAATGTCCAATTAAGAAATGAAAAAAGAGGGGGCCCTGGATGGTGCAGTTTGTTTAGCGTCCAACTCTTGGTTTTGGCTCAGGTTGTGATCTCATGGTTGTGAGATTGAGCCCTGCATTGGGCTCCACACTCAGTGGGGAGTCTGCTTGAGATTCTCTCTCCCTCTTCCTCTGCCTCTCCCTCTCATGCTCTCTCTCTCTCTCTAAAATAAAAAATAAATCTTCAAAAAAAAAAAGGAAATGAAAAAAAGAGACAACACTACATATCCAGCATGCATTAAAAATATGATAAAAGGAGAACCTAAGTAACTCCTTCAGACAGAAATTCTTAATGCCTTTTTCTCTCTATACTCCAGCTTTGAGAGACTGCCAAAAATTACTGCTTAAAAGAAGTGGATTATTGGATATACCGTGGACGCTTTTATCCTGTAGATTTTTGGCAGCAATAATATGGGAGCTATCTCCTAATTATTAATGGAAATGAGGGCCACAGGAAGCTCCTACAATTAAATTTTGGGGGTAACCTCAAGTTAAATCAATAGTGTCAGCTTTTTTCTCATTTTTTTAGATTTTTATTCATTTATTTGACAGAGAGAAAGAGCACAGGAAGGGGGAGCAGGAGAGGGAGAAGCAGACTCTGCTGAGCAGGGAGCCGGATGCGGGGTTCAATCCCAGGACCCCGGGATCATGACCCGAGCAGAAGACAGATGCTTAACTGACTGAGCCACTCAGGTGCCCCAGTTTTTTTCTCATTAAAATATAATTAATTATCCCAACAAGTAGTAAAATAGAACAATTTTAAGCTTTATCATCTCTCTCTCTAGTGAAGATGAATGGGGTACAAGGTACAAAATGAAAATGGCATTAGGAAGCCAAATGTTAGAGAAATCTAAATTAGTAAGTTCCTGAATAATTAGTTCTTTCATTATCTAGACATAACTGGAAATATTGAACTAAGGGAGCTATTAGAAAGAAATTGGTAATTTTATGTAGAAGCTGCGATAGACTATAACATGTAACTCAGCAATACGCAAATTTTGCATTGTTACATTACTTTTTAAACTTTGAGAGAATTTTGGTTTTATCTTTGCATAAATCAAGATAATAACCAATCACTTATCACTGAAGAATATTCGGGTTCAAGAAGAGATCACTTATAGTTCTACATGCTCCTTAGTATATTGACATTTCCATAAAATTAAGAAATTAAGAACATACATTATGAAAATAAGGAACATGAGTTTTCCATTGATAAGTATTTCTTTTAGGGGCTCTGATTTAAAGTTGCTTTGGCATGGCCATAGCTATGCCATAGGGAGAGTTGAAGGGATGATTCTAATTTGTCAGGATCTTCATGTATGGGAATTGTAATTCATCAGAGAATAAAAACACTTCAGGCTTGTTTTGCTTCTTCAAAAAAGCAAAAGGTACAGAAAAGTTTAAAGAATAATAGACCAAACACCCATGTATCTGCCACACAGAATTAACCAATATTAACAGTTAGTAATAGTCTCTTTAGATTTCTTGATCTCTATGGGGGTGGGGGGTAAAGAAATAAAACTTTACAAATCAAGTTTAAACTCTATATAATCTCTTCCCTGATGCTTATGTCTCTATTCCTCCCCAGAGGTAAGCACTATCACGAATTTGTTGTCTGGTCAGTGCTTTTGTTCTTCAAAGACAGATTTAAATATCTACAAACAGTACGTAATGTTTACTAGTGTGTCTTTATTATTGCTCTGAAACTGGCTTTTTTCACCCAACATTTTCTAAACTTATCCATGTGGATATTTAAAGCTCTCTTTCATTTATTTTTATCTGATATTTAGTATCCCATCATATGAATAAAACACAATTTATCTTTTCTCTTACTGATGGATATTAAGGATGTTTCCATTTTTGCTATTATAAATCATGCTGCAATTAATATTTATATATATATGTAATATATGTACAGTGGAGACAGTGATCTCCCAATTTGCTGATCAGCCTGCCCTACCAATAAAAAATTTAACTGCCTATCTCCAGTGTTTCTATATTTATTTATAAATTATATAAATGTCCTATCATACTAATAGATAATATCCATTATCAAATGTAAAATTTTTCTTAAAAGATTAAATGAATAAATATGAAATTCTATTATTTTCTCCCCACTTTCCATTTGAATTGCTAGATTATAGGATATAGATATGTACAGTTTTACTTATATTACTATCATTATCATCATATTATGTTATTATATATAAATATAATACCACGTTATTATTATTATATTAGTATCTGAAGAACTGTACCAATTTGCATTCCTTCTAGCAGAATATGAAAATTTCAATTTCCCTACATCCTTACTAATGCTTGATATGAACATATGTTTTGTTTTGTTTTTTTAGATATTTTATTTATTTATTTGACAGAGAGAGGCACAGCGAGAGAGGGAACACAAGCAGGGGGAGGGGGAGAGGGAGAAGCAGGCTTCCCATGGATCAGGGAGCCCGATGCGGGGCTCAATCCCAGGACCCTGGGATCATGACCTGAGCCGAAGGCAGACGCTTAATGACTGAGCCACCCAGGCGCCCCTGAACATATGTTTTTAACATTTTATTTTGAAAAATTTCAAACCAGCAGAAAAATTGCTAGAATGGCATAATGACCTCCTGTGTAAGTTCCCCATAGATTCACCAACTATTAATACTTTTGCTACATTTGCTTTCTTTCTCTTTCTGTATCTCTTCCTTTTCTTTCCTCTTTCCTCTCCTTTCCTTCATATATATTTATATTTTATTTACATAATCTTTTCCTGAGCCATTTGAATGTTGTAGATATTATGACTTGTCAGTCCTAAGTATTCCCATACGTAGCTCGCAAGAACAAAGGCATTTTGTGTAACCATGGTACAGTTATTAAATTTAGGAAACTTAACATTGGTATAGAATTATAAAATTTCACCAATTTTCCTATCAAGTCCTCTCTAGCAATTTTTTCTGACCCAGGACACATGTTGAATTTAGTTGTCTTGTCTAAGTCTCCTTTAATCTGAAAAAGTTTTTAGACATTTTTTCTTCTTTTTCATGACATTGACATATTGGAAGAGTATAGGCCAGTTATTTTTTTCCTGCTTCTAAATTTGGATTTGCCTAATGGTTTGTGCATGATTAGATTCAGTTATGCATTTTGGGCAGGAATATGATATAAGTAAAGTTGTGTTCTCAGTGAAGCACATCAGGAGGTTGTCAGTTTCTTTAAGTTTTTCAATCTAATGGACATGAAATGGAATTTCATTTTATTTTGGATTTTCTTGATGGATCATGAGATTGAGCATCTTTTCCTATGTTTATCGGCAATTTGAGTTTCTTCTTTTAGAATTGTTTTTTCATAATCCTTTATTTTTCTTTGATTCTGCTGAGTTGACAGTAATATGTCATAAATGTCCTTCCAAATCTTACTTGTCTTTTATATTCACTTATGCTACTCTTTGTTTTGCAGATCTTTAAAATTTTAATGTAGTCTAGTTCTACCATATTTTCCTTTACGATTCCATTGGTGTCTTGTTAAAATAAATTCTCTCCTTTGCTGTAAAGATCTCTTATGGTTACTTCTTATAGTTTTAACATTTTGCTTTTAACATTTATTATTTAATCCTTTATGTGCTGAGGAAGAAGTCTGATTTTGTTTTTTCTATATGTATATCTGGTTCTCCCAACACCATTATTGAATAACTTGTTCTTTCTCCACTGATTTGCAATGTCTGTTTATATACTAGGAGTCTACATATATTGGCTCTCTTTATGAGTTCTCTATTCAGTTTTGTTAATCTATTTGTCTATCTTATAGCAATATAAAACCAATGTGATTACTCCAAAATTACTTGTGGTACCATATGTCTTACTAACTAGTCAGGCTACCCGCCTTGTTTCTTTTTGTCCCTTCCCGCCTAAATTATTTTGACTGTGGGCCTTTAAGATCCATAAACATTCATATTGGGGTTTGGAAGGCCATTGACTTTGTGGATTAAGTTACAGATAAAGTAATCTTTATGATGTTGGGTTCCTCCAACTATGAACATGAATCTGATCTGTCTTGTTTTCAATCAGGTTCTACATTATGTTCTTTGATAATATTTTATAATTTTCTCCATGAGTCCTGCTCGTCTTTTAATGGATTTTATTCCTAGACATCATAGTGGTTTTATTGCTAATGTGAATGTTACCTATTTTTGTTACATTTTATTTTATTTTTTTTAAGATTTTATTTATTTATTTGACAGAGAGAGACAGCAAGAGAGAAAACACAAGCAGGGGGAGTGGGAAAGGGAGAAGCAGGCTTCCCGCAGAGCAGGGAACCCGATGCGGGGCTCGATCCCAGAACTCTGGGATCATGACCTGAGCCGAAGGCAGACAATTAACGACTGAGCCACCTAGACACCCCTTTTTGTTACATTTTAAATTGATTATTGCTGGTATATAAAAATCTACTGAGTTTTGTATGTTAATATTGTGTTTAGTTCCAAAGGTTTGTCAATTTTTAAGACTTTTTTGTAGACAGATGTATCTACAAATAAAAACAATTTGTACACAATTTTTTTGTACTTCATTTTTTGTCTTTGATTTATAGCATCAGATAGGTCCCAAATATAGTGTTAAATAGTAATAGTCGTAAGAAGAGGCCTACTTGTCTTGTTCCTGACTTTAAAGAGTTTCACCATTGTGATGTTGGTTGTAAGTTTTTGTTAGGTGACTGTAGCAGATATTTTTGGTACGTAGCATCATATCTCTAACTTTATCTGCATCTGTAGTGAACATTGTTGACTCATGCTAACAGCATCTCACTTCAAGTGTATTCTGTGTGTCTCTGGTGATTTTTTTTTCTCAATGGCCTTTTTTGCAATGGCAAGCCTTTTCAGAAACCATAGGAGCCCACTCAGTCCTTATGGGAGGGTACATTCTAGAAGTGCTGGGCTAGGGATGTTAATGCTCCTGGGGTCACCCCTCAATCAATGGTGAATGGGAGCTCATGGATGGATCCAGCTCCTAGTCTTTCCTTCTCTGATGGACAATTCCTTCCAGGCTTCTAGGAGTCTCAGTGATACAAATATTGAGACCTTGTTGCTTATAGAAGTAATCTTGGTAACAGACCCATATATTGGCTTACTTTCCTTACTTGTTTCATTCTTCCTGAAACCTCCCTGCTGCTTCCTGGAATCACTTCCCAAATAAAATATTCAGTACTTTGGTCCTTGTCTTTAGCTATTTTCAAGGAATTCCAAAGAAGTAACTTTTTATTTCATAGTTTCTAAGAGTTTTTATCATGAATTTCTAGTGAATTTTATTGAATATGTTTTCCATCATATCTGTTGAGATGATCCTACACTTCTTTTAGTTTGATCAGTTAATGTAGTAAATTACTTCAGTAAAATTTCTTGATGTTGAAACATCTTTATTTTTATTTAGGGGATAAGCCCTTCTGATGTGTTTTTATTTGTTTGTTTCTATTTTTTTTTTAATTTTTATCTTAATTCCAGTTAGTTAACATACAGTGTTATATTAGTTTCAGGTGTACAATACAGGGATTCAACAATTCTATACATCACTCTGTGCTCATCACAAAAAGTGCACTCCTCATCATCACTCATCATCAGGGAAATGTACATCAAAACTACAATGAGATATCACCTCACACCTGTCAGATTGGCTAAAATCAAAAACACAAGAAACAACAGGTGTTGGCGAGAATATGGAGAAAAAGGAACTCTCATGCACTCTTGCTGGAAATGCAAACTGGTGCAGCCACTGTGCAAAACAGTATGGAGGTTCCCCCCAAAAGTTAAAAATAGAACTACCTTAGGATGCAGCAATCGCAGTACTGGGTATTTACCCAAAGAATACAAAAACACTAATTCAAAGGGATACGTGCACCACATGCTTATGGCAGCATTATTTACAATAGCTAAGAAAGATATGGAAGCAGCCCAAGTGTCATCAACTGATGAATGGATAAAGAAGATGTGGTGTATATAATGGAATGGTATATAATGCAATATTGTACAGCCATAAAAAAGAATGAAATCTTGCCAGTTCCAAGTCATGATGTGTTTTGTTTTGATTGTTCATTTGTTGGCTTTGGATTTTCAATTTTTCATGCTGGATTTGATATGCTAATATTTACTTAGGATTTTTGTATTTGTATTTACAAGTGAGATTTGGCCATAACTTTCTTTCTTTTTATTGTCCTAATCCAGTCTTCATATAAAAGTTGCCTTCTCTCTTTTTATTCTTCTCTAGGGTGGTTAGATTAGAAAAGGACTGTGTTCTTTGAAGATTTGGTGAATTTAGTTCAAAACCACATAAGCCTAAGTTTTTTTTTGTTTGTTTTTGTTTTTGTTTGTTTGTTTACATTTAGGGAAAACAAGACTTTAAACAATAGATTATTTTTAAAGTTTATTATTATTTTAAAAATTTTATTTAAGTTTTTATCTTTTTGATGCCACTTTGATGATCTATAATCTTGTGGAAAGTTTTCCATTTCATTTAAGTCTTTATATTTGTGGGCATCAGGTTATTTAATTTATTGAAATATTTATTCTAGTTTTCAAGCTTTCTATTGTAAATATTATTTTGTCTTTTTAGTTTATAATATTTTTGTTCCCCCTCCTTTTCCCCTTATCAGTCTTACTAGTGCTTTCTCTTTTTGATTAGTGCATTCAAAGGACCAGCTTCTGATTGTGATCCTTTACTCCCCTGTTTTCTCGAGTATTTATTTCCTCCAATCTTAACTACATCCTGGTTGAGAGGCTGTATCTGCCTCTACCTGCTATTCCAGGTATGAAACTTTCATAAGCCATCTCACAGGCTGGGATCACATTTCCTTCCAGCCTAGCTCCATTATTTATTTCACTTACACATAATTTGAGAATTACACTCCCAGACACAGCAACAAATTCTCTAACCCAGAACCCCATAAGTGTACATCTTTAGCCTTGATTACTACATTCTCTTTCTATTCAATTATGGTCCATGAGGATTTTAATCTTGCTTCTGAGCACACCTGTATTTTAAATTTTTCCTCTTGTTATATTTTATCTATCATTGCATTGCCATGTATTTCAGGACTGGTAGTTAAATTGTAAACTCACAGTACCATTTTAACTGTAAGTCAGACAATTACTGTTCTAATTCTTAATATAATTAGAAACTATTTAACCATTTAGAAAAGCAAGAATAATTTTGTATTTCCCAGAGTAAATTTTAACTAACTCTGAATAAAAATGATCTCTTTTCACCTTTAGAATGTTTAAAAGATAAAATGAAGCTATATCAAATCTGTTAAGAAAGTATGTAAGACCAAAGGACCCAAACCTCAACAAAAAGCCAAGAACAAATAGCTAGCTCAGTGGCCCAAGGATGGGTATAGAGGTAGCATGGCAGTTAGGAGATGCCCAGGATACAGAGAAGTCATCTTCAGGCGAATGCAGCCTGAGCCTGGGGAAGATATATCAGAAATCCAGCCTCCATCTGGAATTTCAAGAAGAGTCTTTGCCACCCTCCAGGACTGGCTGTCTCTCTGTGGGTCCCTCAGGTAGGCAAGAGCTTCCGATGGAACTCAGTGTGAAACGAGGAAACTGATGAAACTTACTACCACTTCCAGAGTGAAACCACTGCAGGAGTCCCTGTCACTTCTAGTTCCAACTCTGACTTATAGCATGGGGACTCAGAACCACAATCCTCTGGGCACTCAGAAGAATTTCAGGAGATCCTGTAGAGGATGATGAAAATATTTTCCTTGTTGACTCATTTGATGAAGACCTAGAGCCAATCCCTGGAAAAGATTGCTCTTACCCACATAAGAACCATGGAACATCTTTTCAGGACTTCAGAAGCACGTGCAGAATCATGTAGGGGAATGTTCCTACTACTGCCCCATCTGTACCAAGGAATTCTTGCAGGCTGCCAACCTGTACATGCACAAATTGATTCATTCCAAAGACCAGCCCGTAAGCGCCCTGAATGTGATAATGTTTCAACCTCACAGCAGATGTGTAGGGGCACTGGTAAAATGGTCACAACATAGTGTTCTAATATGGCTGTGGGAAATGGTGCCGTGAGAAATTCCTGCTACACTGTGCATCAGAACCATCACAGTTCAGATGACTGAAACACAGGAAAAGAGGACTCCAAACTATTTTGTCCTATTTGTTGCAGGGGTCTGGAAACCAAACATTCCATCTAAACATAAGGTGATCCATCAGCAGGTCAACCCATACAAATGCCAAGAATGGTCTTTGTCCAGCTGGTCAGGTTAAAAAGACACCAACAAACACACTCTGGAGAGCACTCCCTTCACCTGGTGAAGAGACCTTCACCAGGCGGGCATCCCTACAGCCCCATCAGTGGATTCGTACTGGAGAGAAACCATGTTCCTGTGCTAACTGTGATCATTCTTTTACTGAGTCAGTGCTCTGAGGAGGCAGGAACATCTTCATAAAGTGGGGGAATCCTGGTGGCTGGAACTGTTAAATTTATCATCACCTTTTAATTTTATTTTATTTTTATATTTTATTTTATTTTATTTATTATGTTATGTTATGTTAATCACCATACATTACATCATTAGTTTTTGATGTAGTGTTCCATGATTCATTGTTTGCGTATAACACCCAGTGCTCCATTCAGTACATGCCCTCTTTAATACCCATCACCAGGCTAACCCATCCCCCATTCCCTTCCCCTCTAGAACCCTCAGTCTGTTTCTCAGAGTCCATAGACTCTCATGGTTTGTCTCCCCCTCCGATTTCCCCCCTTCATTTTTCCCTTCCTATTATCTTCTTTTTTTTAACATATAATGTATTATTTGTTTCAGAGGTACAGGTCTGTGATTCAACAGTCTTACAAAATTCACAGCGCTCACCATAGCACGTACCCTCCCCAATGTCTATCACCCAGCCACCCCATCCCTCCCACTCCCCACCACTCCAGCAACCCTCAGTTTGTTTCCTGAGATTAAGAATTCCTCATATCAGTGAGATCATATGATACATGTCTTTCTCTGATTGACTTATTTCACTCAGCATAATACCCTCCAGTTCCATCCACATCGTTGCAAATCGCAAGATTTCATTCCTTTTGATGGCTGCATAATATTCCATTGTATATATACACCACATCTTCTTTATCCATTCATCTGTCCATGGACATCTTGGCTCTTTCCATAGTTTGGCTATTGTGGACACTGTTGCTATAAACATTGGGGTGCACATACCCCTTCAGATCACTACATTTGTATCTTTGGAGTAAACACCCAGTAGTGCAATTGCTGGGATGTATGGTAGCTCTATTTTCAACTTTTTGAGGAAGCTCCATACTATTTTCCAGAGTGGCTGCATCAGCTTGCATTCCCACCAATAGTGTAGGAGGGTTCCCCTTTCTCCGCATCCCCGCCAACATCTGTCGTTTCCTGACTTGTTCATTTTAGCCATTCTGACTGCTGTGAGGTGGTATCTCATTGAGGTTTTGATTTGGATTTCCCTGATGCCGAGCGATGTTGAGCAGTTTTTCATGTGTCTGTTGGCCATTTGGATGTCTTCTCCGCAGAATGTCTGTTCATGTCTTATGCCCATTTCTTGGTTGGATTATTTGTTATTTGGGTGTTGAGTTTTAAGTTCTTTATAGATTTTGGGTACTAGCCCTTTATCTGATATATCATTTGCAGATATCTTCTCCCATTCTGTCGGTTGTCTTTTGGTTTTGTTGACTATTTCTTTTGCTGTGCAGAAGCTTTTTATCTTGATGAAGTCCCAATAGTTCATTTTTGCCCTTGCTTCCCTTCCCTTTGGTGATGTTTCTAGGAAGAAGTTACTGTGGCTGAGGTCAAAGAGGTTGCTGCCTGTGTTCTCCTTTAGGATTTTGATGGACTCCTGTCACACAGTTAGGTCTTTCAACCATTTGGAGTCTATTTTTGTGTGTGGTGTAAGGAAATGGTCCAGTTTCATTCTTCTGCATGTGGCTGTCCAATTTTCCCAACACCAATTGTTGAAGAGACTGTCTTTTTTCCATTGGACATTCTTTCCTGCTTTGTCGAAGATGAGTTGACCATAGAGTTGAGGGTCCATTTCTGGGCTCCCTATTCTGTTCCGTTGATCTATGTG
>NC_138374.1:100192404-100265124 GCF_054177405.1 Leptonychotes weddellii | reverse complement strand
CCTATTTTTATTGATTTTGAGGGGGGTTCTCTGTGCCTCCTGGATTTTGATGCTTGTTTCCTTCCCCAAATTAGGGAAGTTCTCTGCTCTAATTTGCTCCAGTATACCTTCTGCCCCTCTCTCTCTTTCTTCTTCTTCTGGGATCCCAATTATTCTAATATTGTTTTGTCTTATGGTATCACTTATCTCTCGAATTCTGCCCTCGTGATCCAGTAGTTGTTTGTCTCTCTTTTTCTCAGCTTCTTTATTTTCCATCATGAGGTCTTCCATATCACTAATTCTCTCTTCTGCCTCATTTATCCTAGCAGTTAGAGCCTCCATTTTTGATTGCACCTCATTAATAACCTTTTTGATTTCGACTTGGTTAGATTTTAGTTCTTTTATTTCTCTAGAAAAGGTTTCTCTAATATCTTCCATGCTTTTATCAAGCCCAGCTAGTATCTTTATAATCATCATTCTGAACTCTAGTTCTGACATCTTACTAATGTCTGTATTGATTAGGTCCCTGGCAGTCAATACTGCCTCTTGTTCTTTTTTTTTGAGGTGATTTTTGTGTCTTGTCATTTTGTCCAGAGGAGAATAGATGAATGAAAGAACAAAATGCTAACAGGGTAACTATGACCCAGAAAAATACACACTAAACAAATCAGAAGAGACCTGAAACCAGGGGAAAATGAAGGGAAAGAAGGAAAAAAGAAAAAAAAAAAGAAAAATGAAAAGAAAATGATCAAATATGATCAGGCTGGTGAATAGATCAGTGCCACACATTAGATTTTGGGTGTATTTTGGTCTGTTAGAAGAAACTGCCTCCCAAAATTTTAAGAAAGAAAAGCTTACATATGTACAAAAATAAGGGTAAATACGATGGAGGGATGGAATATGACTGTAAAGATGAAAATTATAAAAGATTTTATAAAAGGAATTGATAAGAAGTTGGTTGAAAAAAGAAAGAAGAGAAATTAAAAAAAAAAAAAGGGAAAGTGCGATCAGGCAGGAGACTAGAACAAAGCCATACACTAGAGATTTAGGGTATATTTTGGTCTGTCAGAAGAAACTGTAACCCAAAAATTTTAAAGAGAGAACAACTTATACAACTTATATACACCAAAAATGAGGTTAACTACTATGAAGGGATAGAATATGACCCTAAAAATGAAAAATAAAAAAGATTTAAAAAATGGGATTGATAAGATGTTGGTTGAAAAAGGGAAAAAGAAAAAGAAAAAAAAAGAAAAAAAGAAAACTAAAAAATTAACTTTGAAAGACTAAAGAATCAGGGGGAAAAAAGCCATGAATTCTATGTGCAGTATTCCCCTAGCGCTGGAGTTCTGCCGTTCTCATTGACGGTAAACTTGGTCTTGGAGGGCTGTTCTTGCTGATCTTCTGGGGGAGGGGCCTGTTGCCGTGGTTTCCAAATGTCTTTGCTGGAGGCGGAATTGCCCCACCCTTGCCTGGTCCGGGCTAAGTAATCTGCTCGGGTTTGCTCTCCAGAGCTTTTGTTCCCTGCAAGCTTTCCGTTGGGCTTTGGAGGAGGAGAGTGAAAATGGCGGCCTCTCAATCTCCGCCCCGGAGGAGCCGAGAACTCGGGGCCCTGCTCCTCAGTGCACCCCCAGAGAAAAGCCGTCAGTCACTCCCGTCTCCCCGGTCTCCGGCAGCACTCCATGCTCACCCGGCCTGTGACGGAGCATTTCTATCTCTGGCACCCGACCCCGTGTGGAGTCTCCAAACCCAGCAGATGCCTGAGGTGTGCTCCTGCACCGCTCCTCCCGGGGGAGGAAGGGGAGTCTCCCCGGATCTGCCGCTTGTTCGGTCCCTGCTGGAGGAGCAGTGGCCTGGCTGTGCCGCGGGTCTCGGTGTATGGCAACCCTAAGCTGAGAGCCTGCGCCTCGGCTCTGTCTCTGCAACCGGCTTCCCTGCTCCGATACCTGGGAGCTCTGCCACACTCAGGCACCCCTGGTCTTCCTGTGACCCTGAGGGTCCTGAGACCACACTGTCCCACGAGGGTTCCACCCCCTGCTTAGCCACTGGAGAGATGTCCCTCAGCGGAGCAGACTTCTAAAAGTTCCGATTTTGTGCTCCGCGGCCCTATCACTTGCCAGAAGTGGCCGACGGAGGCCCCCTCCCCCGCCATCTATCCTCCCGAATATCGCCTCGGATTCACTTCTCCACATGACCTACCTTCCAGAAAGTGGTTGCTTTTCTGTTCAGAGTTGCTGCTCTTCTTTTCTTCGATCTCCTGTTGAGTTTGTAGGTGTTCAGAATGGTTTGATCCCTATCCAGCTGAATTCCTGGGACCAGACGAAATCCAGGTCTCCTACTCCTCCGCCATCTTGCTCCTCCCCTTACATTTTGTTTTTATCTCCATTAAGATCTATTAGCTAAATCAAGCTTTCTAATGTGGTCACTAACTCAGTCCAGGTTTTCCCCCAGACTCTGCCCTGCCATGGATGGCTTAAAATAAATCTAAGAATGTGGTTTCTTTTCCCCTTAGAAATGCTGTGGTCATTTCTAGCAGGAGTAAAGTAGGTATTTTTAGGTGCAGATAATGCTGTTATTAATGACTGAGAATTGAGTTTTTACAGTTAGCAGACTCCTTATCAAGAAGCCTGGTCCTTTTCCATAATTTGGTGTTCTGCTTGGTCCTTTCAGGACTAGTCTTTATTGGAGTGTTCCACTACAGTAATCCCTGTGCTGGTTTGCATGCAGTTTGGGATGCAAATGTAGCCTCTTCCCTAGAGTACCTTGGTAATTTTGTTTATTTTTATCATTAATTGTGCATTTTTTCAAAATAAAATATATATTTTTAAAGCTGTGACAGTACTTATTTGGTTGAATTTGTAACTTTTTCAACCTATACAAACAAATTTTATATATTCCAGGAGTAATTGTTACCTTTATAAAAGAGAATATGGCTAATTTCCCATATTAGTAGTGAATTCATTTCCACATTTTAAGAAATCCACTCACTCCTTTGGAGTATGAGTTGTTTTAGTCATCTTCTGTTTGTTTTTTTCCTTTTAAAAAATCATCCAAATGGGGCGCCTGGGTGGCTCAGTCGTTGAGCGTCTGCCTTCGGCCCAGGTCATGATCCCAGGGTCCTGGGATCGAGCCCCGCATTGGGCTCCCTGCTCTGTGGGAGGCCTGCTTCTCCCTCTCCTGCTCCCCCCGCTTGTGTTCCCTCTCTCTCTGCCAAATAAATAAAATCTTTAAAAAAAAAAAATCATCCAAAAGAATGTCTTTGGTGGGGCTTACTTTGTAAAACTGCCGTAGTCCCTTCCTATTGTAACTGACTTAAGTTCCTGGGTTAGGGTGCTGGACACATATTTGGAAGTGAAATCAATCTAACAGAGATTCTTAAATTCAAGCCAGTTGATGGGCTTTACAAAGTCTATGGCTCCCTGAAACCACAAAGGAAAACATCAGTAATGTGGATTATTTTGATAGGATCCATAGCTTTTATTGGATTCTCAAAGAGCCTGTTCAGAGCTACTTTACAAAATTTAGGGAGTGACTCTGAGTCTCATTCACTCTAATTTCATCGTTGTCTTTAGTTCTTTATGGATTCTCTCGGAACTGATGTATCATTAGAAAACCACCATCTTTGATATACCTCTAACGAATGCCTTCTTTTACATTTGTGACTATATAGGCATTAACCGGGGTGCCTGGGTGGCTCAGTTGGTTAAGCGACTGCCTTCAGCTCAGGTCATGATCCTGGAGTCCTGGGATCGAGCCCCACATCGGGCTCCCTGCTCAGCAGGGAGTCTGCTTCTCCCTCTAACCCTCTTCCCTCTCGTGCTATCTCTCATTCTCTCTCACTCAAATAAATAAATAAAATTTAAAATATATATATATAGGCATTAGCCTCTTTGGCATGGTGCAAGTGTGTTTTAAGATTTTTTAAAATTTTTGAAATGGATGGAGAAGAATTTGGAGAAGTGCATGCTGACATTGCATACTTGTTTTTGCTTTCCATCTTCCAGTTAATAAGTGGTGATGGTAGAAAACAATCTGAAATAAGTAATATGGTGACAGAATAACTTGAAAGCTTAAGTAGATAGTGTCATTGAGATGGAAATGGGCATGATGAATGGCTCTTAGGAGACAGAAATGGCTATAGATTGAGAATTGAAAATGCAATCTTAAAGCCATTTTATTAGTATAAAAAGAAAATGTAAGCATTTCCATCTTAATATCTGTTCTTTTTTTAATTATTTTTTTAAATTTTTTAATTATTTTTTGGTTTTTTTATTTTTTATTTTTTTAATTTTTTAAATTTTTTTATTATTTCTTTAATATCTGCTCTAAGTATTATTTAAATCTACCATAATTTCTGAAATTAATAGATTCCATTAAAGTTATGATCTTTAGTAGATTTAAAGGATAGAAATCAAACCGCAATAAAGTAGAAAAGAGGATCTGGTAGAATAGAAAGAGCTCTGGCTGCCACTGAGAGCTGTACAGTTCGCAGTTCCCTCACTTGTAAAATAGTGATCGCTAAGGTCCACTGCAGTTCCAAACTTTCTTTGCTTAAGTGACAGGACAAATTAAATTTCTACTGTCCTTTCAGCTACCTGAAGTGAAATAAGGGATTATCACTTAATGTTCATGGTCGCAAGAAGGACCTGATACTATTTGTTTTGCAGTAGTATAGTCCACTGAATAGCAAGCCACCTAAAGATAGCACTTAAAGATGCTAGTCCTTGGAACCTGTAAATGTGATAAAGGATTTTGAGATGGGGAGATTTCCTGGATGAGGTGGGTAAACTCTAAATGCCATCATAGTGTCCTTGTAGGAGAAAGGCAGAGAGAGATTTGGCACAGACAGAAAAGAAGACAATATGACGATGGAGACAGAGATTGGAATGATGTAGTCACAAGACAAGGAATGCTGGCAGCTACCAGAAGCCGGAAGGGAGAAGGAACGGATTCTCTCCTAGAGCCTCCGGAGGGAGCTTGGCCCTGCCGACATCTTGATTTTAACCCAGTGATAACTGATTTCAGACTTCCAGCTTCCAGAATACCAAGGAGATAAATTACCGTTGTTGGGAGCTACTTAGGTTGTGGTACTTTGTTGCGTAGCCAGAGGATAGTAACACAAGGGATTCACACACACTCATATGCAGACATCCAGGCATTATGATTGGGGACCTAATTACATGGGGGAAGATAAGATGCACATTAACTGCATCTCTGTGTTTTCTGTTTAGAGTTATACTAGTCCCAGGTTGAGAGAGAATTATTAAATATATGTTTCCAGATGTGTGTCTTGTGATTTCAGAAGTACCAGGGAAGTGCCTCTCCCAAATATCTCCCTCCATTGATGCCTAAAATCCCTTTTTTAGGACACACACCTTTTGCAGTCTTAAAATGGAAAAAGTAAGTATCGACGTATTTGTTCCCCATCACTTCCTTTTCAGGAACATGAATTGAGGAGTACCAAACAGGGGCTTCAGTTGCCTCACCTTTGCGTCTACATTACCCTCTTATTCAAGTCCTCTCCCTCATTAACCCCCTTGGTCCTTGAGGACGGGAATTCCAAGGAGGCTGAGTACAGGGCAGTAGGCACAAATCGGGTTCAGGAGAAGGGACAGTGTTTAGAGCAGAAGGAACAGTGACTGCGCAGTGAGCCACGGGCGGAGCCTGGGTGTGGGCCTTAGGTCCACACTCCTGTCCCCACTTCAAGGCAAAGGCAGTACAGTTGTGCAGATCGGAGCTGGTGTTCCGGTTGGTTCCGTGCTTCCCTAACTATGGGATCTTGGATTGGTTGTGTATGCTTCCCACAACTTTGTTTTCTTATCTGAAAAGTGGGGCTAACACTACTTTCATAGGACTGTGGTCTACATTCTAGAGAATTAGAGATTTTTCCACTTTCTAGGGAAGACCATGCATTACTTTACTTATCTCCGCGAATTAGGAATTGCTGTATTCCAAAAAAAAAAGAAGATAATCAAAAGGGTTTCACTCTCATCCTTCCTTATCAATTGTGGTGCTGGTGTCCATATATTACCCACACTGCTTCTGACCCCTTCCCAGAGGGTCCCTTTTGTTGGGTCTTAGAGTCAGGGTGCCTCATTTGGCAATAGGGCAGATGACACAGGGGTTTCCTGAATAGCAGCTGAGCCTCTGCCAGCCTTCACGATAACCATTGATTGGGGCAGAGGGGAATGTGGTGTTGGGAAGAGGAGATGTGTTCCAACCCCTCTGTCAATTTTCTTAGGGCAGAAATCAGGGCTCATGATGACATCTAATGACTGCATTCTTACTCATTAGGAGCAAGTTATTCTCTATGTTACCGCTTTTTAGCTATTGCTGCACTAACAAATTACCAAGCAAAACTTTGCAGCTTAAAATAACAAGCATTTATTATTTCACACCGTTTCCAAGGATCAGGAATTTGGGAGCCACTTAGATAAATAGTTCTGGCCTTGGGTCTCTCATAAGGTCTCAATCAAGTAGTCAGCCAGGTCTGTAGTCATCTGAACTCTCGGCTGGGGCTAAAAGGTCCCCTACAAGCTCACCCATGTGGCTGTTAGCAGATTTCCTCACCACAAGGGCCTCTTTATAAGGCTGCTCAATGACATGGTGGCTGGCTTCCCTCACAGCAAGTAATGGAGGGCAGAGGAGAGAGAGAGAGAAAGCAGGCTGTGGAAGCCACAATGCTTGTTATGATCTAGCCTCAGAAGTTGTGCATTGACACTTCTACTTTATTCCATTTATTAGAACCCAGTCACTGAGTCCAGCCCACACAAAAAAGGAAGGAGATTAGGCTCACTTCTTAAAGGGAGGCATATCAAAGAACTTGTGGGCGTATTTTTTATTTTTATTTAATTTTTAAATTCTTTGGTTTTTTTTAAAAAATTTCAGCTTTATTGAGGTATGATTGACACATAAAACTGTAAGATATTTAAAGTATACATTGTGGTGATTTGATACACATATACATTGTGAAAGGGTTCTCCCCATCTAGTTAACACATCCATCACCTCACATATTGATCTTTTTTTTCTTTGGTGAAAACACTTAAGTTCTACTCTCTTAACATATTTCAGTTACACAATACAATGTTACCAACTACAGTCACTGTGTTTTACATCAGATCCTCAGGTGTCATTCATCTTATAGCTGAATGTTTGTACCCTTTGACCGACATCTCCCCAACTCCCCCACCCCCAGCCTCTGGCAACCACTCTTCTATCTGGGTTCTATAAGTTTGATTTTTTTTTTTTTTTTTTAGATTCCACAGATACATGACATCATACAGCATTTGTCTTTCTCAGTTTGACTTATCTCATTTAGCATACATAATACCCTCAACATGTCTATCTGTGTGGTCACAAATGGGAGATTTCCTTCTTCTCACGGCTAATATTCCATTGTGTGTGTGTATGTGTATATTAGAACTTCTTTATCCATTCATCCCTTGATGGACACTCATGTGGGAATATTTTTTAAACCACCACAACTGCAGAAAATAAAAATGTAAGCAAGCACGATTTCTAAACAAAAGGTGGGGGATTTGCAGCATGTTTTCCACGTGGCAGAGATGCAACCTATTTCTTAGAAGAAGCACATAGACCTTAGTGACCCTCGCTTAACAATACTGATAGACAATAGCCAAGAACTATTAGTCTTATCTGCTTTCCGAGAAAACAGTTGCATATCCCACGTGGGAATCTTTTTCAAGGGTCTCCCATAACAGATTGTTGTAGGGATTAGTTGGGATGATGGATGTAGTGCCAGAACCCTAAAAAGTGTTCACTGAATGGTAGCTATTACTATCTTCTCACCAAACCTTATTGACTCCACCTCTGAAATCTTGGACATCTCTTCATCTTACTTACTAACCCACTTGTCCTTGACTTCATCTGCACTACCACAGACAATCCTTCCTTCCCTCCTGTCCTTGGCCTCCTCTACATCCTCTTTGCTTTACAGAAGAGGTCAATTTTACTTTAAATCCTAATTATAGCTTAGGTTTTATAGAAGCTCCATTTATTCACTGAACTTGACACCACTCAGTGAAACTCTGAGCCAATTTGACTGAGGGCGTGGGAAGTGGTTAAGGAGAAAACACGGAAAAATATTATCTAGCCATTGTGGAAATTTTTAATTGTTCTGGCATGGTTTTATGCAGAATGGAGAGAGGGCAACTGATGTTAAAAATGAGCTTCCCTCTCAACTTTAAAAAGACACCATTTTCTGGCTCGATGAAACATTGTCATTCCATCTGTGGTAATATTTTCATAGGTCATTGAGTTTGTAGTTCACCGTCTAGTTCTGAGTCTAGCAGTGACATCTGCTTGAGTATTCTATCAATTAAATTGATGATTTCCTTCCCTGCAAGAATTTTTAAGTTTAAGTCAGAACTCCTGGGTGATCTGTTGGGTTCATATCAGAGGTAATGTAGCTCTTTAATGTGCATGCATTTGGATGACAGAATTTTGTGTAAATGTTGAGTGTCAAGATTCTTTGTTGGTGTATTTTTTGTGTATGGCATACACAGAATGTTTCGTTAGTGAGATAAAACATCGGTTGGCCTTCAAGGAACCATTGCTCCTTTAACTCAAATCCCTTTCTGCTGGCCGGCTTCTTGACTGCTTCTCTAAGGGATTAATGATTACTAGCTGCCAACCCAGGCTCTTCCAAATCCATAGGTCTTCCTTCCTGGGTCATGCCATGATTTCTGCTGTGCTGTATTTCAACCTTTATCTTCTCTTGAATTTATGGTGACCTACTTTAAAAATGCATGTCACCAATAATTGCAGAGTATTCTTCTATGCCAAACAGAGGCAGTTGGCCCTGTAGTTAACAGCACAGTCTCTGGAACCATTAAATGGCTCTACCTAATGCTTAAGTGTCAAAACATCATAATGCTACCCCCTAGCCATGATGTCTTGGGCAATATAACTTCTTTGTCTCTTGATCTCCTCATCTTAAAATTAAAGATGATAATCACCATAGGTTTACTTTAACGTTTGAATAGTTAATATATATGAAACACTTAAAACAGTCCCAGGCACACTGAATACTATGTAAGGTGCTATTATCACTATCATCTAAAGGATATGGATCATGATGACTGTGGACTCTGGTGGATTCAAGAGAATGTTTATTGAGTAGACTCTTACAAATGATCATTTTTATTTGTTATATCCAAATTAATTTTGGCAAACTAAACTGTGGAAATGGCACTAGTTTAGAGAGAAGCTTTAAATTCTATTACAAAGAAGGTCCTGCTCTGATTTTTAATTACAGAACAGGGACATAAGATTGTCTGCTGTGATGTGAAGGTTTATAGAAAACTAGAAAAGTAGTTCACTATTCTTTGGGGTAACAGTCTGAGCCGGAATAACCTTATTCGAATGCTGCTTCTTCTGCAAACAGAGGATTCAAATGCCCCCACTTTGGACGGGCAGACTTTACTGGGCAGAATTTGTGCCACACCAGTTTGTAGTTGGTTGGCTTCTCTTTTGTATCTGCTTCTCCACTCCATGTATTGTGGCCTTTCGCTTCAGCACCACTGTCCAGCCCAGTGACCTGTGGCTACAGTAAGGGGACTTCATTCCCCTGCAATACCTATTCAATATGATGCTTGCAGCTGGTGTGAGAAAAGACTGGTTGGGAGAATTTTCCTTAAAATGTGACTTGATTATGTGAGACCACTGAAGGATTATTGAACTTCTCTTCAGTCTATTCAGTATAAATATAATCCCCTATATTCCAGAAACGCAGTATGTAGCTCCAAAGTTACCAGCACAAGCTAACCTAGTTTTTTTCTGCCTATTAACAAAAAGGACACACTTTCTCCCCAAAGGTGTGCCCAGCTCAAAGCTATACCTAGATACGGCATCTAATCTGCAGAAATGAGATTATGGGACCACATCAAAACCTGCTTGCTAGTTTGAGTCCACCATATCCAAGTCAGGAGGTATTCTAGCAGTGTGAACCTATTTTTAGTCTCGTTCTATTGTGATCTCATCCTGATTGCCTGCTTACTTTCATGTTATCTGCTTACTAGATGATAAAAGTTAGTTATCACCAATAATTAATTATACCAGTGGCCCCAACTTGGCTGTGTATCAGAAAATATGGGAAGCTTAAAAAATTAGAATCCAAGATGCACAGCAGACCTGTTTCAATATTCAGAGCTAGGATTCAGCAAGTTGTATGGTTAACAAACAGCTCAGGTAACTTCTCTAGAGCCATTTTATGAACTGGTTTGGGGAACAGCTGCCTTAAAAATTTATAGAAGCAAATTAAAATTTTAAAGTATCAAAACTGTACTAACAACCCTCTTTTTAAAAAAACAATACAAAGAAAAGAAATAATGACTTCAGTCTTCAGAGATTTCATTGGTTACCCAGGAAAAATATACTAGCCTTTACTCTGTTCATAATCACAAGACTATGGTTGATTTTTATGACCTCTACCAATTTAATGTCTGTGCCTTCAGCCAAATTGCCTTTCCTGGCAGGATAATTCCAACTTTTATTGCCCCATTACTATCACTCCTGATTAGGCAATGCAGATGCAGAAGCTGAAGCCAAGGTCATATCACTGGTAAATGATGGGGGTGGACTAATAACTCAACCATTGGCCCTCATGCCAGACCCTGAACCAGCTAACTCTGCTGGTTGGACATGCAGATGTGTCTAAGGGAGCTAAGACACAAAACTTCCAGGCATGCAGTCCGAACTCTTTTACCAAGGTTACCTTTGTCAAACAAAGTATGACAACATGTATCACTTCTCTTTGGCTCCCATGTGTCAAGGTGGAATTCAAGAGAAATTCAGATTTAGCACCCTTTGGTGGCAATTTTAGGAATATGCTAAAGATATCCACAAAGGGAGAGTACTATACATTCTTATGGAATATCTTATTCCATATTTGCCCCTGTGCATAAAGGAACTCTGTGAAGTCACGTATTCTTCATAGTTGGGGTCAAGAGCTAAGAACTACTGACTTTAAACGGCAGAAAATCAATCCATTTTGAAGAATGGCTGTTGGTAATAAACAGATTTCAAATAACCTCATTAGAGAGTAATTGTGAGTCATATGGGTTTCCAAACCTGGTTTTAAGGCTTTGAAACAAAGACAAACCAACTGGCACTTGGGCAAGGGGTATTTTATTCTATTTACTTCAAATTGGAGCTAATGACCTGGAAAATTGAAATGAATCTAAGAGGTTTCTTGAACTATGGTCAGGCCCATTTAGAGAAATGTTATATATCTCTCTGTAAATGGTCATATTACTCTCTGTAAATTACATATGGTTTAAGTTCCCAGGGTGGGAACAGGAAAAAAGGTGGCCAGACAGGAAGCACATGTAAATTTTGTGGGTGAGACTCAGGTTAGTTCCAGCTTACTGAGATTGACTATAAAGAGGAAGGGACTTCTTTTTCAGATGCTAAGGTTGCTCTGGACTTACAGAATAACTGGTTCCAAAACATAGGACATAAACTCCCCTCTCTTTAAGATAAAAGCCTTCTATACTTCAAAGCCAAGACCCATTTCCCAAGGGTAAAGTAATTTTGGTAGGAAAGTGAAATGATGTGCTGTCTGGCTGGGTCTGAGCTAACCCCAGGCAGGCTTTGTTGCTTTGGAAGAGTTGCTCACTGAGACCACTTCCAGGGATTCCTTTATTCATGTGAAAACTGAAAAGTACCTTTCTCCCCAGAGGACCAGCCCCTGATGCCTTCTTAGTATTTGCATATGGCTTTGAGGGCAGGACAGGACAATCTTCTTCACTGTGTCCCTGGAGGCTTGCACAGTGCCCAGGATATAATTCCCAATTCACTGAGATCCCCCCACCAAGGAACTCAACTCTTGACCAGTTCTCACTACTGTTTCTTATCCTTTTCCCATTGACTATGACCTCTGAAATTCAGAAGAAAGACTGTTGTGAAACCACACACGTGGGTGTCAGCCCTCCTCTTACTCTTCACACAAGAGATCGAACACATGTATCACATGGATCACCGGATGGCCGGCGACTCACCGGGGGGAAAGGCTGACCGGTGGGGCTAGGTGATATTACCGCGTGAATGGGCTTGTCCATGAAGGAGGGTTCCAAGCGATGAGGGCGCAGCACAGCGTGTTCACCTTCCCTGAGAGCTGCTAGAGCCGTCACTCATCAGAGGAGGAGGGGACGCGCTCCTTCTTGCAGGTACCGTGCTTGGCTCGGTGCCGCTGGAGGTGATTGGACCTGGTGAAGGCCTGGCCGCAGTCCTCGCACTGGTAGGGCCTCTCGCCGTTGTGCACCCGGATGTGCTGGGCCAGCTCCGACGCGATTCGGAAGGCCCTGCCGCACTCCGCGCAGAGGAAGCCCTTCTCGCCGGAGTGGATCTGCTGGTGCCGCTTCAGGGTGGAGGAGCGGGCAAAGGCCTGGCCGCACTGGGCGCAAGGAAAGGGCCTCTCCCCCGTGTGGATGCGCTGGTGGCGCACGAGGCGCGAGGGCTGCGCGAAGGCCACGCCGCAGTCGGCGCACTTGAAAGGCCTCTGGCCGGTGTGCAGCGTCTGGTGCTCGATCAGGTTGGAGGATTTGGTGAAGCACTTGCCGCAGGTGGGGCAGGGGAAGGGCCGCTCGCCCGAATGCACACGCTGGTGCTCCATCATTCGGCTGGCCACGGCGAACTCCCTGTCGCAAGCGGGGCAGCGGAAGGGCTTCTCGCCCAGGTGCGTGCGCTGGTGGCGCAGAAGCGACAGCGGCTTGTTGAAGGTCAGACCGCACTCGGCGCACGGGAAGGGCTTGTTGTTGCTGTGCATGTTGCGCTGGTGTTTGCGCAGGTCGGAGGAGCGCACGAAGGCCTTCCCGCAGTCCGGGCACGGGTAGGGTTTCTCGCCCGTGTGGGTGCGGATGTGCTTGCGGTGGTCCGAGGACCAAGTGTAGGCCTTGTCGCAGAAGGGGCACTGGTAGGGCCGCTCGCCCGTGTGCAGCCGCCGGTGCTGCTGGAGCGTGCCCCGGTGGGAGTAGGCCTTCCCGCACAGCTCACAAGCGTAAGGCTTGGTGCCTCGCGGCTGCGAGGGACTCAGAGGGCTGCTGGCTTTCTGGAAGGCCCTTCCTCCCCGTAGGCGCTTGTAGGGAGGCGCCTCCTCTTGCCCACCCTCGCGCGCACCCTCCGGCTTCTGGCCCTTCCTGCCGGCCCGCGCCTTGGCCAGCACCGCTGCGGCCAGGCTGGCTGCGGGCGCAGACCCCCGGGCCGCGGTGCACGTCTCCTGCGTGGGGAGGGCCCAGCTGCCCCCGGGCTTGGGGAAACACATGAGAGAGGAGTTGTCTGGGGACGTGTCTACACCTCTCTGTGCACAGAAATCTCTTCCCGTCTCAGGGAAGCTGGACGGGACCCCCAAGGCAGCGGCCAGGTTTGCCCTGGAGTCTCCATCATCTTCGGCAGGTAGTGATTCCCTAAGCGGTTGCGTCCGACCTAACAACTTGTGTGAGAGGTCGCCAGGGACGGTCCCCGGAGCTGTGCCTCGTCCAGGGGAGTCCTGGGTCTGGGTGATCTTGGACTCATCTCTTCCCCAGCTGGCCTTCATACCAGGCATCACCGTCGGTTCCTTCCCCACGCCGCCGGCACTAAAGGAGCTGGAGAATTTCTCTTCCTCGCTGGGCCGATGATGCCATGGCAAGTCAGGACTGTCTTCAGTCACCTGGGAGCTGCTTCTTGGACAGGCCTGGGTATCAGGGTCCCCAGTGCTCCCTTTGTCTCCTGCCTCCCCACCATCTTCATCCTCTCTCTCGAAGCTCATGCTCAGGATCTGGGGGTCATGAGCTTCCTCGCTCAAGCTGCAGAGGGGAGACACCTTGCCCCACCTTTCCTGGAGGTCCACCTGTGTCATGACTTTCAGGCACTTCTATTCCTGCTCCTCCTAGACAGAATCTTTGCTTGGCTCAGGATACCTGCACAAAGGAAGGTATTTTTTTTGTTTGTTTAATATATCTTTTGTTTTTCTGGATTCTTACAGAAACATTTTTTATTATTGAATCATAGTTGGCATACAATGTTATATTTACGTATTTTTAATTTAGGTAAATCATACACACATGTATGTATATACGTATACACACATTTATCGTGTGTTTCTTTCTTTCTTTCCTTTTTTTTTTTACAAAGGTAGTGTTTTCACTTACCTTCAGTTTAAATGTTTAACTTTTCCCCAAGTGTGCCATATTTATCCCACGGTATTTCTGGCAAACCCCACAGGTCCCCAGCTGTGCATGTACCCTGATTTGAGAAGCATAGACTTAGGGTTTGACAGCAAGGCATGAGACAAGGAAGCCATTGAGTTTTATTTTCTACGTGATTTTATTTTAGCTTGAAGACACCGAGAGAGCCTGCTAGGGTTGGCTAATAAGGGCTGTTTGTGTGAGCGATACGTTTTACGGGAGTCGCTGGAGTAGAGGCAGGCTCCTGCAGGCCTGGGGGGTGAGGGGCAGTTTCTGACCAGAGGGCTGAGTTTGCTTTTGTCCAGAGGGAACCTTCTGGGAATCTCAGAGGGGGTAATGCTATAGTTTCACTTTCTGGGCAGACATTATGAGCCAGGTAAAATGCTGAGCGCCTCACAAGCAGGATTTCATTTCTTCTTCCTAGCAACCTTTAAGAGAGATGCTGTTACTATTTTATTATTCTTTCCGTTTCGCAGACCAGGATAGCGAGGTCTAATGGGGTTTCCTACCTGCCCAAGGCCACACTGCCCAGGGACAGCAGCCCTGATGCTTCTCTTTCACTCCGAGGCCCCGATGTTAAACCCAGAGCTGTAGGTACTACCTCCCAGACGTGGCCGCCAGACGGAGGCCTGCCCTGGGGCTGGGCCCAGCCCCAGAGCAGCCCCAGCATCCTGGGGGGAGAGCCACTGCCTTCTGCAGGCATCAAAGCCCCTTGTGTTTTCTGGGCCAAGGAGCCTTGGCTACGGGGCCTCACCACCGGGCTCCTCCCTGCTCTTTTTGACCCAAATTGCCCTCCGCAGAGAAAGAGGCCAGGACACACGCTGTGGAGACTGTTGCCTGGGGTGGTCAGGAGTATTAGTCACTGAGTGTTTACTTTCAGAAAGCTCCTTCTTTCCTCCTCCGCCCACCCTCCACTGTCTCCGGCAGAATAAGAGGGGCCATCTCTGGACTTGGAGGCTCCGATGCACTCCCCATCGGGCAGGAGGCGTTCTATCACCCGCCAGCAAGGGGTAGTCATTCATTCAACAGATATGTACCAAACCCTCAAAATCATAGGCTTGTGCATCAACAAGTGTCTCAGCCTTGTTTTCTTCATCGGGAAGATGGAAGATAATACGGCTGCTGTATGGTCTGTGTGAAGCTCTTGCACATGGCTGGCATTCAGTGACTAGTTCGTTGTCCCCTCTGCTGTCAGCTCCTCTGGCCCCCAGCAGGACTTCTGGGAAGTGTCCAGATGGACAGTTGAAGCAGTTTGGTGGTCAAGGTGCACTTAATAAAGCCATATCCTGGCCCCACCTCACCAAACTGCCCTGCCCCCAGCTCTTACCTGATCATAAACCCAGTTATTGTGTGTGTGTGTGTGTGTATGTGTGTGTAGGAGGGGAGCAATGGGGGGGAATCCTCACTTTGTACGTGGGAACAGAAGCCACAGATGGTAGGAGGGCATAATGCCACAGTGGCTGGGGTCCAGTGTCTTAAGTCCCTTTGTGGCCTCAAGCCCAGGGACCACTCCCTCCCTCTGACCTCCCTCTCTATCCCCATAACAGGTCAGAGTGTGGCTGGCATAGCCTTGGGCAGGAGACCAGGCTTGATGTATTTTCAGCACACTGGTTCTTAGAAGAGTGGCTGCGTGCGTGTGTGTCTGTCTGGTTAACAGAAGGGACACCGTGCTGGCCAGCTTCACATGGTTTCCTCAGGCCAGCATGCCTGATCAGGGACTGTGGTCCACCAGCATGGACAGCAAAGGGATGCTGGATTCCTTGGGCTTCTTTCTTTCTCTGGGACAACACTCTGCGCATGTTCAGACGGAACTGCCTGCAGACCACTCACTTCGCCGACCCCCACCCCCCTCCAGCACACGGACCCAACTTTACATACATGTCTCATTCCCCCTCCTCTGGGCCGCCGGTGAGCCTCCTCCGGGCAGCACGCCGCACTCTGCCGGCTCATAGCTTCGCAGAAGCCTGACAGAAGATTGTCTTTTCAGATGGGAAATCCCTCCCCTGTCTAAAGCCACAGCCCTAGAGAGTATATCCTGCTTTCTTCCGCCTGGAGCTGCCAGAGGTTCTCTCTTGACCACCGACAAGACCAAGGGGAAGGCAGGGGCTCAGGGTAGGATCTTCTGACCGAGTCTACACCAGTAGTCCTGGTCTGGAAGAGCCCTGTGCCATGGTGTGGCTGGAGCTTCTGCTCTCCAGATACGCTGACCCCCAGACGCCGTCAGAGCACAGCCCTTTCCTGGAACTTCCACCACCCTTACCAGCCAGGAGTGGCCCACACGCAGCCTCCAGCTTACTCACCTCGTACAGGGACACCTTGCAGAATCCTGGCCTGAGGGCTTGTTCCAGCTCCAGCCCCTGCCCCTCTTCCTGCTTTCCTTCCACAGATTGTTCTAGGTCCATCCCAGGGCAGCCCCCTCCCACCTTCTCCTCTGCCTTTAGGCCTTGCTCTCTACCTTTGGCTCTGACACAAATAGAGGCTTACCTGGGAAATGCAGACAGCTGCGCCGGTCCCCCACCCCGGCTTCTGTCACACGTGGCCTCTCAGCCCCTGGAACCCGAGTTTGGTACAAATCAGCAGAGGTGGTGTCTCTGTCCCTCACGCTTTTGTGTCCAGTCCAGCAGCTGCAGAGAGAGCTTCAGGAGGTGGGGCCAGTGTAATACACTCGACCTTCCTGACTGCATCCCAGAGAGCAGCCTGGGAAATAGAGCGGGGCTGCCCTCTCTCACTGCCTGAATGATCCTGCCTTCCCTCTGCTCCCGCCTCCCCTCCTGCCAGAGCCTCCCTCCCACCCCCCTCCTCCCTCAGAAAGGTTGCTCAGTCCTCCTGCAGGTGGCCCTTCCCTCCTGCTCACTCTCATTGCTTCTTCCCAGCAGAGCAAGCAGTCCCTCCTTCAGTCCTGCCCCGATATGTCCGTAGGCCACTGTCACATGCGAGCTTCCTAGGGAAGCATGCTTTTTCCCTCCCTGGCAGGCAGGACAGGGTAAACTATATTCCTACCTCCCCCTTTCTGGTGCCCACCTTTTGTAGAGCTGGGGTTTGAGCAGGGATGTTCCCAGAATTTTCTGAAGTACTCATTGGCTCAAAGATTCCCATAGCAATTTCATGGGGGGTGGGCTGTGGGGAGATTGTTTTATCTCCTTATTCATATGGATGCTAGGCCTGTCTGGGACCTGTCTTCATCTTTCAGCATCGGTTCCCATGCAGGTTCATTATGAAGAAAAGGATTGGCCCAGGATATGAGACTCACTGTGTCCGGAACTTATACCCACTCAAGTCTAATGTTATACCCACTCAAGTCTTTATTAAGGTGAAAGCTCGGGGCTTAAAATAGGAGATGGGACTATGGTACTTGTGATATCCCTGGGTGGCCAAAAAGTACACCACTTGACAGCAGGGTTCTGGGACTGGCCTTGAATCTTACCACTCACTAGCTGTGTGACTTTGAGTGAGTTACCTAACCACTCTGTGCCTTAGCTCCTCATCTGTAAAATGAGAATCCCCATTTGATGGCACCAAACGATGGCATCCCCATCATGGGGGTCCTGCAAGATCAAAGATGAGAATGCATGTAAGGAGCTTAGCTCAGTGTCTGACACATAGTTATGCCCAGAAAAGTCAGCTGCCCTCATTGTTACGACTAATGCTGTTGGTGTTTCCAGGGAAGACATGGCTCATGGCGCTCCTTTTATATCCCCATGGCCTTGTCAGGGCTTCAACTCTGACAGCAGGTCCTGACACCTAACACATTTTTCTGAACTGCAGTTTTCAGAGTATGATCCAGAAATGCAGGCCTATCTGTGCCTTGGAGTTTTATAGCTGTGGCTTCGGAGGCAGGAGGCAGACAGCAGAGATGCCTCTAGGTCTTTGAGTCTGGAAGTCTAGAACAGTCTGAAAGTCTAGAACTGAAAGCCAAATCCTCATGTCCATAGAACCCCTGAAGTAAAGTGCAGAATGCTACAGATATGTGGATACGTACTGTTCGGGCAAGAAGATAACTAGCAATCGCACATTTCTGAAAGGGCCATGATCCAAAAAAGGTTGAGAACCATTGGTGTTAGTGGGGGTGGTGGAGGAGGGTAAAATAGGCCCTTAAAATAAAATATCTCCCATAGCAACTTATCAGATGGTGTTGCCACCAACCCACATCCCAACACTGTTGCTCAAAATTTCCCAAGTGACCATATTGTTCAGGCCTGGGCTTCAGACACCCTTTGGCAAGGAAGAAGCTACATTCCTCGGGAAGGGCCGGTGGAGGTGAGAGCTGGGGCTGGGGTCAGCCTGCGTGTGTCCCTCCCCACTCCCAGCTTCACTGCTATGGACGATGTACATTCACCGAGTTTTTCCTCATGTGAATGCCATGCTAACACAGCGCACGTGGTGTCTCCATTAGTCCTCACCACATTCTGAGGGAGTGGCTCCCCTTTGCAGACTGAGGATACCAAGGCACAGACAGCTTTGTATGTGCTCTACATAGCGGAGCTGTGATTCGATTCTGAGCTACCAGGGTCACATTCTTAACCACTACCGCACAAGGGGCCCACACATTGTCCCTTCGGAGCCTGTGCGTTTGCCCTTTGCCCGGCTGCACCCTTGTTTCCTCCTGAAGACTCTTACTTCCTCCACCCCAAGGCTGTGTGACCTGGGAATGTGCGGTCACTGCAGTCACTCCCTCAGAAGACCTCTTCCCTCAAAATAGCTGCCCAAGGAGATAATGGTTCCATCGAATGCCTACCTATCGGTGTCCAGCGTGGACAGCCTGTTTCTCATCATGCTTTACTTCTAGATTCTGTGACAACGAATGAATTACCATATGCCATGGGACTTCCATGTTAACTTGCCCACTTTGTCTCCTCCTTGGTTTTCAAGGCACACTGGTGTTACCGTCTTCCTGGCACCGGCTAGACCACCTAGCAATGAATGGGGTAAAGAATGGCCTGGATGCTGCCTACACAGAGAAATAATGTCTTCCTGAGTCACCTACCCTGAGATGTCCCCTTAGCCATCCTAAAAATCCCACTTTGAGGTGTCGTGCACCTTTTCTGTATATGAGACTTCACTGTCCTGCTGAGTTGCACCCAGGAGGCTGATCCGGTCTCAGAACTGCATTCTGGGTCTTGCTCAGATTGCTGGTCAACCTGCTGCTCAGACCCCTCTTGTTTCCTGGGTGCCTCCTACTTCTGACAGCACAAGCACATTCATCATCTCATCCAGCCTTCCCAACAGTCACTGGAAGGACCACCAGGCATTGGAGTTAAAGGACTTTCCCCTAGGACCACATCTTCCCCCCGCAAACACACCTTTCAAAGAACATTTGGAATTTATATCATTCTGCTCAATCCCTTAGGTGCAGAAACAAGGGACATTGTTTTTATTTATTTGTTATTATTTGCAAATCTGCCTTCAAAATCTGGCATTTTCCTGGAGCTGCCCTGACTGGCAGTAGTAAAAATAAGGGTCCTCCTGCTTGCTTGTCTGGGAAGGGAACAAAGCAGAGATGGAGAGAGAAATGCAAGGCAGTGAGGAGAGGAGAAGGCACTTGGCCTCCACTAGGCACCATGTAGGGGCCCAGCGGTGCCTGTGAACTGCATGGCTGGCTGGGGGGAACTGAGTGATATGGGTGGAAACCAGGTCTGACCCTCCACCCTGGGACCCTCCACCTTGCTGAGGTGGTGAACGATGGCTGCGTCTGGACATTGGGTCAGATAGTGATTCTGAGAGGACCTGAGATAATTCCCAAGTTCTGTACATGAGACTCTCAAGCTTGGACCCACCCCCCTGCAGGCCTCCTCATGCTCTGCAGCCAGCTGTCGCCAACCCGCTTTCTTGCAGCACAATGGAGACTTCAGTTATTTATTTAAAGGTATTTATTTATTTCTTTATTTGAGAGAGAGAGAGAGCGCGTGGGTGGGGAGGAGCAGAGGGAGAGGGAGAGAGAGAATCTCAAGCAGACTCTGTGCTGAGCATGGAGCCTGATATGGGGCCTTGATTCCACGACCCATGAGATCATGACCTGAGCCGAAACCAAGAGTCGAATGTCCAAACGACTGAGCCACCCAGGTGCCCCCACAATGGAGACTTTAAATATTGTTGTTTTTCCCCCAGCCATCAAACTGTTGAGCAAGGGTATATGAGTGACAAGCAGAACTATAGGTGGGATAGGAACTTGGTACATGATCTTAGGTTAGACACGTTTGACTTTAAATCCCAGCTCTATTTGTTGGATGACCTTAATGAATTTCCTTAACTTCTCTGAGTCTCAGGCTGTCTGTCTGTGGAATGAGAATAAGAATACCATCATTGACAGGCTTGTTGTGAAAATACCCTGAAACAGTATTTTTAAAGAATTTAGTCCAGTGTCAGCCATATGGTGGTTTTTCAACAAATTGTATTATTATTTTTTTATCCTAGAACCCGTGGAACTTCGATGGTGTCTTTATCCCATCCCTGTTCCTCCAGATTGATTTTCCTTAATCACGTGCCACCAGAAAGCCACCATTTTTCTGGCTAGTCTCCTTATCCCAAACATTCCCACTGAGAGGCTGGTCAAGCAGGTGTCTTGGAGGACTACGATATCCCCAGCACAGGGATGTCATAAGCCTGAGCTCTTCATAAGCCTGTGATATACTCAATACATGTAATCAATGACAGGGGTGGGAGGTTCATGCTCCAGACAGGATGACAAGACACGGTGATGACTCCAAATGCCAGTAGTTCCCACACTTCCTGCCCAACAGCATCAGGTGGACACCACCACCCTTGGCTGACAACACCACTTGCCCCCGGTGAAGGATGCACAGCGTAGTGATGGAGCATGCAGGCTTTGGAGTCAGGCTGCGTGGGTTAGTTCATCTTGCTTCTGCCACCTGCTGCATGACTGTGGGCAAGTTACTTAACATTTCTTTGTCTCGTCTCTTGAACTGTAAATTAAGGTTAATAACAGTTATCGACCTTACGGAGTTATGGGGATTAAATGAGATGATGTGCCTAGCAGAGTGTAAGCACTCAACCCATATTAGATAATCATAACATAATTTGGGGAGGGGGGAACTAGCCTCTGCTATAGTCTAGACATTGGTAAGCAGTGGAGAACCCCACCTTTGGTCTCCGCCAGAACTCTCTCCTCCGGCTCTCCTGAGGCCTTACCCTATGGATGAGCTGTAAGAAGCAGAACCTCTTCGGTGACTCTCCAAGAACGCCAGCCCCCTCCTAGTTCTTGGAGGCCCACATTGTGCTGTGGTGGCCTTCCCAGATGAGCACACAAGCCCCAAGCCCATGCTGTAGGAGGACGAGATCCTAGCAGCAGGATGGGGATCTCTGAGGGTCCTGGAGCCCTCTGGGTACCACAGACCAAACACTCAAACACTTACTCTCTCTTGACATAGTAACACATTTTCTTTGCCCTGGGGATAACATACCCTTCCGGGTCACAGGGACTCCCACCCTCTACCTCAACCTTGGGACCATGTGGAAGACAAAGAAAGAACACCACAGACAGGACTTCTAGGAATCTCCTATGCTTTAAGTTTGCCTCCTGTCCTTACTGGTCCTTCGAGGCTCTGAGACAGCCAGTCTGGGGAGGCTAGCAGCGAAAACACTGCGTGTCTTTAGTTAATTAACAAACTGAAATAGAACGTTCTGCCATCGTGTATCAGTGGGAATCCTTTTGACTACAGATCCCCAGCCCTGGGGCATGATGAAGCTGTTGGAAATGGACAAGAAGTCATCAGGTCTCAGAATTTTGAATGAAAAGATCTTAGAAATGATCGAATGCAGCCCCTCTGTTTTGCAGTTGCTGAGATACAAGCATTCACTTAGTTGTTCCGTCTTTCATTTATTCATTCATCAAACACTGGTGGAGCATCACTTGTCTGTTTTCAAACTGCGGGACAAAAACCTGTGAATAGGACAGTGAGTCACAATCAACCTTCTTGTTTGAATAGAATAGAGTAGGACAGAATAGAATAGAGTAGAACCTATCAGAATATCTCACACAGAGTAAGAAAAAGTTGTTTCAAGGTTTGTTTGTTTTTTTTAATTTTAGTTTTATATACGTATATATGTGCAGGGTTGCAATGAAAACTGTGTTTCTTACTCTGGTTTGCTTCGATTCTTGGTCAAAAACATTTGAAAAACACTGTACTTTGTACCAGTCTGGCTGTGCATAAAAATAACGGGGGGGGGGGGGGCTGGCTAAATATGATGATTCCAGGGCCACACTCCCAGAGATGGTTCAGATCCAGGAGGATCCTGGAGTCTGCATTGCGACAAGCCCAGGCACCATCCTGAGGCATGAGTCCCAGCTACACCGACAAGCACCGCTCTGGCCAGGTCCTGCCCTGCGGGGTTTCACGGGGCTTGGCGGCGTGCTGGAGCGCTCAGAGCCACCAGACAGATCCCCCCTTGAGCCGGATGCTACTGGTGATGCTGCGGGTTTGCAAGGAGGAGGCGGGATTGCCTTTGCCTGGGCCTTGGGGACGTCTTTCCAAAAGAAATGCCTTTTGAGTTGGGCTTTGAAGGATGAGTTTGAGTTTACCAAGAAAAGAAGGGGACGGAAGGGGCCTCACTACCGTCAGGAATTTCACAGCGTACTCCTCCTGGCCCGCTTTCCCGGGGTGGGGGGTGGGGGGGGGGCTCAGCCCTCACTCCGCGCCTCTGCCCAGGGATGAGCCTCCCGGCTCTCTGGCTCCGCCTCTGGCTCGCTTGCACATTGCCGGTGGGATTGCGGCTTCTGCCGCAGCTGCTGCGGAGCTCCGAGCTCCCCTGTCCTCCTAGGCCACACCACCTACAGTCGCTGGCCACGGTACAAGGGGCCTTTTCTTTCCAAGGCCCCCACCAAACACACATGCTTTTCCTCGCAGCTGTCCAGCTCGGCTGCCTGAACACAGAGGTAATTCACAGGAGAGGCGTTTGAGGTTTCCATGAAAACATACCTCCCCTTTGCTTTTTCAACTGCTGCACTGAGCATAGCTGGACAGAACCTCTCTTCTTAATGCTCTGGCCCTGGGTGTGAAGCCGCGACTCTGGAAAGAAATTCCGTTTAGGGTCCTTGGAATGCAACATTACCCCGACCGCATGGATTCTCCTGGCCAAACTGAGGAGTGATCTTGCCCCCGCCCCCAGCAGCGGAAAGACCCTGAAAACCTCTGGCAAATTGAACCAGAGGGTGTGGGTGGAGGATGGAGATAGAGACACACAAACAAAATTGTAATGATTACAAAACATAAAGACAACTTTCGCACAGTTTCATGTCATTACATTTGAAAACAATGAGGCAAATGGTGTCCTTAGGTAAAATGAATAAAGTTAAAATCTTGTATTCAGAATAAAAAATATCAACAGTCTGCCAACGGCTGTGCCCCATGAGGAGAAAATGTCTCCCTGGACTCCAGTCCTCGGCTTTGCAGAAACAGACCTGATTTTGACAGGGCACCCCAAGGTGATGGGGCTAGTGGGGGGTCACAGCAGAGGCATGATGATCCCAGACAGGGCTGCTGTGGAGAAGAGAACCCAGAGTGTCCTGATTCAGGTCTTCAGCCAAGTTTCTCCATCCAGGAGGAGCCGGAAGGGAAGGGAGGAGGAGGATGGCAGAAATTCTCTGCACAAAGGTATATATCATTCTTCACCTGGAGAAACAGGGCAGCGGTGAGCATTCCAGGTGAGAGAACAGTACATGCAAAGACCAGATACTGGTCTCATATAATGCCAGGCTTGGCTGAGGGGAAGCAAAGAAGCTGGTGTAGCTGAGGGTGGGGCAGAAGGAATGGCCAGAGAAGTAGGAAGGGGTGGGTTGTGTAGGGCCTTGAGGATTGTGGAAGGACCTGGCTTCCTTTGGAATAAAAATTAGAACTCTTCAGAAGGTTTTGGGTAGACAGGGGGCATTAATTCATTAATCTGCAAATAATTAGTACCTACTATGTGCCAATGCCTGTTTTTGGCTTTAGAGTTTTTTTTCAGTGAGCAAAACAGAAACAAAGTCAAGCCGCAAGAAACTCATACTAGCATGAAAGGTCTATATTATAAAAGAAGAAAGGTCTCAAATGATGACCTCAGTTTCCCCCTCAAGAAACCAGAAAAAGATAAAAGTAAATCCAAAGTAGAATAAAGAGAATGATAAAGATCAGAGCAGAAATAAATAAGAGAGAAAATAAATACAATAGGAAAAAAACTAGTGAAACCAAAAGCTGGCTCTTTGAGAAGATCAATAAAATTGATAATCCTCTAGTCAGACCGATCAGGAAAAAAAAAAAGAGAGAGAGAGAGAGAAAACAACTACTAATATCAGGAATGGGAGCTATGGCATCTCTACAGATATTAAAAGGATAATAAGGGAATATTAGAAACAGCTTTATCCCAATAAATTTGGCAGGTTAGAATAGAAAAATTCCTTGAAACCCACTATCAAAGTTTAGTCAAGAAGAAATAGATAATGTGAATAGCCCTGTATCTACTAAAGAAATTGAATTTGTAGGTAAAAATGAGCACACGAATAAAGCTCCATGTCCAGAAGCCATCTTTCTACCTCCTCCCCACTTGGTTGCCAGGTGCAGGAAGCTCTGGGAGGGGCATGGTCCTGGACAGGTATCTTTAATGGTAAATTCTATGAGAATATTTCACTGATGGGATATTGTGAGGTGACACATGCAAAGTGCCTCGCATCTCCCTAAAATCCCTCCTTGCTCTCCATATTTGTTGACGTTCCCTTTGCAGGTCTCTGCCCCGTAACAGGTTGCAAGTGCCTTCAGAGCAGGGAGCACATAGGATTCCTAGCCAGGTCCCCAGTGTCTGACCACAAAGGAGAAACAGTATCCTGAGCAAAGGGCCTGATGCCAAAATACTGTATCTTATCTAGCAACAAGTGAGGTCAGGATGCAGGTGTCTCGTCTACACCTGACCTAGCACACACAAGGGAACACGTCTGCATGTCTACCTCCTCTACCTTTTTTTTTTTTTTTAATCACTATTACCCTTCCTCCACTCACCCAGACTGAAAATCTAGGAGTCAAACCCAACTTACCCACACTCTACACATCTCATTAGTCACTAACTCCTGTATCAGATTCCTTTCCCTTTCCTCAATTTCTAACATACAAGCCTTCATCAAAGGCAAAAGCTTCTAACTCATTCCCTCAAAGTGATTCATTTGTTCATTTAATAAATATCGACTAATTTGTAATCATGTGATGTTGTCCATCAAATATTTCCAGTTTCCCCCTTGGTAGCATATGGTAGGATTTTATTTCCTGGCCCCTTGTGGTTAGTCAGGACCACGTGATTACTTTGGGCCAATGAGGTGTGGGTGTCTTTCAGACAAGGCGTGCATTTTTCTCACCAAGACTCAAAGCTCCCTCCTCCCTCTCATTTGGTAACCAGCAACATTCGAGATGGTGGGAGCTCCATCATCCAGTAACGCGGATCCCTGAGTGGCTGTGGTGAGTAGAGCCTCTGGGCAGAACCACATGCAGCATGGGAGAGAAATAAATTTTTCTTTTTCACCTTAAACCCCCAACCTCAAAAATAAACTTAATAAATAAGCAAATTATAGGGTCTGTTAGATGTTGATAAGCCTTATGGGAAACATTGAACAGTGGCAAGGGGCTTGGAAGGGAGGGGGTGGGGATTGCAATTTGAATTGCATGGCTGAGCTAGCTCTCATTAAGGAGATCACTTTTGTGCAAAATCCAGAAAGGGGGCAAGACAGCAAGATGTACAGATGTCTGGGACAAGGCAGGAGAGGGAAGAACCAGAGCAAAGCCTCTGAGGTGGGGACGTGCCTGGCATGTGGGGGGAAAGGAGGCCTGGGTGGATGATAGAGTGAGCCAGGGGGAGAGAAGAAGGAGATGAGGTCGTGGACAGATTGTGTAAGGTCTTGCACGTCATTTTATGCAGTTTGGCTTTTGTTGTGAGTAATGCGTTAACCAGAGCGGTCTGACTGCTCTTTTAAGAAAGCTGATGGGAACAACAGCAGACTAGGGAAGAAGAGTTAGGAGGCTTTGCAGTAATCTGGTGGTTGGGACTAGAGTGGCCACAAATGGTGAGAAATGGTCAAATTCCAGATCGGCCTTGAAGTTAGAATTAACATGATTTGGTTATCAATGGGATGTGGAAGCAAGAGAAAGAGAGGCATCAAGGACAACCCTAAGATTCAGGGCCCAACCAACTGGAAGAGTGGTGTTGCCCTTAACTGAGATGGAGAAGACACAGGAATAAATTTTAGGAGAAAAGATCAAGGAGTTTAGGCTTGGACAATGCCTAGAGATAATTGATGATTGATAGATAAGAGATCATTGATACCGGTACTGGATTGGATATAGGCATCTGATTTCAAGAGAGAGATCTTGGTAGAACATAAAATTTAAAGGGTTATCAATGTATGGGTTGCATTTAAAGCCACGTGATTATATGAGTCGCCAAGAGGGTATAGTACACAGTGAAGGGAAGAGATCCAAGGACTGAGTCTGCGAAGTGGGGAGATGAGAGCACCCAGCGGAGGAAATGAAAAGCAGAGAACACAGGGACTTGAAGAGAAACCAGAAGGATGTGATGTTCTGAAGAAATGGTTCAAGGAGAAGGAAGTGATCCATTATGTCAAATGCTGCTGAGAGCTCACTTTAAATGAGGACTATGAGTTTACCATTTGATTTAGCCACATGGGTCTCAACAGTTTTGACTGCAGAGGATTTCAGAGGAGAGAGGAATTGTAGCCAATAAGTATCGACAGTTCAAGGAGTTTCACTGTAAGAGAGCTGAGAATGGGAAGAGTTAGTTTGGGAGTGACCCCAGAGAGAAGGAAACATTGACGAGGCAGGAGTGGAGGGCGTTGCTGGGGTGATGTCCTTGAGAAAGTGAGAGGAGAGGAGATCCAGTGCATGAGCGAGGGTTGGCCTCTGCACAGGCAGCTCATCCCCAGGAGCAGGGGAAAGTTAGAGGACAAGGACACAGACACAGGTGTGGGGGGGGGCTGCAGAGGTGGGAGCTTGAGGCAGTGCTCTTTCTAGGGCTGCTTTTTCTCGATGCAATAGGAAGCAAGGTCTTGGTGGAGATGGCAGGTGGGGCAGGAGGTGTGGGGGCCTGCAGAGAGTGCACGGGTCTGTGATTGCCAGGCAGCTATAATAGGCCCACCAGAGGTTAGCGGTCACGAGTCAGGAAGAGTGTGTTCTTTCCTGCTGCTGTGGTCCGCTGTGTGGGCACAGGCATGGAGTTAAGCAAACTAGAGTTGTGCCAAACATAACAGTAAAGCAAAAGAGGGGTATTGGAGAAGAGGGCGTATGAAAAAAGAAGTGATTAAAGTGATAAACCATGGAATGTGAACCAAGGAGGGTGGGGAGAGAGGACTCGAGGGGAGTGGGGCGTGAGTTAAAGGTGATTGAGGCAGCCATTCACTTTGAGAAGGATTGCGGGTGATGGCATTTCAGGAGCCCTGAGCTGGGAAGTTGGGAGGTGCTGGTCAGAGAGGGAGATGCACCGAACTGAGATTCTGGAAAGGATAGAGTTATTATCCATGTCAGGCACTTGAGTATTTGAGATAGGGTGGGGACAAAATCGCTGGGGGAGAGGCGCCCAGGGAACTGAGAAGCCAGCTACCTGGAGGGGTGGTCCCAAGAGTGATGACAGATGGTGTTGGTGGGAGTGACAGCGAGCCAGGTGCTAAGAGCCATAGAAGGAATGAAGGGTAGTCATCCGGGGTTTGTGGGAGACTGGACCAATGAGGGGTGGTGGACGCTGCAGGCTGATGACTTGATCTTCAAACCTGGGAAGTTTTAAGGAAGAATGGCTTGAAACAGCAAGAAGGAAAGAGGAAGACGCCTGCCCCACCCAGTGGTAGGAGGGATGTGGCTGAGAAAAATAAGCACCACTGGAGAAGGCTGAGGGAACTATTCTTGGAAGAGAACCTGTGTTCAGTGAGAGCAAAAAGGAAAGAGGATGTGGTGGATATAGGATAATATTTCTATCCAGCTTAACACATTTCAGTGACTTCCCACAACTCTTAGAACCTAGCAGACCAAATTCCATGCCACCTGCCCACTCCCTCTCTACATCCCAGCCACAGCGTCCTTAGCATGTTTCTTAGACCTGCCACATTCTTTCCAACCCCAGGGCCTTTGCATTTGCTGCCATGCTTTCTCTTCTTGAAATTACACTCCAAACTTTTAGGTCTCATGTTGAGAGCATTTCCTCTAAGAAACCTTGCTGAATACCCTCTTTAAAATCAGGGTGCTGTGCTGGTATCTTAGAAGCCATTGTGATCCACACACAGTTTCTGTCCTCAAGGAGTCCAAAGCGTGGTGAGACAGATGGAGAAGTGGGCAGGTAGAGAGTGTGCTCAGGGCCAGGATAGGGCACACCCAGATGTGGGAGCACACAAGAGAAACTAACTCAGCTGTGGTGGTGGAAGTGGGGATTCAGAAAAAGGCTAAATGGAGGCCCAAGGGACAAGCAGGGTCTGTGGGACATGTAAGGAGTTTGGGCTCTATCCTGGGGGAAATGGGGGACCACTGAGAAGTATATACTTTAGAAGATATATACTTCTTTCACTGAAGGATTACGAGCAGGAGCAGAACATGGTCAAATTTGGCCTCCATTGTGTTTGGCCCCAGAATGAGCACAGAGGTGGCATTCGGGGGCCAGAGGACCACAACCTTCTGGAGCACAAAATGAGGCCTGGTGCCATCTGGGGGGAAACATTTGGCTAGGAACCATAGAACCGCCAGAGCTACAGAATGTCCTGGACCATTGGCCTCCCACCCACCACCCAGACAGTTTATTAACCAGCTATAATAGGTACACCTTCTCCATTTTATTCCAATGCCACATCCTGACCTTCTTTGTACCTATGACCACTATGCATCTGCTGGACCCCGGGTGTGCAAGAGCATGGAGTTCCTGTGTTTTCTCACTGTGGTCTGAACTTGTGTTTCTCATAGGGCTGAGGGGTCTGGTGTCGGGCATTTATTAACGGCAGTTACCATGGAACCAGTGGGGGCTCGTAGGTCTGCTGGCTCAGGGATGCTTCTCCGCCATTCTCAGAACCTGGAAATTCTTTGTGATGCTGGAAATGCAGTGGGTCAGGGCATGATGCAGCCATTTCCCTCCGGGCCTGGATACTTCAGTGGGGGCGCTGCAGGACCAGGTTGGGGATGGCGACCTGGAGCCCTCTCTCCACACTGGCCAGGAGAACTCTAGTGGGGAGAAGGCTGCTCTGCCTCCTGCCTTCCCCGCTCACGTAGCTGAGTCCCTCCAACCTAGACCTGACCCCTGTATTGTCACAACAAACCTAGAGACCTCTAAAACCCAGAATCTAATTTTAGCAACTGAGAAAACCTGTCTCCCTTTCTCTTCATCTCTAAACCTGCCCGGAAATTGAGGGGAAATGTTTTCATTTCCATCACTTTGGGGCATCAAAGAGGTGTATTAAAAATAAAATAACGTTTCTATATCCAAATAGCCAGACTATCCTATCTTGCTGGTGTTTTTGCCTGGAATCTCCTTTTTCATTTTTCACCAGGCTGACTCCCGCTTACCCTTGAGGACTCAGCTCAGACATCACGTCGGAGAGGGAGTATCCGTCTTCATGAATCACCCCGTCTGCAAAAGGCCCTGCATTCATTTCTTCTGTGTGGCCAGCCCACACCTGGCTCATATCAAGTGTGTGCTAATCTGAATGGAATTGGGGGCAAGATACCAGATTAACAGGATCTGCCTTTGACTAGTGGCTGCCCAGGGAAGATGGGCTTAAATGAGAAACGACAGAAGAGGTGCAAGATTGGGGGATACTGCAGTTCTCAGAGTAGGCCATTCAGAGGCAGAACAAGAGGGAAGGCCAGGCCACTTGGCTTCTCCCCTCTGCTTACACCAGGCATCCAGAGAATGGGAGATGTTTCTAGAACTGACCAGCAGGTGGCAGCATTGCCCCTTGAATGAGGGATGGCCTTCCCGCAGAATAAGCAAAAGGTTCTTTCTTGCTCTGGGAGGCACTCCACAGGAGGCCAATCTCAGAGTGACTTGAGGCACAGAGGAGGCCAGGATGCCAACTGCTCTACACACAAGAGATCTGTAACCATTTGTGGATCTAATTTTTTATAACTCTAAGCCTTCTTCTAGGGGTGTTGCATGCTTGTTAAATGAAAATGAATGAATGAATGAATGAATGACTCACAGGCTTCACTGGGACCACTGAATCAGAATCTCCTGGATAGTAAACTGGGAATTCCCATGTGGTTTTGATGGAGGCAGGCCAAATTCTCATTTGTGTGATTAGACCCCATGGCTAGCCTTTCAGTCATTGAAGTTGACCTAATCCATTAGGAAAACCCAGTACCTCTGGGCCCACCGCCCACGCCTCTGCCCCAGGACAGAACATCAACTGGGAGGGCTGAGCAGGGTGCCTACAGGGGTCCAGCAGGAGGTGGCAGCCAGGCACAGCCTCTAGGCTCCCCAGGGGCGCTCTCCTCTCTCCTTGTTCTTCCTCAGCCTTGGCAGATCTGCAGCCCCGACACAGCCCACCCCCACCGCCCTCCGAGCTTTAAACCAACTGCAGGGCTGGTTGACCAGCCTGCAGAAGCAAACAGGACAGCCGAGGGGCGCTTAGTGGCCAATTCTATCACCTCTCAGGCAGGCCGTATTTTCAGTAGTACCTCCTGAACCCGAGGCCCGTGAAGAGCATCCTGGTGTTGATTGAGGACATGGGTTAGCAGGGCTGCCCACACATGGAAAATCTGGGCCAGGGTGGCTGACTTGGGGTTTTAACAGTAGGTGACCACATGGTTGTTTCTACTTCTTCCTGCAGCCTCTCTGAGTCACCGCCCACCAATGGCCTTGGGCAGAAAGCTGCCAAAGTGGGTAAAGCCTGGAAGAGTGGAGCCCAGGCTCTGAGCCAACTAGAAGGGCCTGGTTGGGTCCCATCCTGGTGGTTCCCCACATATCCAGCCACCTTTTCCTGTCTTCATGCCTTTGTCCATCTTGGTCTTCTACCCCAAAGTCTTTTTCTAGACTGACCGCTGCCATCCAAATCCTCTGTGTTTCAAAAAGTCACTCTTCAGGATGTGAGCGCCAGGGTTGATTCGGCTGATCTGGCTGGCTAGGCGGGTGTCCCCTTCCTCCCTCACCGCTCCATGTGCGTCCCTCCCGAAGCTGCGCGCTCAGTCGAAGAGGACGACCTTCCCTGATAGAGGACCGTTCTTTGGTCAAGGGTATACGAGTAGCTGCGCTCCCCTGCTAGAACCTCCAAACAAGCTCTCAAAAAGTCACTCTTCAGATGCCACCTGTGAGGCCCATAGCATTTGCTCTGAATCTCTGTCATGGACCCATGTGAGATGGTTGTTTCTATCTATGTATGTCTTCTCGACTGCATCGGAAGCAACTGTGAGGGATGGGGCCACCATGTTATACCTGCCCCCTGGCCCCTAGTGCAAGGTCTTGTGTGGGCGTGACAAGAGGAGGCACACAGGAAGTGGCGAAGGAAGACACACGAGAGGTGTGGTTGTTAAATATTGTGAATCCAGAAGGTGAAAGGAGGAGATGGTGGCAAGTTGCAGTTGACGGGAGGGCTTTGTCATGGAGTAGAAGACAATCTGGGCCCTGAAGCCTGGTTTAGACGATCAGGTGGAAAGTCACCAGCATGTTCTCAGAGCTTTCTTCTTAAGTAAAGTCAGTGCTGAGAGATTCTGAGTCGGATAAAAGTGGCTCATGGGTGGGGCAGGCCAATCATGATCAGCTGTCAATCGTGTTGATCCGTTTGGTCTGTCCCCAGTAGAACCTTCTGGAGTGTGTGGATCAACCAGGGAGTGAGTACATGGACAGCAAGGCCTTGGCTTCTCCCCTAGACCCAGTTCACCCCAAGAAGGGAGCATCAAGCACAAGGCCAGAGAGAGGGCTAGAGGCAGCAATGCCGTCAGAGTAGGTATGGCACCCCCAAACTCAGTCCCTGGGCTTGAGGCAGAGTTATGATGTGGTCGATGCCTGACCAGTCCAGCAAAGTCCCATCCTAAAATCAAAGAGGGAATGGCTCGAGAGGTGGAATCCGTGTCTTCCCAGCACCTCAGAGGGGCACCTTCTGGCCTGGAGCCTGAGGACTCCTGCACTCGCATGAACCTCCCTACCTTCTCCTCCTCTACCCCCTAAGGTAAATGTTGCCAGACTTTGGGCTATGACCAGCTTCTCCTCTTAACTGAAAAAGTAGGGTGTTGGCCTACTGAGGGACAAGGTGTTTGAAGGAGACAACAGGTGAGATGGAGAAAGCAGAGGTGCCCACAGTGTGGGTCAAAACCTTGTTCTCTGCCTTCTCGGCTCCACCCTGGACGCATTACCCACACTTAGCATGCTTCCTTCCAAGTTTGCCTAAGACAAGGAAAGGTCCCATCAGGGAGTCCCCTCTCAGCCACTCCCTTGGCCCTGAGATTGGGTGTGGATGGCATGGACAGGAGGGAGAGCTGCTAGTTAGTGACATAGCAGCCCTCCACCCACCATGACTTGTCTGGGATACTCACCCATGTTGGCGGGGAAAAGGGCACCAAAGGATAGAGTGTGCCTTGTGTTCGTTCTCCTAGGAGAATGTGCTCTCTACTATCTGATGGCACTCTGGCCAAAAAATGTGTATCTCTCTACCTTTCCATTCTTCCTCCTTGAGGGCCTCACTGTATTATCAAGCCATATTGCTGAGTCTGAAAAGCAGACAAGTTATGTCCATGTGGGAACAGGCTCCTCCCTTGTGGCATCTCATGAGGTCTGACCACCCAGGGCAGCCCTGGCTTTGAGCCCCATAGCCCTCCTCCTCTGCTCCGGGCTGGCCTGCTGTCTCCCATGAGTCACCCAGGGAATCAGGAAGGCAACCACAGGAGAAAAACAACACCCTTGTGGCCCCAGATGGCAAGTCCCAGCCCAGGGAAGAGGATACTTGCTGAGGCATTTCTTGCAGTTTACCAAAGTGAGGCCTGAACTTGGGACAGCAGGAAGAGGCTATAGCAGAGATCCTGGGAGGGGCCTCAGGAGGAGCATCCTGGAACCTGGCGTGCGTCCTGACTTGCCATTTCTGACGACAGCACCTTCCGATGCCCTTTCATAGGGTAGGAACCAGGAAGGGCAGAGGTAATGAGATCAGGATGGTGGTCAGGTGAATTCCATGGAAGGCAGTGGTGAACCCCTCATGTTGACCAATGGCTTTTTGTAAATAAGTCACACTTCCCTCCTAGCTCATCCCAGACACACGCTCCTTCCACTGCATTCACATTGCCAATCTGGTTCTTCATTTTAAAGCATGTGATTGAGGGATCTGTCCTCTCAGTGGGGACCCCTATGTATCCAGCTCTGACAGCTAAGCACTCAGCGGACATCTTTTGAGTTAGTGAATGAACACGTAGGCCCATGCAGCACCCCACGTGGTCGGGAGTAGCTCTAATGACAGAACAGCTGCTGAATTTAGGGTGCTGATTTGGGGGGTCATACAGCCTTTGGGGCACTTCTCCAAAAGTGGGGGGAGAGACTGTGCCAGAAGGTCACATCCTCAGAGCTGCTGCCCTTACAAGAACAACAGGCTCGTCCTCAGGGTACTCTTGACTGTTGGGTGGGGGACCAGTCTGGTTAGAGTTGCACATCTGCTTCATGTTGCTTTCTCGCCTGGAGAAACAGCAAGTCTGGGTCTTACTCAGTTATGACTTCTAGCCTAGAGCCTGGCTCAGCCCAAGTACCCAGCAGATACCTGTTGGATACCTTCATATCCGGGCCTGCATGCTGTTGGCGTCCACCATTGCTGGAAGGCAGAGATGTGTGCAGTGTAATGACCCACCCCATCCCTTCCCTACACACCCCAGGACAGGAGCCCCAGTGATGGATTCTCTTCCTCCCCCAGCATCTGCCCCAGAGTATAGACATGGTTCCCCAGGCTCCTGCGGTCCTGGCAGGCCCTTCGCACACAGAGACAGTATTTGTGGGATGCTCTGATGGATGAGAGAAAGGGAGTACACATTCTATTTGACTGAGGCTTGAGGAATTCTCAGGAAAAAAAAAAATGAGCTGGCTCCTCATATTTGACCCCAAACTGCTTGGAATGTTGTATCCTCTCCTCCTCTCCCTTGGTTTCCTTTCCAACACCACAAAGATGGAATGTTGAACCCATCACATTGATCAATGCCTTTTGTCATTGAAAGAAGAAGGACCAGCCCTGTCTTGGGGCACATGTGAGAAAAACACATCCTCTCTTCTCCCCACCAGGAGTTCAGATCCCCTCAGAGAAGCCTGCTGGCTCTTCAGAGTCCAGATTCTGAACCTGGATCTTGTACTTGATACCCTGAGCCCAGCTGAAGCAGCAGGAACCACCTCTGACTTGGGAATGGACTTGTGCAAGGAAAGAGGGAATCTCCCGAGCCAGCCAGAGCAGACGCTCAGTTTTCTGCTCTATCTAGTCCTAGGTGTTTGCTTAAATGAGCACTGGCTGACAGGACTGAACCTCAGACAGCTGTCACTCCCATGCCCACCACCTCCTCGAAGCCCTGAGCTCTCGGCTGCTCACACAGCTCCCTGCAGTACAGATAAACCTAACGGAACTTCTTGGCTCGGGGAGGGGGTGGGGCATGGGCCTGATAAGCATGAATCACAAGAGAGTAGGGACCTGGGGAACTGTAACAGCCACTGGGCAGATGGTGACAGGAGAGGGGACAAAAATCACCCATAGGATCAGACCCCAAATGACATGTGAACATAGAACCCATGAAAACGCCCTGTGGAGCCCAAAGACCAGCTAGATTCCCATCTTGTCTGTCTTGGCCAGAAGCTCATTGGCCAGTCCCTTATCCCCGTAGCAAGCAGCAGACGCAGCAACAATTACAAACAAAACCAAAACCCCCATCAGCGTCAATCTTGGGGTTTGAATGTGCTGAGTGCTCAGAGGGGGTGGGGAAAAAGCAGCTTTTAGGCAGAGATCAGTCACACAGCCGCAATGACTCGCTAACCCAGGACTGTGCATCTGAGGCAGCCCACGCATGCTCGCAACTACCTTGCGAGAAACGGGCTTCCAGGCTGGTTCTGCACCTTGCAGGTGAGCAGGCGAGGGCCAGCTCTGCCCTCAAGTAGGCTGTGTCCTCCTGGCTATCTCCTATGACCTTGCCCCTCCAGGGGCAAGAAAAGGAAAGGTAAGGAGCTAAGGAAAGGTGAGGTAAGGCTGCTCAGGAAAGGTGAGAGTTTTGTTCTTGAGGATTGGAGCAGATGGTAGCCTCAGTGCAGTGACTTCTGTGGACATCAGCCCCCCGAGCAACAGTGGAGCTCGCCCTGCCTGTCCCACAATATCCCATCTACCGGCCATTGAATCCGGGCTCAGAGTTGCAGTCTACTCACTGGAGGAAGTGCCAGTAAATGCTAGGAAGAGTAACGGGCTTTTTCGTGGTTAGGCCTTGTAACAGCCCTCCGAGGGCTCCTGTTTTCCCTTTATAAATGCAGAAATTAAAACTCAGATTACTTCAGGGATTTGCCTACGATCACAAAGCTAAGTGGTAGGCACGGGTCTCCTGATTCCTGCTTCAGTGTTCCGTCACTACACAAAGCCACCTCCTTCTCTGAACCCCGGAGTGGTGCCATCTACCCTTTTGGAGGCCCTCAGCATGGGAACAAGGCGGGAGGATGGAGAAGCAAGGTGTAGTCAGTGCCTCCTGTCTGTCAGACTGTCTGTCAGACCCGGTAGAGACAGTTTCCTCCATGTGGTCTCCTTGGCGCTGGACAGCAATCGGCAATTGGCAGTGTTTCCCGGAGGCCTAACATAGTGGTCGGGAACACGGGCTCACACCAGCCTGCGGGGTTTAAATGCCCTGCACGGCCAGGGCCTACCTGTGTGATACCAGACAAAACTAGCATACTCCTCTAGCCCTCAGTCCCCTCTTCTAGAAAATGGGATTATAATAGCACCACCTGCTAGGGCTTGTTTGGGCTCTGAGTTCATCCGCGCAAAGCACTTAAACAGCGGTTAGCACTTCGTAAATGCTCTGTAAGTGTCTATTATTATTGTTAATACCAATTATGTTTGAAATTTAATATGGCTTCCAAACAGGGCAAAATCACTGACTTATTCCTATTTTATGCAGGGGAAGAAAAAAAAAAATATCTGAAGCCAAACAACCCACACCTGCTCCATCCTCAGGGTCTGGGGCCACAGCGCCTGCGCAGAGCGTCCTCTGCCGGGAGGTGCCAAGGTGCCGGGACTGGGCCTTCTAGGAGCGTTTCTCTGGCTGGGGAGCTGAGCCTGCTTTGGCCTTCTCCCCACCACCAGGCTCCGCTCTCAAACACCCATCTGTCCTGGGAACGCTCGGGCTGTCACCTCGGTATAAAGGCTGCACAAAGTACACATGCAGCCTCGCATGCGGGATGGACAGGCCTGCTTCTTGGCCCGCACCTCAGCGCCAAAGGAAAGTTTCTGACACGGCCTGGAGCCTGCTCCTGCCTCCCTGACAGGGAGGACACTGGCCTCCTTCCTGGATCTTTCACGTTCTTCTTACTCTCCGCTCTCTTAGGAGGATTTGGGTGGGCTTTCAGCCGAACCAGTGGTCTAAAGAGCTGTCTCTACCTTTCACTCTCTTTTCGCTCCTGGTGGGCAGAAAGCATGTGATGTGGACGTCGATTGTGAGGGAGCAGATGATGGTGGGTGCCGTGGAGGCAGTGGGACTGTTGGGAGAACCCACTTCCTGGTAAAGCTGGGGATGGCCGAGGACAGAAGCCGGGCTCGGGCTCAGGGCGTTTCCCAGACTGTGGACAGGAGATTTCAGGAGGCTCCTGGAAAAGCGAACGTATGATGTGTTTTGGTTAAGGTGCTCCTGGCTCTGTAGTGCACAGCTTCCCCCACCTCAGTGGTTTCCCACAGGCGAAGTTTTTTCCTGTGCCCACCAGGGCTCACCCCGGCACCCAGGCTGGCGGAGACGTTGCCCCTTTAACTTGCGGCTTCTGAGGCAGCTGGAGTGGAGACCTCCAAGCCGCAGATGGGGCAGGGGGGCTGTGGCGAGCCAGGAAGGAGGATTGGGGGCAGGGGGGTTAGCCCTGAAATCAGGATACTTCAGCCCACATGCCGTTGGCCAGGACTCCACCGCAAGGTCCTTCATCATAAGTGAGCTGGGAAACGTGGTCTCTGCTGGGAAGCCGTTCCCAGCAACAACCCCGCCCCGTGGCCTGGAAACATGAATGGGGGAATCAACCAAATGGGGATGCCAGCTGGAGGCGTTCTAGAATGAAATTCTACTAATGAGATCTCAGCTGCTCCTGAGGTGGAAGGAGAGTGGGAGGGGTCTAAAAAGGCCGCCTTAACAAACAGGGGTGAGTAAATAAATAGGCAAAAGCGGCTACCCAGGAAACTCTCAGTTGAGCTGGGTCTTAAAACAGAGCATGTACAGGGGCGCCTGGGCGGCTCAGGTCATGATCTCGGGGTCCTGGGATGGAGCCCCATGTCTGGCTCCCTGCTCAGTGGGGAGCCTGCTTCTCCTTCGCCCTCTGCCGCTCCCCCTGCTTGTGCTCTCTCTCTCAAATAAATAAATAAGATCTTAAAAAAAAAAAAGTAGATACAAAAGGTGGAAAGAGTGGCTATTGACCTCAAACAACTTAAAAATATAAAAGACAGGTAGAGAGCTGTCAGAGTAATGTCAGGAATGTTGAGCCAGGATATCTGAAAAATGTTAGCAAAGCTTTTTTAAGCTTCGAGTGGACAAAGGAGCCTTAGGTCTGTCCCTAGGGATGGATGGTGGGGTGTTACTGAATGACAGAAAAAAAACAACAAAACAGTCCCCTCAATTTCCACTTTGCGTCCAACTTCTTTGTGGAAGTGAATGATTTTAAGTCCAAAAAGAGAAGACATTGAAGTCCCCAATGAATGAAGAATGTGCAAGAGGGAAACTCACCCTTCAAGTTAGTTGACACATCCTAGCCCAAATGAATTCCATTCCCGAATTCTGAAAAGAATTTCAAGAAGGGATTAATGTAGATGTAGAGTAATAGTCAACAACACGGGCCTTAAAGCTAGACTCTCTGCGTTTGAAACTTGGCTCAGTCACTTGCTACCTGTGTGACCTTGGGGAAATTACCTGATCAGTCTGTGTCTTAGCTTTTCCGCCTGTTAAATGAGTAAAATAATAACAGCTACTTCATAGGACTGTTGGGGGGTTTAAATCAGATTCAATCTATTCTTCGCACTCAGCCTGGCACCTATTAAGTGTTTAATAGCTATTAGCTGATGCTGTTGCTGCTATTACATAGCTGATCTGATGTTGGTCTATCAAACATCATGACAATCAGAGAAAAGTCTAGAAGACAAAATAAACAAATATATTCCAATTTTGAAAATAGAAGAAGTGAATAAAAGAAGTGAATTTTCTCAATGCTGTCCATGCCAGGCAAAATTTTGAACTATGCAGCTTTTCAGCAAATATTATTACATACCTACCACGTGCCAGGCTCTGTGCTGGGCCCTGGGAAAAGAAGAGGGGCCAAAATAAACAGAAATCCGTGACTTTTTTGGGGTAGTTATTCTATCGGGGGAAATATGTAATTTTACATATATGAATACATGTTGGTTGCTGATTAGCGGTATGGAGAAAAACAAAGCTGGGCAAGAAGATACACAGTAGTAGAGGGAGGAGGTTTCGGTTTTGAAGAGGGGAGTCAGGTAAGGTCTTTGACACAAGAAGAGCTTTTAGGAAAACCTGAAGACATGTGACTCTCTAGAGAAGGAACTGCAGGTGCAAAGAGGCCAGCAGGGAAATGCGCCTGCTGTGTTCCTGACGCAGCTTAGAGTCCTACGTGGCTGTGTGAGGGGGGTGGGGGTATGGGGAACTAATGGTAGAGGATGAGGTCAGAGAGATAACAGGAGGCCAGGCTGGGCAGACTCTGTAGGCCCTTGTAAGGACCAGGAATGTTACCTAGAGAGATGGCAGCCATTGACCAGGAGAGTGACACTCTCTGATTTATATTTATATTCTAAAAGTTCACATCATGGTGTAAAGGAAAGGAGGCTACCCGGGAAGCAGGGAGGCCCATTACGAGGTTCTTGTAATGATCTGTGTAGCAAACTGTGGCAATGATGGCTTAATCAAAGGTGTTGAGACATGGTTTAAGAAGTCATCAAATTCTGGAGAGAAATAATTGGATTTTGCTAATAGATTAAGTGAGCATGAGAGAAGAGAGGACTCAGGCTCATTCCAAGGATTTTGGCCCGACCAGGTGGAATAATGGGGTGGCATTAGCTGAAATGGGATAACTACAGAAGTACCTGGCTTAGGGGATGGGAGATGAGGAGGAAGTTGGTTGGAGATATATTTTACATTTGAGATGCTTAGTAGGCATCCAAGAAGAGACATGTGGCAGCTAGTTGGATTCATGAGTCTGGAGATCAAGGGAGAGTCCATGGTTGGAGAGGTACCTGCCCAAGAATGTTGAAATTAACAAGGGACTAAAGTAACTGGAAAAGAGAAGGAGTCCAAGGACTGAGCTGGAGTGGATCCCAATGTGGAGATGCGGAGAAGGGGAGGAGGAAGCAGCCCAGGAAGACTAAAATGGAGCAGCCAGCAAGGTCGGAGGACAACCAGGAGAAGGTCCCGGGGGCCAGTGAAGAGGTTTCAAGGAGGAGGGAGGGATCAGCTGTGTCAACTCCACTTGAAAGGTGAAGGAAGATAAGGACCGAGGGATGACCATTGGAACAGTTGGTTAAAAGGATCATCAGTGAATTCTTAGAAAAGAAAGTGGTGGTGATTAGGATTCAAGATTGGTTTTGTTAGATGAAGCACATTTTTTATTTATAAAATGTCCCTGGACAGTTCCATAGTTTGCCTAGATTTCAGCATGGTGTTTGGAGAAAAAAATAAAAAAAAAGATTCTTGAACATGATGGCAAAATAAGGGCTTATGACACAGTTTTAGTACTTAAGTTGATAAATGGCATATTCTCCTCTCTCTCTCCCCTCGGCCTGTTCAAAATGTTATCAAGAACTCGAATAAAAGCATTACTGCAATGGTGGTCTAATTTGCAGATGTTACAAAGCTAGGCAAGATCGAAATCTACTGACAGAACCCAGAGGGTCCCATAAAACTAGATGAACAGGTAGAGCGAACAAAATAACATTTAACAGCAATGAATGGGAATTCCTGCACTTTGGTAGCAAGACCTGAATATATAAATATCAGATGGGGGGACCAGTGTTTAGCCACAGTAAATAAGAAAATGACCTCACAATTTATGTTGACAATAAGTTCTGTGTGAAGCAGCATAGTGATATGTTACAAAAACCATTGTAATCCCAGGCAGCAATAACAGAAGAGTGGTATCTACAATAATTAATTATCTTATAGCATTCTGTGCTGCTTAATCCACACCTGCGGTAGTTTATTCCATTCTGACATCATATTTATAGAAGGTAATTGACAGAGTAGGGTGCATAGAGAGGAGAAAAACAGGACCCACAAAAACTACTGAAATCTGCTCTTTTCCGGCATTCCTGTCTTGCCTTCCCCACTGGTTCTCCACACTGCTCCCAGAGTGGTTTCCTTTGAAAATAAATAGAATCACATCACTCACTTATTTAAAGCCTTCAGTACTCTTTCTCCCGTTGCCTAAGAAATAAAACTCAAGACTTTCCATATCCTAACCTGTCTCTGTAGCGGCATATTTCTCTGCTCTCTTGGTGGGCTCAATGCTCTTCCCTGAGCTTACCAAGTTAGTTCTTGCTTAGTGCTTTTGCTCATAGATTTAGTGCCCTTCTGTGTGCTGTCCAAGCACCTATTTTTCCCCTCTGTTTTTCTTGCCTTTCCCTACTACGTCATGTTACCACTTACAGACTGAAGCTACCTGAGGGCAGGGCCGGTGTCAATTGTTTCATTCTTATTTTCCTACTTAGGGCGGATCTTGCCACAAAACAGGTGCTCAGTAAATACTGGCTAAACGAATGAATGAATGGAGGAATAAATGAATCAGTGCTCGTCCCTCTGTCTAGAATGCCCTCCCTTCCTAGTTGTCCGTGTGGTAAATTGCCTTCTTCCTCTAAAGCACCCAGCTCAGGCATCAGGCATTCTGAGAGCCCTTCCTGCTGCCGCAGACCTTTCCCTTCCCTCCACTTCCTGCAACACTTGGCACTCAGGACACTAGGCTTATTTGCCTACCTGCTTCCTCTGTCTTATTCATCTTGGTATGCCCAGTGGCTGCCCACATACTTGCGTCTGGTGTCATGTCTTGTAAGGAATGACTAAGGCAACTGAGAATGTATAGCCCAGAGAAAAGGGAAATCTGGCTCTTTTATTAGAACGAAAGAAGTAAATGGCCCTTTAGCTTGGTGTTGTGGGAGTAACTCACATCTGTGAGGGGTGAGGATGGATATCCTCTAAGGTCTCTTCCAACTCTGGGACTTTGCAGCTCTGAGCTCTGGTATTCAACGGAGTTGCCGTGTTACTTAACTGATAGTCTTGTTTCCATGCTAAGTAGCCCTGGGGAAGAGCTTGGAAGAGGTGTGGCCCCCTTTGCTACAGATGGATTGTGGATGAGAATAAATAAGATGCTCGTCCTCTGAGGCAACTTCTGAGAGGCCGTTTCTAATCTCCCCTATGCCAACAGGAAGAAGGCTTCCCTGGTGCATGAAATCCCACTGGGTTGGGGGTGAGGGGAGCCCTCTTCACACTCTGCCCCAGTAGGTTCTTGGCCCTAGCTCTCTCCAAAGCCAGTCTGATCCAGGGAGTCCTGGCCAGTGCTCCACTGCTCTGTCTCCTTGCACCTGGGATTTAGAGACTCAACCTTGTGCCAATGCCACAATTCATTCTGTTTCAGAGCAGGTCTAAATTCTTATGGCCGGTCATCAGTGCAGGCAGAGAAAACCTATGGCAAAAACCAGATGTCCCTGTGGCCATCAGCCTCATGGCCACTTCGGCCCCAGGGTATCAGTGGAAGAAGCAGTAGGAGGCCACAGAACCACTCTGCCAGCCTTCCAGCAAGAGAATAGCTTTCCAGGAAATCTGTGGGTCAGCATAGCAAGAGCCTTCCCTGGCCTCAGCTTTCAGGATAAGGTTCAGAGATTCGATAAAGGTTCAGAGGACACGCAGCTTGTCCCTTAAGGCCTGATTTCCTAGGAAATGGCTGCAGAAGATGGTTCCGTCTGCACTGAAGCTGCTTGGGTCTACTCAGGTGTCTACAGGTCTGGACTCCTGCGTGTGGAGCAAGAGCCAGACAGGCCATCAGACAGCATTTCTAGGTTTGTTTCTTGAGAGCAGGCATGATGAGATAACAGAACTCAGGTTTTCTGTTCCATTTATCTTATCAAAGGGACAGTTTGTAAGTGCCATTCTCACCATTACAACCACCTGAGAAGATACCTGACACAGTTTCAGGGTTACTCTGAAATGTTGGCCTTGCTTGACTCTCCCTACCTGTTCTCCTAACACCCTGTCTCAGCTTAATCCCATTACCAGAGTCTCAGAAAACAACTCAGCTCACAAGGAACTAGTGAAACTCTTCAACTAAATTCCCTTCTTTGTCTTTTGAGTGGAACTTGGGACCCTACTGGCCCCCCAAATTTGTAGCAGTAGCTTGCTTCTGGCCTGTCCAGCTCAGCAGCAGGTCCTGGATCCCTTGGACAAGGACTGGTCCAACCCTGCAGTGGACTGGGCTGGCACTGGCCTGTGTAAAGGCAGGGACTGGTACCGTCCCCTCTCACTTCCAGGTGGTAGCTATTTTAGGGAGAAATATTGATCGGATGGGCTATTTTTGCAAAGCAGTTGACAACAGTGTAAGCGCTTGCCTGGAAGTTCCTTGGACCTTTAAAAACAACATGTGCTTATTGGAGCAAGGCCCTGTCACGCAGGATCCATTTAATAAACATTTGGCAGATGTCTGTTGAAATTGTTCTGTCAATAAGAATTTCAAGAACACCGAGCACCAGTTCTAGACACTGAGGGAGAAAGAAAGAAGAATGGAAAGTTCCTGTCCTCAATTGTCCTGCAGTCTGGTGGTCAAAAGAAGACTTCCCTGTTTGGAGAGTGACCCACCAAATGACCATCTATATCTAGGACGCATCTGTGTATTTCAGTCCTCCTGGGTCTGAGGGCTTAGAGAGGTCCACTTTGTGCAGTGCTCCCAGTTGGCTGGGGTTCTACCCATGGTGTCCTTGGGCCATCTGCAGTAACTCTGCAGGGGCCATGATTTCATTTCATGGAAGAAGACAGCTGCATCTCCCTCCCTGGATGTTAGAGTCCAATTCTGCCTTCTCTAATTTGGCTGAAAAATAGTTTTAAATATTTGAGATGGTGTCATAGGGGAACATTACAGAGAATATGTTGGTGTTACACTAATTTTGGCAGTGAGCATGATGAAGGTAATGGAATGGGAATTGTTATAATGACTGTTTTTGATGTTTTGCAAATGAGGAAATTGTTGAGGAAAGAAGCTCGCCAAGGGTCATGTAGAGGAATGCATCGCTGGGTCTACACTAGAAAGTGCTCCTCTTTCAGATCTCTCTGCCGCCTCCACACTAGTCCATTCTGAAAATCATGGCATGGCTAGAGCAGCAGGCATGCCTCATCTCTTGGAGGGGGGGTTTCTTACCTGCCCCCAGACAGATGGGGACATCAGACCTTCAGCTCTCCACCCATGAGCAGACTGGCAGTGTGTGTGCTCTTCTTGACTGACCTCTGGGTGGTCAACCTAGTGTCTGTCAGTCATGTTTTATTTGCTCTTCCTTCTAGTTCTGGACTCCCTGGAAGAAGATAGACAAGGATCTGTGATGTTACTCTGATTGGTTTTGTTTTGTTTTGTTTGCTATTTTGCAGGATGGTATTGTTCTGGCCTTGAGTTAATCTCCCTGGTTCCTGGAACAATTTCTATATTTATGTAGATGGCCAATCTCCCCAGTCATATCCCCGGGTTCCCCTTTTCCCTAGCCCATCTTGACCATGTACAGGTGGATGCAGGCCATATGGGACAGCCTCCTTCCCCTCATCTTCACACCATGCCCCTCTTCCCAGACTTCGGCAGATTTGAAACGGAGGAATTCATGGTTGTTCTGGCCTGCAAATTCTCTGGTTGTCTTTCCTCTTTCTGAAGCTATTCACCCTGCAAGAGGCATAAATAGGCATCTCTGACGCACTTGGAGCCGCTTTTGAGCCCTTCTGTCTTACACTCCATAGGGTGAGGGAAATAGTCTCTCTGGTTGGCCATCCTAACTCCTGCACCTAGCTCAGCACAGGTAGACTCTAGGCCCTCATAACTATTTACTGAGTTAAATAATAATCTTCTCCCGCCTCTATCAAACCAGCAGAATGCCTCTTGCCTAATTCCACAGGTCCAAGAAAGTGAGGTCTAGATGCCCTCTCCTGACTCCCTTCCCCTGCCCCCCACATCCTTCCAGTCCATAAGGAATTCTTGTCTGATCTCCTTTGCATAACAAATCTCTGCTACAGGCAGAATTTCCTCTGAGGTCACAAGAAACAATTCCAATATCAGCTAAAAATAAGTTTCTGAGGCCCATTGTGATTTCAGTGTTTGCTCCTTTGGACTTGTCATTCATTTTCAGACCTGAAAATCTTATTCTTCCATCTTTTTCCAGGATTGGTATTTTTAAGGTGAATCCATTGTAGGGGTGTATGGAGTGGGAATGTGGCTTGGGGGAAGGTAATTTTAAAACGGTCACTGGCACCTCGTTGATTTTCGGATGTCTTTGATTTCTCATCTGATAGAGTTGGAGTGTTTTCCCCAAGTGTCATTATCTTCCCCAGTTCTAAACATGTCAAGTGGCTACAGGTAAAGAGCTGAGGAATGAAAGTGGGCGGGTGAATGCAGACACCCAGCCCAGCAGGTGCAGGCTGAAGCATGCCTGCTGGAGCAGGAGCAGGGGAGTGACAGCTCCCTGCAGCCCACAGCCCTGCTGTGCTGGCCACCCAATCCCATCCTTGTCCTCCCCAGGCATTGCGATGGCACGGAAGACAATGCCTCTACCACCAGCCTCTTGCTTCTCTGACGCACAAAAGAATGTCTGGCTCGATAAATATTCACCCAGTGATTATAGGATTAAGTGCAACCTGCAGGAAGGTAAGCCTTTAAACAAAGGTTTTGCTTTGTTTTTTGGAAGAAAATAAAATATAAAACAGGCATATTATCCATTAATGGGAGCTTTAGGCTTAGGGCTCCAGCAATTCAGTTATTAGCAAGGATTTCCTTTTGCGAGGAGGTAATCAAGTTCAAATGTCACACTCACATCCCTCCTCTTCACAGGCTCCACCTGATTGCAGTTGCCATGGCAATGAGATTATTGTAGGAAAGCTAGAAAATGGTGGTGCTTGTACTTGGAAAGTGAGATGTTTATGAAAATTCACATTTTCTTTCTTTTCCCCTTTTTCTCTGTGGAAAGAAAGAAGGAATGGGGGAAGAAAAGTAATCACATGTTGTTGCACATCTATTATGTGCCAGGCATAAGGCTGGATGCTTAACACATATACTGTGTTAAATATGTGTGTGTGTATAATGCCTTTTTTATTATGAACTATAACTCTCCTACCAAAGAGTGCACAAAACAAAGGTGTTCAGCCCCATGATTTCTTACAAAGCAAACATCCATGTAAAATCAAGAAATAGACATTGCCAGAACTCCAGAAGTGGGCTTTGTTGACCCTCTCAATTCTTCCTCCTCATTACTTTTATGGAAATCCCTTGGTTTGTTTTTTGTTTTTTGTTTTAGTTTTACCACCTAAGCATTGATCTCTATACATTATAGTTTAATCTTTTCTTTTTCTAACTTCATATGGATGGAATCATACAACGTGTGTTCTTTTTGTGTCTGACTTTTTTTTGCTCAATGTTATGGTCATAACCTTTATTCATATTAGTATTTGTGGCTGTAGTTGTGCATATTCACATTTTTATGCTACTTCATTGTATCAGTGGAACCCAATTTATTTACCATCCTATTATTGGTGGATTTCTGGGTTGTTTCCAGTCTGGGGTTGTTGTAAATAATGCTATGATGAATATTCTTGTCCTGTCTTTTTGTGCACATCTTCTGTGGGTATTAACTTAGGAGCAGAACTCCTAGGTCATAAGGTACTTTATGTAGATAATGCCAAACAAGGGTCCTAAGTAGCGTACCAGCACCGTATGGATTTCTGTTTCTCCACATCCTCATCAATATTTAATATTCTGTCTTTTCAATTTTAGCCATTCTGGTGGATGTATAATGGTCACTCAATGTTTATTTGTCATTTGGATATTCTCTTTTATGATGTGACCGTTCAAATCCCATTTTTCTATCAGGTTGTTTTTTCTTACTGATTTGTGATAGAGTGTCACATAATTCATATACAAATGGATGGCCTGTTATATGTATTGCAAATATACTGTGTGGCTTATCTTTTCACCCTCTTAATGGTGTCTTTCAGTGAAACAGATGTTGTTAATATGGTTTTATTTATCAATGATTTCCTTGATAGTTAGTGTTCTTTGTGTCTTGGTTAAGAAGTCTTTCCTTTATCCCAGCATCGTAATGGTATCCTATATGGTCTTTAGGAGATTTATTGTTTTACCTTTCATATTTAGAGCTAACTTACACCAGAAATTAATCTTTATGATGGTGTTAGGCAGGGGTTAAATTTTTGTTGTTGTTGTTTATATGGACATGCAAAATGTCTTAGCACATTTGTTGGAAAGACCAAACTTGCCTCAATACTCCACAGGGTCATCTTCATAATACATCAGGTGTCCATATATGGGCTTTCTCTTCATGTTCATTGGTCTGTTTCACTGTCCCTTTCCAGTTCTACAATCTAAATTTCCATAGCTTTAGCGTCTTCTTACCCAGGATAGCAGACCCTCTCACTTTGTTCTTCTTTTTCAAGAGGGTCTTTGTTGTTGTGAGTCCTTTGTATAGCCATGAAGATATTAGAATCAGCTAGTTTCTACAAAAGAAAAAAAAAAAGCTGTTGTTTATTTATTTATTTATTTTTTTGGAGGTGGGGAGATTGCTTGAATCTATAGATCAGATTTTGGGGAAATGATATCTTTATAATTTTGTTTCTAATTTCATCATGATTTCTTCTTTGAATTTTCAAACATATGAGTATTTTCTAGTTATCTCTTTGTCAGTTTTTTTCCAGAGAAACACTTTGAATTACTTAAATTGTTCAAAATTTATTGAGACTCGCCTTATGATCTAGCATATGGTCAATTTCTATGAATTTTCTTTGTGTGCTTGGAAAAAAATATATATATATATATAACCTGAAGTCTTGTGAATGCTCATTAGGTCTTGTATTGATTGTATTATCCAAATCTATATGATTTGGTTTTTGTCTGCTTCCCATAGCATTCACTTTAAGAATTATGTTTAAAGTCTTCCTGTTATCATAGTGAATTTGTTTTTCTCTCAGTTTTGCTTTGTATATTTTGAGGCTACGTTAGCACAGCCTCATACAAAATTAGAATTGTTACATTTTCATGGTGAATTCAACTTTATCATTATGAAGTGAGTATCTCTTGATTGCCAATAGTGCCTTTTGTCTTAAATTCTACTTTGTGTAGTTGATATAACTCTCTCAACTTTCTTTTAGTTATTATTTGCCTGGTATACCTTTTCTACTCTTTTGCTTTCAATCTTTCTTTATCATTATGTTTTAGATGTATGTCTATTATAAGCAGTATATGGTTACTATTTTTTTAAATCCTGTCTAGCAATCTTTTTGTGATATGTTTGGGTTTAAATCTCCCATCTTACTTAGTATTTTCTGTATCTTTCATGTATTCTGTTTCATTTTTCTTTCCTTGTTTTGGTTTCTTTTATATTGATGAGTCTTTATTATTCCATTTTCCCCATTTACTTTCTTGGAAATTGCATTAAAAATAATTCCAATACATGTTTACCATATTGATTCCTTTTTCCACAGTATATACCATTATTATTGTATGTTTTGATGTTCTGTATTTTAAACCTTCCATACTTGGTTATTGTTATTTTATATGGCTGATATTTATTTATATTTAACCACGTATTTATTCTTTCATTGCTTTTCATTCTTGATCTCCAGTTTTTCATCTGAAATCATATTCCTTTTATCTGAAGAACACTCTTTAGTATTTCCTTCAACTGTGAATGTGCTGGTGACAATTCTCTTAGTTTTTGTTTATATGTAGTTTGTATGAGACTTTTTTAAATTTTTACTATTGATGGATTTTTTTTCCTGGACATAACATTCTAGGTGGACAGCTATTTTCAAATTTCAGCCTTAAAGGTGTCATTCCACTGCTTCCTGGCTTCAGTTAGTTTGTTGAGAAGTCACTTGTAAGTCTTAGTGTTTTCTTTCATTGGGTTTGAAAAATGCTCAACCATTATCTCTTCAGATACTGTTTATGTCCTCTACTCCTTTTACTTTCCTTTTGACACTCTACCTACAAGTATATTACATCTCCTCAATGAATCATCTGTATCTCTTACTATCTTTTGCATATTTCCCATCATTTTCCTCTCCATACTCATTCTATATATCATCTTCTGACCCATCTTCCAACTCACAAATTCTCCTTTGATTGGGTCTTATTAGCCACTATAGTCATTCATTAATCTAATGCAAAATTAAAGTTTTTAATTTTGATCATTACATTTTTTAATTTTAGTATTTATTTTTGTCTCTTTTATATTGTTTCTAGATCTCTGTCTAAATCCTCAATCATTTCTTTTATTTCCTTGAAAAAATAATAGCATGTGTTATATACCTTCTGTTTGCCTATCCAGCTATATCTTCATTCTCAAGTTCAAAACTGGTCTAGTTTCTTTCCTGCGCTGTAGAGAGCTATTGGATGATATACTGGTGCAGGTTACCTCAAGGCAATCCAGCTTCAACATGCTCTGAACTGAACTTACATCTCTTCTCCCATTTCTAATTACTTTTCCTTCTCTTTGTTTACTACCTCAATTAGTGCCACTGCTTCTTCCCAATTGCCTATACTAGAATCTTAGTGATCATCCCTAATTCCATTTTACTTCCAAATCACCAGGTTTGATGAGTTTGGGTCCTAAATATTTCTCATATTTGTTCTTATCCTGGATATCTTTACTATGACTGTTTTAATGTGGGCTCTTAGAACTATTCCTCTGAGTTCTTCAGTGGCTTCTTAACTGATCTCACTTCCATTGTCTCTGAACCATCCTCCATAGAGTAATCTAACATTGGCATTTCATTGTTTAAAGCTCTCTGTGGTGGCGCCTGGATGACTCAGTTGATTAAGCCTCTGCCTTAGGCTCAGGTTGTGATCCCAGGGTCCTGGGATTGAGCCCCACATCGTAGGGGAGCTCAGCGGGGAACCTGCTTCTCCCACTCCCTCTGCTGCTCCTCCTCTCTCTCTCTCAAATAAATAAATAAATAAAATCTTAAAAACAAAAACAAAAAAGTTCTCTGTGCTTCCCTGTCATCCATAGGCAATCTAAGCTCCTTGCCACCATTTGTAAAATTCTTCATAACCTGGCCCTCGCCTACTTCTCAAGCCTCATTTCCATTGTTCCTTTTTTTAAACTTCATGGTCCAAAATTACCAAATATATTATGCTTCTGGGCATTCCTGTTATTCCTTCTCTTCCTTGCCTCATTTCTTCACCTGTTTAATTTGTACTCCTTCTTTAAGAATTGGCTTCTCTAGCTTCCCCAAGCTATTCCAAGTGGCCCTTCAGCGTGCTTCCATGGCAGAGTTCAATCATCTACTATACTGAAAGAATCTACTATACTGAAAGAATGGTGTTTATATCTCACTTTCACTGTGAGAAACTTCAAGGCACTCCAGTTAGTGGCAGTACTTACTAGATCCATAATAACCTCAATAGGCCCTCAGTTCTTCAGCTTGAAGAATTCAATTGAATAATATTCTTTAAGATTCATCAAAATCAGAATGCATATTGTCCAAGAATCTTGGTTATTGCAGTAGGTGGTTTGTTATATTGTTTCTTGAGCTCTATTATTTCTCTTAATTTTTAATACTATTAATGAACATTAATACTATATTTTCAATGTCTGCTGTATTTTCCACCTTACTAATCTCTCCTTATTTTATTATTTGAAAAGTTTATTTTTCATATAGCCCCATAGGCATATTGAGAGTGAGCTCTCACTTTCTCTTTTTAGAACCGTCACACATTTTGATGGGTTTTTTTTTTTTCATCCTCATTATGTTTCTTTGCTGTATTCCATAGCATGGAGCTCCATTTATTAATGTGTTACATTTCTTATTAGTGGGATTGGAACCTACATATCTTTATGTCTTCATTTATTACACATTTTATCATTCCCCTGATTCCTGAGAGTAAAACCCTTCTTTCAGCAGAAACAAGAAGATCCTTTGTTGATTATTCCAGTTTCTGAAGCAATAGTTATTCTTATCCTTCTTGTCACCAATTCTGGGGATCACTGTTAACCTTCTTGACTTGGTGTAAAAATCTCAGCATCTCTTGGCATCCTGACTGACAATAATGGCAGTGCCCGTTTCAGTGTCTGTCACCAGTGGTTTGAAGAGGCAACAAGATCAAGATGGTAGTGGATGATTTTTATAACTTCCTTGCCTCTATTTGGTTTCATTGCTTTATTTTCTTTTAACTTATAACCCTCAAAAGATAATAGGAAAGATCATGTGTCTGACAGTTCAGAAACTACTAACCCCGCAGATTGATGTCCACTCCATGGGTTTACTCCTTGTAGAAGATTGAACTTTCCAAAAATGACCCCAGCCATAGTTCTCACCCTACATGCTATTTCAGCACCTTGTAAGTTCCCTATCAAGTAGCAAAATCTATCTTCTCTCCCCTCAACCCTGGGTGAGTCATGTGACTACCTCGATGAGTATGACATGGTGAAAATGACACTAACTTCTGAGGTTACGTTGTAGAAGGCCAACCATAATTTGGAAACTCTGAGTTGACCTGTGAGAAGCCTAGCTACCCTGAAACTGTATGTTGGAAAGGCCATATGGAGATACCAGATGGAGATAGAGAGAGATGCCCAAGGAACCCCAGCTCTTTCAGCCCCCAGTGTTGTAGTTTCCTCACTCAAGTAACAGATGTGTGAGTGGCTAACCCTTGAGAATATCCAATTTCCATCCTTTGAGCAGCCCTAACTGACATAGGGTGGATCAAAAGGTTTCCCCCAAATCTTGCCTAAATTGCAGATAAATGAACAAAATAAATGTTATTGTTCTAAGCCACTAGGTTTTGGAGGGGTTTATCATATAGTAATATATAAGCAGAACACCTCTCGTCACCAAATTTCAGACATAGAGCTCTGGTTTGAGGCTTTTTTATCAAAAGGTGGAAATGTGAGATTCTAGATGTGCCCTTGGATGGCAGAGAGGAATGGCAAGTCAGAAGGCTTTAAACTCTTTGTGTTGAGGTTTCTGTGTGAGAATAACACAGGAGATGCTTTTTTAGAGCCCTTTGGAGGGTGGAGAAAGAAAGAGGAATTAAAGTGGACCAGAAGGAAGAGAAGCATGTGACAAGCTATTCCTGATTCCTCCATACCAGATGGCAAGAGACCACCATTCCTTTCCTGTGTCGGTTGTATTATCACAGTCCCAATTCTCCAACAAAGTGTTCACTGATATATAGAAGAATATATAGAAATATAGAAATATAGAAGAATAGAGAGCTTTATGATTCTTCCTATAGAGAGCGAAGACCCGTCCCTCTTTTCTCATTTGCCACTTCCTAACCTAGGGCATCAGGCCTCAGTAATTAAAAGAAAGGTGGGTGACTGTCCATGGTGCTGGCCTGGGATTACTGTGTCTTTTGAATGCCTCCTGCTTTTGACAAGCTTTGTACCTTCATAGGAACTCACATCTAAGGATCCGCCATTTACAATGACAAAGGCATCCTAGGTCCTTAGATGATCTAGGGTTTGTCACTAGGTTTCATATATTTGTTGTAGGATGTGATATAAAGAAAAATAAAAAATGAAAACCACTATTTGTTCATTTCTTTATTTTAGTACCATAGAGGTGTGTGTGTGTGTTTGTGTGTGTGTTTTGTATGTGTATTTATTCTTCTCAAAAAGCAAAGACTAAAAAAGCCTTCCTAGAGGGTTTTGAGGAATTTTACTCATTGACAACGTAGCATTCCTTATACTGGATTCTCAAGTATGCTTATCAGAATTTTCTTCTGTGTGTTCCATTGAATATTTTTGTTCACTGTTACTGGATGTGGGCATAGGCATTCCATGTGCCACTATCCTGGAAAGGGAAGGCTGGGAACACTTGGGTTAGGGAACAGGACCAGAATCTGAGATATATACAGTTGGAGGGTCAGTTGGTCTATCTTCTTTCCTCCCTTATATCTTCTTTTCCTCTCATATCCCCTTTTTCCATGTCCTTTTATTTCTATTCAAGACCATGACCTGGGATGGAAGTGGAGGTAAAAAGAGAATGTCAATGTCAAGGTCCTGAGGGGGGCAGGATGATAGGCTTCTACCTCCCATTATGCTCCACAAGTATCCAGGTGGCAGCTGTGGTCAGATGGTGAGGGACAGCACTGCATCTGATGCCAGACCTGAGTTCAAATCTAGCCTCCAATGTTTGATTGCTATGTAACCTCAAACAAGTCATGGAGTCACTTTTTTCTCATCCGTTGAAAGATAACATTCAGAGCACTATTGTAAGGATTAAATGAGATAATGTATTAAAAAGAATTTTGAGAACTATAAACACTCTACTAATGAAAGGTTACCTTTTCTTGGTGGGGCCCCAAGGAGACATAAGAAGTGGTGAAGGGGTGAATCTAAGGGGCTAGTGAAGTCTTCAGCAATAAGGGGACAGATGAGAACAGAGAAATCCCCAAAGGGAGAGGATTCCTGGACCAGAGTCCTGTCACCTGGGTCTCATGGAGCTGAGCCGGTAGAGGGAGAGGAAAAGCTTCCTTGGAGGTGTGCATGTGTGCAAACCAAGGCAGCACACACAGCTAAGAGCTGAGAGCGGAGAGCAGTTGAATAATAGCAGCCATGTGCCCAGCACTGGCTAAGTGCCAGGCACTGTGCTGAGGCTCTACATGCTCATTTAATTCTCACAAGTCTGTAAGCCAAGTGCTGCTATTATCCTCACTTTAACGAGAGGAGAATGAGGCTCTGATAGGTACAAGAAATTTCTAAAAGTCTCACAGCCAGCAAATGGCAGAATATGGATTTAAATCTAGGCTTTTCAGACTCCAAAGCCCTAGCCAGCAAGATAGAGACAAGGTTTGCTTTTGTTTTAATGGATTTTTATAATAAGAAAGAGAGTTGGAAAACCTACTGTGAAGGAGTCACCAAAACAAAGGGTTCGAGAAACCAGAGTGAGCAAAACAGAGTGAGTGGAGAGACAAATCAGAAGGTCGGGGTGAGCGGAGGCATATGCAATCTCCCCGTGCAATGGCTCATGGTGGAGGCTGGATGCATTCAAAGGGCCATGGACAAAGCAACCTCCTGCAGCCCATTCTTATGTAAGGACCAGAATGTCTTCATCTTGGGTCCAACTGTGGCTCTTGTTCTTCTCTTTTCATTGTAATTAACAGAACAAGTGAATTGTATAGACAGCATTCACTGAAGTATGTTCCATGGAACATGACCTTTGTAGGATGTTATTGGATATGACTTAGAAAGAAGGGTCAATTAAATTCACTTCAATTTAATGCATTATTGAACACAGGACTGTGAACTACAAATTCAACCATGGGCAGTACAGGCCAAATCTCTCAGAGCTTATAGACTAATGGTCAAGTAAGTTTGGGAAGCACTATGCCAAAGTGGTATAGGGTTCCTTAGAGTAAACATTTCAGGACTTTATCATGCTAACAGGCTTTGTGACTTTCTGAGAGTGGGTTGAGTATACAAGGTTTCCCCAAATCATCTGGCCATGGAATCCTATTTTATTTGCCATAAGGTCTCTTCTTGTGGCCATGGGGCTGCTATTCTGCAGTGTGAGCTTGGGGGAGATGCGGGAGAAGACAGAGAAAGAATGACAAGCACCACTTCCATTCATTTAACCACAATATTGGTAGTGTGCCCAAAGGAAGGGTGGATAACATTTAAGCCCCAAACATGGCATCCAGGTGATGCAAGTATGGGGGAGAGTGGCTCCATTTGTGGATACCAAGTGGTGACTGCCTCTCTACGCTGAACTCTGATCAAGTCAGGGCCACCCATAAATTGCTGTAGTCGAGCCCAAGGGGGGTGAGCAATTCTCTAAGCAGGACTGAGAGGCTCACTGGGCCACTGATGTTGGAGGAGAGGGAGGCATAGGACGTGGTGACTGGGGAAGGGAAAGTCCTTTCCCCCTAGGCCATAAGAGAGAAGGGGTAGGATTCCTTGTCAGTCTTGTGGCAGGACCTAGGTGGCAGCTGTACCAACGTGGGTGGGAGGGTACAGCATGCCCAGCCTTGTGGATATAAACAGAAGCATTCACTTGAGCCAGCCATGGGGTTTTGTACGCCAGCATCAAAGTTTATCACTCAGGCAAACAAGCCAGAGGAAAAGAGCTGACAAATGGCTAGCATTTTGTTTTTCCTTCTCCAGGAAGACATTTTGGTCTTGGTTACCCTCTGGGTTTTTTCTCTCTCTCTCTGATCTCTTGCTCTCACGCAATGTTCCCTGCATAGGCGTTACATAACAGCCGGGACTGCAGGGAACACCTATACAAGAGGGCATGACAGTTAGACAATGGGCAGGCAGAGGCTGCCCTGAGAAAACGGAGTCATTCATGAGCTGTGTGAGAGGCGGCTCTGTTCCCAGCTTGGCTCACTGGTAAATGAAGTGTGCTGGAGACAAAGAAGGGAACTTTACACTTGTCCAATTTTCCCACAGTGGCAGGCTCACAGGAAAACAAGGCACTAGTTGGCTTAGAGGAGAAAAGGCAACCATATCCATAGACTTTGCTTTCTCTCCCAGATTGCTGTCTGTGCCCAAACTACAGAATAATCTCCCAGCGAGGGAACAGTGAGGCTAACTTGGGGTAAGCCTACCTGGCAGAAGCCAGAGGGTACATATGGATCCACCTTCTGCTTCTTTCTGTTTTCCTCACCACTTGATGAGTTCTAATTTCTGAATCAGCTTATATTTTACCTCTGTACTAGCTTGCCACTTTGAAGGGAAAGAATGTTGTCAGTCAAGATGATTACTCTGACACAGAAATAACAAGTTTATCTCTGAGTGCAGGGTGCTAAGCAGAATCAGGGAGCTTATTCCTCCACATAGGTGCCAGCTCACTTGTTCCTAGATGCTCTTTAGCCTGATGACAGAATGGCCATTGCTCCAGCAGGAAAATACTTACCTGCTGGTCCAAGGGCTCTTCACATAGGAATGTGCACTGCAACTGTATGTATATTGCTGCCTTGACTTATAAACCAAAAATGCTGACAATTTAACCAAAAAGTTGAGTGCCCTGTATTGTTTTATATAAGACTACATTTCATGCCAAGGAGCTACCTGTATTGTTACAAATAACCTTATATATTTTAAAATGTCCAAACCACAGCAAAGACCTACTTATCTTGGTACAAAGCTCCTATTCAACTTATCTATTTAAAGAGGTTTTGGGGGTGCCTGAGTGGCACAGTCGGTTAAGTGTCTGACTCTTGATTTTGGCTCAGGTCGTGATATCAGAGTTGTGAGATCAAGCCTCACGTTGGGCTCCACACTCAGCATGGAGTCTGCTTGAGATTCTCTCTCCCTCTGCCCCGCCCACTCACGCTCCTCTTTCTCTCTCTAAAATAGATAAATCTTTTTTTAAGAAGAATAAAGAGCTTTTGGAGTCCATTGTCAAATGATTTGACCCATGGCACAATTCCTACCACTAGAAATTCTATCAAAATCATCAGGTGCAGAGAGGATCTTGCAGTGGGTAAGTTTTAATACTGTAAGGTATAAAGATGCCTCTTTATCTACCGTGGAATGCTGTCTTCATACCCAGTAGTAGAGGATTCCAATGGATAAAGACAAGAAGAGAGGGCACCTGGGTGGCTCAGTTGGTTTAGCGACTGCCTTCGGCTCAGGTCATGATCCTGGAGTCCCGGGATCAAGTCCCGCATTGGGCTCCCTGCCCGGCAGGGAGTCTGCTTCGTCCTCTGACCCTATCCCCTCTCATGTGTTCTCTCTCTCTCATTCTCTCTCTCTCAAATAAATAAATAAAATCTTTAAAAAAAAAAAAAAGACAAGAAGAGAGTCGGGAGGTGTAAGATACTAACTGAATGATAAAAGGGCATTGATACGATCCAGTCTGGAATAAGTGTGCAAGTAAAATAGATCTGGGTGTGTCAGCTCAGCCTCATAAAGGAAGGCTCTATCCTTCTGGGCACCAAGCCTGTGATGTGAGCAGGTGTCAGCTGAAGAAGAAAAAAAGGGCTAAATGCTCTGGAATCAGACAGATGGGCCTGGATCCTAATTTCAAAACTCAGTAGCTCTGTGACCTCGAAGAAGTTACTTTAGTTTGTTTCCTCAACTGAATTAATCACAGTGGCCACCATTTGTAGGAAAATGGGCAGAGACAGACTGACCAAGGGGATGTCCTGGGGGAGTTTAAGGAAGCAGGCTGTAGGATACCCACTCTCTAAGGCCTTTCTTAGCAGAGAAGGCCCTGCTTATAGCTCTGGGCACCCTCACAAGACAGGTGACAATTTTTTGAGAAGACTCCTCACTGACCTGGGAAGACCAACATTGTTTCATGCACTGGGGCCTGAAAACCAATGCATGAAATATCTGTTGTGGTTTAATATTCCATTGGCTTTGATTATATTCTTTAAAGAGAAACCTTTAAAATTTTCTCATTTATGCTTCAAGTATAAAAATGTGACTTTTACCAAATCCATGTGCTTCTACTTCAGTTTGAGAGAAGAATCAAAGGTCTATCAGCTTGCAGATGGTCAGAGAATAGGTACTAGCCAATGTTTCTGGAGCATTTACCATGCTAGACTTGCGTTACCCCGGGTACTTGTAACAGAGTGAGGCACAGAGGGGATGAGGTGGGTTTAGTGCCCTCTCCCTGAGAATAAAGCCTAGGAGTCTAGGGGAGCATGCCTAATCAGAACAGCGGTGGCTGGGGAAGACTTTCCAGAGCAGATGATACCTAACATTCAGCTTAGTGAAAACTAGTGAACATTAGTGAATATTCAGGCAGTGAAGGATAGGGTGCATGCAGGCAGAAGGCGTAGAATGCGAGAAGGGCATGGAAGGCAAGAGAGCCTGCATGTTTGAGAAAATGCAGTAGCTCCCCATGGTTAGGGCATTGGAAGAGGTGCTGAGATGGGAGGGGGTGAGTAGGAACTGAGATGCAGACTGGGGCCAGATGTGCACAATATTCCTAGTTAGCCCAGAGGTGTCATTTCTCCCTTAACAATGCCTTCTATAGAGATATTTACTGCTCTAAACATTTACTGATATTTTCATCCTCCAAAGAGAAAGACCCTGGGTGTTCCCCTACATTTTTTCACAGCAGCAGTCCCCATGACTACCTTTTTCTTTCCAGTTTGAAGACGATTCTTTGGGCAATTAAGTTTATGCTTCTATAACTATTTATCTTCTCCCTACTGACCTTTGAATCTGATCTTTGTTAAAAAAGCTACTTTTCATAAAATTGATCTAGCTTATTCATTGACTAGTCTATTGACCGTGGGTGCTTTTCAAAAAGGCGTCGCCTTTTAAGCTTAATGATAGCTGCCATTGTTGGACTATTATTAAATGTCTGGCCCTGTGCTAAGGGTTTTTGAAATATTTGTATTCAATCCTCCTGGCAAATCAATGAGGAAGATAGTATTATTATTTCTTATGGGTGGAGAAACAAGGCTTGATAAAGTAACAGCTTATAAATGGCAGCACTGGGATCCGATCTATTTGATTCAAAAACTCTACTCACCAGTTCACTCCACTGCTATTTTAAGATACTTCTGAGAACACCTTAAAAGAAGATACATGGGAGTTGCTTTGCAGGGATAGCCACGTTCTTAGGCCAGAAAACAAATTTTTCTTTGCAGAAAGAAGGCAGCAAAGCAGTGAACATCCAGCGGATGTTCCAAGAAGTGATGGGGGAGGCCTGAGGTTGGCAAAGAACTTCTTTCCACTACATGAAAGCCTGAGTTAAGATACCTCTGAGAAATTTTAATGCCGATTTTCTGTAAAACCCCCATTCTCTAAAGTATCGATGTTAGTTAATAATAGTGTATCAATATTTCTTTGGTCATCGTAACAAATGTACCATACTCATGTAAGACGTTAGCAAAAGGGAAACTAGATGAGATGTATGCAGGAACTCTGCACTGTCTTTGCAATATTTCTGCAAATCCAAAACTGTTGTAAAAAATAAATTTTATTTTTAAAAAAGCAAAAATAACTTGTCCTGAGAAGCCTCATACATATTCCAGAAGACTTTTTACTCTTAGAAAGTTTCAGAAGTAAGTGATACACTACACATAAGATTATGGCCCAGATTAGACCGAGCAGTAATTATTAATGACTGAAGTTTAGTGGAAAAATTCCAAAATTGTACACTGGAGTGTTTGTGTGTCTCTGAATCTTATAATATGTGTGTCAGTGATTCCTGATGCTTCTTAAAAAATTTTATAGACAAAGCATGATTGATAAAAATTGTGTGTCACATACTTTTTAATTTTCTTATCCATATGTATATCTTTGGGAATTGAGCTACATGTTCCCGATCCAGCTCCCTCCGTCTATCCCGTAAGAGCTGTTGAATTGCAGTCAAACTGCCTGGGGTTGAAGATGAAGCTTCCAAAAGGCTGATCTCATGAATACAGGCCAGTTGGCCGGCTGATCCTTTTACTCCATTAGTTAGTAGGTGCATGCAAGTGTTTTCTGGTACTAACCATCCCATTTCGGGGAATGATTGGTGCAGCCTCCATGCTTTCACTGGGTTATCTGCCCTGTCCTACCAGATTAAGGAAAGCATGTTTTATGAAGAAATCAGTTCCCTTGGTCAAGATTATCCAACTTCACAATACTCTCATCCCTACTCTCCAGGTGGAGATCAGAAGGATCCAAGGACGGAGGTTTCTTGTCTGAGGTTGTACGGCCAGGCAGGAGGGCAGCAGCTGGACAGAGGGAGAAAGATGCCAGAAGAGGCTCCCTTCCCAGGGCCCCATCCCAACCACACCACTGCTCTCTTTTTTTGGATGGCAACATAGCAAGACACAACAACATGAGTTTAATTATTATCCAGAAAACCAGCAGGGGTGGATAAGCTCACTCACAGAGGCCACTGGTTTCCAGGAGCTGGGATTTTTATCCCTCCTGACTGGGAAAGTTGGGCCATGTGAAAGGAATCAAGCTTTACTGATATCAGAGGCACAGTTCATTTCCTAGCCAAAGGTCATCCTGAGCCAGAGTGAGAAGCAAAGCTTCCCTGAAGAAGAGGATTAAGACTTCAGGTTGATTCAAGGCGAGAGCAATTTATTACTTTCCCAGTGTGGTTACAGTGCAAAACTTAGTAAAAGTAGTTCTCAGGATATTGAGTTTTTCCTCTCTCCCTGCCATGGTGCTTGTGGGGTACCCCTATAAATTACTTCTCTTACCAAGATTTGGAGACCTATTGACTAGTCCTTCCATGGATTGGGATCTAGAAATGGCAATTCCTTCCTTGGTTTGAGCTTTATCAGAATGTCTATGCAAGAAATATATAGCAAGAATTTGCAACCCATCTTCCTGGAAGGAGATATCTATCAATCAAATCAGGCACCTAGGTCATCAGGAGGAGGAAAAGTTAGACAGCCACCCAGGCCCCTTGGCTTGTGAAGGGCTCCCTCCAGGGTTAACAGGGAAGGAAGGAAGTGAGGACCAGGAGAGGGGAGTGAGCCCAAGATTCCAGTTCAACTCCTCACTCGTGGAGCGATCTCACCAACAAATGAAGGGTTCTGCATTCTGGATCCACTCACTCGCCCTTTCCATGATAGAACAAGTGAGAGGAGGCCATGGTCAGCCATTCCCCAAATCCAGAATTGCGCCCCCCCCCACCCCTGGATGCCTTGCACTTTTCTAAAGTGATATAGGAAAACTAAGGAAACCAGTAGATTCCAGGAACTTACCAAGGTTTAGGCTATGACTTAAGGTCACAGAGCCTCTGAATGACCAAGCTGTATCTCTGAAAGTTTTATTTGACTCCAAAGTTCAGGCCCCTTCTACTTGAGAATTTGAGCCTGACTAAGGTGTGGTCAAGACTGCAAAAGGGAGAGGAAGAGAAGCCCAGTGTTGAATAGAGAGAAAGGTATGAACTCCTAAACATTAGTACACACTAAACAGCAGAGACCTCATTTCAGATATAATTATAACCATCCCGAAAGGTCAGAATTTACACTTAAAAGCTCCAGCGCACTTGCCATAGGAGCCATCAAGTGCTCCCAAGCCTATGGTGCAGAATTCAGCTTATTTACCCGAGTCACCGACACATCAAAGGAAAAGCTCCTCTAAGTCCATTTAGGTGAGTTAGGTCTGAGGGACTTGCCCAGAATCCCTAAATAGAAATAAGTATGGGTCATGAAGAGCAGTGTGGTCAGGCCCTTTCTGGCCATGGGGTCACCTCAGGCTCCAGGAGTTACTCGTTCAGCTCTGATATCTAAACATTCACTTTGGAGGGTGAAAAACACCCACCTCCCCAGATTGTCAAATGAAGTTTTCCAGTATAAAACGTCTTAGTCACTTGGAGTTGGACCAAAGTCAACTCCTAGTGCCGACCCACCCATTCTTCTGAACTGGCTAGGGAGGGAAAGGGGGAAATCCTTTTACAAAGCAGATGTAAAAGCAGCCCGTCTGCAGGCGAGGTGGTCCTCCCCTCCCCAGGGCGGGGCTGCTGCAGGTGAGGCAGGACCGCAGGAAAGCTGTGGGCAAGGAGCAGGTCCCGGACAGACGGTCAATGGCATCTCTGTTCGGTTCCAGGCCCGAGGGGAGCTGTGGCTTACATAAGAGTTTGGCCAGGGATGCAGCCAGGCAGAAGCACGCGGGTTTCCAGCAGTGTATAATCATCTTTGCTTTCTCTGTTTGGTCAGCAGCTTTTACGTGGTGGGGGAGGCAGTGGTACAGGAGGAGGAGCAGGATTCTGATACACTGCAATCTTCTGTTTCCTTCTACAGAGCAAACAGCCCTAAACAGATCCCCACGGCCAGGGAGTTTGCAACCACCACCCGGGTCCTCTCTGGGGGAGGAGCTGTACTGGAGCCTGGTCCTGGCCTCAGAGGGCCAGAGATTGATCTCAGGTCAGGCCCTGGCCAGGTACACAGGAGCCCGATGGGCTGACACGAGGCAGGGGCCACGGTTGCTGGCGGTGACTGACACCCTTTGCCCTCTTGACTGTGAGGGCGATGGTGTGCCCTGCTCTGATTCTGCAGGTCACTGTGTCCCATGCCATGTCCATTCCAAAAGGCAGTTTTTCAGGCTCTCTGCCTTGCTAACCAATGTCTCTCTCTCTCTCTCTCTCTATACCATCACCTCTGTGTAGGTACCAGGCTGATCATGCTAGAATCTTGGCATGTAGGAGCAACCAATGTAGGCAGTGACATTTCACTTAATAAAAACACAAATTTCCACCATCTATTGATCTTTATTTGCCTGGAGTTGGGTAGCAACTATCCCCTTTAGAATGAGCACATCCTCTCCACTGGCTATAGTCCCCACTAGTCCCTATTGTCTTTCACGCAGAGGTCTCTTCATTTACTTATTTGACTTTTTGGGTTCTTGCAGACATTTTTTAGGATAAATTCCCTGCTCTGTCTGAACTGTCATCATTTGATACTATAATCATCACTTGCCTCTCTGCTTCTCCCACTAGACTTGGGCAGGGGCCCAAACTGATCATTCATTTATTCATTCACCGACTGCCTATGGAGTGCTCACTTTGGGCAGAGTGCCAAGCGCTAGTCATTTTGTTAGGAGTATAGTATTTATTATGGGGCCCCCAGTGCCGGGCCCTGAGCACACGCTCTATATATGTGTTTAGATTGTATGAAGGCATGACTAGTTTTTCCTTGTGTAGCCTGTTGATCTTGGCAGTGTGGTTCTGTTACCAAATGTGCCCATGCTCTTAACCTTACGAGAAGATGTACTGATAGGGTACACCTTGTTCTGCAAGTAATTTGCATGAACTTGTGTAATGTCGTTGTGCTCAGATATTTCCTTGTGTTCAGATGTATTCTAATCCCCAGCTTACACCTCTGCCTCATTTTTTGCCACTCCCTACCCTAGCCAGCCACGCTGAATAGCTTGTATCATGTCTCTGTGCTCATCTCACTCCTGAGACCTCCATACCCTTGCTCCCACTGTCCCCTCAGCCTGGAATGCCCTTTACAACGTCCTTTACTTTGCCTCGTTAGCATTTCTGCTGGCCAGCTCCCAGTCATCTCCTAAGACAGCTCTGATACCACCTTCCCTTGGAGCCTCCCCTGAGCCCTCCAGGCTCGGGTAGGTGCTTCTCCTGGCTCTTCTCATTTTCTGTGTAGATCTTTTATGAGTTCATCTCCATCACCATGCTGACAGCCCCCTGAGGACAGGGACTGGGTTCTTTTCATCCTGAATTCTCAGGGTCAAGTACATAATAAGAAGTTTATATGGAGAGAGAGAGAGAACAATTCAGTCGTGCTTATAAAGGAGACCGTAGTCTGGTTCAGCGCTTGTTTTAACAGCACATCAATGCACACACACTCTCAGCTTGGACATTTCCCTGCAGAGTCCACATTCCTGGCCAAGGATCTGATGAGATTCTTTCTTTGTACAGAGCCTAGCTGTCTGTTGACATGTCATGTTCTCTCCCCATTGCAATTATTACCCATGCTCCGTGTGTTTTCTCACAGTGTTTGAGTACATGAAATTCTTTTTCTTTTCATATGAAAACAATGCCATCTGTTCACTAGATGGAAATTCTGGAAAGCTTCAGAAAAGCAGCTAGGTTTTTGCTATAGAACAGCCCCAAAATACTTTAGTGGGATCCTGGGTGGGAGGCAGATAAAGTTATGACTGGAGTGACTGAGCTCTTAGTTCTGTATGATACTTTTTCCCACGTTCTTCCATCTTGAACTTCAGGTCTTTTCTCCCATGTCTGCTTCATTGGGATCTATGCCTCAGTGAGAATTAACATTCTCCTTAACTCTCGGTCTAGCAACCCCCAGGGTGACAATAGTCCCTAGGAAGACATGGGTCAATCCTATGTATTAAACACCCACAAAGCACTTGTGCCTACTGTATACACACCTGATGACAGGCACTAGAAGACATTCACAAGGCTTACCTGGCAGGCGGGATGGAGAGGAGGCAACGTGCAAACCACAGTGGCAAGAGACAAACTGAAACAAGTGGTGTGATAAAGGTCAAGCCAATTGCTGTGGGAAAGCAGGAGGGGCAGTTAATTTTGATGTCACCTGCTGCTTTAAGACCATTCACTGGTTATCCATTGGTTTCAAAGTGACGTCCAGACACCTTTATAAGGCAGGCAAGGCCCACTGTGATCCTGATCTTGGCTACCCACCAAGGCCCTTCATCCCCCCGGCACCTCCCCTGACCCAAACTCCCACTCACTGCTCTAGCTTCTGGGATTCTCATCCCCAGTGAAGCATGCTCTTTTGCCTCTCTTGGCATCAGCAGTTTTCTTTGCCTATAATGTCCTCATCTTTTTCCACCCCAACTGTTAGATGCAACTGAAGCTCCCAGTCCCCAAAAGATCTCTCAGACTGCAGTACTTGCATTTCTTCTCTGCAGCTCTGGAGCATCCTGCACACACCTCCCTTTCCTCCATCATAGTTTTCTTTCCACCACACCGTGAGCCCTCCTAGGGACAAGGACTGATTTCCATCTCTGTAGCCTCAGAAAATAATGAAATATAAGAAACTTAATAAATATGCATTGAGTATCTGTTAAACATTAAACTTGTTGAATGCATATTATGGCAATCAGGGAGATCTTTATGTGGCAAAATCCTGAAAAATGAGTTTTACTGTAACTGATGGAGAAAGGGAAAGGATATTTCAAATTGAAAGAACAAGTTATCTGGATATATTTCAAAGGGCTCGATAAATATTTGTTGCTAGTTTGGCAGAATCTTGTAAAGTTACCCTTACCCTCTTGATCCAGCAATTTTACTCCTGAGTATTTATTTACCCAAGAGAAATAAAAACACAGATCTGCAAAAAGATTTGTACAAGAATGTTTTTGGAAGCTTTATTCATAGCAGCCCCAAACTGGAATTAGCCAAATATCCATCAATAAGAGAATAGATAAACAAATTATAGAATATTTATAGCATACTACACAGCATTGAAAAGGGAACAGACTATGAATACATGCTAAAACCTGAATTAATCTCCCAAACATGCTGAGTTTAAAAATCTGGCAGATACAGGGGCACCTGGGTGGCTCAGTCATTAAGCGTCTGCCTTCAGCTCAGGTCATGATCCCAGGGTCCTGAGATCGAGCCCCACATCGGGCTCCCTGCTCAGCGGGGAGCCTGCTTCTCCCTCTCCCACTCTCCCTGCTTGTGTTCCCTCTCTCACTGTGTCTCTCTCTCTGTCAAATAAATAAATAAAATCTTAAAAAAAAAAACTGGCAGATACAAAAGCACATACTAAATGATTGCATTTATAATGAAGTTTAAGAACAGATTGTTCACTGTAAGGAAACTTTAACTCAGCTAAAAAAAAAAAAAATCATTTCTTGAGTAGCACCTATGTCCCTGGCACTCTTTTGGGTCCTGTTCTGGTAGCATTCCCAGTGTGGTAGGGGATGTATTAGAGAACAAAACAAACAAAATTCCCAGCCCTTGGGGTGCTTATGTTCTTCCAGGCTGACTTGATGTGTTCAATGCAAAAGGACAAGTTGATATTTATCTCATCGAAGCTGTTGACTTCCTTTAAGGGCTTGTCAATGCGAGGGCTGGTGAGTGCTCAAAACTCTTAACCAGGTGATTTGGACTGTATTGCTATTTTGTTAGCAGTACTCAGAAACATTCCAATGATGTTTGCCTTACCTAGTGATAAGCAGGTGTTTACAAAGGGGATGGAGCACAAGGCTTGTTTTATCTCAGAACAGAGACATTAGGGACTGTGGGAAAGAGTGCTGTGGAAGGAGGTCCCCTTCCAGGGGCAGGCTCTGTGCTGGGAATATAATGCAGACTCCATATCAGAAGAGGCCGAGTGAAGGAGGGCCAGGGTCCAGGCAAGCAGGTAGAAGATACGGAGGGGCTGGGTGCCTCTTGGTAGTTCTCACCAGCAGCCAAAAATCAGGTATTGAAAACAGAGCCATTTAGCAAAGTGCTTTGTGACAGAAAAGCATTGTAGTAGAAAGCCAAAATTGCTCCAAAGTAGCCCCAAGAAACTAATGTAGAAGTGGCCATTTTTCATAAATGAATCCATTTGGATTGGGATGATAAAATTGATGAGTTGGTTTTTTGTTTGGTTTGGTTTGGTTTGGGCAGATGTTTAGCATAAGAAATTTGGGGATATTTTTAAAATGCGCCTATCCGTGATTTACATTACTAGTAATAATCACCATTGCAAAACATGCTAAAGGATGGTGGTTTCCAGTACTTGGACTAGAAGATGTGTCACTTAAGGAAGTTATCATGCTCATAATTTTGACAACTGGTGACTGGTGCAGAAACCAGCAGTACTACCCTAGTCTCAGGCAACAAAGGGAATGTGCCTCTGTGGGCTCATACCCAGGCCAGCCCAGGGACTGTGCTCAAATCTCTCCCAGGTCTTTACCAGCATTCCTCCCTCTGTTTATTAATGTCACTCTGGGACCAGCCCTGATGAATGGGGATAGGATGGAGAATGTGTGTTGTGGAACTCAGGACAAATCACGTACAGTTCCCAACCTCTTTCTAATTTTTATTCTCTAGCAAAGGTCAACATAGATTGGAAAATAAATGCAAGAAGGGCACCTTAGGGAGTTAAAGGAACATGACGGTGCCAGTTATATGCTGTGTAAGCTGTTGGCTTTCTATACCAACCCTTCTAACACCACATCGCCTCCTGCCTCTGTCCTGCTTAGTAATGAATACTTTAAGTGATACCATTTTTGTGGGTGATGCTGTTATTATCTAAGTTTAATTTCTAGCAACCCGACTCATTTCGGTCACCTTCTAAGTTATTTTGAGCATGATGGTTTGAAGATCTTTAACAGTCTTTGTATCTTTTCTGCTACTGAACATTGATGTGTCAGAAGTTAAGTATTTTAGGAAAACACTACTTCAGAATTTGAGAGCTCCATCATAGGAGTGGTTAATTAGTTTCAAAAATGTTCAATGTAGCTTTAAAATAGCCAAACAATATGAAATGGGTTAACTAATAGAATACCATACAAAGGGATACAAATCAGTCACTGAAATAATGCTGTAAGTAAATATTTGTTGGAATATTAAATGGAAAACAATGAGACTATTTGTACAGTGTCACTCAGAGTTGTGTGTGTGTGTGTGTCTAGAAGGAAAACGAAGCAAATTACTAACATTGGTTATTTCGAAGGGGTGAGATTACAAAGTTTTAAAATTGAAACATTTTGCTTCTCTGTATTTATTTTCTAAATTTTCTATAATGAAGATTTATTGAGTTTTATGATGAGAAAAAAGTTATTTTGGAAAAAAAAGTAACCAAATATATCTTAAAAAGTTAATAAACTTAAGGGGCGCCTGGGTGGTTCAGTCAGTTGAGCATCCGACCCTTGGTTTTGTCTCAGGTCATGATCTCATGGGTCATAAGATTGAGCCTCAAGTCAGGCTCCATGCTCAGTGGGGAGTCTGCTTGAAGATTCTCTCCCTCTACCCCTTCCCTAAATCACACATGTGCATGTGTGCGTGCACTCTCTCTCCCTCCCTCTCTCTCTCAAATAAATAAATAAATCTTTAAAAAAAGGTCAATAAGCTTTGAAAAAAATAAACGAGTGCATGATTCTTCCCATTAAAAGCATTACTAGGGACAGTCTTGATTTTATTCATTTTTGTTCTTTTTCATATTTACATTCAGCTAAGTACATGATTAAATGCACCTTTATTTTTATACCCCTATATGACCTTCTGTGTAAGGTAACTCACAATATGAAATAATTCTTTGACAGAATTGGAATTGGAGCCTTGAAGGAGGAAAATAAAGTCACTGCCAGGGAAAACATAGGCTGGCAAGTCCCTGAAGCTGCTCAGATATGGGCAAAGACATGCCTTACAGGATTTTTTTGTTATGGAGAAGTGTTGTATATGGACATTTTATTTAGCCACTGTATTTTGTAATCCAGGGTTCAAGTTAAAGATTACAAAACAGCTTCAATTTGATGCATCCCAGATGGAAAATGCTAATGTTTTTCATTCTTCTGTCCAGGTGAGGTAATTACAGTGTCTGTGCATTGAGGATTATAGGACCACTGTAATCCCACTTCCTACTCACACCTTAAAGGAACTGCTGGAAAGATCTAGAAGAATGGATGGAAAGATAGTCCAGAAGGAGAGAATAGATTGAACTTTTTCCTCTGAGATCTTCCCCTCAAGAACCCTTTAGCAAGACCCTTTTGACCCTCAGCAAAACTATATGGGAAGGCAATGTGGGCTAGTATGATTTGTTTTCCCATCTAAAAAAGAGCCAACTATTCCTCTCAATCCTTCAGTCATACAAATTATAGGAACAAAGAGAATAACACAAGTAGAAATGAGCCTGTTTTGCCATTGACGAGCCAGGCAACTCTGGGGATATCACCTCTCCTTTGCAAATCTGTCATCCAAGCCCTCTATTCCCTAGGTGGAGCTTCCGGGGACGGAGGCCACATGCTGGCCAGGGCAGCTGCCCAGCACCATTGTGATGTGATGGAGAAGCGCACTCAGATACATGATATGTAGTGTCATGAGAAGTCTGGTGCTTGTAGGACACCAACGTATTTGCAGCTTCACTGAATGGCTTTCTCCATCTTCTTTTCTCCAATGGATATGAATTTCTCTGGCCTCCGACAACAAACAGCATGGTGAAGAAGGGCAATAAACCCAAGGAAAGAAAAGAAAGAGGTCAGCAATCATGGAAGGAGGAGCCAGTGAATCACAAGGGGAATGTGAAACCTGATACCAGCTGGAAAGCAGAACATGAAACCATGTATGAGAAGTCAACTTTGTCAACCAAAGGGCACAGCATATCTGTTTTGGTTATATTAATTCTTATGCAGTTCTTTGTGATGAGAGCCTCTGCTCAGGTCTCTTAAAGAAAGTCTGGTCAGTGGTGGATTTTTAGAATATCCATGTCATGAAACTTCTCTTCAAGCTGAGAGTTATTCATAGTCCCAAAGTAGATGCCCTTCCCAATCCCGACCACACAGGTTAGCTTGAAATCTTTCTAGAAAGTGATTTCCTGGAACAAGAATGAAAGTTGACTACAAGTCCTCGGTTTGAGTCTTAACTCTGTTAATCATAGGGAAATCATTTATAGGCAGAGACTCCATTTCCTCATTTGTTAAGATGAGAGGTGAACGCCACCCTGCCTGCCTCCCCGAGTGAGCGTGCACTGAGAATCCATTGAATGAAGGTGAAGTTTGTAACACTGAAACCAGGGTCGGCATGTCCCTGTGCATCGTCCACAATGCTGTGCTCGGGGCAGGCATGCTGACAGCTTAAGTCACAACAGGGTGATTATAACAAATGTGGTGCTCCTCTCTACATCTGTCATCAAGAGATCGGGTTGCAGAACACAGATCTTGTTTCAGTACCTGTTTCTTTAACTTTCAAGGAACAGGATCCACGGCTTCCTTTCTCTGCATTAACCCCGACACCCACTAAGCTTGGGCCTCATACCCAGTGTCTTCAGCATAGGCAGCCTTCAGAGGAATCTTTGACAGCCGTTGCCAGGGCCAGTCCTGCTCCTCTTTTTCCGCCCCAGAGCATGAATACAGCAACCATAGGGGTTTCTTGTGCTTGATGCACAGTTTTCCCAGCATCCGACACTTGGGAGTCCGTGCACCAGAAGGGGCTGTTTGGGGTCTCGAGTGCTTATTAGCGTAGTAATTAGAACATTCATGGTTCTTCCTGCCAAGTGTCTGAAGACATGACATTACAATCTTTCCATTTGGCATCGGTGGCTCAGGAGGTGAGTCCTGCTGGCACATGAGGCTGGAGCGGAAGAGCTGGAGGTCACTGTGACCCCTGCTCCTAGGGCCATCACCTCCCTGTCCATGATCATCAGACTTGCATTTCCATGTGAATGAGCCAAGGGAAGAGAGTGTTTCTGAGTTTTATGGGTCTTTCATTCTTTTCTTTTCTTTAAAAAATTGGACCAGAAACCCCAGTCCTTTCAGCTTTCTTCCTCTCCCTGGAGTCCTGCTGGTGCATATTACCACTAATAGGGCTTTGGGCCCTGCCAACTCAAAATGAAGAACAGGTCCACGCTGCATCTGTGGCCTAATGAGGAGCCCTGAATGGAAATGAGAATCAAACGTGCATTGAAAATATTCAGTTCTCAGCGAGATTGTCCCTCCCCTGCCCCTTGCCATCTCAGGGTCCTGAGTCCAGTGCCAGCAGAAGGTGACCTGCCAAGCTGATACCCTGTGTAACTTGGGGAAGGGCCCTTGAATGGGATCCGAAAGCACATTCTGAACTCATTTTCTGTCTGCTCAGCAGCTACCAAAGCAGGGGCCAAAGTGCGGGGGCAAGTTGAAATGGGAACGGGGTTCACATGACTGAGCAGAATGAAAAATCTGGGGGTAGGGAGCAGAAAATCAGACATGGGGTGGCAGCCTAAAAACCCATTATTAGGAATTTCACTCTACTCTGAGTATTGATTGGGAAATTTGATCAGGGTCTTTAGTAGAAAAAGAACAGGGGAGGGGGCATAGCAGAGAAAACACGGTCCAGAGCCTGGCACTGGGACAGGTTAGCGGCAGGGACTTGAGTGAGTTCTGTCTGAGTCTCAGCTCCCTCCTGTTCTGGACTGGAGATGGCAGTACGTGCTTGACCGGCTGCCCGGGCCCATCGTGAGGACTTTGTGACAGTGGAAGGTCAGTGGAAGGGCTCCAGCAAATGGGAGGTATTGTTAGATTATTAAAGATCTTTTTAGGCAAATGAATTTGTTAGGAATCTGGAGGTAATGAAGTTAGGTAAGCTGCTAGGAAATTGGCTAGGTAGGCATGAAAGTGGGGACCCCCCAAACTGTGAGGGTTCAGCTAATAAAATTAACACTGAGTATTAAAAGACAAGTTGTTCAGGCCAAACTGAATGGAGCAATTTGACGGTAGCCAAAGTGATATCCATGCTGTTAAAGAGCATGTTGACAAAGGTGCATGGCCAGCATGAAAGCCTGGGGAGTGGGGCATGGATGGTGTGTAATCTTGAATGGTCCAGGGGAAATGGTGGTAAGACATTGCTATGTGGAGATGGGCCACGTTGGCTTCATTCCCTCTGGGCCATACAGCTAGTTCCCTTCCTTGGCTTCATGTTCACCAAACCCCCTGATCATGTCCTAGATTACATGGAGATTTCTCTCCAGGGACAAATGTACAGCTCAGAGAACTTTGCAATTTTCTGTAAGACATTTTTAACCATCCTGTATACATCAGGCCCCTATGACTTTGATTTATATAAATCATTTCCTTCTGGGTCCAGTCTGGGGCACTGACATGATTGAGTTTTAGACCTGCAAGCCTAAAGAAGAACTAAAGCTCAAGGGTCTGCTAACTTGGACTATTCCTGGGCATCCAACTGGCATCTCCTTGCCCATATACCACTCCCCTCTAAAAGACAATAACTTTGGTCATCTAAAAGGCTGACCTGAACCCAAAGTTAGTGCTGGAGGAATGGAAAGGGAGAAAGAGATTTCAGAAAGCCCTTGTTGATAATGTAGATTTGAGTGGGGCTGAACAAGCAAAAGTCAGGCCCCAGTGAAGTCTCCAAGTAGTGAACTGGGGTAGGGGTAAGGAGGAAAGTGTTCCTGACGATACCATGAAGAGGACAATAAGGTATAAGGTTGGCAAATATCATGTGTATGTTACTTTCCCTCCCTCCCATCCTCATGAAGTTGTCACTAATCAGTGTTGGCTCTCTTTCATTCTGTGAACCATGGAAACCTGAGAATCCTTCTCAACCCAAAACATTCTGTAAACCACTCTCATAGGCCAGAGCTATAAATCATGAGATGACTTCTTAGAGCTGATAGTTAAAGTAATTACTCACCAAATATTAATTGGTTAATTGCTGATAATAACCCTGGGAGAATTAGTTCAAATTCTTGGCTCCAGAAAAAAAATAAATAAAAAAGAGGCAGTTGACCTCTGATATTTAATCTCCAATAAGGACTACGATAAAATACGGAAAGTTACGACATTCCCCAGGTATGCTGTGTTTGACCATATTTCCTGTCCTATCAGTGGAGGAGGAGAAAAAATATTGATGTAAGTAGGAGCTAGTGATAATCCCAAAATATATACAAACCTTGCCCATTTAAGACCCAGTTGTCTTCCTAAGTTTAGAAACTCAGGAAGCTATTATATGCCTCTCTGATAAAAATAACCCCTCCCACTGCTTTCATATATACATCTCCATCGTTGTCTACCCAATCCAAACTAGACAGGAAGCCCTCAGTGTCTTCCATAGACTCCTGCTGAGAAAGTGACCCCAGGCTTTTCTTTCTGCCTGAATGGCTATGGTTTATATCATTTGCTATGAGAGATAGCAACCTTGTCCTAGTTGATTACAATAGGAATGGGGCCCCAGTCAAAGGCAATCAAGAGTGGGATGACTATGATGCAGAACACTCCCATGTGTAGTCTTGGGGAGAAACTCTATCCAATATGGGTGAAACTCCATCCTCCATATTGGATAGAGAAAATGTAGTCACATCTCTTGGAGAGCATGGGAGGTATTCACAGAGAAGGCAGGTCACAGGAACCATTGCAGTAACTTGAATCATATCCAGTGGCTCTACTGCTCCCCTGGGTCCAATCTAGATCTATGGTTCATCCCATTATGATGGCACTGGATCAGTATGTGAGACCCAGAACAATCAGAACTACTGAGCACCTGGCCCACCTCCTTACTTCCCCATGAATTCCAACAATAAATCTCCCTCACTTAAGATAATCTAGCTATGTCTCATGAACAGACATTTTTCCAAAGAAGACATCCAAATGGCCAACAGCCAACTCAGCATCAGGGAAATCCAAATCAAAACCTCAGTGAGATATCACCTCACACCAGTCAGAATGGCTAAAATGAACAAGTCAGGAAACAACAGATGTTGGCGGGAATGTGGAGAAAGGGGAACCCTCCTACACTATTGGTGGGAATGCAAGCTGGTGCAGCCACTCTGGAAAACAGTATGGAGGTTCCTCAAAAAGTTGAAAATAGAGCTGCCATATGATCCAGCAATTGCACTACTGGGTATTTACCCCAAAGATACAAATGTAGGGATCCAAAGGGGTATGTGCACCCCGATGTTTATAGCAGCAATGTCCACAATAGCCAAACTGTGGAAAGAGTCAAGATGTCCATTGACAGATGAATGGATAAAGAAGAAGTGGTATATATATACAATGGAATATTATGCAGCCATCAAAAGGAATGAAATCTTGCCATTTGCAACAACATGGATGGAACTGGAGGGTATTATGCTGGGCGAAATAAGTCAATTAGAGAAAG
>NC_138374.1:100156841-100191904 GCF_054177405.1 Leptonychotes weddellii | reverse complement strand
GGATGGGTTAACCTGGTGATGGGTATTAAGGAGGGCACGTTCTGCATGGAGCACTGGGTGTTATACGCAAACAATGAATCATGAACACTACATCAAAAACTAATGATGTAATGTATGGTGATTAACATAACAATAAAAAAGATAATCTAGCTATGTCTCTTTCTTATAATCTGAAAGAGCTGGACTAATAGACTATATTGTGAAATTCAGATCATTAAAAGATTTCAAAGGTATTTTGAGATGTCATTTGAAAATCATAAATTAATCTGATAATTTCACCCTACAAAATGCATCCAATATTTTAAACCTCACCCAAAGCAATTACATATTTGGGAAATCAAGTATATCATGAGAAACCTATAAATATTGATAGGCATTTATATATCACAATATTCCATAAGTACATCTATTTGGTGTTTTGTCACTTTGAGGAAGGAACAAAGACTTCTTAGGGCAACATGAGCAGGTGGCATGTTTTCAATATTTCCTTTGAAACATCTAGCATATCTGTCACTCCCTTTCCATTTGTATTAGTATACCCTGGTTTCAGGCCCTTGACATTTCACACTGTATCTTGTAATACAGATGCAATGATTAGTTCTTCTGATTCTAGTCTGTGTCCTCCAATTTGTCCTGCATGCCAGTCATCCTTTAGAACTACATCCGTGTCACTTCTTGGCTCAAAATCTCTCTGTGGCTCATTTATACCCTTCTTTTTGGGTATATATCATCCAGTCTTGTTCCTTGCCTTTCCAGACCCTCTCCCATCTCCATCCAGCCAGTGATTCATGAAGATGCTCTACTCATTCCTTTGTTTTTGCCCTCATTCTTGGTGTTTCTTTCCCTTGGCATGGCATCCATTCATAAATCTATCTCATTCCATCCAAAGACTAACAGATGTCCCATCTTCCACATGAAATCTTCCCTCATCACCTCCAACCCTCACAGGGCTCCCCCTTTAGGAAAATCACAGGACTTAACTCCTTTTGCTCTCAGATTTGTTCTGCCTCCTAGAATGACTGCTTTTCTGTGTGGGCCAGTTTTAGCTCCTCTACTAGATGGTAAGCTCCTTGATTTTGAACAGGAGAAAACTATTTTCTTGTTGACATTGAATGAATATCCTGAATGTTAGCCAACTCCCTCCCCCCACCGAGGCAGCTTCAGGAAGCAAGATTGCATTAGGAATGGCATTTTACTAAAAAGGAAAGTGGAAAATTTGTTTAATCTCCTATGGCCAGTGTCCAGCCTGAAAAATAAAAACTACTGAAACAATTCTTAATTCCAGAAGGGATACTAAAACTGCTATAAATAGAATAAATAGAATTTGTAACAAAAGCATGCACAAGTCACGGTGCTATCAGGAAACCAGACTTCTCAGAGACCAGACATTAGGGATTAGACTGTGTGCTAGAAAAAGCATTAAACTGGGATCAGGCAGTCTGGGCAAATCTGGACTTGCCACTCAGGAGCTGCATGGTTTTGGTAAAGTCCCTTCATGAAGCATCACTTACCTCATCTGGAAATAGAGCATGTCAGAATAGGGACCTCTGAGGTTTGCCCAAACACCAAAATTCTGGTGTTTGTTGCCATGCCTGGGCATGATTTCACACTAAGTTAGAAGGAAACACAGGGTTATTTTAGAAAGTGATTTGGACTATGCAGTCTAATTTAGAGGGCCACCAACCTTCTGTCATCAGCTCTTGGTCTCCTATCTGGCTAGAAAAGTAGCTTCCCAGGGAACCCAGGGAGAGCTCTGAGTTTAGTCCCACCCTTGGCCTTGGTATAATGATTCCAAACTGCTGCCTAGTGTCTGTCAAACTTACCAGTTGGCTTATAAGATTTTTTTGTGTGTGTGTGTCCTTGTTTCCTTTCATTTGGTTACCCTTGAATTTGAACCCAAATTTTTTTGCTGCATTCATTCTTAGCTGACTGTTGAGCAGGTTAAGACTCTCTCAGCCTGCAGAACCTGGATTTTTTTCTGTCCTAGGAGCTGCCTCCTGCCTCCACAGTGCGTTTGAGCCACGATCCCTCTTCTTTCCTCTAGTAACATTTCAGAACCTCTCTGTGAACTACCATGCAATAGCCACAGATCTTTTGTTATGAAGTTTACATCCCACAAGGATATTATCAGAAAATGGAGTAGCTGGATGACTGAAATCTAATTCAGTGATTTTGTGAAATTTGGGACATTGTCTAGCAGTTCCTGAAGTCATTCTGGATCACAGTAGCTTGAATGACATGCCTGCCTCTCAAGCTTATGAAGTTTGCCTTGAAAGCCACCACTAGGCCAGCTTCATGTATGAGTCTATAGACTTCTGGAAGATCTACCTGATATGCCTTAAGGAGCACTGGGCATGAAGATGCATCTTACTTTCAGGCATATCAGATCCACTGCTGACATGGATTCAGTGACCTAAAGTTATTAATAAAGTCAAGTCTGGGGTGTGAGTGCCTGCTCTTGAGAAAGGCTGCTGTGGGCCAGGTGTTCCTGCAATAGTCAACTTGAGGATAGTAAATATGGGCTTGGACAAAGAGCTAGAAGAACATTTAGGCCTCAGGAAGGTACTGTCAATGATTGAATGACCCCTTCATGATTCCTGGGACATAGACACCTTCATCGACTAAGGGATTCTCTTTACTGAAAACTAATCAAGAGAAATAAATAAAAGTAGACTTTCACAGGAAATGTGAGTCCATTGTCAAACAATGCTGATTAATAGTAAAACTGAACACAGCCTCCCTCTGAAGCTGATATAAGCTCTGCTGAAAATTGCAACCTCGGGCATACGAAGGGTTTGGTGTCAGTCATTCTTCTTCCTTGGATACATATATTGAGAATCTTTCTATTTTTTTTTTTAATTGGAAGAAAGTAGAACTGAAAGAGATGAGTGCCAGGTTCTTAGCTTTCAAATCCCAACTCAAGATAAGAACAGCTTCCATTTCTCAAGTTTATCTTCTCTGTCCTGAGCACATACCTGGGGTTAAGGTGACTTGCATACATACTTCCTGATCCTCACACCAGTGCTGCACAGTAGATGTTCCGTCTCTGTTTTACTTACTAGAGAAATGGTGTCCCCACGGTTGCAGAGTAGCAAGGCAGAGCCAGGGTAGACCCAGCTCAGACTGACCCCAAAGCCCTTGTCTTCACTGTCTCTCAACCTTCCATTAGAAGGGCTTTCACCATCCTGGTTGAACTTAACTCTAATATTTGCCAAATTTTTCAAATTCTGAAGTCCATTTGTTCAGCTGCAGGCAATGCTGTCTGCACTGTGGTTTTGAGGATCTTAGATGATGCTCCCACTGCCAATGACCGGGGACCTCATCACTGACTGTGACCACAAGAACCCTCTGCTCCCTCTGATCACAAGCCCCTTTCCATCCAACATGCCTTTCTACACATGCATGTCCCCACACTGGGGCAAGTCAGAACTCCTAGGTCTGCAGACACCACATACAAATCCCAGGATTGTGCTATTGGAACCATCTGTTTAGACACCTCCCTCCACTATTATGGACATGGAGCTATGTTGAATGAAAACATTTCTGACAGACATACAGTGTCCCCATGCTAGACCCAAGGAAGCAGTTCGTGGCTTTTCCCAAACACATTTGGCAGTTTCTGTGGACCCCAGGGGATTCAACCTGAAAGACAGCGCAAGGACTGTCATTCTGGAAACCCTTGCACCCTCTCAGTGCCCTACTCTCCAGTGACTAGAAGACATTTCTCTTTCCTAGGGATGGGAATTCAGTCACATCCTGCTTCTCTTAACACCATGGGTTAGAGTAAAACCCTAAAGTCAGACCTCCAAGCTCTGCTCTCTATATATGAAAGGAAACTTTGGAAATCCAAAAAACCCTTTATCCCCAACAAATCCTGGCTTTCCCAAAGAATTATTTTCCATGGACTCAAAAAAGTCTAATTTGAAAAGGAAAGCAGGGCAATAATTCCCCAGTTGTAGGCCATTTCTACTCAGTGCTTGTCCTTGACTTTGATCTATTTGTTTACCTGTCTGGGACAATTAAGTACAGGAATTGAGGATGTTAGAAACTTTTATAAAAATTTGACAGAGAAGTTTTATGTCTGTTGAATTCAGAAACATTGTGCCTGCTATATTTATGTTTGTTCTTAATTTTTCTAGGAATTTATGCTTTGATTGTATTTTACAAAATGATGGATTGGAAGGGTTTTTTTTTAATGACCTTCTAACACAGAAAGTTTGAGAAGCACTGTTCTAGTCTATATCTGAACTTCCCCCTTAGGGAAGGCTATGCCACCAGAGTCTCAATGTATGGAACAGCCATAGAAAATGAAGAACTAAGTATTTTCTAAAACAAAAAATGCAGAGGTCCATGGGTGGCTCAATCAGTTAGCGGTTAGCATCTGCCTTCAGATCAGGTCATGATCCCGGGGTCGTGGGATCGAGCCCCGCATCAGGCTCCCTGCTCAGCAGGGAACCTGCTTCTCCCTCTCCTCCTCACTCATGCTCTCTGTCACTATTTCTGTCTCTCTCTCTCGCTCTCAAATAAATAACAACTTTTTAAAAAATGCATTGGTTTACTATCTCAAAAAAAGATGTTCATTACGCAGCCATTACACTAATTCCACTGAAAGATAAAAATGGACCTTCCATTCTAAAGGCACAAAGAGAAGACGAAGTTGTGTATAATCAACAAGGTATTTCAACCAGCCATAATTGCCTATTGGCCTATGTTAATTGGTTTAGGACTGAATCTCAACGGCTACAAGATTCAGAAAACATTGCATTGTGAAGCACTAAGCCAATGCCTGTGGTTCCCCCATTCTTAGGTGTGTTAGCAAAGGCACAGGCTCAATTTCAGCAACATGAGTCTCCAAAGTACAATGGCTTAAGGGGGGCCTGGGTGGCTCAGTCAGTTAAGCATCTGCCTTCAGCTCAGGTCATGATCTTGGGGTCCCAGGATCGAGCCCCGCGTCGGGCTCCCTGCTCAGCAGGGAGTCTGCTTCTCCCTCTGCCCTTCCCCCAACTCATGCTCTCTCCCTCTCTCTCTCTCTCTCAGTTTCATAAATAAATAAATAAATAAATAAATAAATAAATAAATAAAATCTTTTTAAAAAGTACAATGGCTTAGACAAGATCAAGTTAATTTCTTTTTCATGTGTTGATCCAGAAGTTGGTAGTGCAGGATCAGTGGGATGGCTCTGCCATCTTCAGTGAGTGGCATCCTTCACTGGATCCAAAGGAACCAAACTACTTCTCCCTACTGCTTAGCCAGTGAAAGGGAAAAGTACTGGGGAAGTACACAATTAATTCTTTTAAGGGCAAGTCAAGTAGTCTTTATCTAAATGGCCAATTGCCCAGTTAAAATTCTGTTTCTATTAATGATGAGGAAAACAGATAAATAATCTGCCCCACTACAGAACTTTAGTAGGCTGAAAATTTTTACAAACCCTGAACTTTTCTGAGCTTGTCAACACCTAGTAATTCAAAATTTTACACTTAGAAACCCAAATAATAATCATTCTCCCAGTGCTTTCCAAGTTAAACACAAATTTGTATTGCACTTGTAATTTTCCAATTTTTCTTGAAAATTTTCCCCCAGATATTTTCATAGTATTGTGGTCATGAGCTAAAAAGCAAAGTTGACTCATTTAAAAAACAAAACAAAAAAATCCTTTTAATTTACCAGAATTTGTTCAAAAATATGTCTAAAACCTGGGGCACCTGGGTGGCTCAGTCGGTTGAGCATCCAACTCTTGGTTTCAGCTCAGGTCATGATTTCAGGGTCATGGGATCGAGCCCCGTGTGGGGCTCTGCGGTCAGTGAGGCGTCTGCTTGGGATTCTCCCTCTCCCTTACCCTCTGCCCCTCCTCCTGCTCTCTCTCTCTCTCTCAAATAAATAAAAATAAAATCTTTTGGGGCGCCTGGGTGGCTCAGTCATTAAGCGTCTGCCTTTGGCTCTGGTCATGGTCCCAGGGTCCTGGGATGGAGGCCTGTATCAGGCTCTCTACTCGGCGGGAAGCCTGCTTCTCCCTCTCCCACTCCCCCTGCTTGTGTTCCCTCCCTCGTTGTGTCTCTCTCTCTGTCAAATAAATAAATAAAATCTTTAAAAAAACATAAAATAAAAAAATAAAATCTTTTTTTAAAAAAAAAAGAATATATCTAAAACCTGAGCAATTGTTAGCCAATAAAGAAATTAAATTTATAATAAAAAAAAATCTTCCTACAAAGAAAACCTGAGTCCCAGATTCCTTCCTTAGAAAGCTCTACCAAGTAGTCAAGGAAGAAATTATTCCAATCCTATGTAAACTATTGCAGAGAATAATGTGTAGACAGATAATGTGGGGAAGGGCATCCTAGGCAAGAAGAGCATGTGCAAAGACACAAAGGTAGACAAAAATACAATGAATTTGGGAAATAAGTGGTTCAGTACAGTTGGAGCTCAGGGAACTTACTGAAGAGAAGCAGAAGATGGGGCTGGGAAGTTAGGCAGGAGTCAATCTTTTTTTTTTTTTAATTTATTTACTTATTTATTTGAGAGAGATAGCGAGAGAGAGCATGATTGGGGGTGGGGGAAGGGCAGAGGGAGAGAGAGGGAGAAGCAGACTCCCCACTGAGCTGGGAGCCCAATGCAGGGCTCAATCCCAGGACCCTGAGATCATGACCTGAACCGAAGGCAGACACTTAGCCAACTGAGCCACCCAGGTGCCCCAGGAGCAAACCTTTTTAAGCCATACCGAAGACAACAAGGAATTTTGTTCTGTCCTGTAAACAATTAGGAACCAATTAACAGGTCAGATGAGACTTGTAATTACCTACAGTGAAGGTCTGTGATGATCCTGAGATACCACTTAATATTTATGCAGGAAAAATGTATCTATAGAATAAAACTCAATACGAACATCAACTGAAAACCTTTTGCTAATGTCATAGGAACAAAAAGTTCCAATGACCTCTATAAAGTGCCTTTAAAAGGTGTCTTAATCACAATACTCTACAAGGATTTATACAAGCCTGAACCTGGGATAGCAGATAGGCCAAGCCACTCCTGGGCCTATAATATTTATGATAATAATAGCTAATATTTATTGAGTACTCTGTGCCAGATACATTGCTAAGCACTTGGCATGAATTATCTCAACTAACCCTCATAATAACCCTCTGAAGTAGGTGCCATAATCTATCTCCATTTTATTGATGAAAATAAAGCCTGAAAGTGATTAGATAATTTGCCCAAGGTCACCCTGCTAAGAAGTAGCAGAGACAGAACTTGAACTTCTGTCTCTCTGACAACAACACCTAATACTGTTAACTAATATGCTGTCCTGCACATGGCAGATATCACTAATCAATTATTACATTCTTTTTTTTTTTCACTCAGCCCAGACTGGGCCTCCCAACTTTCAGTGTAGCTCTGAGAAGCCACTATAGAGAGATCGGAATTGACTCATGAGATAGGACTGATTGCTGCCCTTTGCCTACACCTTAGTGATGTCATCTCGAATGTAGCCTCAGATTCTGGTTCTTAAGGCACTGTGAGCATAAACTACATCAAAAGTGGACCTGCCACCACAGACTGTATTCTAGCACCTTGGAGTCTTTACATTAGAAGTCTTCCCTAGACTGCTTTCCTAAGCTAATGCAAACTAAATTTGTTGGTATGGAAAAAGGACAGGAAGAATTCAGGCTATCCACAAGCTGCCAATATGAACTTGCTGCCCTTTATGGGCATTCTCACCATTCTTTATGAATGGCTTTGGTGAGAAAATTACAGAAGTGATTCCAGAAAGAGGCTATGGCTTTATGTTATATGTTCCACATATCTGAATTGCTTGAAGGAGTATAGAAGCTAGAAGCACTGTTGAAGACTCAGAGTTAATTTGGATTTTGGAAAAGATTAGTGCACTTCTATAACATATTAAACATAACCTCGTCACTCCATGCCAAGCGGTAAGAAGTCAAGTATATAAAAATATTTTATAGAGTCCTGCTAGGTAGACAGCCCTACCTTAATGCAACTGCTTTTTCTTTTATGTCCAAACTCCACAACAGTCACAGTTTGCCACCAAGTATTTACAATGCACGAACAGTGTGATGGCTTCAGGTAGTTCAGGAATGAGGAGTGGAAAGTCCAGGGCTGGGATGAGGGGAAAGGTCTGACTAGACCAAGCAGGGGCCTGATCCCTGGTAAAGAGAGGGAGCAACAGGAATGACCCACCTGGATTTCAGGCTGGTCCTGGAAGGGCAGCTGGAGGCTCGTGGAGCAGTGTCATGGGTAGCCCAGCCATTTCTGTCTCAGTGCTGGGGCAGGTAGGTGGGTGGAGGAGCTTCAAAGTCCAGGAACCTCTGGGTACCAGGGAGGCAGATGATACTGGAAGATGTGCCAACATTGGCTAGAAACCCAACTGGGGCTGAGATGTGAGGGTCACGCCCTGGTCCCAGGCTAGACACTCATTGTATATGTCTCCCCAAAGGGAAAGATGACTAGAGAGAACCCAACAAGAGTAAGCTCAGGTCGAAATCCCAAACATGTGGACTAGGACAATGAGTGGGAGTAGGAGGAGGCGAGGAGAAATTTAAGCAATTTAGGGATAACCTAGGTATTCAGATCCTAGGATATTAGATCCTAGGAAGGGTTCAGTACAGAAGACTTTAGGACCACATGGGAGCTTATCTCCAACAGAATGAGGGGCAATGGCTTTGATGCATATTTCAGCTCTTCTAGGATTGTCTCAGTACCCAGGGAAGGGTCTACAAGGGGACCTATTGGCCTGGTGACAGGGAAGAGAATTGACATATGTCATAAAACTGCCAGTGTTGGGTGCTTTCATATCCCATCTTAATTTAATTTTCGAAATACCTCAGAAACGTTAACACCTGCAGCAAGTGATATGGCCAAGATCTGAACTCATGTACGATCTGGCCCCATACCACTGGAAAAGACACAGACAAGAAATACTGGAAGCCAGGCAAAGGGGTCTGATTCTGTCATCACCTCAATGGTTTTCAACCCTGGCTACCCATCAAAATCACACACACACATACACACCATCCCCAGAGATTCTGCTTTAATTGCTCTGTGATGGGACATTGGTGTTTTGCTTTAAGAGCTCTTCTCGTGATTCCAAGGAAAAACCAGAGCTGAGAACCATTGACCTTCCTTGCTTCTGACACTTTAAGGTAGGCTAACACACTCAGGCCTGCTGGCCCTTGAAGGTAAACTAAAAATCCAAGGCTCAGTTCCTCCCTTGCCCATTCCTAACTTTTACTTTGTTCTTATCCCTCTCGGCTGTCAGGTCCCATGTTGCCTTGGGCAGAAACACCCAGTTCCTGCTCAGGCTGTGGCACCCAATCTTTGCTCTGCACTCTAGACAAACAGGAGCCCTAGGAGCTGGGCACATGCCAGGATGCTGTCTTAGAAGCCAGTGGGGCTGGGCCTCTGGAAATCTCACAGAGGGGCCAGGTGCACAGAGGGGCAGGGGTCAAGGGGAAAACAGAATTAAATCCAGGGAGAACATTCCAGAGACTCATCATCAAAGCAGAGGACCTAGGCAAGGGGAATCCAAGAAAGAAATCCAGGGAAAACAGCACAGAGAGGAGACGGGCTTTGAGCCAAGGTCAGGAGGTAGAGCCTGGAGAAGCTCTCTGAGGAGGAGATACTATCGTAGCTGCTGCTTACTGGGAGCCTGTGACCTAGGACTGGATGAGGTCACCACGTGGCTGGGCCTGGACCTCCCGGTTTACCTGCCTGAGCTCTAGGAATGTGTGTGCTCTTGTCCTTGTGCTGCCAACCCTCAGACAAAAGATCTGGCTGAAAAAACAATGCAGGTAAATAAGAGAGCCTGAAGCAGAACTTCGGACGTTAGCCAATGAGACTGTGGAGATACGTTGTCTCGCAATGTGCAAGTTCGTGCTGTTTCAGGAAGTTGATCTTGCTGAATTATTGATGAGATTTACCTAGATCAGCTCCATCCACATACTACTCTCGGCTCTTTCTAAATTACAAGAACTGGTCTTTGGTCAGCAGTCTTGAGCTGGCCAAGGAGAGCTACAGCCCTGGAGGGCTCAGACTGGCAAGGCCCTTCCGGGAGGCCAGAATCCAAGTCACTTCTCTGTGCTCGTAGCTTCTTGCTGACTTTCGTCCTTCATGGTCCAGTCGCCTTTCATTCCCAGCCCTGTCTTGAGTTTGACTGACTCCTCCTCCCCTGAAGGAGCCAGGCCATGGAAACACAGAGGCCCTCAGGATGTGTCTAGTCCAGTTCTTCTCAAACCTGCTTATCATCAGCGTCTTAAAAACAGATTCCTGTGCCTCAAGGGAGACTTACTGAATAAGAATTTCTGGGGGCTGGGCCCCCACTGACCTGGTGTATTTCTCATCCAAACTGACACTCCCCTCAGCGCCTGGACTAAAGAGAATCCACCTTCTGCATATTGAAGTCACAGCTCCCTTTCATGCCTATAAATGTTTTATGCGATTTCTGATTCAGGTGCAATGTGGTGCCTAGGAAAAGTCACAGCCATGACTGGTATTCGGGGAGCCAACAGTCATTTGCCTCTCGGCCTCCTAAATCATGGTTCTTCATATCAACTTTACGGTAGAAAAGCAATTAAAAGCACTTAACCACCCAGCTGTTGTATCTGTCTTAAGACAGTACCTTAAGAGACAGTAACGAGTAAGGGGAAGGAGACGGAATTTTGAATCAGAAGATCCAGGTTTTGAGCCCACATTTTCTCCATTACTACCTGGAAAACCCTGGGCCAATTCTATCACCTTTCTGAACTGTCACCTTTATCATAATCCTCACAGAGCCAACATTTATGAGGCAATTACTGTATACCAGACACAATGTTAAGCATCTTACTGACAGCATTGGCTTTAATGTTCCCCAAAAACCATTTCACAGAAGAGAAAAAGGAGTTCCAGAAAGTCAGCCACTCTGGCCACGTGATCATACAGATGTCTGCCCTGGATACTGCACAGATTCGCTGTGAAACTACTGAGAGGCAATGATGTCCTAGTTGTACTGTGTATATGGTTCTCTCTCCACAACTGTAAGTTACCATAGTCAGGAGGTTATCTTACTTGTCTTGCTGCTCTGTTACCCAACACTGTACCTAGCATATTAGTAGACACTAAAAAACACAGGTCAAGTGAAAATGAAAAAATGATTAAAAAATAAGTTAACATTTAAAGAACACCCTATATAAATGAAGGCCCTATGGATCAACCTACGACATCAGAGTGACAAGGGCCCCAGAGATAACTGTGCATTATACCCACTGTGGGTATAGTGTCCTGAGGGTGCCTTATAGGCCGTTCTATTTACATGAGGTCTTGATAGGCCTCCTTGGAGAAACAATAACTGGCGAGTGCATTTGGCCCCATGAACCTGAGCCAGCTCTGCAGATTTTTAACTGGCTCACTTGAACTAATGCCATGCAGCAGACCCCATAGAGCCCCAACACCCAGGCCTTGTGCTTCTCCATAATCTCCCCCAGATCTCACATGGCCTCCTCAGACCCAACCTCTGTCCTCTCTCTGACTCTTGCTTTGCTCTATGGCCTTGGCCTGACCCTGACACTCTGGCCCCAGCCTTGGCCATCCTCCTGTTTTGCAAAGGGCATTTACCCTTCCAAGTGCATCTGAGGCTGCTGCCGGACAAACCCCTTCTCACTCAAGCTTGGCCTCTGCGTTCACTGCCCAGAAGGCCGATTTTTCCATCATGCTTGCTCAGGCTCTGTGGATCAGAGTCAGACCTCTGAGCCTCCTGGTCAAAACCAGGGTGAAGTCTTTCGCCTGCATTCCCAGGGAGGGCTTCCAGGAGAGCAGGAAACTCCCCTGTGACTGGATAGAGCTGCTGTCCCCAGTCTTAGTCCCCAGATGGGGACAAGATTGAGCATTGGTGGGAGAGACAAATTCGAATGAGATACAATTTTGTGCCATGCTCACAGAGTAAAACCAAACTCTCAGAAACATGTCCCATGTCCCAAACTCTTATGAGGAGATGGAGAGAAGGATTCTCTAGAAAACTGAAAAAAGTTCAAATGAAAAAGTTGGTGTATTGGCAAAATTGTAACAAAGGGAGCAAGACCTCCCTGATTTGGGGGGTGGGGGGTGTGAAAATAACACTGGAGGGCCAGTTAGTGAGATGAAGCAGCAGAGAACTGGCCAAACCGGGGAAACAGGGGAAGAGTGATAATAATGTGTGGATAACTGGTAGAGCGGAGGACAGGTGGACCTCACAAAGCTGGGCTAGGCGACACTGATTTAGCGGCTGTAACTCAGAAATTCCAGCCAAATCAGCCGTGGATTAGCAGCTCGGGCCACCAGGTGGCGCTAGAGTAGAGGCTGCGGGAGAGCAGCGGCGACTGGGCAGGTAGGGGGGGGCCCCCAAGCGGAATGGGGGATGTCAGGGGGGGAGGGTCAGCAGTTCCATAGATGGTGGTTCAAAGAGGTGAGATGTGAAGGCACTGGGGTCCTCACACTCTTGCCTGGCCTGGAAGCTAAAGGGGTGCATGTTCCACTGGTTTCCTAGTGACAAAATTCCCAGCTGACCTCTCATTCCCATTTCAAACAAACCACACTGATGTGAAATTGGGCAACTCTGGGTGTCCCTAACTTGGGGAAGAAAGGCCATTTGCTTCCGGGTTTCCAATTCAGTGGAAATTCCATCCTGTGACTCCCTAACTCGATGGAGTATGTAGTAAGAGCCTTGCGTAGAGCCCTGCATCCAGTAAACGCCCACTAAACTTGAGTTCTCTTTCCTCGGTGAGCCCCTTTGGACAACTTGGCTCCCGCCCCCTAGGGGCTGATCTATGTCCCTCAGAACTGAAGTGCTATTGGCCCTATAAAGCCCTCAGCCCCTCTGGCCAGAGACCCTTTGTCCCAGCGTTTTTGTTGTTCCAGATTTCTCACTGTGAGGCTAAGGCAGCTGCCAGGGGCCACCCCAGGAGCTGGAATCTCAGCTCACAGAGTATTATATACAGTGGTTCTTCTGCCCCCACCGGGGCCGCCTAGTCCGGCCCCACGCCCAGCGTCCAGCCTTGCTGCAGTGCACACCCTGGGCCCGCCTACCCCCTTCTCCAACAATGTGTTTCTAATCTGCCCCGGAACAGTCACCACGCTCGGTTTTCCAGTCTGGCCTAATCAGCTTCGCCTCTGGGCCTCGGCTCACACGGAGGTGATCAGATTGCAGGGAACAGTATGTCTTCCTCCCTGCCCCTGCTTGTTTTCTTCGGGGGCAAGGGCCGGCCAGCTGAGCTTTCTCTTGCTCCGCGCCTCCGCCCCCCGCCCACGTGGTCCGCCTTCCGTGGGTGCGGCGAGCCACGAAGCTGGCCCCCCGCTGCAGGGAGTTACGAGTCCGCAGGCAGGTTTGCAACGCGGAGGCAAGATTGCTCCAAGGCGAGAGTGGAGAAGGAAGGCGGGAGGGGAATTCGTGCAGACCAGTTCTGGCCAGATCTCTTAAAATGTTTTGTTCTTGCCTTGCTGCCTCTGTCCGGGAGGGGGTGGGGGTGGCGGCTGCCGGAGGGGAGTTTTTTTCTCCCTTCCGCGGGCTGAGCTGTTACTTCCAAGGCCAGCCGGGCCTGTATGAACTTCTGGTTCCTCGAGGCAGTAAACACCCTGGTTCTCCAGGCCACACTGTTGCTCTTTTTCTCATTTTCTTACAAAATGCAGTTTTTTAAAAAAACTTAGAAAAGTGGCAATGTCCATGATCAGGGCCGGGTTTAAATGTTTAAAAGAATCATTAAATACAATGTTTTTTGAGCCTGTGGGCTTCTTCAGCTTTATTCTCTCCTTTCTTGATCTTGGCAGCATTAGACATCAGCTGTGGGGCAGGCGGTACCGGAACAATGTTGGTCCTTTCAGAGCAGTTTTGAAATAAATATTTTCAATACAAACATTAAAGAGAGTTAGCAAAAAAAGCAGGAGCCTGTTAATGCCTTGAAGGGGCTGGAGCCCCTTCTGGCCACATCACATTTTCCACAAAAGCTGGTCACAGTGTGACTAAGAATGCAAGACGTGGGATGCTGAGGTCAACGGGGTGGGGAGAGCTTGCCTCCATACCCCAGCGTCAGCCTGGTGTCATTTGCCACTTGGACTTGCCCAGGGAAACACCAGCTGGCTGACCAGAGACAGCTGCTGGGCTTGCGAGGTGCTCCGTGGGCCCCAGGGCCACCCACGCCCGGTGACATATTAAAGACTTCATCACTTTCTCTGAAGCTGATTTTCTTACTTCAACCACTTTGTTCCTGAAGAAAACTTTCTAGTTTTACTTTAAGTGCAAAATCAGTATCGCTTCTGTAAATTTTTTTTAAAAAAGTATAAAAACAGAGAAATGACATGAAACCATGAAAACAAAACAATGCTATTAATTTTTAATGTCTTGCAGTAATGTAGCAGTAAATGTAAGCAATTTATGAAAATAAGTTCCTCAGAAAAAGGAAACAGTTTACATATACTCGGCTCAGTGTCCTAAGTTTGCGGGGTTGATGAGGAGCTACATCTGAGCGCAGGGGTCAGACTGGCTGCATGAGTCCCAGCTCCCCACTTAGGAGCCAGGAGGCCAAGGGTCAGTTTCTCCACATCTGTGTGCCTTAGTTCCTTGTTTGTCAAAAAAGGCTAATAATAGCACCATTCTCAGAGTTGTTTCTGACCACTGCATGAGTTAACACATGCAAAACAGTTATGACAGGCCCGCCCAGCACTTAGTAAGCTCTCGGTGAATGTCAGCTATAATAATAATTAGTAGTCACAGTATTAGCCTTAGCAGGATTCATGGATTTAAAATTCCTACTCCACTAGAGTATAGCGACAGAAAGATTGAAAAAAATTATTTAACACATTCCCCTGGTAAGATTGGTTACTAAGAGTCAGTTCCTAACCAAAATGATGAAAGTGACTTTAGCCCAACAAACTTCTCTTTGGATAAGGCTTCTGAAGCAATTTCCAAAGTCTAGTCTTGGAACGTGTTGAGTTCCCTGGTAATTTTTGGAAAGTGATGGAAAATGGGTTCTTCATCTACTCCCTGCCGAATTCCGGTCTAGAAAAATACTTACAGAGATATTTTGTTTCATTTTCCAAAGATCACTTATAATATTCAAAACAAGGAGCAAGTTAGTTATTCAGATGAGTGCATAACCATATGGTTCAGATAATGAAAATATTTTCTGATATTTGAAATCAGTTGAATGCTTGGGTCAGCTTAGAAGACACATTCTTGGGTCCTTGGCATATTACTATTTGACACCAGCTGCCACTCACTGAGTATTAACTACGTGCTATGCAGAGTTACATTATTGACTTCTCATAATAACCCAGTGGCTTAGGTAGTCTGTCTCCATTTTATAGCTGAGAAACTGAGGCTCAAAGAGGTCAAGTGGTTTAAGATTGCATTGTTCATGTGGGTTCAAGACTGCAATTCAAGGCTGCTCTCCAGTGCCTGAGGCCTGCTCCGCATCTCTGTGGGGTGTAATCTGACCTACCTCTCTGCCTGAATTAATTCGCAGAGCCTGGGCCTCAGAGCAGGACACCGGGGTGGGATGTTCTGCCCCCTGTGGATTCCCACTGGTCTAGTCCCACCTGGAAATTCAGATGGTGAGCAATGGAGCCTTGGCATGGGTGGGAGTAACAGTAAGTGCAGGGGTAACCAGTGGACCCACAGCCTGAAAAGAAACCGTAGTGACCTCTCCTTGGCCAGGAACTGCTGACAAATCCCCTCCCTCCCTCCCTGCCTTCTGTCCCCTCTTGCTGTTACTGGCAAAACCTGCCCTCCTACTGCATGCACCACCTTTCCTACCTCCTTTTGTGGACCAGCAAAATCATCTCTATGTGTTTGGGAAAAACACAGGTGTAAACAAATAATAAATGCAATTGGAAGCTTGACTGTAAGTGCCTTAGAGGTGAGAACTGTGTCTGATTTAGCTCTATCTCACTAGAACCACAGCGCCTAGCACACAGGAGATACTCAGAGAGGGTCAGTTATTGAATGTTGGGCACAAAGTAACAGGAGAAAGAAGGCTAAAGAAGAAGAGCTGAGTCTGGGTTTTATTTTTGGTGCCAGTATTTAGAAGTGTTTAAAGGAAAACCCAAACCCCACATATTTCATTGAACTTCTAGGACATCTCAGCTCTGAGAAGATCTTACTATGATGTCTCACCCCCTTCCTGATCCTATTTCATTCCGGAAGTTCTTGGGATGTTGAAGAAAGTTCTAAAGGCAGAGGGGTGGTTGTCGGGAGATGGGCAGGGACGAGAGGCAGGGGTGAAGAAAAATAAGGGATGCCGCAAAGAAATACAAGAGCAAGGAAATGCTTGTACTTCTTCCCATGCGCTGCCAGGCTGCCAAGAGGATCATGAAGACCTGTCACTGGCCCTTCCCACTGTCACCAGTGCCATGGCCGGGGTGAGGGGCTCCAGAGACCTGAGCCATAATGCCCCGGGAAGATTGAAAGCTGTGATTATTATTGTCACTCTCCAAGGTCACGGTTCTTTCCGATGCCATGTGACTTCTTTCAAGTCTTGACTGTTCCTGAGTGCTAATGTTTCTTTTCCAAAATCGTTGAGATATGTAAACTCAGGGGAAGCCTGGGGAGGAGCCTCTGAGAAGGAGCCAGTTAGGTGTTGGACAATAATAAGAGAAAGGAGCTTCTTCAATGGAAGCACCAGGAAAGAGATGGAGGCCTCTTTGATTGTGCTCTCCAAGAACTGGCAACAGAGGTCCTCATAGGGAAACTCATGGGGAAGGGTGGATGCTGTACTGAGAAGTGAGCTCACAGTGGCGGCAGAGAGTCCTCAGGGGTCCCCGCGTCATATTGTCATGGAGAGTCCCATTGCTCCATTACAATAGATTTCCTCAGACATTATCTAACCCATGACAAAAGAGCTCTTATAAGGGTTGGAAAGAGCTGGCTCCCGCCCTACTGAGTCACTATAGTGAGCTTTTTTGCTCTCGGTCCACTATATTTCTCTAGAGATACTCGGGACTGTTCCCTACAACCCAGCTCTGAGTAAGTTTTTGGTCACAGAATTCAGCTTTCCAGATAGGATAGTTGTGGCCTCCAGTTTTGGCCATCTCTCCTACTGACCCATTTACTCTCCTGTTTTCCTTGACTCCCAAGAGCTGTGTGCTTTGGTGTTTTTCCCCTACAAACAATTTCAACTTTCTCTTTTCGCCCAAGCCAGCCATGGCTCCCTGTTATTTCAGACTTGGCTCCATATCTCATTCACTCAGGCCATGTTATTTTAGCCTGGCCCCGACACTCTCATAGCTAACTTATTCAGCTCTTGCTCTCAGAAGCCTCAAAGTCTCAGCCCAGCCCTGGGCACAAGACAGGATTAGCCTTGTGTGGATATTTGAGCTCAATAGTTGGACTTGAGATACCTAAAATCAAATTCACATGTGATCCAGGACCCTCGATGCTACATGTAGGGACTGCCCTTGGGTGTGTTGCTGAGCATATTACATGCAACACACATACCTGGAAGGCCCCTTATGAAGGCAAGCTTGGACATATTTATTGATTCCTTTGAAACCCTAAATTCAGGCCATAAGAAATGTCACCCCAAATTGGGCCCATGGCCCATTTAACTCAGGCACTAACCACAACAGCCAACTTCTGCTATACAACAGCAGTCCTGTAAAGCACTTCTCGAGCATTTTCTTGTAATATGGCTATTCTCATAAAAATCCTGTGGAATCGGCATCACTATTACCATTTTACAGATGAATCTGAAACTTAAAGAGACAAAGGAATTTGCCCAAGATCTTGCATGCTACAGAAAAGGACTTGAACCCAGATCTGTCTCAAACCAAAACCCAAACCCAAGCTTTTAACCAATTACACTCCAGGGCTGAGACGTTTTAGGGGAGAATCCTACTCTCCGAGACGGACTAACCACATTAAGATTAGGTTGGTCTCCCCCAGACACTGTTCAGTTCTCTCAACAACCACGACGATCTTGTTACCTCGAAGTTAAATTCCTCTTGAATCTAAACCTCCTCGCACAATGTATTGAGTAAATGGTTTTAATCAGTACTATATGATTTTAGTACAATGTATTGAGTAAATGGTTTTAATCAGACTAGTATGTACTAGTATGTACTATATTCCTCTTATCTGAACTAATGCTACTGTTTTCAGGATTCAAGAGCAGTCCTTAATTCTAATACTACATAAGATCTGTAAATTCTAATTTTCCCTCCTATAAACTTTTAATTTTCTTTAATTTATTATATCCTGCTTTAAGGCCTCACCTTTCCACACCAAAATGTAATGTTTTCAGTGTTTCTTTAAGGCTGCCTTTTCCTATCTCTCTTCCTGACCCCACGCTCCAGGCAAATGAACAGCTGTAGGCAGTTTCCCATGACCCTGCCCTCTTATCCACCTGTTCCTTATCTCCTCAGAGCCAGTAATCTACCCTTTATGACTGGCTCAAAGATTACCTCCTCCTGGAAACCTTTTTTTTTTTTTTTTTTGATGCGCCCCAGATGGAAGTGATTTCATTCTTTTGTGCTATAACCATAGGACTGTATACCCTCGGATCCTTCATATGGTACTTTTAGCTGTCTTTATTGGATTTTTAGTTACACTAAGCATTTCATACTTCTATTTCTAGATTATATGTACTTGAGGCCAGAGTCTGTGTTTATTTCCTAGAGACTTGGACTGCATACTCATGTGTTTGTTCAATGCATAAATGAATATATCAATCAATGGGTTTGCTTGATTTCTTTTCTGGAACATTTCTATTTCTTTATCAGAATTAGATAACTAACTGCTTGAAGCATTCCATGTGATAGATTCATGTGGATTTATACAAGGCTAAGACAAGATTTTGTAGTTCGTATCCAACAGTCGCCAACATTTTATTGGTCACTTAAAATTGCAATAGTGCATTTAATTGAAGTCTTCTTCAGGATGAGCCCTTTCCTGGGTCAGAACTGGAGCTCTGTGCTTGCCATCTCAAGATGGAGTGTGGATATTTCTCTCATCAGCGCATTACTTTCCTTAACTTTAATCTGAAAATATTCTACATACAAGATGAAGATTGCACTGGGCACTCTTTCGAATGATATATCTCACAGAGTTATGATCATTTGTTCCTTGTGCCATTACTGCCTGCAAAATCTCAAAATTAAAGATACTTTTGTGCAAGAGAAATTGCGAATCCTAATTCATTTCCCTCGGTATTTAAAATCTGCCGTGGAGGGGCGCCTGGGTGGCTCAGTCAGTTAAGTGGCTGCCTTCCCCTCAGGTCATGATCTCGGGGTCCTGGGATCGAGTCTTGCATCGGGCTCCCTGCTCAGTGGGGAGTCTGCTTCTCCCTCTGCCTCTGCTGCTCCCCCTGCAGCTCTCTCTCTCTCTCTCTCTCTCTCTCTCAAATAAAGAAATAAGTAAAATCTTTTTGCAAAAAAGCTAATTTCCCCTTTAAAGAAATAAAAAAATAAATTAAAATCTGCAGCGGGTTGGCCTGAATTTCTGGCTCATGCTGGAATGCAGAGCGGTCAACCATGGCAACAGTTCTGATGAGCACTGGCTAAACCTTCATTCCCTGCACATACATTGTGAATATTTTTTTTAAAGATTGATTTATTTATCTGAGAAGGGGGCAGGGAGAGAGAGTGCTGGCAGGGGGAGGGGCAGAGGGAGAGGGAGAAAGAGAATCTAAAGCAGACTCCCCACTGACCGACCCAAGGTGGGGCTCAATCTCACAACCCTGAGATCTTGACCTGAACCTAAATCGAGTCAGACAATTAACCGACTGAGCCACCCAGGGCCCCCTACATTGTGAATCTTTTGACAAACATTGTTCAAAACATTGTGAGCCTATATGCGGCTGATGTACAGAATACTGAAAGGCACAATCTGCAAGGAATTAAAAAGCCTAAGAGCTGCCTTACAGATGAAAAATTACTCCTCTTAGACCTGAGTATGTGCAAAGAGGAAAAAGAAATCATGATCACCCACCCAACAGTTCCTGCTGCAATCATATTATGTTATCTATGTGAATACTTTCTTTCTAGAAGATCATAGTGCTTAGAAAATAAGGGCTTTTCACCCATTCTATTTTCTTACCATTTAAAAGAAATTTTCTCTGTGTCCTATAGATCAGGAGCCAATCTAGGAGCAGCAGAACTCAAAAGTGAATGTCCATAAGGAGTTACCTAAGAGGCTTGTCAAAATGTAGACTCACAGATCTCACTTCAGACCTGCTAATTTTGCATCTCTAGGGGGTGAGTCCTATAACCTGTAATTTATTTATTTATTTTTTTTTGAGAGAGAGAGACAGAGAGAGAGGGAAGGGAGGGGCAGAGAGAGGAGAGAAAGGATCTTAAGCAGACTCCACACCCCGCACAGACCTCGATCTCACAACCCTGAGATCATGCCCTGAGCCGAAAATCACGAGTCAGACACGTAACTGACTGAGCCACCCAGGCACCACTGTAACCTATATTTTTAAAATACCCTTTAGGATTCTGATTAGTGGTCCTGGGACCAGACTTTGAGGAAAAGGTGGAACTGGTAAAGGAGAAAGATTGGGAGGGAGTTCTCCCAACCTCTGGGGCTACCAGAATAGAAAGATGTTTACTTCCTGTTTACTTACTTTTTGAGTCATTGCAGGGTTCCCCCTGCCCTCTGCTCAACACCAGAACCCCTAGCCTGGGTCAAAATGGTGTAATGGAAATGCCATGGGCTGAAAGCACAAAAAGATCAGGGTTCTTGCGAAATCGGCTGTGAGATTTGGAGGAAGCACTTCACCTTTCCGGTCATCACTCATGAGCTGGGAGAGCTGGGCCTGATTATCTGCAGCGGCACTGTGTTAGCCATGGATTCGTTCAGCAAAGGCCCAGGCATTGCCTCTAGAGCATCGCTGTCCCACAAAGACATGATGCAAGCCACACGTAAGTGTAGGTATTCCAGTAGCCATATTTCAAAAAGTAAAAAGAAACAGGTAAAATTAATAATAAATTTTATTTAACCCAATACATTTGAAATAGCATCATTTCAACATGTAATCAATATAAACATTATTGAGATATTTTCTATTCTTCTTCTTCTTTTTTTTTTTTTTTTGGTATGAAGTCGTCGAAATCCGGGTGATTTTCTATTTCGGCACATCTCAGTTCAGACCTTCCACATCTCAAGTACTCAAGAGCCATCCATGACAATGCAGTTATGGAGCAGGGAAGGAAAACTATGCCTATGGACCAAATCTGGTCTGCTGCTTGTTCTCACATGTCCACTACCTAAGAATGGTTCTTACATGTTTCAATTATTTTAAAAAAATCAAAAGAAGAGTAGTATTTTATGATACATGAAAATGATACGAAATTTAAATTTCAGATCCACCAATTAAATTTTATTGGAACACAGCCATGCCCATTTGTTTACCTATTGTCTATGGCTGTTTTTGTACAAGAGCAGAGTTGAATAGTTGAGGCAGAGGCCATATGACCTGTAAAGGCTAAATATTTGCTATGTGGTTCATTACAGGAAAGCTTTACAGACCCCAGAAAGGAGGCATGCAAGCTGGCCCCGGAGCCATTTGCATATAAGCAAGGCTTGGCTAATGCTTGGCCTGGATGGCTTAGCAAGCCTCCATCCAGAGATGGAGAGCAGAGGTTCAGGGGGCCAGCCAACAATATGGAGTCTTGACAGAGATGCTGTAGCAAGCAGAAAGGAATGTCAGGCAGGCCTAACACAGGGACTGGGAGCAGAGTGGGACACACTAGGTGGCAGGAGACTGGCCAGGGTTGAAGGTGGTACCCCATAGAAAAAGGGGCTCTGAAGTTGGATTCGGTCAACCTGTGGAAGGATTCTGACTTGAGCCTTAACTAAAATGAGCACACATAACAGCAACTGTCTGCTCTTATTTGTCACATTTTTGTCTTTAAAGTTCTGCTCTTATCTGGTGAGTTCTGTTCTTTTCTGGTTATTCAACCTCTTTCAAAGTCCATTACTTGAGCTGCATTCCCTGCTCCCCATCCATCCTCTCAAGCTCTGGATTCGAGTCTTGTTGGTGGGTTGGTTGGTTTTTCTGTTGCCGTGGCTGGGTAGGTGGATGACTGAGGGACAGTCTAGCCCATGACCTTTAGTTTAGGGAAACTTTCCAGGGCTGTAATTACCTGGGACTTAGCTCCATCAAAGGCATGTTTTGATCCATCAACCCCTTGTCCTGGCCCAACCCTTTCAGTTCCTGTAAGTCACCTTTGGGTAAAATAAAGATAACATGTATTAATTTTTCTCTTTTAAACAATTGGAAAAATATGACCAAGCCTTTGGAGGCAGGGGGAACCTTTCCCTGACCCTTTTGATCCATTTCCTTGTGAGTTATAAATTCCTGGTGGTATTCCTTTAATGTGGTAGCACTTTATGCTGTATTATTCCATAACTGCTCTTAACCCTTTTGACCCAAATCATTTCTGCTTTCATTCATTTTTTAAGAATTCCTTTCAAACATTTTCATGTCCATAAGTTTATTTTAGTTTGAAAGATAGTCCTGGGTTGTGGGAAGGGTGTTATTAGTTCCATTTTTATAGATTCAAAAACTGAAGCCCAGGGATGTCAAGAGATTTGCTTAGGTTCTTACAGCTAGTTAGTGGTCAACCTGAGCCAAATATAAGGTCTTCTGACTGCTGAGCTCATGATCTTTGTGCTACATTTCACTGGTTGCCTATTATTATTCGTCCTCTCTTCTTCCTTTGTTTGTCTCAATATTTCTTCTTCTCAACTCATTTTAACCTTAGTCCACATTTTCTCCACCCTTCAAAGCCCTCCCCCCTCTGTCCAGCCATACTCCTGCCATGTGCTCTCTGAGATAGCCATGTCCACCTCTGGCCCCGACCGTATCCTCCCTTGCTGGACCAAGGGGACCACATCACATCCTGAGAGCCTCTCTTCTCTTCATGTACTTGGTTCCATGTTCTGATCTTTTTCCATAAGCTTTTGAGCCATAGCCCACTTGATGATATGAAGAAGGTGACCTTTGTCTGCTCTGAGGGAGAGCAGTGAACCTGAGATGCCCAAAGTTGAGGTTCCCAGCCACAATTCTTTTTGGCCTTAGAGCTCCAGCAGTGAGCTTCAGAGACACTGGGAATTTTTCAAAGAAAAAAATTCAATGTTAGTTACCTTGATTTTTCTTAAATCGGAAAACGTTAGAGCTGTAAGATACGATCTTTTCCATCCTTCTTGTTGATGAGGATACTGAGGCTCAGAGAGGTGTCTGAAACTCAACCCCCTTCCCAGGGTTTCAATATTTGGAAATGAGCATGATCATAGGATCCTGAAATAATAGGATCACTTCAGTTGTGAGAGAGTTGGGACTCATTGGTTAATTTATCTCTAAGGCCCCTTACTGGATCATTGCTTGCCTACATTACTGGAATATCATCAGATAAAGTGAAGGACCAGGAAACATGAGAACAAAATTATGTAAGATTTTTCTTCTGAAACTTATGTCTATCTCTTTTTGAGCTAGGTAGTCGCTCCACACTGAGTTTTGTGTGCATCTCTGAAATGACCCCTAACCATTCACTCATCCATTCATTTATTCATTTGTTTAACCAACATTGGTCAAGTCAGGCAATCTCTGTGCATCCCATATTTTTCTAGATCCTAGATTATTTTCTAGATCACCATCTGCCTGCCAAAAGGGACATACCGGTGGCACTATAATACAGCCTAAGAAAGTAGGTCCCAGCATCCAGGAAAGCACCAGAGCAGACACCTTATTCAGACCTAAGGTGAACCTGTGTGTGTGTGTGTGTGTGCACGTGCGGGTGGGGTGGGGAAAGGGTAGTCAGGAAAGATTTACACAAGGAGGCAACTGACTTCCCGATGGAATTTGGAAGGATGGGCAGAAATGAGCCACTGTTTCATTTATTCAATAAATACTTAATGAGTGCCCTATGTGCCAAGCAGTGTGTTAAGGCATTCCCAGATCAGAGTGGATGGAAACACTGAAAGTCCCTGATTCATTGGCCCTCACAGTTTAGTTGGGAGTCAGGCACTAAAAGGTAAGCAAACATTACAAAGTGTGACATGCTAGGAAGAAAGGACAAGGGTGCTGAGATAGAGAACAAGGAGGAGGCACAGTAGAAGAATCAAGAAGGGTCTCATGGAGGAGCTGATGGTAGATAAAACCTAAGAGATATGAATGAATTAACCATGGGAAAGTCAGGTAAGAGGGGCCATTCCAGACAGGGGGTCTAGACGTGCAAAGGCCCTGAAACAGACAACTGCCAAGCCTGCTTTACTAACTGCAACAAGGCTTGTGTATCTGGTGCAAGGTGAATAAGAAGAGGAGAAAGGCATGATAGACCACTAGGGAGAATAGCGGGGACCAGTGCATCAGGGCTTGGTTAGCCAAACTAAAAACCGGCAGCAGGGACTTGCCAAGCAGAAGGAATAGCCCGTGCAAAGGCCTCGAGATGGGAAAGCAGTTGGCAGTTGGAGGAATTGGTATGTGAGCATGGAGGCCTACAGCATGGTGGCTTATACTCCATACACAGTATGAGTTAAGCATCTAGAGGCTTCAGTCATTCCTAACTTGGGTCTAATAAGCCTTTCAAATAGGCTAAAGCCCTTGATTGTCTCCCTGGATCAGTTTGGATGGCTATCAGTCCAGCCTCTCTCCTCAGCTGCTGGAAGCAAAACTCCAGACAGCCACCTGGAGACAGAGGCTCACCCAGTATGCCAAACTGGGTGCAAACAAGCTCTGCAGCCCCACGAGATACAAAGAAATTCAGCACTGAGAATGGCAAGGACAGCTGGCCAGCAGGGAGACGGGCACGGGGCCAATGCTTCGTGTTTGGATGACAAGGGCAGAAAGAATGAAATGCAAGAGAAAACAAGGACTCTCTCTTCAAAGAGTTGGGAAACACGCTCTGCTTCCCTTCACTTCCCAACTGGGGAGGGCGGCAGCAGCGGGACAAGAGGTCAGGAGGAAGCATTCAGTCCCGGACACCCTGCCTGCTACCAGGAGACCTGCTGGGGTGGATGCCACCGGGCCGGATGCCGGAAACGGGAGACACAGGATGTGGTGCCCAGGCCCTGCCGATGCCAGGGCCTGCCCAAAGAACTGGACATCGGCAAACAGAAAACCATTCAGACCCTGCAGCAGGCAGGGTTCCTATGGCAACCGGTGGCTCCCCAGCAACTCCACATCCCTTCTCTTCCTGGACTAAACTTTCCATTTGATCTCTTTGGGTAAAGTAAATTTTGGATAAGAGGGGCTGGGCGGGGGGTGGATATTGAAGAGGGTGTTGAGATGTGGCAAGAAGAAGTCTGGTTTTCACATTGAGTTTGAGAATTAAAAGCCAGTGGATATCTGGGAAAGAGATATAATGAAATTGTGTTTGTTCTTTTGTGTGCGTGTGTGTGTGTGTGTGTGTGTGTTTAATCCTGACTTTGCTTTCAGTTCTGGCATTTGCCCAAAGCTCTTTCAGAGCCAAAGGCCACTGGTCACTGCTTCCTCCCGACGCTTCCCTAGCCATCACTCTTGCCTGCTGAAAGAGATGCTCTGCTGCCTGATACTCTTCCCAAGCTCGAGCTGGCTGAAGTCCCGCTGCCCTTCAGGGGCTGACAGATTAAGGGACAGGGAAAGGCACCCTGGGATGTTAAAGAAAGTCGACTCCTGGGCCCCACCTCTGAGATTTGGAGTCCTTAAGATTTAGTGGAATTCCCAAATCTGTGCTTTTCATAAGCACCCTAGTTTACACAGGTTTTGATGGATGCTGAACACATGCTAAAGAAACACCGCTTTTAGGGACACAGGATCACCTGATTGGCACGTAGCCCAAGGCTGTGGGATAAACAGACTTCAAAGCATATAAGCCGAGATTCAGGCCTGAATGCAGACACACTGGAGAAACTATACCTTTGTGGAAGGAGAGGTCTTTCCCACCCCCAAAAATGTGTGCTCTCCAGGCCATTTGGAGGTGCTGAGTTTCCTCCAGCATCTTTCAGCGGACACTAAAACTTTGCAAAAGAAGGAAGTTCTAGTTCTCCTCCTAGTGAAATGCGTGCTATGTCCCTTCTTCCAAAGTGACTCCAGCATCTCCAAGAAAGGCAGGGTTCATGCAAGCGTTGACTTAAGTTAAAATGGGTTAGCTGGTTGTCATTTCTGAGTCTAACAACACAAGACACAGGGGAAATCACATGAAATGAGCCAGAAAATGAACAGAAATGAGCATGACCAAGAAAACTGGAAGGAATTTCTCTCATGTTGGAAATGGAGGCAAATGCTTGTGTTGATCTTGCTTTCCTCTTTGGTGCTGATTAGTCTTAAGCGAGGTTGTTTTTATTTTTGTGGGCAGTGACTATATTGTGCTTTGAGTCTCATCTGGCCCTTGGTTGCCCTGCCATTTAAGGCAAATAAATTAAGAAATCTCCAAAGGAATATTTTAATTCTTAAAGAAATTGACAAGGAGTACATAGAGAGGAAGAAGTAGGACGTAACCGGCCTCTTCTCTAGAGACAAAGATGAGTGATAATTTGTGGAGAAAATGTGCTGGCATCATTTATTAAAAGTTAACATATAGAGATTTCCCTGAATGGACCATCCATTGCTCAATACCCATGTGTTGGAAAACTTTTATACTATCTTGTACAGGTTCACAGGGGCTGGTTTTAACAAACGGATCATGTCATATTTTTTTGTATCCATCATACTATTCAGCATGGTTGCTTGCCATCTGGTAGGTATTCAAAAAGTCATTCTTAATTGGTGGACTTTAAGAAGTCATTCTAGTGGTTTTAATGCCTCAATAAGCTATTTTCAGGCTACATTTACTAGACATTGCCTCCAGGGTGAGATAACAAAGAAAGAGACCGGCAGTGTTCCTTCTGAGTATTTCTTCTGTGTACTTGCTGTACCTGTAATAACTCTCTGGAGAGACTGACCCAGTAAGATCTTTTGGAGGCATCCATCTGCAAGACTGAGCTTGATCACAAGTTAGGCCTCTGAGTTGAAAAAGTGAATGAAGCCAGCACAGAAGAGTGCTGAAGAATGTAGGTTCTGCTTGCTACCGTCTGAACTGGAATCCCAGCTCTACCATCTATTAGCTATGTGACTTCATACAAAGTACTTAGCCTGTCCTCATCTGTGAGATGGGGATCATAATAGAATTTGTCATAGGGTTGCTATAAAGATTAAATGATAGAAGTTGTGTAAAGCATTTAGAAAACAGGCCAGTCCATAGTAAGAGCTCATAATGTTAGCTATTGTTAGCATTACTGAGTGGTGACCAGAACTGGATTGGCTCATGAACAAAGGCTGAGGACTACAGACGCTGCTCAGCCCCAACAGACACACTCAGGTGGGATTCTACCTCCTCTATGTCTCCTACTCAAGTCGCTTTCTACATCTGAATTTGTCACTGAGCCATGGAGTATAATGACATCAGGTACCTAAATGTGAAGATTCTCTGCCATCTTTGTTCCCAGTCTCATTTTTAACTCCATTTTGTAAAAACGTCCTGTTTACATTCTTCCCAAGCATCTAAGTCATGTAGAGCCGGGGTAAGTGAGGAAAAGAGAAACAGCGGCACATAGCAAAATGTCTGCCCCAGAAATCACAGCGAAGTTGCATTCAAAATGAGGGCTTTTGAATGAGAGAAACAGAGGAATTAAAACAGGCACATTTTCTTCTGTTTCTCACTCATGATGCTAAAATACAGCCCTGAGAGAGAGGATTCAGTTTGTTTTCAAGGGAAGCCAGGTCCTACTTCTGGGGATAAGGATTAAAGAGACATGTCAATAGGTTTTGAAGTTTGGCATTCTTAAAAAAAAAAAAAAAAAAGTATGTCATTCAAATCTTTGCAAACTCCCAGAGTCAGCAAAAGAGTGCCAGAGAAGTCAGCCACCAGATTCTTGGTGGGATTCCCACAAGAATCCCACAGTGGGATTCTTGATCCACTGTCTCCAGGTCTTTTATGGACAGTAATAGCTTCATAAAATTCTTCCCTCTGCTCCTGGCCCAAAATGAGCATTATACCGTGAATGCCAGGGGAGAGCGATAAGTATTTTTAACATAACATCTGAGTATACATACATACAATGGAATATAATTAAGCCTTAAAAAGGAAGGAAATTCTGACATATTCTACAGCATGGATGAATCTTGAAAACATGTTACATGACATAAACCAGAAACGAAAGGACAAATATCATAACCCCATTTATGTGAAGTACCTAGGGGAGTCAAATTCACAGAGACAGAAAGTAGAATGGTGGTTGCCAAGGGTGGCAGGGAGGGGCAAATGGGGAGTTGTTTAACGGGTATGGAGTTTCTGTTCAAGATGACAAAGAAGTTCTGGAGATGGATGGTAATGATGGTTGCACAGCAACGTGAATGTACTTCATGCAATGATACTAAACTAAAAAGGGCTAAAATGGTAATTTTGCGTTGAGTGTATTTTACCACCATAAAAAACCATCTGAAGCACAAAGAAAAATGGTGTCCAAGTAATGGATGGAAAAAGTTTTCTCTTCCTCTCTGCAGGAACAGCTCTGCTTTAGCCCTCTTATATGACTATTTACCAATCTTGTAGGCAGATGTTACAATGTTTTTCAATGGATGTCCTCAGAAGGATGTGGAATCTGTTCTGAGCTTCTGACTTGTCTTACCAGTTCTGATGTCTGCTCCTCCACAGAGTGTTCCACTAAGGTGGTGGAAGGAACAGAAGGAGAGCGAGGTGGCCGAACTACAGAGCATTTTCCTGTGTAACATATGGCAGCAGACTTCCTAGGAGAAATGTAGGTTCTTGGAGTCTCGGGGTTTAACTAAAAAGCATTTCTCTCCGGTTCCCTAAATAAACAATAGACTTGCCACCTGCCAACCACAAAAGTTTTGGAGACAGTGGAATCAAACTTCAATTTAACATTTCAGTAGCTTTCAGATTTTTTTGATTGCAGCCTCACAGTAGGAAATGCATTTTACATCGTGATGTAATGTGTGCATTCATATTGTTGAATTTATATAACTGAAAGAACAGTTTCACCAAATAAAACTTAACCTTATTCCATGCAGAGCGTTGTAATATTTTATCTTCCTTTCTCCTCAGGTCTGTTCTACCCCTGCATTTTTTAAATGTTTAAATGTTGGTTGTACTCTATTAAATTTGTTTCACAACCCTCTAATGGGTCCTGATCTGAAGTTGGAAAAATGCTACAATGTGTTTGCTGCTCCAGCCACTGGGTTAACACTAAATTGCTTGCTCCTGGGGTCAACCACAGGTGAAACTCTCTGCTAGCAAGAGGAGACTTCGGGTCAGTATCTCCACTCTCAGAGGGAAAGAGCCTGATGTGGTAACCCAGGGACTTATTGCGAAATGAGTGTGCATGGGCCACAGGCCAGAGGCAAGGCTCAGCAGGACAACTTGGATCATGTGTCTGCCCTTTAGCAGAAACAATGAATATGCATGTTAGCAAAGTCTACTCTTCTTGGATATCAGCACAAAGAATTATCAAATCAAATGTAATTTGGGTAATCAGGGAAAAGACAAAAACAGAAAACTCTGGGGCCTTGCTAAACATTTCAGTAAGGTGCGGAGTCCATGGACTATGAGACCGTTTTCCAGAGGGAAATTGAAAGTCAGGTAATGTTAGAGGGCACATCTGGTGTTTCCTGGACTTTTCAGAGCTTCCGGCTCCCAGTGACCCATCCCGCTTCTGACTGCATCTTTCTTGCTGTGTTGTCTAGGGGGGCTGGGAAACAGAATATTGGAGTTTCTTGCCTGGTTTCTCTGTCTCATATGTTTTTTGGGTTTTTTTCTGCGCGAATCAGAAAGGTTTGGAGGAAGGGAGCCCCCCTGGAGGAGTGTGTACTTACTGACCACTTACAGTCCAATTCAGGATGGAAGGAATTGACATTCATTGAGATCACGTGGGAAAAGACAAATACTGTGACAAGTACTGAGGACCATAAAAAAATTTATTATTTTTGGCAGATTAGGTTGAAATGATTACATTTTCCAGGGCTCAGAGACTACACTAAAATTTCCTTTCACAAGAAAAAAGAAAAGAAAAATGATGCCTATCTGTACAAACTCCAGAACACGCCCTAAGGTGTTATTGATGATTAAGAAAGCCATCCAACCTACTTCGTTTACAGTGTTCTCAGGCTGCTAAGGTCAAGCTCCTATCTCCCATCTCATCTCACCTTCTCACAGACGTACCTAATGATATAAAAGGAGTTGGGCCCCTCTGTGCTACTTGGGCATTAAGAGTTTGTGGCTTCCAGAATATAAAATGGAAATTGCCACCATCAGAGTCCGTAGGATGTAGTACAAATAAAATACAGTGCAGGTTTTCACCTCCTTTAGTTTCCAGTGACAGAATGTGAAGCTGGTACAATGTTTAAAGGTATCCTTTTTCCAGTTCCCTCAACACATCATCCCAAGTCACCTGGAGTACCTGGTAATGGCCTCCACTCCCAAGCAGCTTATTCTTTCCATTTACTAAATTCCAATAAACATTTTCAGGCCTTGAAGTCTTTACCACAGACTTCAACAAGTCATTTCTGGTTTTTTTGGTTTTTTTTCTTCCATGTGGGTAGTATTCCATGTTTCTACCTAGATTGCACTTTCCCTCTTGGGCTTCCCCCTTCTTCTTCATTGGCACATGGGATTGCATTCTACCTGCTTGGTGACTGACTCCACAAGTCTCTACTTTGTGTATGTTTGTTCAGGAGAACGGTGCTTAAGAACTTATCTCCTGGGGCGCCTGGGTGGCTCAGTTGGTTAAGCGACTGCCTTCGGCTCAGGTCATGATCCTGGAGTCCCGGGATCGAGTCCCGCATCGGGCTCCCCGCTCGTCGGGGAGTCTGCTTCTCCCTCTGACCCTCCCCCCTCTCATGTGCTTGCTCTCTCTCATTCTCTCTCAAACAAATAAATAAAAAAATCTTTAAAAAAAAAAAAAAAAGAACTTATCTCCTGATCTCCAACTGAGACAGAGTTCAGCCAGAAAGGAGAAGTGTAAATTTCGGATGAGGAATCTGACCACGTGAAAGAAACTTTGTAGAACTTTTCAAGTTAGTGCCCGTAATTAGCAAAGGGAGTTGGCTATGACACTTAGAGCTGCCTGAAACAGAAAATGCCCACTCAGACAGTCTCAGACAGGCTTAAATGTAGTGCATCACATGGCTTAAAGCCCAGAGACATTTTGGGTTCCAGGAGAGATTTGGTCCAGTGCTACTCAGTAATGTCATTAAGGACAGAGGTCATTTCTGTCCTTACATTCTGCTGTCCTCAGCACTGGCTTCATTCGAAGGTTGGTTCTTCTCAGTAGCATAAGATGGCTGTCACCAGCCATCACGCTATGTGCTTCTTGTTCACACCCAACAGGAGAAGGTGAATGAAAAGTAGCCTCCTGGGGCGCCTGGGTGGCTCTGTTGGTTAAGCGTCTGCTTTCAGCTCAGGTCATGATCCCGGAGTCCCCCGATTGAGCCCTGCATCGAGCTCCCTGCTCAGGGGAGTCTGCTTCTCCCTCTGCCCCTCACCCCGTTCATGCTCGCGCGTGTGCTCTCTCTCAAATAAACAAATAAAATATTTTAAAAAAGAAAAAAAAGAAAAGTAGCCTCTTCCCAAAGCCCTCTCCTTTAGTCTGATTGGCCAGAGTAAGTCACGTGTCTATCACTGGCCGTAAGACAGTTGCCAGGAGACTGCCATATGCTGATCGATGTAGATCAAGGTTTCTGGATAGCAACGCTATTGATATTTTGGACTGGATTATTCTTTGTTGTGGGGCCATTCTGTATTTTATAGGGTGTTTTGCACCATCCCTGGGTTTTATAGCTCTCCATCACCACCAATGATGAGAATTAAATATGTCTCTAGACATTGCAAAATGTTCCCGGAGGTAGGGGGAGGTCAAAATCACCCCTGGTTGAGAACCACTAGTGTAGACTAATCAGGTTTCCTCCTGGCTCTGTGCCTCCGTTTTCTCATCTGTAAAATAGAAATCATACTAGATTTTTCATATGGTCATTATACGAATTCAATGAGTTAATTTACATAACAATGTAGAATATAGTAAGCACTATATAAATGTTAGCTATTACTTTTATCCACTACTTCTAATGTCGGGGGTGTAGGAGGTATTAAATAAGTATTTTCTCAATGAATGAATGAATGAATTTGGTAGAAACGTCATTTGTATCGATGTAACACTGATGTAGTTCAGCAAAATAATATTCTGTAATGCCACTCCTGTTGAAAATCTCTGAAGTTTGTAGGGCATTTAGTTTCTTCACTTGAGAAGAAAACGAGTGTTCCCACTGCAAATGCTTTCTTATGTGTGTAAAAGTAAAAGCTGGTGCTATTCAGAATTTGTATGACCACTACAGAATGAGAAAGGTGAGCTAGGAGGACTCAGGACCCTTGGATGAATCTAAGGATCCATTCATTTAACATATCGAGCAAGTCCTCGCTGCACTGTATCTTGGAAACCAAGACTGAGAGCATTTCCCTGCCTGAATGTTGTACTTGGAAATGCAGTCTGAAGTCCAATGATCAAAGATGCTGAGAGGAGTATCTTGAGGACATAATTTAAAGTTTATACATTTTTTTAACTTTGTTACTGTTGATAATAATAATGTTTATATTTGAACAGTGCCCCCATACAGTGGAAGTTTTAAAAATCACTTTCAAATGCCTCTCCTAAGCATTCCCGGGTCAAAGGCTGCGTGAATCCGTATCACAAAGAAGTTTTATCTGTGGAAGCTGAGCTTAAGGAGTCCTGAAGGAGAACGTAAAGAGACCACACACACTGACCAAAGTTCAAGGCCTGAAAATCACCAGGACTGAGGAAGCCAGCTGATGATCATAATAAACCCCTTCATGCAAGGAGGGAGATGGCACAAATGTTTCTTTAGGGCCATTTCTCAGCAAATTAGCACAACTGGTGAGTGACGAGTGGACCAGGGGCAAATATAATGATAGAGATAAGAGCCTCTGGTGAAGCATGGTGGGTTGAAAACATGTGATCATCATCCTGAAACACTACTAATATGTCAGGGAAAAGATTTAAAAGCCACATTGGACATAAATTATCAAGGACAAAGGAAATGGGACAGAAGGCATCATGAAGTAAGAAATGGGAAGCTATGTAAGTGTGTGTGTGGTGTGTGTGGTGTGAGGTATATGTGAGGTGTGTGTGTGTGTGTGTTGAGGTACGTGCATGTGTGAGGTGTATGTGAATATGGGTGATGTATGAGTATATGTGGTGTGTGTGTGTGAGGTGTGCGTGAGGTGTGTGAGGTATATGTGAGGGGTGTGTGTGTGTGTGTGTGGAGGTACGTGCATGCGTGAGGTGTATGTGAATATGGGTGACGTATGAGTATATGTGGTGTGTGTGTGAGGTGTGCATGAGGTGTGTGTGTGTGTGGGCATATGTATGTGAGCGTTGTGTGTGTAAGAGGTGTATGTGAGATGTGTGTGAGCTATGTCTGTGTGGAAGGAGGTTGTAGGGAGAAACGAATGTCTCTTTTTCACAGTAGGAAGTTGTCTTAGTCTGCTCAGGGCTTCAACAGATATTTATTTCTCACAGTTCTGAAGACTGGGAAATCCCAGATCAAGGTGTGGGCCAATTCTGTTCCTGGTTGGCTGGAGGATGGCAATCTTGTCACGGTGTCCTCACATGGCTTTTCCGCTGGTGTTTCACCCTGGTGTCTTTTCTTCCTCATAAAGGGCACTAATCCCATCAGATCAGGCCCCACCCTCATGACCTCACTGAACCTTAGTTACTTACGTAAAGGCCCTATCTCCAAATACAGTGCCATTGGGGTTTGGAACTCCAACATATACATTTTAGAGGGACATGATTCATTCCATAACAGAAGTCAATAGAAGATATTAAATGGTAACATCAAGAAATGACATATTATTTAGAAAAACGGTAATAAATATGACAAGAAATAACAAAGAGTTAGAAGAAGAGATTGTCCCTATGGCAAAAAATAAGGGTGCAGAGGACTGAGGCAGGGGATTTATTATCACTATTATTATATTATTATTATTACTAGTCTTGTAGTTCTGTTTGCCTTTTAAAATGGGTGATGGGTATTAAGGAGGGCACATATTGCTTGGAGCACTGGGTATTATACACAATGAATCATGGAACACTACATCAAAAACTAATGATGTACTGTATGGTGACTAACATAACATAAAAAAAGAGAGAAAAAAAATAAAACTTGTTACATATATTACCGTTACAAAAATAGAAACCTGATTTAATTTAGAATAATAGTGAAATTGCTGATAATAATTATTATTATTTGCCTTTTTAAAACCCAACTCCTCCATGAATTTTGGTTGGTTAAGGCTGGGAAGAAGAGAGATAGATGGGATACTTGTCATTTATTTTCCAAGCTGGGGCATCTCTCAGAATGAAGGGGAACACTTAGCAATTCCCTTGGGACAATAGGTGCAAAATAAGACAATATTGGAGAAACTGGGATTTATGGCCAGCCTCGTCAAGAGGTAACTAAGTTGGCTTTATAAAAAACAATGGGGAAGGATTATTTCAGTGATGCAGGGGCAAAAGGATGGCTACCCTTCCTGTATTGGTGGATTGGTAGGTGATCTCAAGTGACATCCACTCAACTGAGTGGCAGCATCCAGGGAAAAGGTCCCTGACCCCTCTGCCAAACACCTCAGGGCAGAATTCTGTGCCCCTCGGTTCTCCCTAAATATCTTCTTTATACCTTCATTGAAGAATTTGCTGCACCCACCACTCTGGAAAACAGTATGGAGGTTCCTCAAAAAGTTGAAAATAGAGCTGCCATATGATCCAGCAATTGCACTACTGGGTATTTACCCCAAAGATACAAATGTAGGGATCTGAAGGGGTACGTGCACCCCGATGTTTATAGCAGCAATATCCACAGTAGCCAACCTGTGGAAAGAGCCAAGGTGTCCATCGACAGATGAATGGATAAAGAAAATGAGGTATATATACACAATGGAATATTATGCAGCCATCAAAAGGAATGAGATCTTGCCATTTGCAACGATGTGGATGGAACTGGAGGGTGTTATGCTGAGTGAAATAAGTCAATCAGAGAAAGACTTGTATCATATGA
>NC_138374.1:100143103-100156341 GCF_054177405.1 Leptonychotes weddellii | reverse complement strand
CATGGAACACTGGATGTTATACACAAACAATGAATCGTGGAACACTACATCAAAAACTAATGATATAGTGTATGGTGACTAACATAACATAATTAAAAAAAAAAGTGACTAGCGCTCTGTGGGAGGACGTCCAGTCATGGTAGGAACACACCAGGAGGACTGACCCACGTAAAGAACTTGGAGAAGCCTCCCTGGAGGGAGTGAAAAAGAAGATGAGAGTGTAGGCCCTCGGCGGGGGAGGGGGGGGAGGGAGGTGAGCATCTTCGAAAATTAAAGAGATAGCAAACTGGTGTGGAGGTCTAGAGGCTAGAACCTGGTGAGGGGCAAGGACTGTGGGAAGCACAGAGCATGGGGCACCGGGCATCGTGACAGGAAGTGATGAGAGACAGAGGTGAAGCCATTCAAGGCCAGGTGAGCCACGGGACTGAACTGAGCTTTATCCAGAGGGCATGGGAAGCCGTGGAAGGGTTGTAAGCCATCACTTTTGCATGGTAAAGACATCTTTATGCCAATAACATGGAGATCACTTGGAAGGAGGTAAGCCAGGAGAAGAGAGAGCAGTGAGAAGTGGGGCCATATCCTTAGGAAAATGATGCTGGCCTGGATGGGGGCAGTAAGGATGAAGAGAAGTGGGTGTTTGGGAACTCAGATCGACTTGTGATTACCTGGACTGGGGGGGATCAGGGAGAGGAGATAGTGAAGGAGCCATTCAAGAGGCTTGAGCAACAGGACAGGGTCTGGTGCTGGCCCCTGAGAACCAAAGGAAGGTGAAATGAGGATATCCCTACGAGCAGCCAGAAAAATGGAAAGACAGGAGACCATGCTGTCTTTCAAGCTAAAGAAAACAAAGCATTTCAGGAAGTAAGGACGGGTTATAGGTGGAATAAGATAAAGGCTGAGATACATTTGCAAGGGAGTATTAAAATGGGACACTCATTTTTCACAGTGAAGTGCTAAATACCTATATTGTGCTTGCAAAGAGGTGTGTGGAAATTTTATTTTTTTAAGATGATTAGCTCATCAATCCTATACAGGAGACTTAAAGAGGCTGGCGGCGGGGGGTAGGGGAGTTGAAGAGTCATCTGTATATTACAAGCATAGTGGGGTGGGGGAGAAAAGGAAGTATTTTCCCTTTACTCAAATCAAGTGAGAACTTCAGTGGACCCCCCTGAGAGCTTGGGATGTGTCCCCTGCACCTTGTAGGGTACAGAGAACTCAGTTCCATGCCTGAGGCATCTAAAGTGGGAAGTGGTTGCTGTGAGCAGAACCAGGAGAAGTGGCTGTGTTTGACAGTTTGGGCTCCTAGGATTTGTCAGGGCCAAGAACTGTTGAGTGCTTCCCTGAACCACATATAGGCCATAGGAGAAAGGCTGCTGGATTTCTTAAACCCCACCCAGGATAGTGTCACAGAAGGGAGAGGAGGGAGGGTAGGGGATTCTAATGACCAGCCTGAGGACGCACTTGTCCATTCAAGAGAACTACAAGAGAGAGAGCCCTGCAATGAAGACTTCAAAGAATCTACAAGGTGCCCCAAGAGAGAGAGCCAGATTGAAATACCTGCTGCATCCATAGAAAAACAATGGCAATCCATCATTGCCAGCCAAGTAAGATCTCTCCTGAACCTTACCTCTGCTTTGTCCACTTCAATCTGCCAGGGAGCAGAACCTAGAGCTTTTAAGTCTGGGAGCAGGGAAGGGGGACTAAGAAATTGTCAGCAGAGTAAGAAGAGCAGCCAACCACAGCTCCCTTACCCAAATGAGCTTCACACCTGGACGTTCCCTGAGCTCAGAGAGGGGAGAAGATTTAACGTTAAGTAAAAGTTGGACTGGGCATTTTAATATTGGAAATGAAGTTATTTGTGAAACTCGGGGTGACCAGAAGGTTTCTTATTATTTAGGAGTGGTCAGAAAAACCATGGACCTATTCTAGATTCATCCAAAGGGTATAGAAAAACTCACCCCAGAGATCAGGTTTGAAGGGGCAGTGGGCTGTCAGGGGAAGGGGAGATTAGTTACCTCCCTGTGTGATTAACACAGACCTTCCCCGAACACTTTCAGTGGAGTAATGGAGGAAGAAGCCAGACTGCAGTAGACCAGGCTGAGTTAGGAGGAACTGAAAATGTGTACACAGCAAAGACACATTTTCAAGAAGTGCAGGAGAAAGAGAAGGCAGAGCTGGGGGATTATGCAGGATAGACAAAGACTTGTTTTAAAATATTGGAGAAATTAGAGTATGGTTAAAAACTAGTAGAAAGCCAGCAGAGAGGATGCTGAGCAATGCATGGTCTCTGATCAGAATGGACAGGGAGGAATGGGGGACACGGCTTCAGGCTTGGACAGGATGTGTGGAAGCTTCTTCCATTAGAATAGGAAAGAGAGGGAAAGGGAATACACAGAGACAGACAGAAAGCTGAAGAGTTTTCATCCAATTGCTTCTCCATATTTTCCATTAAGTAGAAAGTGAAGGGGAAACTAAGGGTTCAGCCCTTGGAGAAGAGTGGAGAAGGTCTGAAATAGCCATCTCAGGAATAAGGAGAGTCTATGTTGGATGGCCCGGCTACACTGAGGGTCCAGCGGAGGCTGGAAAACATATTTAATTGGATATTCATCTGGACTGTCTGCTAGAACCGCAGGAAAGACCCAAATGCAGCAACTTTTGCTGCGAAGTCCCTGGAGTTCAGGAATGTGAAAGTGAAAATGGAACAACGCAGTGATCACTCGGATTCAGCACAGTTGTTGGTTCCGAGAGGCTTGGAGAGCTGTCCCACCTTGAATCCACATCATCATCTTTATTGTTTGGGGATTTTTTAAGTTAGTTATTTATTTTTAATAAATGAGTGGTGTTTGCCAAGGAGACTTACAACTTGAGCCTGTGAACAAGATGTGAGAGATCTATTACCTGGTATTATGACTGATGTTTATGCAATTTTTTGCCACTGCAGGAATGGTGCTCCCACTCTTGTCTTCAGAAGGTCAATGACAAAGAAATGTAGGGAAATAGACAATGACGCACAAGCCACCACTGTTTTGCAATCTTCTGACAGGCTAATCTGCTGAAGCCAAATAGGGCCTGTAGTGGGGTGGGGGTGAGTGCACATGAAATGAGCAAATAGAGAAGAATGAACGTCACTTTGTTTTCCCAACTCACAATCTCAGACAAAGGTTTAACAGACACAAATATTCATGGAAAATATGGCTGCATATTTAAAAATGGCATTGTCCGGAAAAGATATGAGTCATCTATCTTATTCTCCATGGCATCCACATCATCTAGCATGGTGCTTGGTACAGAGTAGGTGCTCGATAAATGATTGTCTAAGGAGCAAATGAATGGTGCACCAGGGTGGAGGGCTGACCTGCTTATCCCCGGGCACCCGCCTCTCTTCTACTCTATGCATGTGCGCTCATGGAAAGCTGTTTTTCTCCTCTAAATATCTGTGGGAATTTGCACATTGGAGAAAAAGTAGCATTCTTCCTGGAGAGAGTTTGTTCGCCTGATGACAGTAAAACCAGAGAGATGTTTTAGATGTTGAGCTGAGACATGGATTCAGTGCAAGGCCATGAGTACAGTGAGGCAGACAGAAGACCCAAGAACTTCAGGATTCCGGGTCATTCTGTCTGTATGTAAATCAGCTGAAAAGGATTTTGTCCAGTGGGCACTCTCATTGGTCTATACAAATGGATTGTGATGGTGAGCAGCTAATACGAATTTACTGGTATGGTGACTGCTACCAATAAGTGGTAAGCAAGAATTCACCCTGCAAGAAGGTATAGCCCTTACTAGCCGGATACACCTTGGTGAACAAATGAAATGATTTATGCGGTACTTTCAGGCTGTTCTGTCTTTCCTGGAATTCTTGGCATACAACTTCTGAAGGATTTTTTAAAACTTTATTTTCTTTTGTTATTTTAAAACTTTATTTTCTTATTTGTTTCTTAAATGGAACCCATATCCTGTGCCAATTGTCATCTATGCTCAAATGTTTGAAAACTTCATCACCTTGCCTGTCTATAATGAGGATTTTTTTTAATTAACTTGCTTGTTCATCTTTTCATTTTACATCAGTTGTCAAAAACGAAATAGTCAGCCCTCTTTTAATCGTCCAACATAAGAAAAAGAGAGTAAATGAACTTTGGTCACATACAAATGTCTGAATTACAGCTAAGACAATGGAAGATTGGATTGCATAAGCATTACGTGTACTCACAGAACCCTGGGTCGTGTCTGGGCTCCTCAGTGGATCACGTACCCTGCTGCTTTTGAGGGTGGTACATGGGGAGAAGTTTGCAGGGTTTGACACATGGGGTGATTTGCACATGTCCACTTGGTTAACCTGGAACTGTGTTTACCAAACTCCCTTCCCTGTATAGTTCTAGGCTACCATTGTCCAAAAAATTTTTGTGTGTGGGCTGAAGAGAAGCAGCACAATGATCTCTGAGTCACCGTGATTCAACGTGGTGACAGAGGTGGAAGTGCTGGCAGATTCCAGTTTGTTCTTGCTGTCACCAGCTCCATATTCTGTTCTTCTTCCAACTCCTGACCCTGCTGAGCAACAGTGGCCCCAGAATCCAGGCCTGTCACTAGATGCTTAGCAGACCTCCCGTGAGCTTCCTTTTGTGGTTGCACTTCAGTGGTGCGACATGCTTGGCTGTGTTACTGACTCTCTGATCTTTCAACTCCCCACCTGGACCTTCACTTTCTCTTCTCCTCCTATAATTATGTGAGAGCTAATGTTTCATAATAAATCTCTTATCCCACAATGCACAGTGGTTCTCCTTCCCTGTTTGAATCCCGAGATACCCAGTGGGAAGGGATTATTACTTACTAGACGGTTCCTGTTGGCAAAGGCACTACACACTGGAGTTGGAGATACTCTGTACCAACCTCTGTTCCTCCACTACCAGCTGATTGATTGGGGCAAGATGTTGAGCCTCTCAAGCCCCATTTTCTGCACTTGTGAAATAACATTAGCTACCACATAGGGTCACTGTGAGGTTTAAATGGCATATTGCATGTAAAGCACTTAGCCTTATAAGTAGCAAATGCTCAGTAAACGTTAATGCTATTGAAGGTGCTGAATGTCTGAAGGGGAGTCAAGTAGTAGAGCCTAAAATATAGGGAGAGAAGCAAATGATTGAGTATAGGTGTTTTAGGATTTATGGAAAGCTGAGGTTGAAGGGACAAACAAGAATCAGCAACAAGGAGGCAAGATGGAAGGAATAGGCAGTTCAGGATAAAAGCTGTGAGTGCTGAGGGTCTAGACACAGGGGCTAGTAGTTCAGAATGGGCATCAATCATTTTACCAGGGTCCCTCTTGCTAGGTGGGCAGGTCAGGTCTCCCTGGGTTCACTGTGTGAAAAACTGCTGTGTAGAGTCTGAGGGATTTCCTGGATTGTTCTGCTGGTACACAGCCCTTACCCTTAATGAAAGTTAGCTTTCGTGGCACTGGAAGAAACCCAAGACAGCCTGAACCCCGTTTGGTTCCATCCTGGAGTGTCATGGTAGTTATGGTGGGGGAAGGAGGAGTTCCGCCATACAGAATATAACGCCCCAGCCTCAGTAAGAAGACCTGAGACTCAGGGTGAATGGGTGTGTGGTGTAATAGGAGATGATAGCTATGTGGGCAACCAGTTCATAACCCCCATCTCTTCAGAGACCCAGGAACCTGCCCAGATTGGAGAATGAATAAGCCCACACCGCCCTCCTCCTGAATAAACCAAATGAGGATTGTGTTCAAGTGGGGCATTGCCCATGGGCAACTAGAAACCTTCAAGGAAATGGAAAAAGATCTGAAAACCCCATAGAATCAGAAAACATGATTGGAGAGAAGTGTGGATGTGCAACTTTAGAGAAGGCTTTGGAGGCACCTAGTAGCTGCCTTTGGCTCTCTGAAAGTTTTCATGGGAACACAGGTCTGAGATCAATGAGTGGAAATTATGAGAAGATAGGTTTGCCTCAGTGTATTTCTGTCAATAATAATTGAAAATAATGGTCAGCATTTATTGGGTACTTCCTTTGTACCAGACATTGTTTTCAGCAATCTACATATATTATCTTGTTAAAATCTTACAATATCCCTGTAAAGTACTGAGGCACTCAGAAGTTAAATAATCTGCCCATGTTTATAGAATTTGACATAATGGAGCAAGGACTCAGAACCAGGAAGTCTGTCTCCAGATCCTATGCTCCAAACGACGGCCCTCTGATTTACAATGGAGGGAATTCCCGCATCCAGCAGGATCTGGGGCTCCATTATGTCTGAGCTTTGTTCCAACTCAGATTCCTTGAGGTCTTTCCAGGGCTAAGTTGGTTGGTATTCAATGCAGTTCAACAAACACTTATGGAGCACTGAGCATTCGCCAGGCTCTGGGCTGGGTACTGGGATATCAAGATAAACAAGACAAGACAGTCCCATAATAGAGGTGCAGAGAGTTTTGGTCCACAGGATAGAATCACAACTTTCTCTCTAAGAGTTGTCAAATTTGTGAAAAAGGCAATCTTTGGTTTTGAAAGTCCCATCCCATCTCCTTTTGTCACCCTCTCCTCCCTTTCCCGATGTCAACCAGCAAACTGCACAGTTGTCTCACTGTTGAAAGAGTTCCTGACAGTGTTTGGTACTGAGAAGGCTGAGGGCCAAGTGAGTGTACGTATAAACCAGTCACACCTGGTTTAAAGGCTCAGCTCGTATAAACCAGTCACACCTGGTTTAAAGGCTCAGCTCAACCACTGATAAGTGAGATAAAACATGTGTTTCAGACAAAGCACCAACGATATTGGGTCTCCTTCCATACCTGCCAGTTCATGACTTATTTCCACCCGTTTAACCTAAAACTATCAGATCTGGACAGGAAAATAAAATAGTAATAGGGTAATCTCCTGTGGAACCTTTTATTTTCACACTATAACATTGTTTATGGAACAAAGGAATGGAAATACATTTTTGAAGAAGGGAGTAATCTTTTTTCTTTTTACTAAAGCTAAAGTGGGAATAAGACATATTTATGATCGTCCCATAACCAAAGATGACATTTATTGAGCTCTCATTATATGCCAGGCAGTATTCATGAGCTTTACCGGTATTAGTTCATTAAATCTTTATCCCAGTCATCTGGGGTCAGTGTCCTGGAAGCTCCATTTTACAGTTGAGGAAATTGGACACGGAGAAATTAAGCATCTTGTCCAAAATCACACAACAAGTAAATGGGGGAGCCAGAATTTGAAAACTAGCAGTTGAGCCCTCAAACAACATGATTCTGTTGCTTCTGTAACTGCAATTTAAAAATAAGACAGAAAAAAAAAAAAAGAGGCAGTGAGAAGATAAGAAATTAGTCTGAAAATCACATTAGGAGAGAGTCAGAATGCAATCTGGTGAGCATGTTCAACCATGTAGGGGCCTGTCCCTGTAATTCCTGTAGCTCCCGAGAGGCCATGGGAAGGATCCTTCCTCAAACAAACCGTGGCCATCCGTGGCACTGAAGTGAGGCTTACAGGGCTGAAGTCAAAGGTGTCTGCAGAGCTGCATTCCTTCTGTAGGCTTTAAGGAGAAGCGATTCCTTGCTTTTTCCAACTTAAAAGGCTACCCTCATTCCTTGGCCTGTGAACCCATCACATTGACCTCTGTTTCCATCCTCACATTTCCTTCTCTGACTCTTCTGCCTCTGCCTTACAGATTTAAGGACTCTTGTGATTACACTGGCCCACTCAGACAATCCAGGATCATCTTCCCATTTCCAGATCCTTAATCACATCCACAAAGTCCCTTTCGCCACAGGAGTCACAGGTTTTGGGGGATAAGGCCATGAACATCTTTGGGAAATGATTATTCTACTGACCACAAACACCAACTGCTGGTGAAAACCTAAAGCAACCGGAACTGTCACACACGGTTGGTGGGAATGCAAAATGGTATGGCCATTTTAGAAAACATACGTACAAAGACTTGTACACAAATGCAACTTTATTTATCATGATCATAACCTGGAAACAATCCAAATGCCCACCTACCAGGTGAATAGTTAAAAGAAGATGTGGTATATCCATACAACAGAACATTACTCAGTTTAAAAAAAACAAAAAACAGTGGGTACATGCAAGAACAATGATGTTTTATATAAACTATACCTCAATAGAGTTCATTAATTTTTTTTTTTCTGGGAAAGATATATCACCTGCCCTTCTGAGGTGACTAAATTGCTTCCAGAAAGTAGAGTATTTAACCATAGTTTAAACCATAGTATTTAACCATAGTTGTGTACTGCTGATCCTTGTTGTCAACAAGGATCAGCAGTACACAACTTTCTGGAAACAGCTTTCTGGAAAGCCGTTAACATGTTGGAAGGATGGCATAGAAGCCTGAAACTAACCCGACAGAGCAGTGGGAGAAAGGAGTGCTAACCTATTTGAAAAGGTTCTAGAGTGTTCTTTTAACCCAAGCCCCTTGGGGCCTTTGTGAGTAAACAGAATGATTCCAGAGAAACGGGCTGCAGGCCCCACCAAATTCCTGATTTATAGAGGAGACATGAATGAAATGCTTTTATAACAGTGCGTGGAGGGCACCTGGGTGGCTCAGTCGTTAAGCGTCTGCCTTCGGCTCAGGTCATGATCTCAGGGTCCTGGGATCGAGCCCCACATCGGGCTCCCTGCTCTGCGGGAAGCCTGCTTCTCCCTCTCCCACCCCCCCTGCTTGTGTTCCCGCTCTCGCTGTGTCTCTCTCTCCCTGTCAAATAAATAAATAAAAATTTAAAAAATACCCAAAAAACCCCAGTATGTGGAGAAGGAAGCAAGAATGTGGCATTCATTCATTCATTCATTCAATCATCCATTTCAACACTAGGAGCAGTTACTAAGCCAAGTCATTGTGCTGGTCCTGGGTACATAAGACAGATGCAGGTCCTGTTCTCAAAGTCTCATGTCCAGATGATTACCATTTGTCCTGCTTTCCCTGTTGCTGGCCAAACTCCACCTCCTAGTCTGGCCCATTCATCACAGCCTGACACAGCCAGCCCTGCCTCTGCAATGACCCTCCAAAAGCTACTTCCCTGATGGGTGTAAGATGGTAGAGGTCCCTATGGATTGGTCAATCATTCAGGAAAGAACAAGTCTCCCCCTTTCTGTCCACCCACCGCCATCCTTTTCAGTGAGCTCTAAGGAAATGGTGAAATAAGAGCTGGGATTTGCCCCAGGGCCCGTTAATAAATTATTTCTACACATCCCCTCTTGCATTTTAATGGAAAGAAAATGGGTGTGGTAGATCTCATGCACAATGTCAAAATTGAATTGAGTTTAATTCTATAAAATAGATTCCAAATTACATCATATATAATAGTATGGGAACACAGAGACCTGAGCCAAAGAGACATAACCAGCTAGTTCATAAAAGTAAAAAATTCTGATGTGCAAATAAACAATAACAAATGAGTGATTAGCTGCCTGGATCTTGGGAGGCTACATTTTCTGGAAAAGGAAGAAGTCCTGGAAAGCGAAGGCTTGACCAGAGATTCAGACTGACATGAGTCATCTGCACAAAGCCTGGCACATAGGTACACTCTCTTTGTGGTTTGCAGCTGTCCTAGTTGGTGACATACAATAGTTAAACAGGTTACACAACGCTCCAACCTTCTGCACAGCTCCTGGTTCACGGTAGGCATTCAGAAATTTTTTTCGAACGTATGAACAAGGTATATTGTGGGGACCCTTGCTCCATATACACGGAGGAGTGAGGCCGTTCCACGTGATTCTGTCCGGTTAAACAAATAAACCCTCCCACCAGCCAAACATGGTTTTACTAAAATTTACAAATGCATTGAACTTTTATTGCATTCAGAGCACTATGTTATGGTGAAGACAACAGTGAAGCACAGTACCTGCTTTCTAGAAGCTACACTTATTGGGTACATGTGTGGGTCCTTCTGAGGAGGGGACAGATACAAATGTAATTAAGTAGGATGAAAGAACACATGGGAGCATAGAGGAAGAAGATTGACTATTCCTTGAAGAATTTAGAAAGGCCTCTTGGAAGAAATGGAATTGAGCTGAACTTGAAGGAGGTGGTAGGGTAAATATTCCAAGAAAGGGGAATTTCAAAACAAAAGTAGAAAATGATGAGAAGAAAGAACATATTTAGGCAAGGGCCAGGAGACCCTGTAAGAGACCCATGAGCTGTTTGTTTTCATTATGAAGCTGTGAGTGCCCCAGTGGCCAGGAGAGCAAAACTGGTTTAAGACCTTCATAAATTCTAAGACTAGAAATTTTATTACAGTGCTTCCCATGTGCAACTTGAGATTTTCAAAACACTAAATTACAAAATAAGGCCAAGGAAGTCCAACAAAGTTCTGACTTTGCCCATTTAGAATAGTTTGATCTTTTTCTTTTAAACTTAAATACATCAAACTCTTAAAAAAAAAAAATTGTTCCAGAAGTTCTGCTTTGGAGTATTAGTTAGGATAGAAGAAGCTCTGCTGTAGGAAAAATGGACTCTGGAAACTCAGGGGATTAATCCCCATGCATTTGGTTGGGGCAGCACCCTCAAACAACTCTTCTTCAGATGGCAGCTCCAGGTTCAAGGCTCTTTGCTAGCAGCAGCTCTGCCATCCACTAGAGCCTCCTTGGAATCCTCCTTGATCTTGCACATGCAGCTGTCCAACTAGCAGAGAGAGAGACTACGGCACATTGTATAAGGGTTTAGAAGCGAAGCCCAGATCGGGTACACATCACATCCACCCACACTCCATGAGCCAAACTGGCCTCTGGCAACCTACACAATCACTGCAGGGAGACTGGAAACTGTAGGGGAGCACAAGTGAATTCACTTCCTACGGCTGCTATAACCAATTTCCTCAATCCTAGTGGCTTCAAACAACATAAATTTTATGATCTTACAGTTCCATAGGCTAGAAGCCCAATTTGGGTCTCACTAGGCTAACATCAAGGTCACCAGGGCTGTGTCCCTTCCAAGGCCCCAGGGGAGATGGCTTCCTTGCCTTTCCCAGCTCCTAGATGCTTCCCACATGCTTTGGCTTGTGGCCCCCTCCTTCCATCATGAAAGCCAGCAACATCACGTCTCTTATAAAGGCTGGTATCTAATCTATTGGATATTGTTTTGATTCTAAGAGCCAAAGGTTATGTTTTTATTGCATTATGTCTTCATATTTTCACTTCCCTCCTGGCCCCCAATTTCCAAAGTTAGACTATATGTGGTACTTGGTTGAATTCCACTTAATATGGTTCCCTAAATTCATTTAAAACTTTACCAGAATATCACCCCACATTTCAGCATCATGCTCCATGCACAAAAGGTCAGGCAGACATGCCTAGCAGAAGTGAGCCAAAGTTTGTTGGGAGAGGAGTGAATACCCCTCCGCATTTTTTTTGGTAAAGCAACTAAGTGCCCTCCAGGCCCGAGTAGAATTTTGTTTCGTTATTGAGTCACATGCAATGGAATTAGAGGCAGTAAAAACTCTACAACAAAGCAAATATCTCTTACTAATCAGAATAATACTCATAAATATGGTCTCTGAGTTGATGATCTAAATAAATGTATCTTAGAAAATTAAAGTTTTGCTGTAATGTAGTTGAGCCAAACAGCCCAGAATAAAAATGTATTACACCTTAAAAAAAAAAAAAAAAAAGGCAGCAAAAGTCTAGGTGGAGTAATTTGGTGTAACAGACCTCTCTGAAGGACTATGTCTCAAACTCCAAACATGGGCCTGACAAAATCTCCTGGCTGATTTTAAAGAGGAACTGTTTAACAATCCTCAGTTCATAATTTAATTAAGAAGAAAACAAAATATCTGTTTAAGCAAATAGGAAATGCAGACAAAAGCCAGGTATTCTTTAATAAACTTCAAGTTCAGGGTCAATATTAAATCTGCAAAAGCAGTAAGTCTCCCCAAATAGCAGGTCTTCACTACAATGCTCTGCATGGCTGCCCATGGCCAAAAATAAGAGGAATGTTTAGGTATTGAATGAGAAGGAAGATATATCTTGCTTTAGTTAGTAAATAAAATCATTTTTGTGAATGTTCAATATTTCTTTTTTCACCAAAAGCTTTTGGGTTGAATCAGTGAGGCGATTTAAGGAAACATAGTATTTGTAACGACTTACTTGTACACCTCTCTCCGAACGGATTGCAACACACCGCGAACAAGAAGCATTTGTCCAAGGACCGCCCAGGTCTTTTCTATGTGGCGGGCCCTCCATCGGTGGTGGGCTGGTATCATTTTGCACTGGCCTGAGAGCCATTGTGCACCTTTCTTCCCAACTCTGTTTGTTGACATCTCATTGGTAATTTAAAACGGCACGGTGAGTATTTACCCCACCAAAAAAAAAGGCAAATGTCACAAGGGAGGGCTTCATTTTTTATTATTTATCTCTGAGACCCGTTTGTTAAGTGTTTACCAACACACACAGCTGTCCCACACTGACTTGAAATTCGTCTTTGGGATATATTTGGGGCAATCATTATTCTAACATACTGTTTGATGCTATTGTTTCAGTGAGACTTCAGGATCAAGAGATATAATGTCCTATGACTTCTAGAAGTCCCATCAACAAAAAACAATTAGATTTCTACCTACTACTTAAAAAGAAGTGCTTTTCTTGGTTATTGCCTGTTTTCTTTGCTAGAATATAAGGACAGAAATCTTCCTCCCTTTTATTAATTGATGTATCTCAAGAACCTAACAACACAGGGTAGGTACTCAGTAAATATTTGTTGAGTAAATGAGTAAGATTTGCCTGAAGCAAGGCCCCTATCTTCCTGGTAGGCGATTCTCCAGGCTTCCTCTGTCATTAGTATTGCAAATTCTCAGTGGCAAAAGAGTTAAACTGCTCTCTATAACTCCTTCTTCTGCATTCTCATGGTAATTTTATTTTTAAAAATTTTAACATAGAGTGTTTTATTAATTGCAGGTATATAATATAGTGATTCGACACTTCCTCACATCATCAGGTCATCAGGAGAAGTGCCCTCCTTCATCCCCATTACCTGTTTCCCCCATCCCCACCTCCCCCCCAACCATCACTTTGTTCTCAATAATTAAGGGTCTGTTGGGCGCCTGGGTGGCTCAGTTGGTTAAGCAACTGCCTTCGGCTAGGGTCATGATCCTGGAGTCCCCGGATCGAGTCCCACATCGGGCTCCCTGCTCGGCAGGGAGTCTGCTTCTCCCTCTGACCCTCCCGACCCTCCCCCCTCTCATGCTCTCTCTCTCTCAGTCTCTCTCTCTCAAATAAATAAATAA
>NC_138374.1:100115178-100143003 GCF_054177405.1 Leptonychotes weddellii | reverse complement strand
GGCTCAGTCAGTTAAGCGTCTGCGTTCGGCTCAGGTCATGATCCCAGGGTCCTGGGATCGAGCCCTGCATCGGGCTCCCCGCTTCGTGGGAAGCCTGCTTCTCCCTCTGCCTCTGTGCTCTATCTCTCTCAAATAAATAAATAAAATCTTTAAAAAAATGCCAATATTATACGAGGGCCATTATCTACGTTATTATTATAAGCGTCCCTTTTATTACATACATATGTGACGCTTCTTCCACTGTTAGAGCAGCTCCAAAAATCAGTGTTTGTTTTGTTTTTTGTTTGTTTCCTTTTTGAAAGTAGTATTTCCTTTCTTTTTATTATTTATTCTCATGCATGCATCACATGGAAAGGGCTTGCCTGTGCCTATGGCCCTTAGCACAGTGCAAGCCCATTTGCAGCAGGTGTATGGCCAAGACTGAACTCCACGTCTTACCCCTCGTGTCCTCAACCATGGCAAGAGAGCAGGCTCAACGCATGCTTATTAAAAGAACAGTGCTGACTTTGCCTTTGAAAACTCTGGAGGGACTTCAGCAAAACTCAAAGGAAGAAAAGCTAGATTTCCTCCTAAAACATTGCATGGTCTCCGCCTCCCACACACACACACACACACACACACACACACACACACACACGTAGTAGCCAATAATCCTGGTCTTTGCCCAAGTCACCTGTCAAAGCAAATCTTTCTTTTTTTTTTTTTTAAAGATTTTATTTATTTATTTGAGAGAGAGAGAGCACATGAGAGGGGGGAGGATCAGAGGGAGAAGCAGACCCCCTGCTGAGCAAGGAGCCCGATATGGGACTCGATTCTGGGACTCCAGGATCATGACCTGAGCCGAAGGCAGTTGCTTAACCAACTGAGCCACCCAGGCGCCCAAAGCAAATCTTTCTTAAAGAGGCTTAAGTAGGGGGCCAGCCCAAGACTTGACTTTAACAGGAGCTGTATGAGGCTGACCATGTCCTTGGTCTTGGCTGTCCCATCTGTGACTCAGAAATAACCTGAACTCCTCTGATGTAATCAGTTTTGAGAAGTTCTGCCTAATCAATGGACAAATCTTTTCCCAGACAGCCTGAGACGCCCAGACAACATACAAATGGCATATTGACAATAGTGATTAAAATAAATAGCTTTCCTTAAGCTTTACTGTCACTTTTGGCAGAGGTAATCCTTGAAACATGGGCCTTGGGAAAAACCTGTTTGGAGCAACCTTGGCTGCTTACCGGGGTGTTATATGTTTAGTTTGTTAAAGGCTCCAAGCTGTGGGTGTAAGCAGAAGTGTCACTATATTGCAGCCACTGTGAGATAAACAGAAACTCTAACGCTCGAGGCCAGCACACCCTGAACTGATTTTCTTTGGAAGCTCTCTAAGGACCCAGGGTTGCATAAAACTCAATGGGAAAAAAACAGCCCAACTCCATCTAAACCCTCTTTACCCAATATAGGATTCTGCAATCTTTGAACTTGCCAATTGTTGCTTGCAGAATCAATCTACCATGTAGATACTTCACGGAAAGTTGTTTTTTTTATGGCGGCAGCTCCTTCAGGGATAGTTGGAGGTCAGAGAGTTGTATTTTCCAGAACCCTCTGTCTTCGGCTTTGGTGCCAATTGGCCAAGGCACCAGGCAACATTTTCGCAGCCAGTCAAGGTCAAAGCTTTTCAGATTGGTGGAATATATACATACAAACATATTATGTTTTTATGGGATCCTTGTCCCAGAGGGCAAAAGGGAATAATGCTGCCTCCTAGTGGGAGGGAGTGGAAAATTAAAAAGAGCGGCTGAATAGGCCGCTTTAGAATAGGCTGCAGGAATTGAAGAGGGTCTCAGACCAAAATAGACGTACAGACTCTGCTCCTTCCTGTCATTTAAGAATCTGACTCTATGCAATACAAAAGATCTTTTTTCTAAAAATCTATACAGCTTCTCTTGGTAGCCCACTTGAACCCACCAACCAACATTTTTTTTTTTTTTTACAACTTATTATGTGCTCACACATGGTCTAGAATCATAGAGGACACCAAGGAACTAGGCAGGATTTTTGCCCTTAGAAAATGTATATATAATTCAGAGGGACAAACTGGGCTTGTGCCTTAAAGCAATTAGGAATAATAATCAAGTCTTCATCTGTGTGGCTCAGTTTATATGTCAACAACCTAATATCCGTCTGGCTCCCTCTGTCTGCTTTTGGTATTCAGAGATCATCATCATCTGGTTTCCCACTCATACTCCACCTAGCACATTTCTCTCTTACATTCTGTGTTCTTGGAGCTGACTTAAGAGGGGCCCCTGGGAGAGCCAATCTCTAAGACTTTCTAACATATCACTAGAAATCTAGCAAGGCATGGAGAACACAATTGTCAGCACCCCTCAGGGAAAGGACATTATGTGAGGCCCTGTGATAAACTGCTAAGGGTCGGGAGTGATATCCTCCAGGGCCATGCTTAAGTAACAGTACAAGATTTCTAAATGGCTTTCTAAAGAGAGCATGTCCACTTAAGTGCAGAATTTTTTTTAACTGAGTCAGGGAACAAGGAATTGACTTGCTTGGGACAATTGAGAAGAGTGGCTGCATCCTGCCATCAGATGGCTCCTGGCGTCTCTCTAAACAAACTTAAAAGAAAACAGTTGTGGGGCGCCTGGGTGGCTCAGTCAATTAAGTGTCTGCCTTTGGCTCAGGTCATGATCTTGGGGTCCTGGGATCGAGTTCTGCATTGGGCTCCCTGCTCAGTGGGAAGTCTGCTTCTCACTCCCCCTTGAAAGAAAGAAAGAAAGAAAGAAAGAAAGAAAGAAAGAAAGAAAGAAAGAAAGAAGAAAGAAAGAAAGAAAGAAAGAAAGAAAGAAAGAAAGAAGGAAGGAAGAAAGGAAGAAAGAAAGAAAGAAAGAAAAGAAAGAAAGAAAGAAAGAAAGGAAGGAAGAAAGAAAGAAAAGAAAAGAAACCAGTTGAAAGGGGAACCTGATGAATTAGTGAACTGAGAGGGGCTATCTGTGGGCTACTGAACTACCTATAGTTCCCAGGCTTTCCCTTGTTATCATGTCTCTGTGCTTTTGACAGTTTTGCCTGGAACCATCACACTGATATTCTATACCAATTTAATTTGAAAACTCAACAAAAGTCATTGCCTCCTCCAGAAAATCTTCCTTGACTCTATACTGTATTCTGGCCTAGCCTGGACTGTGTTAGATGCCCAACCTTTGTGCTCCCCCAGCTCTTGATGTGCATGTCTTATCAGAGCACTGTGTTATAATAAGCTATTAGTGTGTTTGGACCCTAGTGAATAGGGCTATAACCTCCCTGATATGTGTGGGTTGCATCTCATTTTTCTGTGTTCCCCAGCGTCTCTACTAGCTCCTGGCCATTTTGAATATAGCATTCTTTTTTTAAGACTAGGGAAAAGTGAAATTACTGAGCAGGCCTAAGTAGTTGGTTTCATAGCAAAAGACTTGGATTGAGTGCTGATCAATAGGTAAGTAGAATTAGAAAGGTCAGAGGGATGATCTTCCTGCCAGGAGAGTGATTCTGTGCATGAATCTGTTAAACAGAAGGACACGAGCCCAACTGTGATAGGCAGAATGTTTTCCCATATATCTAAAAAAATCTAACAAAGTCCATTTCTTTTTTCTCAGTCCTTCCCAAAATGTCAGAGAGATAATTATACATATATTATATTATATATATTACATATATTACATAAGTATAATTATATACAAATATATAAATATATAAAATAATATATATAAATATAATTATAATATAGTATAAATACAGTGTATTATAAATAAATGTATGTTACATAATACATAATATATATTACATAATATAGTGTATAATTACATAATTACATAATATAGTGTTTTATAATTATGGAATTATATATTACATATTATATATTGTTATATTAATTAATATAGACAGAACCTTGGGTGCCATTCTGGCTATGAAATAAAATCTTAGAAAGCTACATGAATTCAGAGGAGAAGGTCCTTCCCATTACATCTCTCCCCTCCAACTCCCCCGACAAGGTTCCTAAACAGAGAGATCTTAGGGGATAATCATAACATAGAGCAATTGAAATAGCTACAGGTTAACCAGAGTTAAGTGGGCTCTCAACCTCTCTCCCCTTCCCACCCACACAGGCCTCAGCTTCCTATTGGTGGTGTGTTCCTTGAGCCCCAGTTGAATATTATTTTGCAGACAATGAAGGGGTTTACTTTAGGGATTGGTGTTCAGGGCTGTTATCTGGGTAAGTGGATGAAGGACAGAGAGTATTGAGCAACATTTCCTTTACCAGGTTTGGACATGGTTATTCTGAAACAGAAAGATATCAGATAATAACACTAACCAGACTAGAGTTTTCTGTTTTTTGACAAAGAGTGAAAAAAAAATAAATATGGCATTGCTGTGAAAGATTTTGTCTGGGAAAACACCTTTTAGACCGTGTTTCCAGACAGAAAATATTATATCCATACTTTTAAGTGGCTTCACCTTCATCCTCAGTTCTGAGCAGAAGTGTTGAGAAAGCCAACCCTAAGGCCTACAAGAAACTTAATGATCAAAACTATTGTCAATTAAATGGATCACAGACCTAAATGTAAAAGCTAATATTATAAAACTTCTAAAAGAAAACATGGGAGAAAATCTTTGTGACCTTAGATTAGCCCAAGATTTCTTAGATTCAACACAAAAAGGATAAGCCATAAAAGGAAAAACTGATGAATTGGATTTCAACAAAAATAAAAAAATTGCTCTTTGACAAAAATGTTAATTGTACTGATTAATTCATTATAAATATTTATTAAATGTCTATTATGTGGGGCACCTGGGTGGCTCAGTCAGTTAAACATCCTACTCTTGGTTTTGGGTCAGGTCACGATCTCAGGAGGCCATGAGATCAAGCCCTGTGTTGGGTTCCACCGCTCAGCAGACAGTCTGCCTAAGACTCTCTCTCTCTCCCTCTCCCTCTGCCCCTCCCCTGCTTGCGCTCTCTCTCAAATAAATAAATAAATCTTTAAAAATGTCTATTATGTGCCAATACCCTTCTTCACGTCAATGACTTGAACTCTGTTATACTGAACTGTTGCAGGAAAATGGACATTTTAGAAAATTTTTCAACAAAGAAACACACAAAGCAGAGAAAATTTCATTAACCAAAACATCTTTACTGTATTTTTCAAGTTTGCCATTTAAAGGCACGGGCAGGATCCAATACCAGGAAATGATAGGAAAATGCTGAGAAATAAGAATGTGTACTGCCATTTGGAATTTGTTGACTCTTGTCCCATTTGAACAAGGATCCTGAAGATTTGGATGTGAGACAAAGAATATTAGAGCTTTCCAGGGTGATCTAAAGCCATATTTCACTCCTTATTGTTTATTAAACTGGGAGACTTTAGTGTCCCTCAGACAACCCCCGATTTGAAGACTACTTCCTTCTACCAGCTGTAAGATTCCAGACTGATGCAAATGCCTACCTTGTAGAGTTGTTGTAAGGATTAATGAGGTAATAATTGGGAAGTGCATAAGTATGCCTCAATAGAAACTCACTGGATAATGATGCTAATGGTGATGATGATGATAGACTCCAATCAGCTTCTAAAAGTGGACCAGGTCTGAGCAGCTCATTTGTTATTTTTCAGAAATGTGCCTCCTCCACCCTGATAGCCTTAGGGTCTTTGGGAGGAAGGGGAGCATTTCCCTTCCTCCCCCAGTCCAGTGCCCATGACAGGTATCACTAACCAACCCACTGTAGCCCTCCTCAATTAGCATGGACTGGGTTTCAAATCCCTCTCTAGGAAGACACATCCAATCATTTAGAGTTAGTGCTGGAGACAAAATATATCTACCATTCCTGATTTAAGGGTTCAGCAGACAGCTCCAACAGACTAGGAAGAGTGACCATAAGTTTATTTTTCCTACGAAGGTAAAGGCCCAAATCAAGCCAAAAGAAGGGTGGATGACCAGGGGTTCTAGAAGAAGCTTAGCTACACTATAGCACAAGTTTATTTCCTAAACAATTAGTCACTGATTAATTTGTTTTTTATTTAATTAAGTTATATTCTTCTGCTTATTCTACATTTGGGAATAAACTATTAATCATTTACTCAATTCCTGGGATTTCCTGAAAGTAGGTTTTTGACTTTTCAGATCTGAGAACCGTATAACCCCCAACACACTTTATTTTGGGGGGTTTTTTGTTTGTTTGTTTCGTTTTTCCCCACTTTGTTATTAGTGATGTTGTTCCTTAGGTTAAGAGGCACTTGGGCTCTATCTGAATAGCCAATAGCTCCAAGAGGCAGAAAGCAAGCCTGTAAAGTCCACGGTCTGGTGATAGGACTCAGCTAATAGCCATGACGCTCAAAGGGGCAGCACCACCCCTGAGGCATGATTCTCACGTCGGCTACTAAATACAATCAACTGAGCAGTTTTTAAAAAACCTGATGACCAGACAGGGGCCCTGACCAATTACATCAGAGATGGTGCAGATGCTGCCCAGGGGTCAGTATTTGAATAAAGCTCCTCAGGTAATTTTAATGTGCAGCCAAGGTCGAGAACAATTGTCCTAAATTGTTTGGGAAATTTGCAAGATACTCCTGGTAGCCCAATAATTGGGGCAGAGGTATTACTGGTAATTTCTTGGCAGAGATATGAGTTAGATGTTTTTGCAATGTCTTATAATGCCTAGGATGGTCCTCCCCACCCCAGTGAAAAATTACCCTACCTTTTGAATGTCCTATTGGATATTGATATAGGTGAAAAACTTCTATGCTCTGGAACTTAACTCCACCGTACATACAAACACAAAGTATTCTTTGCATGTTTTTAGTTAATATACACTGAATTTTCCCAGAATGTAATCAACATATAAATCAAGGTAGAATTGTACTTTATTCTGTTTAGAACTTTACTAGGAGTTGCTTACCTTGTCTGAGAATCCTATCACCAATGTCTGCACTACTTGTGGTATTTGAGTAATTAGCATTTGTAGCTGAGGTTTTCCTTGATTCAATATATGGTTGCAAGCATCTGATGATCTCATTATCCTTTACATATTGCAATATATAGTACTTTCTTATAATATACATTCATGTCATGTCTCTTTCTACCAAAATATTGATTTTCAAATATTATGTGTTAGGGTGGGTTATATACGTTGTAAATTTCATTTCAGGATAACAAATGCAGCATTAAAAAATATTTCTTTATAAAAAGAGAATTTAGGGTTGATTTGGGTTGAGAACTTCTGATCTGGGGATTCCCTTTGGGATCTGTAATAAGGTAGTCTCGATTTGCATCTCTGTTTATTGAGCATGGCCATTCCTGGAAGTCCAGAGATGGGGGTATGTGCAACTTTGAGCAAGTTACTTAATGTCTGTAAGGTTCAGTTTCCTCATCCCTAAAAATGGCCTAAAAATAGTACTTACCTCATAGATCTGTCAGGAGAATTAAATGAGCTCGACCTTGAAAAGGACTTAGCAAAGTTTCGGGCATGCAGGAAGCACTGTTTTGATGCTGCTGCTGCTGATGACGACAAGGATGATGGTGATGATGACAAATTAAGTAGTACGATTCAGAAAGAGACCAAAGACTCTTTAATCCCTTCCTCAGTCAAGTATGTCATCTCTACACCCTGCTTCCTCTTTTTTCAAGGTAGAACCCTGCCCAGAATAGGGAGTCAGAATCTTCAATCCTGGATGGAAACACCTTGCATAATCACTCCTTCTTAATTCTTGTAGTTGTTTTGAGCAGTATCCATGGACAGAAACTCAGGGTATTTGTGTGTGTGTGTGTGTGTGTGCCGCAAATAAACTGTTACAGGTTTTATCATGGTGTCAGCGTCCCAGGAACTCAGAGACCTTGCCCCTGGAGACACGCTACTACCATGGGACACTTTTCGGGTCTTTCAAAATGAAACCAGGACCGTTTCCAGTGTGTTTGTTTGTCCCACCCTCTTTTTACCTCATTTCTCAGCCATTTCTTTAATCCCTATCTCCACATAAACTTGCAAGAGAACTGCCTAGTCTTTGGAAAAATCTAATCTAGATGTTCTCTTCTATCTTACGAACAGAAGGGCCAAAACTCTTCTTCTAGGGGCTAGTCAGTAATCTTCAAGCCAGGATCATACTGTTCCCTTCCAGTTTCCTGCCCAAGCCTGACTGTGCTCATCTCGTGAGGACACTCCATTCCCCTCATTCAGTAAGGACACTGCCTTTCAGAGGCCATTCAGTCTGTGCCATACACTTGAGTTTTGTAAGCATAAGAAGCCAGGGGTCTCTGTCCAGAGACAGTCTTCTATGTAATTCAGTTTTTCACCGTGAGGACCCTGAGTAAGAGGATAGGATATGTGGGGTGGGGTCTACAGCTAGTTGTGGATCTCTAGGTGAAGAAGCACTGAAAAGGTAACATACTCCATTCTGCATACTTTGGGGTAGGATGGTTCACAAACAATTCCCAATAGAGGAGAATCCATCCCAGTGTTAAGGACCCTCTGAAATGAAGATTCCATAATCAGTAACACCATCTACTGTTAGAATTTGTTCTTACTTAAGGAGAGTTAGTATTTATTGAGTACCTACTAATTGCCAGAAATAACAATAAGCCTTTTACAATCATTGTCTTAACTAATTCTCACAAAAGCTCTTTGAGTTAGGAACAAAGAAAATCCATTTTACAGATGAGAAAACTGAAGTTCAGAGAGGTTAAGTTCCTTGATCAAGCAAGTGGCAGAGTCCATATTCAACTCTAGGATGTTTAGCTCCAAGGTTCAGGATATTAGCTGCCAGGCATTAGCTACATTGTCTCACCTGGACATGCTGGACACGCTCTAGTTTATACCCGCTCCTTTGTATTTGCTTCTGGCCTATCCACTAGAGTTAACTAGAGTTACTCAAAACCTTGTGTTTTTCTTTCTTTTTTTTAAATTTTATTTTATTATGTTATGTTAGTCACCATACATCATTTGTTTTTGATGTGGTGATCCACGATTCATTGTTTTCATATAACACCCAGTGCTCCATGTAGTATGTGTCCTCCTTAATACCCATCACTGGGCTAAACCATCCTCCTCCCCTCTAAAACCCTCAGTTTGTTTCTCAGAGTCCATAGTCTCTCATGGTTCATCTCTCCCTCCGATTCTCTCCCCCTTCATTTTTCCCTTCCTTTTCCTAATGTCCTCCATGCTATTCCTTATGTTCCACAAATAAGTGAAGCCATATGATAATTGACTTTCTCTGCTTGACTTATTTCACCCAAAACCTCGTGTTTTACCAGAGCCCCAGACTAACCAGACCAACACTGTCCAATATAAATATAATGTGAGCCACATTTGTAATTTTAATTTTTTGAATAGCCACATTTTAAGAAGTAAAAAGAAATGGGTAAAATTAATGTTATTAATATATTTTGTGTAAGCCAATATATCTAAAATGTTACAATTTCAACATGAAATCAATATAAAAATTATTAGTGAAATAATTTACACTTTTTTTGCACTAAGCCTTGGCAACTTGGTGTGTATTTATACTTACAGCACATCTCAGGTCAGACCACCCACATTTCAGTTGCCCAAGAGCCACACTTGGCTAGGAGCTGCTGAAGTGGATATCACAGATCTAGACACATAGATCCCAACCCTCTTAATAATCCTGGGGGCTCTTCACATAGTAAGGAAACATGGACAAGATGAAGAGCATGTTTCGAGTTATTTGCTTGATTTACTCTAAGCAAAACATGAAGAGAATAAAATCCCCAATTTCTGTCTATAACTATGGTTGGCTTAGTTGCCCAAGAGCAGATGAGAAGTTGCATGCTGGAATTTACAGCATTACGTAACATGTATCAAGCGTCCTCGTGCCCTTAGAGGGGTGCTGGACACAAGAAGAAGATCAGAAAGCCCCAGGTCCCTGACCAGAGGCATGGCCCATGAAGCCAGCTCACCGAGGGCATCGACTAGGACCACCATGACTGCCTGGTCCTTCTTCTCCTCACATTTACTCCCACACCTGCCCCAACTCAAAAGGCAAGGTGTACAAGCCAGGCCTCAGAAGCAAGTATAGGCTCTGTCCTTCTCACATTGATTTTGACATCTGGAGAGCAAAGAGAAACCTCAAACCTCTCCTTCCCCCAACCCATGGACAATCCTCTACTCCAGGTGTCCACAAACTTTTGCACACCTTAGAATCACCTAGAAGGCTTGTTGAAATGGATTGCTGTGCCTTACCCCAAGAGTTTCAGACTCAGCTAGAACCAGAGAATGTGCATTTCCAACAAGTTCTCAGGTGAAGCCGATGTGGGACGTCAGGGACCACACTTTAAGAAGAAAGGCTCAATGCTAAAAAATTAACATATTATTTAAAATCAAGAACAAATCTAAGAAAAGGCACGGGCACCTTTCTTACTCTTCATGAGACAAATATGAATTTTACATAATTGATGTGTTTGGCTATTTCTCCACTGTTCCCCATTATTTCTTCTAGTCCAGGAAGGGATGGAGTGATCGTGATGAGGGGAGAAAAGACTGACGGGAAGAAGTAATGGAGCAGGAAGGCTGGAAGGAAACAGGAAGTCGGACCACAGTCGATCCCCTGACATTCAGGGTAACTGTGCTCAGGAAGGAAAAGGGCAGCAAAGCCACCCCCCAGAGCCCTCAGCTGGGACAGACGCACAGACTAGAGGCAAATATACCAAGTCACAAAGGCATCTCACACAGAGGTTACTTTCCCTCTTTGTTGTTGTTGTTGTTGTTGTTTTTAAGATTTTATTTATTTATTTGAGAGAGAGAGAGGGCACCAGCGGTGGCGGAGGGACAGAGGGAGAAGCAGACTCCCTGCTGAGCAGGGAGCCCGACAATGGAGCTCCACCCCAGGACCCTGAGATCACGACCCTGGAGCCGAAGGCATACACTTAACCTACTGAGCCACCTAGGTGCCCCTCCTCTTTGCTGTTTAAGAGGGGAAACTGTGGTTGAACCCCATGTGACAGCAGGCAAGCCCCAAACACACGGAGTCTTGGATACCCCTTTGTGCACGCTTATTCATCTCTAACCTTGCAAGGCACCTAGATTTTAGAAGGAGAGGCAGTAAAACTTGCTGGGTTGCAAGCAGCTGAGAATTTGGAATGCATCTCTGGAGATACACACTGAGCCTCAGAACGTCCAAGAAAACTCCGTGGGAGGGGAGGAAAAACAGTGCAATGACATGATGCTTTGTAAGGCCCGCCTTGGCCTTGCTGATTCGCCCAGAGATTGCATTCCAGCTTCACTGCAGGGACCCGACGTTCCAGTAAACAAGGAGGGGATGGGATGGACAGACCAGATAGACCTCAGATCAGGCTACCCTGGAGCTTTTAAAATAGAACACAGGGGGCCTGCTGGGTGGAGTTGGGGCGTTGCCTTTGTGCATTTCCTGGATCGGGGACGCACACCCACATCGTCCACCAGGCACATGTATACACATCCTCACTTCTGGTGGGGCTTGCACAAATACCAAAACCTCAGAGGGTCCGGTTTGCAAGGGTCAGGAACTGCTGACCTCCTTCGGGGCCCTTCCCAGGAACTCCGGAGCTGGAGAGTGTGTAAAGGGGACACTGACTCAGACTAAGCCAGGCCACTAACTAATGGAGTCCACTCTCTAAGCAATACTTCTGCCTTCCAGAAAGACAAATGGACTGTAGCAGACAAACACGGTCATTCAGTTCATTCCCCCCATTTGATGCCATGGCAGAAAACAACGGACTGATGATCCTATGATTCCTCCGGCTTATTCTACCCTCCCTGTCTCGCGCCCACACATCCCTATTTTCTCCAGTCTCTACTTCGGTTTCGCAGCCAGCAGGTGGATCTAAGTAGTACTTAGAGGGGCTTAAGTAAAAGTATGAAGGCGCGTGCCCTGGCTCAGAAAGCAAAATTCTGGAAGTTCCTTCTCTGAATGTCTTCCGCCTGGCGTAATCTGGGGGTCTGCAGCCCAAACCCATAATAGTTTCCCTCTAGGTGACCAAAGAATTTATTATCCACACTGGGACATCTCTGAGAAGGAAGGGGGTTGCTATTGAATTGTCCCAATTCTGGGACAAAGCTGTTAAGCAGGACACCCAGCCCCCTGCATGACTGGCGGGTCCATTTCTCTTCCTGCAAGTCACTGTCACCCTTTCACAGGTCTGCCCTATTTCACGAGTGATTTTTTTTTTTTTTGCTATGACTGATTTGTCCTTTCCCTTTACTGGTTTTGGGCTATTACTCCTTTGTTTTCTGCAATAAGAGTCATCTGCAAGCAATAACTGCATCTCTATTTTGAAGTGGTGAAAAGGCAAGTTTTGAAAATTCTTCATGTAAAAAGCTGTACAATCCCATCCTTGGAACGCTGAGTGGTGTGTTCCAACAGTCTCGATTCCAGAGACTTGCTTCATTCGAACGTTAGTGCCCAAGTGAGTATTTTCAGTTTTTACTCACCAAATGGTCACGCCCCAATTTTCGGACAAGCAAAACAGCATGAAAATGGATGATGATTGCTTGAATGCTCATGGCAAGAAAAAAGCCTTTCTCACGCTATTTCCTTAATAATAATGATAACAGAAGCTGCCTCCTGTCTCTCTAGCGTGCTTAAAGCACCATGCACATTGCTTCTAATGTTTACAGCCACTTTCATTTTACCGACTGGGGTTATAAATTGAGGCCAGGGTGGGGAATTAACTGAATATCTGAATCCAGATCTATGTGGCCCCAAAGCCCATATCTGCACTCCATCAGGCCACGCACCTGCTTTGGCAAACCTGACTTGCTCTCCTTCCCCAGAGGCTGTGGAACCGTTAGACACTGTAGATGTCAGCCTTCATAGTGTACCCAGGCCCTCCCTCATAACTGGCCACTCCTTTTCAGTCACCTGAGCAGCTTAGACTAACCCATAATGGATCCTTGCTCACTCTTCAGAAACCCATTTTTCTTTTCCACTGATTGTCCTTTTCCATTTTGGCTGGTGATGATTGCATACTCCTGCGAGCCATACCATCTGCACACTAGCCTCGGGCAGTTCCAAGAGAGTACTGGGAATGCATGGTAGGGCTTGGGCGGGGGGTCTGGCAATTTGGGCTAAAGTTCAGAGAGGTCAGAAAAGCAAGCACCTAGTAATAAGATGAGATTTTTTAAAAAATCAATGAGATAAAAGGCCTAGTGACTTAGGGTCTAAGTGGCCTCCGTGAGCAAGACTGGACCCCAAGCCAGGCTCTCCCAAGCTGAGTTCATACCAGGGCAGCACTCTGTGCCTGGAAATAAGGAGCATGTCTGCTAAGAGTTGGAAGCAAAATTGGGGAGACTAGGGGCTGCTTTAATTACCTGGTCCTTCCAAGCACCCTTTCTCATCCCAACTGACTTATCTCTGGATCATTCTGCCAGATGTACATATTTCTCTTGCCCTAAGAGACCATTCTTCACAGTGCTTTTCCCTGCTCCTCCTTCCTCACTCCCCACCTGGCCTGGAACTCAGACGCCCTTGGGTTTGCTTCTTATTAGCTGTGTGACTTTGGATATGTTTATAACTTCTCTGGTCCTTAGTCTTCTCATCTATGAAGCAGGGATAATAAGAACTCATAGATTTGTTAAAAGGATTAAAATAAGTAATAATTCACTTTGTATGGGGCAAGCACTCACTCCCATTGCTGCTATTTCAGGTTGGTGGAAGTTCTTCCCCTAGAACGAGCGAGTGGAGAGCTGTGGGAACAGAGAGAATGTTAGAGATAGAGGCACTTTGGCATTCATCTAAACCTACTTCTTCATTTACGAAGGAACCTGAGGTTCGGAGGATGTTAATTGGCTTGTGCAAGGTTATATGCCTGACTAGTTCCAACCTTCCAATAAGGAAGTTAATTCGTTGGAGCAGCAGAAAGGGCTCTGGCTTTGGAGTCAGATATGCAAATTTGTTTCCACTGGCCAGCATGGGGGAGGCCTTAGTTATTCAAACTGCTTCTGCCTCATTTCCTTATCTGAAGCAGGGGAATAGTAGAGCCCATCTTCCAGGAGGGTGGAAAGGACTTAATGGGATAATGTACATCAGGTACCCACTGAGCACCAATGGCTTGGTTTCCCCTCACGTCATTGGAACATTCCAGGGCCGGTTAGGACAGGGCAGGCCAGTAGACGTAACTGTATGGAGATTCAAAATGCAGTGAGCTTTGCCTAAAAGATGAATTAGGGACATTTAGGAATAACTTTTGCTTATCGATGCCCAAATGTTAACTTTACAGTGGAGTTTGACACATTGATTCTGGTGAGGCTAAGAGCAGATGGGGAAGATTATCTGGAGACAGACCTCGAACTCCAAAGCAAGAGAAAGGGTGGAGATCTGGGGGGGGAGGGGGGAGGAGTCAGGGAAGATGATCCTGAGGGTTGGGTTTTGTGCTGACCTTCCAGAGTATCATCCAAAACAATTTTGAAAACACCCTGGTTTCTAGACACAAATTATGTTTTGAATTGGCAACACAAAGTAGGAGGTGGCTTTGAGATGGGTGACCATTTTTCAGATGCAGTGGTTTTGAAATAAGAAGCATAGATAAGTTTTGCAATGAAAAGTGAGTTCCAAGATGGGTTTGTTCCAAGATGAATATAGACAAGGCACTCCACGAGACACTCCACGGCAGGTCAGCCCCCGAATGATCCAATTACAGGTTTTGAAATGGACCCAGGGGCAGAATTTAGAAACCTAAAATGGAAAGGCAAAGGAGAAGCAATTTTGCAACTAGACAAATGACTGACTCTAAAAGAGTCCTCTAGGGACGAGGTGGTTTGGAAAATGCTGTGTACGCAGTTTCTAACTATCCCATGGGAGTTAGAATGGACTTTCCTAGAAATTATTAGGATAAGGTTGTTTGGGGTCTGAGAGGGGACTATGATATTGTGTTTGCAATTCACCCAAGCAATTGGGTGACCTGTGGAATGGAAAGTGAGAACAAGCAAAATCAGCAGAAGTAAAGTATGTGGCCTTATTCAACAAACAAACAAAAACAGCAGGGAAGTTTGTTCTGAAGTATGAAATTCTTAAGTACTAGGCCTATGCCTTTGTCCCCTCGTATTCCCAGTGCCTGGCAGAGGGCATACACTCAAAAAATATTTCATCAATCAATTAATGGCTTGGACTGCCTTATAAGATAATGAGTTCTCCAGCATAGGAGGTATTCAAATAGTAATCCCTTGGCAGCAACTATTTAGAAGGTTTCAAGTATCTTTGGGATGTGACTGATAATCATTAGGGATCTTAGAAACTTAAGATTCTGGGCACCCAGTACAGCACAGTAACTCTCTAGGACAATTGGTTCTGATTTGAACCTCACATTGGGGTCCTCACATTGACTAAAGGGAAACAAATGAGAGCCAAAGTCCTGTCCCAGTGGGAAAACTAGCCATTCTTACCCTCCATCTTCTCATCTAGACTGTGGTCTAAAATCCTTTTTTAGACAACACTGGCTTTGCAAAACCCACTCTCACTACTGCATAAACACAGTCTGCTCTAGAACATTCCACCTGTCCACTCAGGTCCACTATGGCTGAGGCCACTGGCTGAGCACAAACCCATTCTCTCCTCTTCCTGGGCAAACAGTCCTCATCTTCTGGTCCCGCTCCAGTGAGAAGTGGCCATAGGGAATATGAGCAGGAGTGACGGATGCATGTCACTTCCAGACGGGCCAATAAACGCCTCCCACTTGGCTGTCTCCCATGCTCTTGCCCCATCTGCCAGCCAGGTGTTGATGCCCAGGACAGTGCTGGCAGCTATAGTTGAAGAGGGCAGTGCCCGTAGCTCCCTGGATCCTCCCCCCCTACCCTCCCTCCCACTCATTAGATTGTTAGATGAGATGGAAACTTTTATAGTGTTAAACTGTTACAGTAGCATGCATATCTAATTCAGATGTTCACCTTCCTTTGTCTTCTCCTCCTTTTTTTCTTTCTCTGTTTTTTATTCTCTGACTTGGCAAAGGACTCAGAGAGATCCATGAGGTTATGGCCACAGTTCGGAGAGATTGTGGGGTAGGTGAAGAGAAATGTCTCTTTCTTCTGCCTGAGATGTTGGTCTTTAAACGTCCTCACTCCTAACGCAGAGGAATGTGAGTAAGGTAGCCAGGTCCAAAGCATTGTAACAGGTGAGCAACTGTGTAAGCTTCAGACCCTCTCTTCCCTGCTGCAAGCTTCACTTGTCCTCTCCTAGCTTTCACTGGGCCCCGGCTTCCCCCCCCCTTCCCCACAGTTTAGGCGGAGCAGGGAAGGGAGGCAGAGATGCTGTCTCTGGGCGGCAGCCATGAGACTAAAGGCCTTGCTCTTCTGACTTCTTGCATTTCTCTCCTCTTCAGTGAGTCATCAGCAATATCACACACAGGAGTGATAATGTGAGGAGTCTGAGTATAACCTATAGGAAAGAAAGCAAATTATAGGTGTATGGTTGGAGGGCAGCTTTGGCCACTTTAATTTTCTCTCAGCCCTGTTTAGAGATTGTTTTTAAGATTATTTATTTATTTATTTGTCAGAGAGAGAGGAGAGAGAGAGAGAGAGCACAAGCAGGGGGAGCGGCAGGCAGAGGGAGAAGCAGACTCCCTGATGAACAGGGAGCCCGATGCAGGACTTGATCCCAGGACCCCAGGATCATGACCTGAGCCAAAGGCAGACTCTTATCTGACTGAGCCACCCAGGTGTCCCGCTTTTGTTTTTGTTTTTAAGACTTTTTAAAGTTTTTATTTGATAGAGCAAGAGAGCACAAGTGGGGGTGGGGGCAGAGGGAGAAGTAGACTCCCCGCTGAGCAGGGAGCCTGATGCGGGGCTCAATCCCAGGACCTCACTGAGATCATGACCTGAGCGAAGGCAGACGCTTAACCAACTGAGCCACCCAGGTGCCTGTGAGATTTTTTGATTCTGGATCCTCTCTGCTAAATGGCTAGAGTTCCTTGTTTCCTAGCACATAGTCTTCTTTCTTGTCCTGACTCCTAAGTCTACAGAAGGTCCTACAGAGTTTGTTTTCTCTTCCTGTACTGACCATGCCATTCCCTTCCATGCCAAGCCAAAGCCTCTGCCTTCCCCTGAAATGATGATTGCTCTATTTACCTTGCATTTTGGCCAAACTCTAAAACAGGCAGACTCTTAATGATCTTGATTCCATTTTAAGTATTGATTTTCTGCTCTGCAATTTTTGGACATTTCCCTAATTAACCCTTTTTGGGAAGCTTCCTCTAGCAGAGGCTGTTATATTTCCTCTAATATGTGTTCTCTTCTTATTCCTCAGCAGTAGGAGCCCCACAGCTACCTAGAATAAAAACTATTGATATTTGATAGATCCCCTTGCAGGTAGGTATAAGGGGTACGACCAGGTTCCACCAATGAAGTGTAAGCAGATGGCCAGCCACCATCTTGGATCATGAAGTGACCTTGGCAATGGAAGCCATGCTGGGCAGAGCAAAGAGACAGAAGGAGCCTGGTACCCCATTCTAGCTGTAGATGGCCAATCTCTAGGCTTTCACATGAGAGAAAAATAATCTTGAAACTTACCGAAGTCACCATTATTTATGGTTTTCTGTCACCTGCAGCCAAACTAATTCAACTACTTTAGCCCCTGACATTAAAAGTTAACCTTCCTTCCTCCCCCTCTTCTCTCTTAGAATCATATTGCATTAAAATAGAAAGGATGTTAATTATTATCTCATCTGAGCCCTTCACTTCACAGTGAGGAAACTGAGGACCCCAGAGAGGGGAAATGACTGGGCCAAGCAGGCCTGAACCTGCTGCCTTGAATCTCATACTTGACTCCCATTTGCACCTCGTTCACTATCCAAGGCAGAAAGTATTTGCCTACAGCTGGCCTGCACAACATAGTAATGCTGAAAAGGAAAGAGAGTTTGCTATAACTTTCATCTTAAAGTGATGATTAAGAACCTACTCCATAAAATGAAACCTGTATGTATATATAAGTACAGTACATATACATGCATGCATGTTTGTGTGTGTGTGTGTGTGTGTGTATTAAGCACAATGCTCAGTGGAACAATCACAATCATGGGAGCTAATACCACGACACTATAAATCCTCATCCATTCTGTAAACATTAACTGAATTCCTGTCACCTGGGCATTCAGCACTGAGCAAAACAAATGGGTGTCTGACCTGGAAGTGGCCATCCACTGGTCACCTATAATTACTCAAATAAATGCCATAATTAAAAATGGTGGTAAGTACTACAAAAGAAAAGTGCAGACACTATGAGAGAGTATAACTAGGAGTCTAATTTGGAATGGAAGGATGTTAGAAAGCAACACTTAACCTGAGACCTAGAGGACAAGGAAGAATTGGCTGGGTGTCGAGCATTCTGGTCAGCAGGAACAGCTCGGGTAAAGTCCTCCGGAGGGAAAGATGAGAGAGCTGAGAACACCAAGACTACGGTGAGCGAAGGGGATGGCCAAAGAGGAAGACAGTGCCACATCACACAAGCTGAAGGGGCCACTTTGAGGATTGGATTTCACCTAAGAGTCATGGGAAAACAGGAGATTTTTGAGTGCAGAGTGACCCAATGTGATTTATATTGTAAAGATCCCCCAGAACCAGATGTTTCTGGAGAGGGGCCCCCAACCTATGCAATTGGCAATCCATCAAAACATTCTTTGAAAAGCTTTTGAGTCGAGTTAATATGAAGAATGAATCCCTCCTATTCGCTGGTTGTGAACTAAGCCATAGAAGCATTCATTGAAGATCCCTGGATAAGACTGTGAATTCTGCATTCTAACTCCACTGTCAAAATAAGCAAGGCAGGAAGAGTTTCTAGAAATATCAGGCCGCCGTTTGAAGAGGATAGCCCAAGTGCAAATGCAGACAGCATGGTTTTATTACACTAACCAGGAAAGGGAGCTAAACATCAACCACAGCAAAACATCAGCAATAACCCTTGGATGGGGCAGGTTCCAAGACTTAATTGGTTGATATCCACTAACTTCGTATGGTGAGTGAATCATACAATTTCCTAAGAGTTTATTTGTGGCTGACTCATTCCAGTGGCCAATGAGGGAGCCATGTTACTTGGAACTAAACACTCCACCCCAGTCTTAGGAGGTTTCATTCTGGCTATGATGACCTGACTTGAAATATTCATGCTGGTGGAATTTTGGAGTTTCTGTTAAGCACAAATTCTAGTGGGTCACCTGTATTTGGAAGACGTGTGGCCTCCTTCTATGTGAGAATACTGATAGGTTCCTCTATTGCCATAACAAACATTGACCTTCCCACCCATTCCTCTGGTTTCATAAAACAGGTTTTATGTTAATTAGCAGGATAGAACAACTTCCTAAAAACCTAACCTCAAACATCAACTGCTATGGAAGCTTAGCCTCCTTATCAAATTTATTTATTTTTTTAATTTTTAAAAAAGATTTTATTTATTTATTTGACAGAGAGAGACACAGCGAGAGAGGGAACACAAGCAGGGGGAGTGGGAGAGGGAGAAGCAGGCTTCCCGCTGAGCAGGGAGCCTGATGTGGGGCTCAATCCCAGGACCCTGGGATCATGACCTGAGCCGAAAGCAGACGCTTAACTGACTGAGCCACCCAGGCGCCCCTCCTTATCAAATTTACTAAACGTTTGGTTAAGACAGTCCACGAGGCATGAGATCTATGCCTACTTCTAAATATTCTTACCATCCCAATGAACTGCTTTTACTACATTTATGCTTCAGCATGTTTTTTTTCTGTTGCTTTTACCAAAAATTGTTAAATTTCTCTTCTTTATTCACTGCAAAGTTGATATTGAGAACCTTGTATCCCTTAGTACCTCTTCTTAGATAAAAAGAATGATTCTATTTCATTCTTTTCCCTCCCTCTTTTCCTTTCTTCCTTTTTGTTTCTTTTTCTTTCTTTCACCCTTCACATGTCCAGAAAATCTTGGTCAAGTTTTATATTTAATCTCAGCTACCACCTTACCTCTTATGGTGGTTGGAAATTGGGTTTCTACTTCTTAATTCTGTGTCCCCATTTAAACATCCTTAATTTGGTAACCTGAATATTTCTGTTTCATGAAAAAGATGTCATTCTGAAAAAAAAAAGAGAATATACATAAATCCAGGGAAATATATTTTTCTTATGTCTCAAAGTACTTATCTGCTTTGAATGGCAAACTGTGAGGACAGACCACCAGGGGAAGGTTAGGATGGAAGCTTTGGTCATCACTGTATGATTCAGAGAGCTGCTTCCTATGAAACCACTCTGACTACAGCAGTGTTCTCCCTTCTTAATAAATTTATCCTCAGGGAAGACACTGCTAAGAACATAGGGAGAGGAGGCAGGTACTGTGGATTCTACTACCTAGTGGCCTCCAATTAGCTATTAATCTTGAGTAAGTCCCTACATTTCCTGGAACTCACTTTCCTCATCTGTAGGAAAAAAGTTGGACTAAAGATATACTGAGTCTGCTTTCAGCTCTAACACCCTGTGGTTCTCTAGCTTCTTCTAGAAAAGGCATAGAAGAGTGGTTCTTGACCCCAAGAAGCTTATATTCTTTGAAGGATATAAAATACAAACCCATGCCCCCTTTGTGAAAAAGCACATATGTACGAGTAAATCTGCATATTGAAAGTCTAAGTTTGCCGATAGGACACCTGGCCTCTTAAGATTGGTGCAAGATAACTATGCTATTTTATTTTTTTAAGATTATATTTATTTATTTGACAGAGAGAGAGAATACAAGCAAGGGGAGTGGCAAGCAGAGGGAGAGGGAGAAGCAGGCTCCCTGCTGAGCAAGGAGCACGATATGGTGCTCAATCCCAGGACCCTGGGATCAAGACCTGAGCTGAAGGCGGATGCTTAACCGACTGAGCCACCCAGGCGCCCCTAACTATGCCATTTTAAAGATGAAGTAGTTAAGAAAGAGAATTCTAGAAAGAATCAGTCACACATATATTAAACTTCAGGAAACTGAATTTTATAAAAATAAACAGAAAGAGAGAATAATCCTGTGGTCAATGACTCCAAAAGGCAGGACACTTAAAGGGGCTTGGAAAATTACAAAAAATATTCTTATTCATATAGTCATAAGGCATCCCATCTACTGTGCATGAGTGCCTAAACATGCTGAAAATAATACATGGAAATTAATAATTTGGCCATTCAGAGCCCTCAGACTTCAACGGGATGAGTGTAAAAGATGAAACAAAAGGTCCCAAAAGACCAATGTCAGAAAAAGCAGAGACATGCAAAAAGCCTAAGAATGGCAAAGATTTTTGTTTTAGTTGTGTTCAGAGCAGGGAGAACAAGAAAAGACTGAGCTGACTGCTTGAGGCAGATGGTGTAGTATCACAAACAGGACTAAAGATCTGGAAGCCAATATGGGATCATTAAGAAGAGTCTCATCAAACTCTCCTTTGCTTTTTTTTTTTTTATGAGATTACCAAACAAGTCATATAACATAGCTTGATCTGAGCAAAACATTCTACCAAAGCTCTCCTTATACTCTCATGGGCAAAATGGGGAAATCCAAGGTGCCTTCCTAACTCACCAGGCAAATAAGCCCAAGAGGCTAAGTGGATTATGTTAGTCTGAACACCAGGCATGCCTCAGCGTTGTGTCCTCTTTAATACCTGAATGTGAAATTTGGCCTGAAAATGCACGTTATTGTACTCACAAATGACCCGAAGCCAGGAAGGATGACTGATATATATATTAAATGATAGACTCAAGTGGAAGAAATATCTGACAGGCTGAGGCGAGCAAGGTGGATGCATATCTATGTAGACACCTTGCTTTCAAAAATTATTGGAATTAGTATGAGATGTGAGAGGTTTGACTTTACAGTTTTCACTTGAAAAGGACCTGAGAATATTAACTCATAGAACAACAAGGAATGGAAAAGAACAGAGCCTTCCAAAGGGCTGCCATCTTTGGCTATTTTCATAGAAATATGGTGTTCAAATTAAGGAAGAAAGTCTTTTCAATGTTTCTGTAGCATACATTCCATATTTGAAGTAATTTTTTTGATTCAAAGAACCAAATTAGAAAAGAATCTTTAACAAATAAAAGGAATTGTTGATAGCAAAGGTCAACCATGGTATCTTGGGATTAGAAACCATGGAGAGGGGTGCCTGGATGGTTCAGTGGTTTGGGTGTCCCACTCTTGATTTCAATTTGGGTCATGGTCTCAGTGTCATGGTCTTGGGGTCGTGGTATCAAGCCCCATGTCAGGCTCCGTGCTCAACATGGAGTCTGTGTAGAGTTCTCTCTCTCCCTCTGCCTCTGCCGCTGCCCACCGCCCTGCATGCTTGCTCTCTCTCTCTCTCAAATAAATAAATAAATAAATAAATAAATAAATAATCTTAAAAAAAAAGAAAACGTGATGAGAACATCGTAAAAAAATGGTGAAGGCAAGGGAAATAATCAGCTTTGGAAAAAAAGAAGCCTGTAGGAATTCTGATGCTGAGAAAGCTCAGCTCCTTGGAGAGCAGTTTATGTGCTCCTTCTGTCATATTGCCCTGTGTAGAGTCTTCGTAGTATTTATTGCCATCTGAAATCATCTTGTGTCTTTACTGTCTATTTTCCCTTCATCTAATACAAAATTCTCAAGACAAGGGGCCTTGCTTGACTGTTCAGTATTTTATCTGCAGCACCTAGAACAGTGCCTGACACATAGAAGACACCAAGAGAAAGGATGGGATGGTGTCTACTCACAGAGGATCTCCCTCATGTCAAGCGGGTGGGTACCAACTGATCTCCAGGGACTACCTGACAGTAGGGGATATGGGGAGGGGCCCTTCCTTAGAAGGGGTATGGGGATAAAACCCCCAAACATCTCACTCCATGCAGTTGGACTTGTAGCTTGAGCCAAAGGTTTCTGCGGACCACTGCTGAGGCTTCAGGCATGTCTGGACATGTCCAGAGAAATGGTGGGAAAGGCTGGATAGAAATCAAATTTACACAAAGACTAAAAATCCTGCTGGAAAAACAAAACAAAATGAAAACCTCAAACTATGCCCCCTAGCAAACTTTTGACCTATCTGGGCATGTCTGGCAATTTGGTGGGGTAGTCAGTCAAAAGTTTACTTGCCAGTAAAGGGGTGGAGAAACTGGATCACTCCTGCATTGCTGGTGGCCATGTGCAATGGTAGGCACCCCAGAAAACGATTTGGCAATCTCTTATAATACTACGCATGCAATTACAATACAACCTAGCAATTGGACCTCTAAGCATTTGACCCAAAGAAATGAAAACTTATATTCATACAAAACCCTGTAAGACAACAGTTTTAGTCATCACAGTCAAAAACTAGAAACAATCCAGATATCCTGCAGCAGGTCCATGGTTAAACTGTGGCATATCCCTATCATGGAACACTACTCAGCCATGAAAAGGAATGAATGATTGATAAACGAAACAACATCTGTGAACATGCAGATAATCACGGAATTATGCTGAGTAAAAAAAGTCAATTCCAAAAAGTCACACACTGTATGATTAGACTTACATAATATTCTTTTTTTTTTTTTATTTGAGAGAAAGAGAGAGAGAGAGCACAAGCAGGGGGAGCAGCAGGCCGAGGGAGAAGCAGGCTCCCCGCTGAGCAGGGAGCCCGATGAGGGGCTCGATCCCAGGACCCCGAGATCATGACCTGAGCCGCTTACGCGCTTAACTGACTGTAAGATCCAAGAGGGCGGACGTTGGGTCCGCCTTGTTTGTCACTGGATCACTAGGACTTGCTAGGACACAGCCCAACATATCAGAGGGTTAAGAAAAGGGTTCCCTTCTATCCAAATAAGAGCAATGGGCTATCAAATCTGCTTGATCCCCCCCAGTTTTGAACAACAAAGGGTTTATCCAAAAATGCACTTCGCTCCATGTAGTCCCTGAGTTCTGAGCGACCCGGAGCCAGGCTAGTCATACAGCCCAGTACTGCAGCCCCTAAATGGGGCAGAGGAGAGCTTCTTGGTTGTTCAGTGCACCTCTCCCAAGGCCACCCCGGATGCATGAAAACTGACAGAGCAATTAAGTTAATTCCTGCATCACACTGTGGTCATAGTAACACCGCTCTAGGAGCCTCTGACCAAGTGTAATTCCACAAAGAGGGAGCCACTGTCCCCTACTCCCCACCAAATAGCCTTGACAGCCTGTGGACTTGAAATGGGTGCCAACAGAAACTTCCAGGCCTGGGAGTTGTAGCAAGAGTACAGACCCAGAGAGGCAATGGTGGTGTTGCCGAGTCCTGGGCCGTGGCCCAGGCTGCTGTGGCCTCTGTAGGGCCCAGCAGAACCGGGGCAATCAGCAGGAGCGAAACTTCTGTGAGTGGCCTTGTGTCTGAACTCATGTGAAAAGACCCTGAGGGATTCCCAGAACTAATCAAGGAGGAATTTTCCAGAGACTGGATGCCTGCATACACAGGTAGGGACCAGAATCAAGTAACTTGGACGACAGATTTTTTTTTTTTTAAGATTTTATTTATTTGACACAGAGAGACATAGCGAGAGAGGGAACACAAGCAGGGGGAGTGGGAGAGGGAGAAGCAGGCTTCCCGCAGAGCAGGGAGCCCGATGCGGGGCTCAATCCCAGGACCCTGGGATCATGACCTGAGCCGAAGGCAGACGCTTAACGACTGAGCCACCCAGGCACCCCCGACAGATTTTTTAAATAATGGTGTAACCTTATACCATATTGGTCCTGATTTTCAACGAGAGAGCTGGATTTGGGATCAAAACACCTCAACCCCAAGCTTCAGGTTTATTTTCTTAAACTGGCATAATACTGTCTTCTCTGCCTCCTTTACAGGGCTGCTACATGAGAATTATATGAAATGATGTACTATATATGAGAAAGCTTTTAAAATTATCAAGTACTATATGCATGCAATTTGTGGTGTTATTTTAAGAGCACTTCGTCACCTCCACTGTAACTTCCTTCCTTTTTATCTCATCTTCTAGAAGCTGCACAATTCCCAAGCCCCCTTTTTGTGCTCCCTATAAAATACTATGATATTTCAGGTCCTGTGTGATCTGGGCTATTTGAGGAGCATATCTACGGTCGTCTTTGTCTCTTGGACATCATCTACGAGTTGTCCTGGGGCCAGAATCTCCCATGATTCTCTGCACCCCTGCCTAGGGCTCTGCTGAGGGTGTGGTCATGGGCTGTTGGACTAAATGAGGAGGGAGAGGAGCCAATTACCCAGGGGCTAGGAATTAGAAAATGAGCTCCAGAATTAGGTTCATAATTGCCCAATGTATAAAATTTTACAAGACCCATAACCTGGAAATTGAGGAGGAGTAGTGAATCCTGGAAATGAGGGGTTGAGAGCCAAGAAGTCAGAGGCCCTACATCTGCCCCCCCACCCCCCAACTTCTTCCAGGGCTGATGCAGCAGGTGTGGCTTGCGCTTCCTGCTCCAGCATCCAGCCGAGAGAACAGAGCCAGCTCCTCACTCACACTTGAAGTAAGCAGGGGCTATAGGGTGGCGTGGCTTCATTCATTCATTCATTCATTCACTCGTTTATTCACCGAGCATCTGCAACGTGCTAGATGGCAGGGGTACAGACCTGACTAAGGCAAGGTTTCTGACCTTGAGACCCTCTCGGCAAGCAGGTGCTGCATGGAAGTCTCAGGAGAAACAAGGAGAGAGCCATGCTGGAGATGAGTGCACACATCTGCTCCAGGTTGCCCGAATCTTCAGCTCAGGGTGCTCCTCAAGCTGCCGGCAGGAATGAGTTCCACAAAGAATCTGAAGGTTTCAGGACTTGCCATGACTCAGCTGGACACAAGGACAGAGAGTTGCCAATGCAAACATGCAGATTGGGAGCCTCTAAGTTATGATTACTTAAATAAGCCACTGGATCTTTGAGGCATGGTCCTCCAACGTGTCTAGGAATGAGAAGTCAGGACCTCTTGCCAAGGTGGAAAACAGATGCCACCTTGGGCTTCTAAGCCCGGGGGGAGTTAGACACTTTGTCTTCGCGGCTCCGATAGCCCTGGGCCCGCAGCTCTTCTCAGCATTTCTCACACTGCACAGCTGCCGTCCTCACTGCACGGTGAGCTCCTCCAGGGAAGGAACAGTAGGGTGTAGTGAGTACAGTGAGTAGGCCCCTGGCCACTGGTGGCAGAACGATCTCAGTTCCCGCCTTGACTAGGCTTCTTACAGACTGTGTGGTTTCGCAGGGAGGATGGAATTACATCACATCTGTAAAAACCTGAACTTAGGGTATAACCAATGTACCCTAATGGTGGCTGTTATTACTTTAATTTTATATCCAAGTAATAATAATTACATACATCGAGATTCAGTGTAGGAAACAGAAATTGCTGTGTTTACATTAAGCAGGAAGGTATTTAATTAAGGAATGAGATGTTTACAAGGTGAGTAGAATAGCTGAAGGATGGGGCACCTGGGTGGCTCAGTCCATTGGGCATTTGCCTTCAGCTCAGGTCATGATCCCAGGGTCCTGGGATCGAGTCCCACTTCGGGCTCCCTGTTCAGCTGGGAGCCTGCTTCTCCCTCTCCCACTCCCCCTGCTTGTGTTCCTGCCCTCGCTGTCTCTCTCTCTTTGTCAAATAAATAAATAAAATCTTCAAAAAAAAAAAAAAAGAATAGCTGAAGGAGCAGGTTCTAGACTCAGGCTCCAGAAATGGCTCCCAAAACAATATAGAAATGACCCACTGGGAGAGTGAGCCCCTCTGGGAACCTCTTGAGCTCTGCTGGAATCCAGAAGCTGGGGCTACCCCTGCCTCTCGGTACCCAAGAAGCTAAAAATGGGCTCTGGAGCACCACTGCACAGAAACTTCCCATTTCCACCCGTTTGCTTGCCAGCAAAAATGGCTACAACGGGAACAGGTTCTGCCTTTCACGTTTTACCCTGAGTTCATCTACTTGATGCAAGACAGTCTGCATCTGGAAATCAAAATGCAAAAACGCCTGGAACACGTGGTGCTCAGCTTTCGGACCTCCTCGCCGGGGAGGCTGGGATGAAGGCTGAGTGAGCCACTGCACACAGTCGCTAATATGCACGGACTGTCACGTTCCCGGTATCGCGCTGTGTACTTCATGCCAGGCCAGCCTCTGAGCAACCTAGTGGGACAAGCACTTATTTCACCAATGAGGCAGCAGAACTTTAAGGAAGTTGCCTATCCTGGGTCACAGAGTAAGGGGTGAAGATGGGAGGTGAACAGGTTCTATTTTATTCCAGAGCCCATGCTCGTAACCAGCATATTAGACTACCCATCATCCTATCTTGCGTGCCTAGCCTCGTGCCTGGCCACACCTACTCAGTGCATGTTGGAGGAGTTAGTTCATCATGGGTTTAAACAGAAAGTTAAACCCAGAATGCTGTGGCCTAAGCGTCTTCATCTTTGGGTAGGATGCAGGTCAGAAGGGCAGGAGGCCGACGATGAGGGACACGGAGGAGGTGTGCCCACTTGCGTGGGGGTGAGGCGAAGCTGTGCGGGCAAGTCTGGCAGGGAACTGGGGCCAGGATATTGGGGAAAGGCTATTTGGTGGATTGGGTGTATGTCGCCCCTTCCTGCTTCCAGAAGAGGATCACGGGATGTGGCTATGGGCGGGGCTAACGAGAATGACAACTGATTCACCCAAGAAAAACAGAATAAAAATACGATCTTAGAGAAAAAACACCCCCCCTCCCCGCCCCCGCGCCCCGGGATTCAAGCCCTCTGCTGCCTGTGATAGTGGCTTCCGGAGTGTCCTGTCTCCGCTGATAACCGCACTCATCCTCCGCAGACGCGGTGGGCGTGCCGCTCGGCCAGACACGTGACGGTGCGGGCTTTCCAACACCCACCCGCGACGTGCTGTCGCCGCCCTCCCTACTCCCAAGCCCAGCCCGCGGGGGTGCCCGGAACTCTGTC
>NC_138374.1:100070104-100114678 GCF_054177405.1 Leptonychotes weddellii | reverse complement strand
ACCCTTTTTGGTCCCCAGTGAAGGTAATGGCCATGAAGGAGTGCAGTTGGTCTCCATCTGCTGGTACATCTCCTGCCCTTGAATGTCTAATTGCTGAGGAGATGAGGAGAGAGGAGCCTGAGAAAGGGATGCTGATGGGATTGGGGGTGGGGTGGGAAGAGCACCAGGGGAGTAGGTGAGTGTGCAAGAAAAGCCACGGGGGCGGGGTGGGGGGTGGGGAGACAGAGGCTGCAATAGAAGGGAGGCTTTCAAAGGGAGGAGAGCAGAGTCCAGCAGTCATGCCGTCACCAGGTACTTCTCTAGGCACAAAAGATTGCCTTTCACCTGAGAGTATAATGATTTCTCACATTTCAAAACTGGAATCATTCAAGTCTCATCCTGATGAAGTGGGTATCTCAGTTTGCTCACCAAAGTTGCACCACCATGTGGAAGTGATATAAACAGAATTTAGAATTAATTTATACTAGTTGAAAGTATGCTTTGTATCCCCCACTCCCACCTTTAAGGATTGCCTTCATTTCAAATCCAAATTAATAAAGTGAGACTTTATTAATCCTTTAATTTAGTAACACTTCAAATGTGCAGAATTCAAATATAGAATTCAAATGCTCAGTACTTCTTCAACTTCTTATTCTATCACTCCTGTTCCAGTCAAAGCTTACCTATTTCACCACCACCACCTCTGCACATGTAATTTCCCGGATTGTATACTTGGGTCTTTGCAAATTCCACTCCCTTGCATTTCACAGAAAGCCATCAGACAATCACATGTTTATCATGTTGTTTGGTACCCAGCATAAAACCCACCTTCACCCTCACCCCACTGAGTACCCCCAAGGAGGCCCTCTCCAAGAACTCTTACTGACTCCTTTGTTCTGGAACTCTTAGGTGCTTATACGAAATCTGCTTGGTTAAGTTGTTCCTATAGCTGATATATTGTGCTTTGTACGGTCTCTGAAATCATTTCTTTGGGGGAGGTTTTTCTCACCACCTGAAGACTCCTAAAGGGTAAGGACTTTGCCAGATCCAAGTTACATAATTTCCTAATGCCCCAAATATGTAGCATAGGTGATGTTTAATAAAGGCTTATTTGCTTCCAGAATCTCTGCCTACCCCTGTTCCTTCTAAATGTTTTCCAGGACAGGTCCAGGGTTCTGTGAACCTCTGGGAAACACCAACAGTCCTAAAGCCTGAGTCATCTCCTTAGTAATGGGCCCACTCTCTTCCTCATTCCTGGGATAACAAAATCCACCAACCTATTTCTAAATTGTTTGCTCTGTTATTGCTTTTTAATCCTCCAAAGTGTTTCTATAAGGAACTTCCTGAAAATTGACACCCAGCAGGTTGACTTCCCACATCTTAGAACTGGTACAAGGCAAGACAGGAATTTGAGTACAGGTGTGTCTGACTCAAGCCAGAGGCTGTGTCCTCTGGCCCACAGTGACTTTGCTAATAACAATGGTAAAGGAAGTGATCCTCAAACTGAAATTGTTTTAAAAAAGAAAAAAGGGAAAAAAAGGGAGGAAGGAAGGAAGAGAAATGGTCACCCAGAAGGCCCAGCTGCAAAGAGTGGCACAGTGTTAATACTCTAGGAGTCCCCTAAAGGGCGTGTCTATGTCAGATTTCTGTCCATCACCCAATCCCCCCAACTCCGGCTTCCCCTGGGAGTGAGAGTCTGGCAGACTCTCAACTTCTGGCTGGGTCTTAAATTTCTGGGCTCAGATTCGAGTGAGGACTGAGGATAAGACTTGTTTGTAACCACGTTTTCTGATCCTCACCATCTCCCCCTTAACTCTTGGGTTCTAGATTCTTTTCAGTTACTCTTCTTGGCGGACGGACGTCCTTTTCTCTTTACCTCTTGCACACACTGGTGGGAGATGAGGAAAAAGCACAAAACACTCTTAAGCTGCTCTTTCCTAGTCATTTGAAGCCTAATTTTATAATAATAAACAAACCTCTGATAATCAATTGATACTCCCAACATAGTATCTCTTAGGTATCCAATGCAGGTAATAAACTTACATGTTATTGATTTACTATATTTGAGATAACACAGAGGCCCTCCCCTCGAAGGCCAATCGAAAAAAAAATTCCCACTCTTACAGTTCGGGGAGATTCTCAAAAACTTACACCAGAGGGCGCTACGATCACACCGCCCCAGCTAAGCCTCTGGCTCTCCAACCTGGTAAACAAGTCTCCTCGAAACTGGTTTAAAAGTGGGGGGAGGGGAAAGGAGGTAAGGAAAAATAAGGAACTAAGTCTAAGTATTGCCCAAGCAAGCATCCCGAGAACGTATCTCAGGGTTGTTTGTTTCCCATTAAAATCTGGCATGTGAACGTGAAGTAAACAGGGATTCAAAACAACTAATGGGATATAGGGTAGGAGGCAGGACTGTGGAACCGGTTGAAGCTATCTCTGAGAAAAGTACTGACTAAAGGTCACACTCTGGTCCAAGCAATTTTTTTTTTTTTTTAACCACAACGCTAAATTTCCTAAGCTTTTAAAAATAAGCTTCACTAATGTTCCAATCAATCTAGAGAACAAGGAGAGATCCATACATATATTGAAAATAAGGAACAAGATTTATCTATGAAAATCCCAGATTCACGAAACAACAAAACTGGGGACAGATGATTAAATACGCAAAATGTTCTCCAAAGATTCCTTTAAAGAGAACCTGACATAGAGTATCCCCCCCACCTCCCGTCATCTAGTTATTCACAAAAAGTATATAGAATGTCCACCATGTGGAAGACACTGGGCAAGCCACCATGTAGGATTCCAAGGTAGACTGGCTGGTCCCCTCACTGAGCCCTTTCCTCAGTGGGTACGAGAGGGATTGCAGTGTTGCAATGGAAGTGCGGGCCCAGGAATGTACTCACGCCAGCATGGGGAGACTGGATGGAGGGAAATGCAAAAGGCTCTCAAGGGAGTTACACCTGGGAAGTGCATTTGGCTGTGAAATATTGCCCTAAGGTGACTTCAGCAAGCTATTACAGGTTATGGGCGCCTCAACCTCTTCATCTTTCAGAATGATAGGCAGATTTGTTCCAGAAGTGCACAGCTTTAATTTTCTCAGTAGGACTTATTTCTCCATGTTCTTAGCTAAGATCAATTTAATTCCTCCCAGCTCCCCAGGTTCCTATTGGAGTCAAGATCTGGAGTAGGGATCAAGCCCAAAACTTCAGTCATCACACACACTTTAGGAAATGGAGTGTTCCCTATATTCCAGTGATTTCAAGGGGCCTTCAACAAATCTCAGATTAGGCTAAAGAACAAATAGCTGAGACTTGAACTTTTAGTTTTCTAACCTGAGCTTAAGAACATCAAACAATCAGTCTAGGGCCATACCATCCTGGATGCACCCCATCTCGTTGAATCTGAGAAGCTCAGCAAGGTCAGGTCTGATTAGTACTTGGATGGGAGAACATCAAACAACCAGAAAAGATGTAAAGAACAATTCTTCTGTGTTCAGTGTTCAGTACTGAATTGAGGTAAAACCTGGTCTTTCCTTCTTTAATTATGGAGAGTGAAACTGGAAAGCTTGGCCAATGGTAGCTTCTCCCCAGAATTTGGTTTAAGAGTCATGACATCAACTTCCAAGGCTGTTTGTTTTGTTCTTTTTTTTTTTTTTTTTAAGATTATACTATGGTCTATTCTTTGGGAAAGAACTGGTGTTGGTTTATTTAAAAAAAAAAAAGCATAGTTTACAATTCTGGGTTGGGTTTCCAGGGTGTTCCTCAAGTCTGGGTCTCAGCTATGTTTCTTGAGCCTGAGCTAAGAGTTTTGTTGAATGCTTATTGAAATCATTCAAATACAGGGAAAACTCCATTTCCCAAACTGCCTGTTACAGTTGAAGGTTTGATTATGTTTGAGTCCTACCCCCAATCCTATGATGAGTGCAAGACAACCACACAGGCCCTAAGAAGGCACTTCCCAGATCACTAGATTAAGAACTTTACAGGGCTCCTGGGTGGCCCAGTTGGTTAATCATCTGCCTTTGGCTTGGGCTGTGATCCTGGGGTCCTGGGCTCTCTGCTCAGCGAGGAGCCTGCTTCTCCCTCTCCCTTTGCCTGCTGCTCTGCCTGCTTGGGTGCTCTGTCTCTCTCTCTCTCTTGCTGTCAAATAAATAAATAAATAAATAAATAAATAAATAAATAAATAAATAAATAAAAATCTTTAAGAACTTTACAACTTGCAAGTGAGAATCGGCCCTGTAGAAGAGAGAAAAAGAAATTGCGAGAAGAACTCACAGATAAAACCCACCCAAGACAAGGCCTTTATTACAGGTAGCAGGACAACACGGAAGGGATGCTTTTAGTCCCCAGTGCTTTCTGCAGATTCCAAACAAAAAATGTTTACCTGTAATACTGCTCTCCCACTCCACTCACCTGTTGGACATAGCTACCCTACTCTAAGAGAGAAAAACCTGACTTCAAAGCACACGTCCTAGAACCCCCTATCAGCTCTGATACTCAGTGTACCAAGAGATGGAACAGTTCACCAGTTCCTGCATGCTAATGCTCTTTTATGGAAAGGGTGGAAAAGGGGGCGAGTGGCAATTTAGGGAAGAAGGGGGAAGAGACCAAAGGGCCACAGATACAGCAAAGTCAAACTGAATGGAACAGGCAGTCCTCCTTTTAACTTCTCTAAAAGTACAGTCTGGGTTGCTGGGGGTGAACCAGTTAGCTTCTTCTGATTTTTCTTTCCCTCATACTCTTTAAAGCTTCCCTGATCAGTCCCCAGACTCATTTGGGCCCTAATTGGGCTGGCTTCAGTAACTATGGGGCTGACCAAGGACTAGGCCTCTTGTTCCCTTCTGAAAGACTCAGTGGTCATGTATTACAGTTTCTAACCCTCACAAAGTATGCCTCTGGTCACATGAATGGATCAAAGCAAATCCGTTTGCATTCTCGGAAAAGCAGCTCAAAGCACATGTTTTCCTGATGGTGCCGCTATCATTTCTGTGTGATCAACAAACATCACTTATTGAACACTCACTCTGGACACAATGGGGGGATAGAAAGATGAATCAGTTGCTCCAGGAGGTGAAGATACCTAGCAAGTAAAGCAGGTCCTCACACGGCAAAATAAAATACCAGAAGTTTTAAAAACTGCACTTGCTTCCTCCTATCCCATTTTCTATTATGTTTGCCCCGTGCATCTTAGATGCTGGTGGTGATGAGTTCAGTAGAAGGCTCTGGTTTACGCTGAGGCAGTTGGGCATCTGAAAACTACCATCTTTTATGAAATAAAAACATTACCTTTCCTGTCCCCACTTCCCCTTGTCAACTCAAGACTGAGTCAGAAAGTTGTACTTCATGGGTTGTTATGGGGAAAGAAAGAATCCAATCTCTTTGGATTACCTTGACCTATAATAATTATAATTACTGTTTTCTAAGTTTACTATGTGCATCTAGTGTATAAGTTTACCAGACGGAATCCTTACAATATACAAAGTAACTGTTATCCCTATTCTGTAGGCAAGGAAATGGTGGTTTCATGTGGCTAAGAAAACTAACACAAAGCTGGTAAGAAGTGAAGCCCAGATTGGAACGTGTGTTTGTATGACCTGAAGCCCAGCCTTTAGCCACGTCGTAATACTTCAGCATATAGCACTGAAACTTAAGATGGACTCTCTTACGTTTGCAAGGAAACCTTACCCAGTGCAGAATGTCACCTGTGTGAAATATATCAAAACCCCGTTTTGAGGTGAAAGCTGCATCTGTCACTTAAAAGCACTACAGTGTCAGACACTCTAGAATGGAAGGATGTTGACCAAAGAAGCCAAGTTATGTGTGTGAGGTCACAGGCAACATTTCTTTTACATATTTGTGGTACGAAAGATAACCACAAGAACAACCTTCTTCCCTTCCTCTTCCAAAGGCAATGAAGACTGACTTGGTCTTCAAACAGAAAAATCTCCAAGTCTCAAATACTGGGGCTCCTGAAAGATGCAATAAAGACTAGACACTATCAGGTGTATTTTGGCAATAAAAAGAGATACTCAGGCAAGGGCACGGGTAGCAATGAAAATATCGTATGTGTGCGTGTCTTGTGTGTGTGTGTCTATATAGACCACAGAGTTATTATGCATCTGTTGACAAGCATCCACTTCAAGATTGTGTTCACATACACATTTTCTCAACCATCATAGCAAGGCTGAGAGGAGGAAGGGGTACTGATTTTAATTTTCCAAATTAAAAAGAAGGCACAATAAGTTACTTGGAAAGCAAAACAAAGCATTATTTTCAAAAATTCTAAAATTTTGACGTACCCTGGGCTTCAAAGGGGGCGAAGACCTCACTTTTCTTTCAGCTGCCCTTGGGAAACAGTTTGCACACAGAATTTCAAATGTGGTGGGCGGCTCTAAAGGTCCTCTCTCCAAAGGCTTTATTTGCAGATGAGGAAGCCTGGGCCCAAAGAGTCGCTGAGAGACGTGTCTCGGGAGTGACAGAGGCGAAATATGACAGGTCTCCTGACCGTTCCTATGCCCGCCAGGATCCTCTCTATGGCAGGACCTAAGCACAGCATGTTGATTACTGATGTGAGAACACAGACTGCCGTTCCCTTCCCCAGTCCCACCGTGAGGGCGGGCGGGCGCGCGACAGGCCCACCTCGGGCAGCCCCCTGGGTGCCCCGCCACCGCCCCGGCCCCGCTTCCCGCACCGCGTCTCGAATTAGACGCGAGCGCCGAGGAGGGCTGGAGGTTCTCTAACAACAAAAGGCAAAATTACGTTCCCGGGGATCAGAATGTCCTTAGGGAGCCTTGGGGTCTGCAGTACCACCTCGAAAAAGAGAGGCCTCTCCTGCAAAACTATCCAACCTGAAGATGGCAGGGGTGGAGGCCGGGCGGTCTGTTGGGCGCCCCGCTCCGGCCCGGGGGTGGGGGCTAAGGGGAAGACCCCAGGCCCGCGGTCTGCCCGCAGAGGCGAGCGGCAGCCGGGGTAGGCGGGGTCCTTCCTGGCAGGAACTCGCCTGTCGGCGCGCCGCCGGCCAGCCCTTCCTCTGCTCCCCTCCCCCCGCACGCCCCCTCCCCCCCAAGGCCCTTTCCCTTTCTTTCTTTCCCGGCCCTCGCGCCCCCACCCCGACGGCGCCCGCTCGGCCGCTCGGCCAATCGCAGCGGGGCCCGGGCGCGCATCAGCCGATCCGCCCCGGCTCCCGGCCGCTGGGAGCCAATCAGGGCGCCGGGGGCGGCTCGGGCCGCCGATAAAGAGTGCGGGGCGCCGAGCAGCCCCGCAGAGCCGAGAATGGGAGAAGAGTGGAGCTTCTGAGCAGCACACCGGCCTCCTCTCTTCGCCGCACCTCGCTCTCGAGGCCTGCCCGCCCTGCCGCCTGCTCGCCGCCCAGGTAAGCGCGCCGCCGGCCCGGGGGCTCGAAGTGGTGCGCGCCGCCCCTGCAGCCCCCCACCTCCCCGAACCTCCCGAGCCCGGCCTGCGGGCCCCGCGGCTCGGGGCAGCCCCTTGCACCTCCCGCCCCTACGGTGCGCCTCTGCCCCCAAGCCCTCCGCGTGCTTTCGCCGTCCCCGGCTCCCGGAGGCTCTGGGCTGGCGATTGTGGGGTACGCTGATCGCCAGGCTTGGAGGAGGGCGGGGAGTTGTTTTGATCTTTCTCTCGCTGCTCGCGGCCCTAAGCGCCGCCCCTGGAGGTCGCTCAGCGAGGCGAACGGTGGAGCCACTGCTCGGGCCCAGCGCTCCCAGCTCGGCGGTGTTGTGTGCGCTGCGGACAGAGTGGCTGGGTGGCCCCACGGGAGCCTCGCTCTTCTGCTCCGCGGTGGCGGGCCTTGGGGGATCGTCGTGGTCTTGAGGATCTCTAGACGCCTACACTGAGGCGAGTGGCCGTGAGCGTCGCTAGTACGGGCCGCTGTTGCGCGGGGTCCCGGGGGCCTTGCACTGTGACTGAACAATGGGGAGCCCGGGCTGCGGCTTGGCCGGCGGGCGCAGCGGGCGGAGAGGCCGGGCCGGGCCGAGGCAGCGGCGGTGCGCTGTCTCCCCCCCCTCCCCGACTCCCGCCCCGACTCCCCGACTCCCTCCCAGCCTCTGCCCTCGGAGCGGTATGGCTCCTTCGGCCAGGCCTTGAGATCCGGACGGGGGCCCGAGGGGCGGGGCGCCGACTTTAGAGACATTTCAGTGGGAAAGGGCTACCCTCAAAGTGGATTATCCCAACTGCCCGGGGGGCGGGAAGCGGGGAACCTCCCCCAGCCGCAAATACGCCAAGACCACAAACAACGAAGATGAAGACGACGTGGAGTCGCGGTCCTCGGAGTCCCCCTCCAACTGCTTCGGCTTCGTCGCCTACTCCATGAACTCCGGAGAGAAATCGCGAGTCAAGATTAAGACCGTGACCCACCAGCCCTCGTATTCCTCCTCGTCCCGATGCGATCCCGAACGCTCCCTGACCCCCTCTCCGTCTCCGTCTCCCTCGCCCAGAAAGCTCCGGTGCATGGACCAGCGAGAGCCGGAGAACCAGGAGAGGCGCGAACGCAACTCCAAAAGGAGAAGGGCCAGGGAGGGCTACCCCAACGATCCGATTGACCTTCTGTGGCTGGGGTGAGTGAAGAGACAGGGAGGAAGACCCCGGAGCCGGCGACAGCTGCAGAAACAGCTAGAAAGTGCAGAATCCCATTTTTGCCCTACATAAACTCAGGGCACTGGGTTACCAGTCGATAACAGTAGACTAGAATGTTGGCATCTAACTCATCTCACCGAAAAGAGCAGGAAGCCTGGAACTGAGACTTAAAGGAATAAAGTGTGGCTTGATGTTGTTGGTGTTAACAGGTTGGGGAGGAAGACTGGGTTGTAGACTTTAGTGGGAGCTGAAGGGGTCAGGTGTTGTTCCTTCTGGCCTTTAAAGGCGGGGTTGGGGGAGGGTTGGGGGCGATGCCTAACCGAGACCTCTGCCCGGGTGGTATGCAAAGGGATATGGAAAAGGACCGGTTCTGCAATGCAGTGCGGAGACCTGACGGAGGAGGTTCTGCTCTTCCCCAAGGGAAGGGGTGAGGCTCTTGGAGGGAGAAGCAGTTCTGTTTTCGGCTGGGCAAACATGGACGGTTGCCCATAGAAACTTAGCCACTGTACTTCAGAAAGTTGCCCAAGTCGTTGGGGAACAAAGTGTTCCGTTTCCATCCACTCTGGGCGACTGAGCTGGGGGTGGGGTGGGGTACGACATTTCCTCTTGTGTTGGGTTTCTCTTCTTTCAGAGGTTTTGTGGCAGTGGCTTGCAGTTTTTAGCGTGCCTCAGCTTTTGAAAACCCAGATCTTTTTGTTAACAGAAGTGGGAATTTCCTCATTAAAGTTCTCTGGAATCTGAGAATGTCCGTTGCAAATGTAAATCTGCCTTCCTAAGTGAGAAAACCAATGGAAATGTTGGCAGTGTGCATCTTAGAATCCAACGCAGATCAGCTCTTTTGATACCTCGGGGATTTGTAATGACTGCCCTGCTCTTAGGAAGCCCATCAGCCTTTTGAATCTTCTAGCTGGCCCCCTTGTTTCTTCTTCCTACTGTCTCAGTATGTGGGGTGCTTTTGGGAGAGGTGGAGAAATCTCCAAAAAGGGTTTTTCACAGAGGTGCTGGCTAGGATGCAAGGAAAAGACGAGACTGACCCAGACACCATAAGCAGCCAAGCTTTTCTGTGGCTGGATTTTACTCCTATTGGGAGAGAGCTACCTTCTGTAAATGCTCTCTTTCTGAACTTCAGTGTTTTGCCCATAAAACACTATATAAAAAATAAAACACTTCCCTTACCCTGGCTACACTGAGCAAATAGAGCTTAGTCCTCACAAGGGTGGATTCTAGCTCGAGGAAGCCTAGAGGGAGATTTTTGTCTCATGTAAAAACTTAAATCCCTCTGAAAGCAGCATGAATTAACTATACCCTGGAGAGTGAGGCTTCCAAAGGGAGGGGACGACCTTCCCATTGTGACTTTTTGCTTTAATTGTCCTCACTGAGTCATTCCTACAGAGGATCAGTTTGGAGTCGGTGATCATTGTTTGGTCGGTTCCTCTCTGCAGAACAGCGTCCACCATGGCCACCTCCGCGAGCTCCCACCTGAACAAAGGCATCAAGCAGTTGTACATGTCCCTGCCTCAGGGTGAGAAAGTGCAAGCCATGTATATTTGGATTGATGGGACCGGAGAAGGGTTACGTTGCAAGACCCGGACCTTGGACAGTGAGCCCAAGTGTGTAGAAGGTGAGAGACCAAGCAGAGTGGGAGCCATGTGGGGGTGGGAGCAGCCTGAAACCAAGCCATTTTAGATTTAGATTTGGCCACTTTATTATTCTGTTTGTCAAGCTTTCCTAAGGCAGGGTTTCTCAGACTTCAGTCGACGTTAAGCTCCTCCACTGCCTCAAAGCATAGCAACAATAGACCCCTTTATTTCAATAGAATCTTCCATGCAAGCCAGTATATTGGATAAAAAAGATTGAAAGTCTAGTTGGGGCAGGAGGGGGAGCCGGAGACATTGCTGACTTGGACATCCCTGCTTAGTTGGCTCCAAGGCATCCCCACGATCCCAGTTTGAAAACCAGTGCTCTATCCTGACTATGCTCTCTGCTTCACAAACTCTTTGGATACTGTTTCATGTTCCTATCAGTGAGGTTCTAGATGCAAAGCAGACTCTGTAAAGTGGTTTCTAAATAGGACTGGCCGTTCATTTGTTTCTAGTTGATTCTACTTTTGGAAATTCTTAAGCCACCTGATTGCTTATCACACTAGGAGCTCTTATATAAGTCGTGACCTTCAGTTTTCAGTCTAGAGCAAGCCATAGCCCTCCTCCTTCTGGAAGGGAACCAGAGAAAAAATATCACCTCTTAACCTATTTTTCGGATGGCTTACTCTTCTGATAGTATTCCCACTGGGGTGAATGCATGACCATAAAATAAAGTATATAGTGTATACTTGCTGTGTGGCAGATATTAGACAGGCATTGGGTGGGGGGGGGGTACAAGGTAAGAGTCTGGTCTCTCTGCCTTCAGAGAACTCATAGTCAACTTGAGAGATGAAGAAACCCACCTTTAAAACATAGTGGGGAAAGTGGATAAGTGATAATGGGAGCACCCTTGACTAAGTTATCCTGCTAGTTGTCCATTTCCTCATCTATAGAATAAGGACATAACTTGAGCTAGAACAGTCCCTAGACGCAGTGGGGAGATGAGTTAAAGAAGCAACACAGGTGGCCTAGTAGGGGAATCAGAATCTGTTTCTCCTATTCTCATTTTTTAAATGATGATTGACTTCCTGGTTATGTCAGAATATTTCAGTTTGTCTTCTTGGTGTCTAGTAGATGGACTTAGGGAAGATAAATCAGTCACTCTCAGGCTGTTTTTGTGGCTGTCATTTTTCTTAAGAAATTGATGCAGTGGTCTTACTTGCCTCTCACATAGGACATTAAAGCTATGTGCAGTTGTCAAGAGTTTGCATATGAATAGCAGGAGTCATGCATCTCTGACTTTCTGGAAAGAAAGTGTAGATCTTTAGACATGGAAAGGTTAAGTAAGGGGCTGTACTCTTGCTTGAAAAGTTCTGCATTTTTAACTTAATTTTCCCTTTTCTTTTTCCTCCAGAGTTGCCTGAGTGGAATTTTGATGGCTCTAGTACCTTTCAGTCTGAAGGCTCCAACAGTGACATGTATCTTGTCCCTGCTGCCATGTTTCGGGACCCTTTCCGCAAGGACCCCAACAAGCTGGTGTTCTGTGAAGTCTTCAAGTACAACCGGAAGCCTGCAGGTGTGTATAGGATAGGTATGGCTCCTCAATCCATGAATGTTGTAAAGGGGAAAGACAGGAGATTCCAAAATTGGTCCTGGGAATACTGGACTAGACTATCTCATGTCTCAGAACTGTTTTCAGGAGTCTGGCCGATTGGACATGGCATCTCCACTCCACATTTCCTCAGAAAGGTAGTGTGGTCCATCTACCCATAGTCTCCTATTGGTTGTATAAAACAACAGTGAATTACTTTAAATCTTTCTACCAGTAGAGTTCCCCATGACACAGCCCTCCCGCCTGCCTCTAGATTTAAAAAACATGGATTCTGAAGTCGGAATGATGGGTTTGAATTCTGGATCTGTCACTTAACTGGCTATGAACCTTGGCAAGTTATTTATCCCCTGTCCTTAGTTTCCCTGATTTTAAAAGAGGGGAGGGGGAATAAAATCCATCTCCTGTCTGGGCTCACCGATAACCTACATGTGCCTCAAGGTTCACTGTAACTACATTTTTGGTTTTTGCCTGGTGTGGCCGTTGATCCTGACTCTCGCCGTTCGTGTTTTTATCTCAATGGAAGTGCCCCCCACCCTCCCCGCTATTTAGGCTCTTGCTACACTCTGCCAGTGCGAACTTGCGACAAGTCACTTCATGCCTGGACCTTAAGTGCCTTTGTTTAGAGAGGCAGTACCATGTTGTGGTAAAGGGCATGAGCTCTGAAGCCAAGGTAGCCGTGGACTTCCCGGTTCTGTTACATGCCCTGTAAGCTGGGTAGGCTGCCTGGTGTCTCTTGAGCTGAGCTGCATTTTCTCCTTTGTAAAACTAGAGGCTTTAAAATACTTCCCTCACGGTCGCTAGGAAGACTCTGTTGTGGGTTTTCCTTAACGCAGAGGTCTTAAAATGTTTTTTTGGGACATAGTTAAGCAGCTGATAGTAAGTATTTATTTTAAAGTTCTTTTCCAGCTTAGAAATTGTTTCCAGTTGAGCTCATCTCATTTTAATATTTTACTTTTGTGCTAGCCGACTTAGCCCTTCATCTTCTCACCTGGAATGGGAGGCCCGCAATAGACAAATGATTCTCTCAATGAAAATTGTAGGTTTGGCTCTAAGTGCTTGCGAAACTAGGGATAAGTCTGACAACTAAAAGCGGCTGTCTTGTGCGTAGAGAGTTTAAGTGCATGCAGGGTCGGGCCTGGTTAGTACTTGGATGGGAGAGTTTAAGTGCCTGACATTGGTACTTGGGAGGTGGCCAGCATGCTGATAAGGTGCAAACTTGCTCTGTTCTGGATCCACGGTCATGGGATCTGTTTGTCACCCAGGAGTCTCCCTATAGATGTATGATTACCGCTTCTCCCATTTTCCCCACTTAGGCTGATGGGACACAGAAAAGGTTTATTACTCTGTGTCAGTTCACCTTATAGTCCACACTTCAGCTTTGTGGAATCTAAAGACCTTTTCCCCAGCAGCACTGGGATTCAGTGGATTTGCCCATATGTGTCTAATGGTGCACTGACTCTTTTTTTCTAGAGACCAATTTGAGGCATACCTGTAAACGGATAATGGACATGGTGAGCAATCAGCATCCTTGGTTCGGAATGGAGCAGGAATATACTCTCATGGGCACAGATGGGCACCCTTTTGGTTGGCCTTCCAATGGCTTCCCTGGGCCCCAAGGTAAGTCCCCCGGTGAGATGTGAACCTCCTGTTCCCTAGTTGCTTCATTGCCAAGGAAAGACTCCCTCCCCAGAGCTGACAGTGACTCCTTATGGATCAGAGAAGCTATGGCAATACACTGAAGCTGGCCGAAATAATATGGTAAAGATCCCTCCCGTTACCCAGATCCGGACATGGATATTTAGACATTAACATGGAGGGAAACCCTTTGGCTCCACTGAGGTTATGGCCCAGAGGAGCCCCCTGCACGCCACACCCCTACCTCCCGGTAAAGACAGGCATAGTGATTCCAGAGAGCAAGTGTTGAGAGCTTTCTGATTTCTAACTTTTGTGCAAAGGGATTTCTTGGTTTCCTGTCTCTTGACCTCTCATCTTAATGCCTCTGCAGGTCCATACTACTGTGGCGTGGGAGCTGACAAAGCCTATGGCAGGGACATCGTGGAGGCTCACTACCGGGCCTGCTTGTACGCCGGCATCAAGATTGCTGGGACAAATGCTGAGGTCATGCCTGCCCAGGTGAATGACTTGTTCCTCTATAGGATGTATGGGCCAGTGGGGACTTTTGCTGGCACCCCTCGTTTACCCAGAACTTAGGTGGGTTGGAACAGAGGTGAGAAAAGAGCAGGGTTTGGAGCTTGTGAAGTGGGGTGAGAAGTTGGTATTATTTTAAAGGCCAGGCGTGTTGTTTTCTCTAGTGGGAATTCCAGATAGGACCCTGTGAAGGAATCGACATGGGAGATCATCTCTGGGTGGCCCGTTTCATCTTGCATCGCGTGTGTGAAGACTTTGGAGTGATAGCAACCTTTGACCCTAAGCCCATTCCTGGGAACTGGAATGGTGCAGGCTGCCACACTAATTTCAGCACCAAGGCCATGCGAGAGGAGAATGGTCTGAAGTGAGTGCCTTCTCCTGATGGGGCCATCTTCCTTTCTTTGCCAGCATACTTGCCAAGGGTTGGATGTGTTGGGGCTAATAATAATAAGTAAGCCGGACTTCTCCGTTTGTGCCTTAGCTTTTAGCACTTGGCTTTGAAAATTGTCTTCTGATTCTCCTGTTTGTTCCTGTTTGAAGAGTATCAAAACATACTCTAGGAATAGAATCCAAGGATTGCGATTGGAAAGGGGGACCTAATTTAAATGTGTTTGAAAATCTTCAGTATGAAATAACTTAGTAACAATAAAAGCATGTGAATGAACTTAACCCTTCTGGGTGGGGCAGGGTCCTTGATTAGGGTCTTTTCATTCAACAAATACCATCTACTGAGCGTCCAGCACCATTGTGAGGCATTGGGTGGGACACACAGGGAAGAAGGCAGAGTTGCTGCCCTCATGGATTATTTGATCAGTGGGGACAATGTTTTGGTGAACTGTGAACCGTCTTTGAGAGATGAGTCCCTCCATTCTTAGCTCCATACCTGTGCCCCTGCCATTGAAGGGCAGATTTCCTAGTGCCAGGTTGGACCCCCATCTTTTCTCTTACCTCTAGGTACATTGAGGAGTCCATCGAGAAACTGAGCAAGCGGCACCACTACCACATCCGAGCCTACGATCCCAAGGGGGGTCTGGACAACGCCCGGCGCCTAACTGGATTCCATGAAACATCCAACATCAACGACTTTTCCGCCGGCGTGGCCAACCGTGGTGCTAGCATTCGCATTCCCCGGACTGTCGGCCAGGAGAAGAAGGGTTACTTTGAAGACCGTCGCCCCTCTGCCAACTGTGACCCCTTTTCAGTGACAGAAGCCCTCATCCGCACGTGTCTTCTCAACGAAACTGGCGACGAACCCTTCCAGTACAAAAACTAAGCGGACTAGACTTGCAGCCGTCAAACCCCTCCTGATTCTCCATCTTGCCTCCATGTTTGCCCCTCTCTTGACTGTCCTAATAGCTGTAACTCAAAGGGCGGAATATCAAGGTCTTTTTTTATTTCTCATGCCCAGTTAATATCTCTTTGCTTTCTCTGGCCAGGATAGAGGGGTCAGGTTCTTAATCTTTTCACAACCGCCCCCCTTTTTTTTTCCCTGTCACTGAAGCTGTCTAGTACGTTAGTGGGGAGGGGGTGGGGAGACATAACCACTGTTTCCATTTAATCAGGTGTGTTTGTCCAATAGGCGTAGCTATCCGGACAGAGCATAGTGTTTGTGAAGGGAGGGGGAGGGCTCTTTCTTCGAGGTAGCTGAGTGTTGGGGACGGGGGGTTACTTACTCTGGGGTTAGGTTAGGATTTCCCCCTCTTGGTAGGAAGTTCCACTTCATGTAAGGTTATAACCAACTTTCTATTAAAAGTGAGACTTAGGAGAGAACCAGGCAGGAAAATGCACCCCTGTCCTCCTGGTACAGTGCTCCCCTTAGCTGGGGCTAAATGGCCCTCCCCTGAAGACAAGCTCAGCATAAGGATGGATTGACCTTCCTTAGAAGAAAAAGTTCTTATTGCTTGGTCCTCCATTTATAACACAGCAGAGTAGTATTTTTATATTTAAATGTAAAAACAAAAAAAATTATATGGGTGTGCAGATATGTGTGGTTTTTTTTTCCCTAAAGGAGGAGGAACATTCTGGTCACTGGGAGCCAAACTCGAAGTGAATAGTCTGGTTGGAAATAAGGATCTCCTATTGAGTGGGGGTGAGGGAGGCAGTGCTTACAAAGCTGGCTATCTGGGGCTCTTCGCTATTACCTCACTGCCACTGTAGGGTCCTCTGTGCTCTGCCCACTCTTCCAGGGTTGGGGGGAGATGGACACCGGTCGGGTAACAGGTGGAAGCACATTGTGGAAGGAGCAGTCGCCTGAGCCCTGTGGCTTTGGTTTAAAAGACACACATGTCCACACAGGTTTAGAAATAAGAGTTGGCTGGTCAACTTGAGCGTGTTACTGACAAGGGGGGTTATTGGGATTATTTTCTGGTGGGACTAGCATGTCACTAAAGCAGGCCTTTTGATATATTAAAATTTTTTAAAAAGCAAAACCAGAAGTTTAGATTTTAATCCTGTTCGTAGGGTTTCTGAGTCTTTGTTTTTACAGAATCGCTTGTTTGCTTCAACTGTCTCCTTCCCATGTGCGCTCTATGAGGAGGTGGGGACAGCCCTGGAGTCAGAACACCTGTCATTTTGTATCCTGGTGTCTATTCTCTTGAGTGTGAGATTCTCCTTTCCTTTGTTAAGATTCCTGAGGAGTTACTTTTTCTTTTATAATAAAAAGCAAACCCCACCTTCGTCCCTACATTTCCCCTCCTGTGTCTGGCTGTTTTCGTGTTCATGTTGGCTGCAGCAGGCCGGCCGTGGCTTTCTCTTGCCATGACGACTTCTAACTGCCATGTACAGTATGTTCAGCCTTAGGTAGCTCCCATTGTAAACAGACTGTTTTAACTGCCCAGAGCAGCTCTTATAAATCAACCTAACATAAGATCTCTTGATTCCTTGTGTCTTAAATCCCTATGTGCCCTTTTGTTTTCTGTCCTATCCAAAAAGGGGAATTTTTTTTTTTTTTTTAAGAGACACAGGAAGCTCAAGTTTACTTGTTCTAGGAATTTTTAAAAATCTATCCTGATTTTTGCCAACCAACTCTTCCCTGTTCTTTGGGTGTTTGGAATCTCAGGATGAAGGCATATCCCGGCCCTAAAGTTTAGTAGGAGGGTACAAACCCCAACCCTCCCCTCCTTGTGCTCCAGACCTTGGCTTTGCTCTACAATGCTGTAACATTGTCTTAAGCACCCCTCTGGCTTAATTTTATAGCAGCCTGAAATCGTTAATGTTTCAAAGGCTTCTCAGTATTCCTACTGGTCTTTTTTTTTTTTTTTTTTTAATATGATGGGGAAGATTTTTTTTAAAAAAGATTTTATTTATTCATTGGAGACAGATACAGAGAGAGAGCACACGTAGGGGGAGAGGCAGGGGGAGAAGCAGACTTCCCACAGAGCAGGGAGCCCGGCGTGGGGCTCAATTCCAGGACCCTGGGATCATGACCTGAGCCCAAGGCAGACGCTTAACGACTGAGCTGCCCAGGCGCTCCTCCCTACTGGCCTTGATTTCATCCTTACCCACCTGCCAGTGATTCTTCTAAATAGCACATGTTGACCCTGCAGCTACCCTGGTTGAAACCTTCCGAGGCTGGCTATGCTCAGGGCCAGCTAGCCCAGGTAGGCCTTGGACATGCCTTTCCTGGCACTAGCCCAACGAGCTGCTCAGGATTCCCCCAAAAGCTCCAGGTGACACCTCTGTGCCCTTGTTCTTGGTCATTTTACCTGGAAGTTAGTTCTTCCACCTCGCCTGGTTTATTCCTACCTTAGTTCATGTCCATGCCAGGTCAGGTAAGAGCGCCCTTCTCCATAGTACTGTGCATGTACCTCTAGCCAAAAGCACTAGTCATCCAACACTTTAACCTAATGTGCCAGGAATTAGGATTATTACACAATTACTATTGTGTGCAATAGTAATTACTGTCTTCAAAAGGTACTGTCCTCTATCAGTTTGGAAGTAGGTGGGTCCTGTCACAGCAAACTTAGAGATCACCATTTTCTTTGGGCAAGTGTGTATTTTGCTCTAATTGTAAGCAATCCTAGATATTCATGTTTTGTTTGTTTGCCTAGGAACGTTGGCTCCCCACATTTTCAAAGTAGGATGATCTTATTGGTTTGCTGGGTATGATCCCAGTTTGTATTGGTTATTTCAGCATGATTATTAAGAGTGCCCTCTGTCACTCAGCATTCTCTTGGTTTTGCTGATAAATGTGGGGTGTTCTTTCTACTGAAGCTCTTCCCTCTTCCCAGCTGAAACTGGCTTCCCTTCACTGGAGTACCCCTTGCAGTCCCTGGGGCTGGGGGAGGCGGGGGAGGAGGAGGAGATTTCATCTGTAGCACAAGCACTAGATCAAGGCAATGGCCTGAGCAGAGTTCCCCAGCAAAGATTACACGAAAAGGAATTCTAAATTAATGTGATCGGACTTAGCTGGAAACGAGTTTATTTCCTTCTCTACCCTCGCACCCAGAATTAGCTTTGACCTACAGGTCGCAGGGCAATCCCCTTGTATTTCTAAGGTTGTTTTTTTTTTTTTAATAGCTCATTTAACAGACACTGGGTTACCTGGTAAGTTATCAGTGATAGATTAAGAAGAATGGTGGCCAAGCCTGCCGCGTTAAAGAGACAGGCCAGCGTTCACAAAAGGAGTTCTCCGTTTTAAAAACATGAGTTTCCTTAATATCCTCCTGCCAGTTACTGGGTAGGAACTAAATGATGGCACAGGCTAATAGAGGAATGTCAGGGAGCAAATGGAGGATCCACGGCAGTCCTTGGATGGTCACATTGGGGCCATTTAACAAGCCGGATCTGTGCTCCTGGGTGGGATCACACAGGAGCATGGAAGTTCCTGAATATACCCGCGGCACCGAGACTTCACCTATCTCACCAAAGGCTTCTCTTAGCTAATTCTAGCTATTGCTCGGCCCTTACACCAATAAAGTCAAGTCTAGAAAGTAACTTGCTATCCTAAAGACAGCCCATCCCTCAACAGGACTTTTTGATTATAAACTTCAGGAAGGCAGGGGTCCCGGCTTTCTCAGCACTATATCCCAGTCCTGTCATGGTGCCTGAAGGACTTGCTTAATTAATTATTTTTAAGTATCCGTTTTGTGAGTTCTAAGCCTTTGGCTCTATTGGTGACATCGAACCCATGAGGTCTCGGTGGTCTGGCTGTGTTCTAACCCAGGTCATGGCACTGAAGTTAAGCTCTGTTTTAGTGACCTTAACAACTGCTGGCTTGGTTCACTCTGGCTGGAGTCAGGCTGCCAAGAGCCTTGTGTTGCTTTATGAGTTATAACTAATATAAAGTGGCAATTCATTATGTAAGTCCAAAGGCTTCAGGTAAATTGCAACTGTAAACAGATTAGAGCTGATTAGAGCCCTGCCATTTTATAGCTTTTAGCTCAATTGCCAACCACTCATTTAAGAAAGTGTCATACTTGATTTTATGATATGCAGATAACACGCACATTGACATATCCTGTGACAGGCATACACCATATTTGGACATGCATATATGTACACATGGGACACACAATACAGGCATCCTACATGAACCTGGTCCCCAAGATACAGCATCTTAATGAAGGAGACAGGAACTTAGGAATATCTCTTCTAGAAGCAGCACACCCTCAGTACAATTCATTGGGCTGATAAGCTGTCACTAGGAGCAGGCCGGCCGGCCATAGAAGCTGTTAAGTCTTCAAGCATGGTTCCGCCGCCAACCCTTTCTCTGCTTCATGGGTAGGAGATTTTCAGGCACTGTCAACTTAGAAGTATTTGTCTATGGTGCACTGCCCAGAGCCCTCTGATGTCAGGAGCTGTTGCCCTAGTCCCACTTTACCGAGGAGTACTGGTGTGGTTCCTACTGCCATTTCATGAGTTGTTTTCTGGGGGCCTTGGACCTCAGCAAATTGTCCTCTTTCTCATGGATTTCAGGTTGAGTTACTTGCATCGTCTTGAGATGGCAGCTTGTCTCAGTGTGCTCAGCTCCTGCACCCTATCTATGGCCTCGTCGGCAGACCTGTGCACTTCTCTCCAGCAGGCATGTGCTCACGAATCTAAACTCTGCCTGGAAGCCTTTCTGCATTTGCCTTTCAGTAAAAGTTCAGAGTAACTTCTTCCTTGTAACTATTATACCTCTATTATATTGACATTAAATGGAAGAGGCATTCAAGATACCTCCAAAATTTAATAGGCACTATTTGGGGTATTTTGGTGCAAGCACATGAATGAAGGGATCAAATCAATGGAAATTCTTCTCTTTCTCTTATGCCCTCCTCTTCTTACAGGTAAAAGAATGTCATTGGCATCACCAAGCAATATGGGACTTCTGATCCTATCGCTACGTATACTAGCTTATCCTCAAATGATTTTGCAAACTGTTTTGATAACTCAAATAATGTTATGTATACAGAAGTACAGTATTATATTGGTAGAGGGGAGAGAGGAGGATTATTTTTTGTTTGGAAGAAGTGAACACTTGTCTCTGGGAAGGAATCTGTGATTTGTTAGGAACTAAGTTTAGAGAGACAGTACTGTAGGCATATCTACTTCTCCAGGTCTTTCTTTAGAAAAGGTCATAAAATGAACATATTGGAATTCTCCCCAAAGAACCTGCCACCAGACTCATTCCTAGGTGGGCTTAGGACCCAGAACCGCCGACTTAGAAACATTTTTATATAACTATATTATGACCTAGCCCACTTCAGGTACTTAGCCAAGTAAGCCTTCAGTAAATGTTTGTTGAATTAGATAGAGAAAAGTCACTACCAATATCACTGGCTAGGGGAAGTGGATAAAAGCCTGGGGCAGGGTAGGGGGCAGTTTATTCACAAGCATCAGTCTTAGGTGCTAATGGCTTGTGTATGAGCTGTCCCACTGCTGCAGTTAATCCCAAAGTACCTGGTCCAGAAATATCTTCTCCCTCTTCCAAAATGCAGAGCCTTTTGGAGTGATCGTCCCAGTTGCTATATCCTGGTAGCAGCTGAGTCTTCCAGGTTATTTTCTTCCCCCCAGGAGGGGATGAGATTCCTTCCAGATTTAGAATTCTGTGCTATGAACTATCATCTCCAAAACTGAAATAAAGCAGTTCAGTCTTAAATTTGCTTTCTTGGAGGATAGGAGTGATCTTCCAGTTTATGATTACTTATTTGCCATCAGCGTTCTCAGCTGAACTCAGAAAGTCAGATATGTTAGAGAAGTCTGAAAGAAATGACCAGGCCATATTTTAATACAGCATTTCTTTGGGGAGAAAATTATGAGGTGACATTTTAGTATGAGTAGTAATAGGAATATTTAACCCTAAGTCATTTCTTCCAGGTTAGAGAGAATCATTTCACTGTTCAAAGACTCCAGCTTCATGTATAGGCATCCTAAAGCTGGGTAGCAATCTTCCTTAGGTGGCTCGGCCCAGCGCTCTCCATCCCTGAGGAATGCCTATCATTTGAAAGCATCCTAAGTGTGTTATCTGGGGTTGCATAACAAAGTACCCCAAAATGTGGTTCCTTGAAACAGCAAATATCTGTGATTTCATACAGTTTCCGAGCGCCAGGAATCTGGGAGTGACTTAGCTGGATGGTTCTGCCTCAGAGTTTCTTTGGAGGTTGCAGTTAAACTGGCAGGACTGCAACCCATGAAGATTTGATTAGAACTGCAGATCATGTTTCACATGGCTGTTGGCAGGAGGCTTCAGTTCCTTGCCACGTGGACTTCTTCATAGCGCTCCTCAGGACATGTCTTGCCCCAGAGTGAATGAATCAAGAAAGCAAATCAGAGAGGGAGAGAGAAAGAGAGGGAGAGAAAGTATATGGAAGCCACAGTCTTTTTATAACCTAATCTTAGAAGTGATAGCCCATCACTTTTTGCCATACTCTATATGCTAGAAGGGAGTCACTAAATTCAGTCCACACTTAGAGGAACGAAAAGCTCCACCTCTTGAGGAGATGTGTATCAAAGAATTTTGGGGTAAATTTTAAAATTCACCACAATGGACTCTTGCCCCCACCCTCCCTAGTCAACTTTGGCCCTGAGGCAGTAGTAAAGATTAAACTATTATCCTAGGGAGAAAGTCTTTTATTTAAGGTTTCTGGTTTCTTTCCTTTGACTCTTGTTCTTAATTACGCCCTTCTGTTCTTCTCTCCCTTTCTCCATCTCAAAGAGCAGGAGGGTCCTCTGGGAGCCATTCTGGGAACCTGGAGCAGGCAGGAAGAAAGAGACAATGGCTACAGGGACCAAAAAAGCCCCAAAGTGTGTGTTTATGCATATCAAGTATATGGCTATCCTGGACATTCCTTTGGCCTTCCCAAACCACTTGCAACATCTGCCTTCACATTAGACCCACCGCAAGCCCGTGCCTGCATGCTTCTCTGTGACATATCTTCCCATTAGAGATGCACTTGAGAGTCATTGTAACCACATTTCACCTGGATTAAAGGGTTAGGAGAAGACATATACACACAATGTGATTGATTCCCTCCTTATCCTAGGCTAACCTTTCTCTAATCCCAAAGCCAAAATAAAACAAAACAAAAAACCTCATAAACCAACCCTTCTTCTGATACTTAAGGAAGAAAAGCAAATCCTCAGCGGAAAGAATATAAACTCAGAAACCCCAAAAGACTTCTATATTCTTGCCACAGCATTCCCGGGAGGGAACCTAAAGGGGCCCAATTAATATTTCTGCTTGAATAATCAGGATGTGGGAAGCCAGGGACATCCCCTGAGGGACAGGGTTGTCATAAGCCATTTCAGGACGTTTCAAAATACCGGTCTGGCCCTGCCCTTTTGTCTACACAACTATTAAAAAAGCAAGAAACACTTCCAGGGCCCACTAAACTGATGTGGATCATGCAATTTTTAAGGAGAGATGCTGACTAAGAATTCCAGAGGCAGTCACCGAGGTTGGAAAGGATGGAAGACCCTTGTCCTCCTCCTCCTGTGATTCAACCATCGGGTGTCCCCTTACCAACACCCACTCCGCCACCACCCTCCCTTGTCTCTGACCTGTTCTTTCTCTGCCTTTTAGCAGATTGGGAATCTCTAAGACCTGACTGAGTGCACCTCGGGAGAGACTCAGGGGTCCAGTGCCCTCAGGGCCCATGATCCCGGGGCCGCTGACCCGCCTTGCAAACAGTCCAAGAAAGTCCGAGAGCACCAGGTGTTTCTGTTCACTCTGGGTCTTGCCCAGCCTGGCACGGCAGGCGGCAGGGTTATTTTGCTTTCATAAGCCATATTATGTAAGATCTGGAACAGTGACGCTGAGCCAACTTAGAGGTCACAACAGAAGGGGAGGAGAAGAACAAAGAAATGGAGAGAGAATGAGGAAAGAGCAAGAAGAGAGATAGAGGAGAGAGAGAGGGCAAAGGGATGGGAGGGTAGAGACAGAGGGAGACCGTTTAATTTTTACTGCCTGTTCATATGTTCCGGTCTCCAGTGACAGCATACGCTACCTGTAAAGTTCTCCTCCCCTCATTTTAGCTGTGCCTGAGGCCTCCTTGGGTTCGCAATCTGTGGAGGATCTCGCTGAGGGCCAGCTGCCTGCAGGCGTCACCCCGGGGCCCATTGGTGTCTCCTTTGGAGGCCGCAGCTCCTGGCACGGTGGAGCACTGAGTGTTCTTGTGAGAACACACACAGGGGTGACCTTGTCTCCATTCCTGAGGCTCCATCACCATGCCATGCTTGCTGGCAAGTGGGGAAGCTCCAAAGGGAGCTGGAGACCTGACACATTCTTCTTTGTTGTATTTCAGAAGCTGATAGCCCACTTCCAGGAACTTGGATAGACAGGAAGAGCAGGTGCCAAAGTTAGGGTAGAGGGTTCTGAATTTACACCCACAAAACATCATTTTGAATTAATTCAGAGCCCTCTACCCTATCTTTGGCACCTGAAGTCTATCCAGTATCTGGGAAAATACCCAATCAATGTTTTCAAACGAGTAGATGAGTTCTTATGGAATTGAGCTGCTCATCTTTCTTCCTCTTCTACCTTTTGAGCATCTGCTTTAAAAAATTATAAACTCTACAAAAATCTGTATCAGGGATGCCTGGGTGGCTCAGTCGGTTAAGCGTCTGCCTCCGGCTCAGGTCATGATCCCCGGGGCCTGGGATCGAGCCCCACATCGGGCTCACTGCTCAGTGGAGAGCCTGCTTCTCCCTCTCCCTCTGCCTGCCACTCTGACTATCTGTGCTCTCTCTCTATCTCTCTGTCAAATAAATAAATAAAATCTTAAAAAAAAAAAAGTTCTCCTAGAATTTAACGCCAGTGAGAGCTGCTTAATAATTCATAGAATAAAAGGCATTTAATTTTTGGGGTGCCTGGGTGGCTCAGTTGTTAAGCGTCTGCCTTCGGCTCAGGTCATGATCCCAGGGTCCTGGGATCGAGCCCCGCATCGGGCTCCCTGCTCCGCGGGAAGCCTGCTTCTCCCTTTCCCACTCCTCCTGCTTGTGTTCCCTCTCTGTCTCTCTGACAAATAAATAAATAAAAATCTTAAAACAAAAACAAAAGCAAAAACAAACCTGTACCAGGAAAGACTTTATCTGTAAAGATAAAGATGAAGATGAAGATTTTACCCTGCATTGGTAATTACTGCATGTCAGGTGCTATTGACTCATTTCACTGTACAACAGCCCTTTGTAGCAGCCTTACTCTTATTATTCCCATTTTACAGAGAAGAAAGCTGAGGTACTGAAAGAAGAAGTGACTGGCCAAGGGCCACACACTAGTAAGAAGCGGAGTCAGGACCTGACCCCAAGCAACCTAATTCCACAGTTTGCCAGGGCTCAGTCTGTTTGCTCATCTTGAACGTGGCAGTGAGAACTGGCCCGTGGCTGTGAGCACAGTCAGTGTGAAAGTTCTCTGAAACTTGTGCAGTGTGGCATCAAGGTACACTTCTTAGACAAGAGATACAAGAGTCACAGGTCCCTTACTCTTCGTCTTACCTTTGTTTGCGACACGGCCACAGTTTGGTTTGAGAGCTGGTGCTCTCGGTGCCTGCTCCTTTGCCTTCATGTCTCCCAGGAGGGAGCATTTCTGATGCCGATAAGGTGTCTGCCCTCCTGGCGCTTTCTTCTTCTCCCTTACAAAGTGCAATCGCCCAATGTATATCTTTATTTTAACACTGACTGGGAAGCAACCTGGCACTGGGATGGAGAGAGGAGGGGACGGAGAAAGATCCTGAAGGGAATATGTCATATCCACTTAGCTGTCTTGTGTGGTCTGAAAAGACCGAAGCGTAACAATGACGACTCTGTTGTGTTCTTTATATAATTCTATTTTTATTTTTTTTAAAGATTTTTATTTATTTATTTATTTGACAGAGAGAGACAGCAAGAGAGGGAACACAGCAGGGGGAGTGGGAGGAGAAGCAGGCTTCCCACTGAGCGGGGAGCCCGATGCGGGGCTCGATCCCAAGACCCTGGAATCATGACCTGAGCCGAAGGTAGACGCTTAACGACTGAGCCACCCAGGCGCCCCTGTTGTGTTCTTCAGCAACTGCAACCAGGGGCTAAAATGACCAGATGAATGAAGAAGGAAAACCAGCAGCATGCATTTTCCACTATGATTCTCACAGTTAACTTGGTTCCTCACATCTAGGTATGAGGAGGTGGTCATACTAGCAGACAACCTCTTGCATTCTTAGGATGTCCCTAAAAGGCAGGTGGAAAGGAAGTTCAGTGAAGAAAGGAACATGGAAAGTAAGTGTGATGTCCCCAAGGTCCCTCAGAGAAATGCTTTCTAGATGTGGAAGTGGCAATTACTTTACGGCGAGTGTATTCTTTGACCATATAAATGTTGCTTTTCCAAAAAGGTAAAGGACTTATTTGCATGCTGTTTGTTTTTAATCGGCAGGGAGACATTAGTCTAAGCTAGAACTAACTTTTCACTTCCGTGCCACCTTTTCCTCAAATTTTGCAACCACATACAAGATGGTCTTCTAAAATTCCAAACTAACCAAAGAGTTCTGTGCTCCTAGCACTATTGGTCTTCCCACAACTGTGGTAATGGGGACAAATTGTAAACTTTCAGAGTCGGGGACCTCACCCTAAAGCTAACTACATAGTAATCTCCAGAGGAGGGAGAGAGGAGTATATATTTGTAAGAACCATCCCAAATCGACCTCAGGAAGTACCTACTGGTTTTAGAGGGCTGAACAAAGCCATGATTTGGGTCTCCAAGGGCCTGAGTTCACTCTCTACCTGGCATCAGTTTACTTGAACTCAGCAAGATTAATTGTCCATTCTTGTAAAGTCAAGCTTATAATACCTCAAGCTGCACAAGGGGGTTTGTCGCTACAAAGCCTAGTCTGCTCCCACAGGCGTTGATGATTCTGGACCCTGCTTTGAACTGATTATCCTACACTAATTCCATCAAGCCCCCATCTCGATTTTTCTCAAACCAGCTGGAACTTCAAACCTTAGCCTTTATCACAGAGTCTCTCATGTCCACGCTCTGCACACATCCCCTGGTGTGGACCCATTCACTCCCCCTCTTCTCCACATCTGACCCTTCCACTGTGCTCTCTGGTACTAGTCCTAACTTATTCTCTGCATCTGCCCTCCAACTCATTGCCTTGACCAAAACCTTCAGGACAACGCTTTCCTTCTGGGCCAGTTGGATGTATGAACACAGAACTCTGGATTTGCAGATACCTCTATGTGTTCTTGGCCCCTCCTTATCTCCCACATCTCACGTCCTTTCCTTTTCTGTCTCCTTCACTGGCTCCTACCCCCCTTGACTGGCTTCAACCTCTGCATTTTAGAGAGTTTCTAGGGCTCTATCCTAGACTTTTTAAATGTACATCCCCCCCAGGTAACCCTCAGCCTCTGTGCCCTAATTTTTCTCTCCTCTGGGCTCTAGACTTCTGTATCCAACTCCATACTTGATAACTCAGTTGGCTGGCTACTAGGAACCTAAAACTTAAATATAACCAATATGGAGCTTTTTATTTCAAAGCACCCTTTCCAAGACTCTTCCTCCCCATCTCTCTGGCACCATCCATTCTTGCCCCAAACCTAGTCATTAATTTTAATTCTTCCTTTTCATTCATGACGTGCTCTCTTCCAATCTTGTCCCTCAGCAAATCTGTACTTTTTATTTACAAATATATTTTGAATCCTTCCATTGTTATTCACCTCCACCATCACATTCCCAGCCCAAATCACTACATCTCTCACTTGTACTTCAACTTTAGTCTCGCAAATGGCCTCTCTCCTTCAATTCTAAGCTCCAATTAATTTACTTCCCAACAGCAACCAGAATAATCTTTCAAAAACCTAAATCAGATGATGTCCTAGCTCTTCTAAAACTTTTCAATAGTTTCCCATTGCTGTTGCAATGAAATGTGAGCTCCATTCTGTTGTCTGTTAGGCTCTGCATTGATCTGCACTCTTTCTGCTTTTCTGATTTCATTTCAGACCAGAGTGCCCTTCCTCCTTGTGTTCAGTCCTACTGTCCCACTTTCTGGTCTGTGAACACACCAAGATGGTGATCGTTGAGTGTGTTATTTCTTTTTTTTTTTTTTAAAGATTTTATTTATTTGACAGAGCACAAGCAGAGGGAGAGAGAGGGAGAAGCAGGTTCCCTACTGAGCAAGGAGCCCGATATGGGACTCGATCCCAGGACCCTGGGATCATGACCTGGGCCGAAGGCAGCCGCTTAACCGACTGAGCCACCCAGGCGTCCCGAGTGTGTTATTTATTCAGGCAGAAAAGCATCTTCCCCATTTCCAAGCAGAGCTGTCTGATCCTCAGGGTCTCAGCTCACTGCCACCTTCCCAGAGAAGGCTTCCCTGACTGCACTCTCTAAAGCCTCACTCTGTCCTCTCGTTATTCCATCATGTCAGTCTTAGGGTTTCTTTCATCATAAGTATCGTAGTTGGCATAACATTACCGATCTACTGTACCAATCTACCAAGCTAATCTATTTGTGCATTCATTATCTGTATTCCTTGCAATAATAAGTATTATTCAGTTATATTCAATATGAGGTACTAGAAAGATTTGGGGATGTGGAATTTGATGGAAGATTAATTGTTGGTCCCATTATTTAACTATTTTGTGATATTGCGATTTACTTTCTCTCTGTGTGCCTTATTTTTCTCATCAGTAGAATGGGATTAACAGAGCATTAAAAGGTTATTGTTAGGATTAACGATACAACATCCATAAAGTGCTAAGCAGAGTTTTTCCTGCTACTACATATTGGTCATGGTATTTCTAAAGATGCTCACTTTCCTATAATTGCAGCTCAAGTAAAATCTTTTAAGAATTATTTAAGATGTCTTCATATAAATGTCCCATTTTTATGATATGAATCAAGGAAATGCTGTGGGCACCTTCATCACACAAACCAGTAGAATCAACGTGAGTAGAATGGCCATCATCCTCAGAGACCAGGGAAGGAAAGCAAAGCTTCCTGGGTCCACATGGTGAAACATTGCCCCCCAGATAAGCCCAGGAGATTCAGCAGAGACAAGGTAATGTTTCCAAGTAGCTCTCTGCCTGCTCTGGGCTATGAGGCTCAGAAATAAGGCTGGCCATTGGAGCCTAGGTTGTTCAGTGATTTGTCCAAAAGTTTGGATTGCTTTCTTTACTCCTAGGAGCTAAGCTAGGTAGAGACACTATCCCTTCTATTTCATCTAAATTCTGACTTTCTCCCACCTCTTTTAGACCATGTCTATGTGGAAGGTAACTTTTGCATAAAAGTAAAAATAAACACTAGACTTAAAACCAGAAGTCCTGGGTCTGGGCACTGGTTCTGTCAGATACAGCATAGAAAGAGAATCTGGACCTTTCTGGCAGGTTGGAATCACTGGCAGTCTTGCAGACATTGCTAGTGGAAGTATGAATTAGGACATCCTTTTGAGAGGGCAGTTTGGCAGTTTAAATCATTATTTCCAATGCACATATCCTTTGGACACCCAGCATTCTCTTTCTAGGAATGTACATGCTTGCATATGTGCCTAAAGACATGTACAGGAAGGATCATTGCCCCATTGTTTATATTAGCAAACTATTGGAACCAATTGGTTAGAAAAATATGGTCCATCCATATATATTATGCACTTGTTAACAAGAATGAAGGAGGTCTATTTGTACGGATAGGGAAATAGGAGCTATATTGTTAAGTGAAAAAGCAAGGTGCAAAAGAGCATACCGTATTCTACCATTTGTGTGTGTGTGCATGTAACATACACACTCACAGACACACAAACTTATATGTTTATATTTATAGACTATTCCTGGAAAAACTTACAAGTACTGATGGTAGTGACTTAACTCGAGGCAGGGGTAGGAAAGAATTGCTTTTGGTTGTTTTTCCCCACAGTTTGGGGTTTAAAAAAATCATGCATTTGTGATCTTTTGAGAAAAAAAGTCTGTACTTTTTAGCATCATGGCACTGAGTCTACAACACTTAGTGAAGGAGAGGTGTCTAATCCTATTATCTTTGGGCAAGTCACTTAATCTTGCTGAGATTTTTCATCACCTATAACATGATTGTAATGATGTACAGCCCTCAGGATTAAGTCAGGCCACCATGTGGACGTGCCAAAGCACACTAGTAGGGAACACAGCAAATGTCTAACGATTGCTTGTCAGGCCCGCCCTCTGTCCACCCGCACCATAGGTAGAGCCGTGGGCACATCATCTCCCATGGATTGGGTTTCCTTTCTTAGGCCAGGAAAGTTGCGGTGGATGCCATAGCTATTTAAATCAACTGACCTTTCCTGCTAAGGCTCCAGGACATCTCTATCTTAGGCTGGGGATGACTAAGGTTGCTGATGACGGAGGTTGCTGGGGATGTGTTGGGAGGTGGGGCAGGGGTGGGGCCGTGCCTTCCTCAGACCCATATGACCTACTGGCTCTCATGCTCTGCAAATTTCTCTTGATAGAGATGCCTGCCAGCCAGACTGGTAATCTCTGAAAAGATAGAAATAGCAGAGCGCATGGCTCCGATTCCCATCCTCTCCTTGGCCTGAAGTCTTGTTGCCAGAGTTTTAATTTCCTTTCTCCATTGCTGCCTTGTGGCTGCCTCAAGCCCTCTCCTGAGGGTATGGAGCTTTGTCAAAGCAGCAGGGTTGGACCTGCAGACTTTCTGGAGAACAAATGCCTTGATCTAGAGAAACAGACAAGGACATTTCATTTTCTTCTTAAGAGACACTGTCGGGATTCCATTGTCCTGCTGGGTCCCTTCAAGCCAAGTGACCCCACCAAGGGAAGTCATGTGATTTAACCACCCCCCCCACCTCAATTTCCATCAGATCTACTTGCTCCCATGCCCATCTTACAACCTAAAAAAAGCAGTGTGCTTGCTAACTCCAGAGAGTAAACCCATTCCTCTCATACCACCACCACCTACTAGAAAACTCTTGGAGTTAAGCTGAACATGCTCAAGGCTGAACACCTGACATGGTTTCCGCAAAGCTTTGCACAAATACCATTACGGTATGAGAAACAACTTATAGAGGTTCATTTGATCCTTCTAGCTTTTATTTATAAAAAGCTTTTATAAAGTGTTACTTTTACGTATCAACTAGGCTGAGCCATGGTGCCCAGATATTTGGTCAAACCTTATTCTGGATGTTTCTGTGAAGTATTTTTGGATGAAGTTAACATTTAAATTGGTGGACTTTGAGTAAAGTTTACCCTCATCCAATCTGATGATGGCCTTTAATGGAACAAAGACTGGCTTTCTCTGAGCAAGAAGTAATTCTGCTTTGACTCAAATTGCGACTCTTCCTGAATCTCCAACCTGCAGGCCTATGTCATCAGGTTTTGGACTCGCTAAGCCTGCATAATAGTGTGAGCCATTTCCTTAAAATAAATCTACCCCCTCTTCTCCGTTTTCCTCCTTCCCTCTCTCTCCCTGTCTCTGTCTCTGTCTGTCTCTCTTTCCTCTCTCTCTCTCCGTTTGTATTAAAATTTTCTCCTATGAGCAAATAAGACCCAATTAGATAGTTTTTATCAACACCTTACCAAAGTCAACACAAAGAAAGGCATGCTTTGATAAACCTGGAAAAAACACCTTAGATGTGAAAATTAAATGGTGGAACAAAAGTTGATTTTCCTAGATTTTCTAAGTGTTGAATCATGAAAATGTATTACTTTATAATAAAAACATTTAACATTCATTTCTTAATAGGGAAGCTTATGTTATGACAAAACAGAATTTTGAATTCAAAGTAAAACAAAACTAAAGAAAAAAAAAACAGCCCTGTATTTGCTTTGCAAATCTAGCTTTAAATCAAATAGCCCAAGGCTCTCTTTCTACCAGATTCTACCTCTAAGATCTTCCATCTGAGAGTCCTGCCATTGCTCTGGTGTTCCTGATTTGGCAGTCTGCAAAGGCTACTTGCCAAGCTTGAGCTAGGCAAGCACTTGCTTGCTGCTAGTTTCCATCTGATTCTCACCGCTATGGGAGAGGTAGGTTACTCTTACATAAGAGATCAAGAAGGTGAGATTCCAGGAAGTAATGTGATTTGCTTAAGGCCACACAGGCAGTTAAGAGGCAGAGGCAAAATTTGAACCCTAGTTTCCTAACTCCATCCCCAGTGCTCTGGCCTCTGTATCATAGCTGTATTTCCCCGGATCCTAGGAGATACGGGAAAGGGCAACAACAAGAGTCTGGTTCATTCTAGATCAGCCTTTGTATTGATGCGGATGGGATGTTAAAAATGCCTATGATCAGAATTTTTCATACCACCTCCTCGGGGTCATCTTCCCCACCTCACCAAGTCTCCATGCTATACGCTACAAGTGCTCCAAAGGAAGGCCAGTTCACCCCTTACACCCAGGAGGGGCTGTAGGCCCTGATCCTCTTTGGCTTGTGCCTCAGCCCCTTTCCAGCCTCCATGGTGGCCAGGTAGGTCCTTTTTATTCTCCCTTTACCATTGTTTTCACAACGGAGAAAAGCATCCTCCTTCCCTGCCTCCATCAGAGGCTGGGAGCAAGGTGGGGACTTCTGTGGACATTGAAGGGAAGGGGTAGGGTGAGGGAATGGGAGGGAAGTAGAGGGGTGGGGCACTGTGGAGGTAGCTTGGGAGAGTGGAGAAAAGGTTGCTGAGGGACGCAAGGGAATCAAAAGAAGCGGTCAAGAGGACAGAGTCTCTGGAGCAAGATTATGTGTGTTCAAATCCCAGCTCTTCTCTTGACTGTCTCTGTGTGACCTCAGCTGAATTACTTTGCCTGTCAGAATATCTATGTCTAGGGTGGATGCAAAACGTACAGGAATTAATGGATGTACAAGTGTAAAGTTCCTGCTATATGTGCTGTGTATTTGCTTTCATGATCCCCAAACCAGCTGCGTGCCTTGCGTGACTCACTTCCTTTCTCTGACCTTCATTTCTTCTCATTGTTAATTAAGGGGGTTTTGGATTAGGTGATCCAGATCCCTTTCTAACTTTCAAGTTCTAGGCTTCTGACCTCTTTTCAGTCATTGGAAAATACTCTCAAGTTTCTATCCAGTGCTGGCTCGATGTAGAGTCCTTTGAATGACCATTTAAATAAAATGTCATTTCAATAAAAAGTCATCACACACAAAAGGATTACACTACGCTCCCTCACTCAGCATCTACCATGATAACTTTGTGTCTTTGGACATGACAAATGTTTTGAGTTTTAAGATTTTCTAGTTGAAGTTCAAATTCTCTGGGAGATCCTAAAAGCCAAAAAGATTGAAGGACCCTACCAGCCAAAAGGGAGAACAGGCACCCTGGGAGGTGAGTGGCAGAGGGTCATGGCTACAGCCTGCCCCAATCTAACATCCCCACTCGCTTTGCCCCCGCAGTCCAACCAGCTACTTCCTTTGCCTAGACAGGCCTCCCTTCCTCCCTTGCACCGTGTTGTTAAGCTACTGCCATATTTGTTCCTTCATTGACAGACGTTAGGAAAGGATGGTCAACCCCAGCTGCCTACACTCCCTGGCCATCTGCCTCATGTCCCCATCCTCCCTGGCCTTTCTAAGGAGCTCCACCCACTTGACTCTTTCTCAAAATGCTCCTCCCACTTAGAGTCAGTGACTGACACTCTTGTCTCTTTTTCTGTCCCCCTTGGACTTTCGGACAGCCTCTAACTCTGCTGGAGCTGAGCCTTGGACAAGCCCGCCCCTTGGGGGTGGTCAGGCTCAGGGCACTGCCTTGGGGAATAGAATCCTCAGACAGTCAGCCCTCACTATTCCGTTTCCAGGGTGTGTACTTCTCTTCTTTTCCCCAAGCTCCTCCCCGCCCCCGCCCCACCTCCACCCTTGCCTGCTTTTGAAACAAATGTTCCTGGAGCTGCCCAGGCAGGCAGGTTCAAAACAAGCAGCTGTCAGAGCCCTGCCCTTCCCTCCTGCACAACTTGCTGGTGCTATAAGTAGACTGGGATCTATAGCCCTCAACACTGGAGTCAAGTTGCAGGTGCTCAGCTCTAGCGGACTGTCCTTCTGCCCTGTGTGCTTTTTGCTGAGGGGGATCTGAGGCCCCGTGGAGCCCCTGGCTCCATTCCGCATTTCCCTGTGTCTTTGGGGACTGACGTTCTGTCTGGTGGCTGGCTGTGCCTGGCACGTGTCCTGGGCCTGGTGGTCCCTGGGGAACTTGGAGCGAAGCAGCCAATCTCTTATATTTCGAAAGCCAGGTGAGGCTGAGACCTTTCAGGCATTTTGTTCTTTCTCCCAGATGAGCCTCTCTAGACCCCATGTGTTCGTTAGACTGCATTCATCAGCATGGAACCTGACTTCAGGCTTAACCTAAAAGAGGTTTATGTTTCTCACACAACAGGAAGTCAGAGGTAGGTGCCTGGGCTCTGCAACAGCTCCAGGATGTAAATAATGTAGCAAACTCCTTTTAGACGGCTTTTGCCTCTCCAGGATTATTTCTGCCTTCTAGGCAAGAAAAAGGAGCAATGGTGAAGGGCAAAAGGCCAAAGTGGCCCTTATAAGCGACACTGGCCGCTTTAACAGGCTCTCCTGCAAACAGGCTCGGCTTGCATCTCACCGGCCAGCACCCGGCTGCCCCTACGTGCAGAGGGGCCTGGGAGAGTTTTAAATGAATTCTGACACCTAGCACCAAGTCAGAGTTCTCTTAGTGAAAAAGAAAAGGGAAATGAATATTGTGTATGTGGGTAGCCCTGTCTGCCATAATGGGTACGCCCCTCCTGAGGGCCCCCGTTCAAGTTCACAAACATTTCCCGCCGTACTGCGATAGACCGCATGCAGGTTAAGAGTCTGGACTCTGGAGTCAGAAGCACATGTGTTCGAATCCCTGCTGTGTACTCACTGGCATTATAGGCTTGGTCAAGTCACTCAGCGCCTCAGTTATCACACGTGCAAAGTAGGGGTAATAATTTTTCCTACTTCTAGGGTTGTGGTCAGGATGAAATGATTTAATAAATAGATAGCCCATGGTACATAATGAGCTCAACAAATGTTAGCTATTGTTATTTGCTGCACAGATCATATTGAATTATATTTTAATGCATCATTTAAAAGATTGTGAGCTGCTGAGCAAGGATGCTGTCTTCTCTTCTCTGCTTTTAAGTATGAAGACAGCTATTTTCACTAAACAACTGATCCATAGATTCACTTGCTTTGTCAAAGTTAAAAATACTACAGAGAAGGCTAAAGGCAGCTTTGACGATCCCATCGCTTCACCATCCCTTTCCCCAATCCCTAGAAGTGAACACAGATCACTTTGTTTTTCCTTCAGACCTTTTCTTACACATTTCATATATGCATGTGTCCCCATGGAAAATATGGAGGGTTTTTTTTAACATTTCATTTGTACCTTATGATATGGATCATCCTTCAACTTCCTTTTTCTTTTGTTTTCAACTCAACCATGTATCTTGGCAATCTATTCTTTCATTATCTGTAGCTTTCCCAAATTGTCTTTTATTTTCCTTTGCCAAATTGCTTTGTGGTATTTCCTAATATGGATATATAATACTATAGTTTTTTTTAGCCAATCCCTATTAATGGACACATAGGTCATATCCAACTCAGGCTGTTGCAAAACAATGATGCAAAGATTATCCTATGCATATGCTTTTTTTGCACATATGGACACCATAGAATGAAATTTCTGGGCTTTAGGATGCGGGTATTTTAAACCTTTAAGATACTGCCAGGTAACTCTCACTCCCTTACAGAGATAGCTGTATCTAAGAATGTGGTTTTTTTCATCTTCAACTCCGGTCTACCTTTGGGTCTAGCACAGCCTAAGCTCAATAAACTTTTGTTGAATTGCATGCTCCACCAAGATTTTGTGTGGAGATTATACAGGGAAAGTGATGTATTTGGAGGCCTCCTTAGACACATGACCTTAGATAATTCTTTCTGTTGAGTCTAATATTCTCTCCTCTCTCTGTCTCTCTAATGTTACACTTTGGTTCTTTTCTACTTCTAAGAACCAGGGAGAACAAGCCTGATTCCCATTTCACATGATGTGCCCAGCCTATATCAGACTATAATTCCTGCTTCCTCACTCCACTGTGCCCATTTCAAATTTTTCAGGGTTTTTGTGAAGATAAATGAGATAATATTTGTGAAAGTAACAGGAGTTCTTTTCAAGGCTGGAATGTAAGTGTGGCAACGAAATGTCCTACATTTCTTAGAACAGATAGATTTTTATCTGATGAACTTGCATTTCCTATTCCTTAAGCTTTTGAATATGGAATACATTCACGTGGCAGAAAAATTCAAAAGTCCAAAAAGGCACACATTGAAAAGTCTTGCTCCCACCCTGATTCCCCATCTTTCCAGTTCCTGACTCCGCTATCCATGCCCCCAGGTAACCACTTTCATTAATTTCTTAGGTATTATTCTATAATTTCTTAACTACTTACATATGTAAAAATAAGAATGTTTCCCCACTGTGTCCCCTCTCATACTGTCCCTCCCTTCTTTCCATTCACGTTGTATCTTCGAGATATTTCCATCTAAGAACATAGAGTGCTTCGCAATGATGACTTTTGACTCTTTCTATCACAGAAATTTAAAACTTGGTGTATAAAAAAAAGAAATTTAAGATTTTATTTATTTATTTTAGAAAGAGAGAGATAGAGAGCCAGGGGGGCGGGCAGGGAGGGAAGCAGAGAGAGAGAGAAAATCTCAAGCACACTCCATGCTGAGTGGGGAGCCCGGCTTGGGGCTGGATCTCATGACCCTGAGATCATGGCCTGAGCCGAAACAAAGAGTCCGATGCTTAACTGATTGAGCCACCCAGGTGACCCAAAACTTAGTGTATAGAAAATTTAACCTCTCGGGGCTCCTGGGTGGCTCAGTTGGTTAAGCGACTGCCTTCGGCTCAGGTCATGATCCTGGAGTCCCGGGATCGTGTCCCGCATCGGGCTCCCTGCTCGGCAGGGAGTCTGCTTCTCCCTCTGACCCTCCCCCTCTCATGTACTCTCTCTCTCTCTCATTCTCGCTCTCTCAAATAAATAAATAAATCTTTAAAAAAAAAAAAGAAAATTTAACCTCTCATATAACCTCCACTCAGCTTCAGCAATTGGTAATTTGCCTATTTTTAAATCAATTCTTCTACTTTAAAAATTTTTGTTGTAGGATTTTAACACAAATCCCTTACAGCATGCCGTATTTCCATTTTTGTTTTTCTTTATTATTTTTACTGGATACACAGATACTCTGATATAAATATATGTACCATAATGTATTTTAGCAGCCCTCCATTGATGGATATTGAAGCTGTTTCCATAGTATAGTTTTTTTTAATAAAAGGGAACTGCTATATATGTATGGATACAGACTGCTTAAGAATTTCATATAAACAAATTCACTAATCAGAAAAAGAAATCCTTGGGGCACCTGGGTGGCTCAGCCATTAAGTGTCTGCCTTCAGCTCAGGTCATGGTCCCAGGATCCTGGGATCGAGCCCCACATTGCGCTCCCTGCTCGGTGGGAAGCCTGCTTCTCCCTCTCCCACTCCCCCTGCTTGTGTTCCCTCTCTCGCTGTGTCTTTCTGTCAAATAAATAAATAAAATCTTTAAAAAAAGAAAAGAGAAAGAAATCCTTGATCACTCAGTTTGGAGTTCGTAAAATATAATCACTGAAGGACCCGAGCTGCAGCTGTGGAGGCTCCGATCTGGGAAGCTAGGAGCAGCCCTTTTCCTATTGCTTCTCTCAAAATGCTGTAAGAGCTTTGGTTTTAAGTACCTGTTTATATTAATATTCTCCTCACATTATCATGATTAAGAAAGCTATGAATTTCCTGAATCCCATCTTCTGTTTTTTCTTTGCAAGGCCTTTCTCGGCTTACCCAGATTTGGTCCCGAGTTTCTCAATCTCAGCACCATTGACATATTGGGCTGGATAATTTTTTACTTTGTGGCGCTGTCCTGTGCATTGCAGGATACTTAGCAGCACGCCTGGTCTCTATCTATTAGATGTCAGTAGTACTCTGCTCCCCCAGTTCCATTGTGACAATCAAAAACATCTCCAGACATTGCCAAATGTCCCCTGGGGAGCAGTCTCCCCACCTTGACAACTATGGCTTCGGACTTAGGGCAAAAGGAGGAAAAATGGACAAGAAGGCCAGTAGCAGACATAGAAACACCTCATGGTCTACTAGTTAATATCTAAAGAAGAGCAATTGGACTGAATTATGACTCGGTTTCATTTTCTATTCCAGAGCCAATTGCTTATCTGTTTATTTAACCAAGAAGCTTACTAATTTAAACAAGGTTTGGGAATAGAAGTAGAAGCAGAAGGCTAATGAATGAATTTGTTAATCCCTCTTTCCAGACTGTGACCTTGATTGATAATATTTCTCAGCAGTGACATATCTCAAGTACTGTTTATCTTTTTACCTCTGATAAGTCATATTTTGTGCATTTATTTTGTGATTCAATGCCTTGTTTTCCATTAAGTGTCTCATAGTTAACTCGATGAAGTTGAAACTTTTTTTTTTTTTAAATATGTGATGTGCATTTGTATCCAAGTCTTGATTAATTTCTGCATCAAAAGCTCTATTTCAATCTCAGGTCTCTGTGGCTCTCAGAATGTGTATTCAGTTTTACACTTGGCCACTGACTTCATATGAGAAAGTGGAAGAGGAGTATGAACGAGTCTCCTTCATTCTCCTTTTTGAGAAACAACTTGTCTTCTTTGCAAGGGAAGAATGGAACTGAATTTTCTCAGCCTAGAATGTAAACGTGCTGTCAGATGCCTAGAAATCCTGGCCAGGTATGAAGGATCAGTTCCCTTGCCTACTCTTCTGTGAGGTTCTTGCACCTGCTAAGCAAAATTGTTTGTCTCATCCTCTCTGCTCTGACAGTGTTTTAAAACTGCCTGAGATCATGGCAAAGTGGGGACACATGTTCCCCTTTAACTTGGACCCTTCATTTGGTTGTGAGCACCTGAAGAGCATGAACTCATTTATATAAATCCCTGTAACCCTCAATATCCATTATCTTATTTGGCACAACTAGTTGTCAAATAAACCTCAGTTTGGTTTGAATTGGTTAAATAATTGAACCTTTTCTTCTCAAAAGTTCTGACTGCTTGACAAATATGTATTGGTTACTCCTTTTGGAGTTTATGCCTTTGGAATATTTCCTCTATGCCTGAGATAAGCATTGCTGTGTTGCATTCAGTCATCATCATCCTCATCCTCAACATCATCATCATCATCACTGTTAATAAATGCCTCTTAGGGACGCCTGGGGGGCTCAGTCAGTTAAGCGTCTGCCTTCGGCTCAGGTCCTGATCTTGGGGTCCTGGGATTGAGCCCCACATCAGGTTCCCTGCTCAGCAGGACACCCGCTTCTCCCTCTCCCTCTGCTGCTCCCCCTACTTATGCTCTCTCGTGATTTCTCTTTCTCTATCAAATCTTAAAAAAATTATAAAATAAATGCCTCTTCCATGCCAGACATTTTACACATAATCTCATCTGAAATTTTGCAATTGCATTGCAAAGTAGGCATTCTTATACCCACTTTTCTGATGAATTAGAAAACTAAAGCTCAGAGAGGTTGACAAACTTACCCAAGATCACCCAACTCATAAATGGGTAAGCTAAAATACAATTTGGATCTTTGACTGCTAAATGCCTGCTCATTCCACTGTGTCATTTCACTATGGGATAGAAGAGAGTGTCTGGCGAAGCCCCAATGTGGAGCAAAAGCTTTGGTTGAAGACATTCTTATTTTCCTTCCTTACAGGACATTCAGAACCTTGGTGATCCCTCTGATTTCTCCTCCACAGGCGTGTCCTTTATCTGTTAGCGTTGGAAAGACATGGGTCACCTGCACAGAGGCTTAGTTTATTTTCAGTAATGTAGGGATCCACAGGAAGGGTCATCTGGGGTACTGAGAACCCTCCAGCATGCTGATCTCATTTCCTCCTGTCCTGTAGGTCATAGCGCCAGCATTGTGCAAGAAGAAGTATGGCAGCATGGAAGGCAACATCTGAGGCAAAGCCGGCAAGAGAAGTTGAGGTGGGGCAGACTCTGAGAACATCAAAGCCCTATTGAGGCCTTTCTATGCCCACTGCTCGGTGACCTCTTGAGCAATTTTTTTTTTTCTTTCGTTTTCCCACTCCTTTGCTCCTTTGGATAGGAGGACTATGTCACTTATTATCCAAACAAAGATGATTTTGAAAAAAGAGCACTGTTAATAATACACAGGGATATTAGAACTCTCCTGGGGACACCAGGATGCCTGGTCTCCCTATCTGGAAGTCCTATTTCCATAACATTACAGAAACCCAGAGGTGAGTGTCCTTGTCACCTTTAAACACAGAGAACACATCTGTTCAGGCTGGCTAGAAAACCCCATAAGGCAGTCAAAACAGATGGGGCCTTTTCCGAGTTGCATGACCTTGCATAAGCCACTCCACCACACTGAACTCAGTGTTCTTATGTATATAATGGGCATGATGGTGTTTATCTTAAGGGGGTTACATGGAATAAGTAAGATGTCATATGTACTATGTCTGGTGCCCAGTAGTGTCTTTCTCAGATGGGTTGGGGCCCCTGGTGGCTGGTGGGGGCAGGGGGACCACTGAACATTTGGTCCAAGTTCAAGAGGAGCTTTGGAAAACTTGAGAGATGATCTGAATTTCAGGTTCCTGTGCTTTGAGGGTTCTTGGCTCATTCTCAGTAGATGGAAGTGGAGCTCACTCATTTTTACTGGTTAAGAACTATGCATCCACCAACTGGGAATGAGGAGGGAACAGAAGAAGAGAAGAAAGCACTTCAAGAACTGCTCCAGCTGCCCTGGAGACAAGGCAGGGAAGGCTCAGGGGAGGCGTGGACACAGTCCACCTGTGTCAACGTGGAGAGAGTATGGAAGCTAATCTTGGTTGCTGTGTTGGCAGTTTCCAGCAGAATAAAAAAAGAACTAAAGGAAAGAGTTGAGATCCTAAGCGTGGGCTGGAAAAGGCCTCAGTTTTGACCTCTTACCTGCTTTCTTGGGCCTGGCAATAGGCTTGCAATCTCCTGATTGGGCAATGATCCTTCAGGCATCCAAGGTCCGGGAGCATTTTCCAAGACTAATTAGAGTTTCAGAGAGACAGTCTGTGCAGAGCTTCCCTGTTAACATGGCCTCCACCTTAGGCTTCCTTGTTCTTAGGGAAGGAGAGGAGTGCGGGTAGCTGGCTAGCCTGAGACCTACCAGTTTGCTTAGAAAGTAAGACCAGTGAGCCCCATGCTTGTGTGGGTCAGTCCTGACTTTGTTAGTTATGCTGGAACAGCTAGAAGATGGGCCATGTGACGTCTGTTCCTTGAGACTAAGTGGAGAACACCAAGTAAATAACAGTCAGGAATTCCAGGGAAAGGGGCAAGGACACAGGTGACTCGGGTTACAGGCTTTCAGAACAGCCCGGCACGCAGCTGGGCCTGGCCTGGTGCCCAGGGGCAGGCAGACTGTCACGCGTTCCCTTCATCTTCCCTACTTTTGAGCCCCTCTGCAAAGGGCTGGTGTTGTCCCTCTTTTTCTGCCCTCCAGCCTTCTCTGCTCTTCCAGTGGGATGAGGAGCAAATGTGCTGAAATGCTAGAAGGCACATGGCTGGGGTGCTATTTCTGGCTTGAGCTGAACTCAGAAGTCCTAGAAAGAATGTTTCCGACACCTCTCGCCTTCTGATAATTCATGAGGCTCAAGGACAAACTCTGCCTGGCTGTGCTCGGTACTCATTCAATCGGCTTGCAGACCGTGGCACTCAGAGGTACCAGGGCAGGAGGGCGATGGAGGTGGTGACCTGGACCCTACGTTGCTCCCCGGCGGCAACTCTGGCTCAGAGCAAGCCGAACCCCTGGCTGCTTCATTTATTTATTCATCCATGCATTTATTAAGCAGCTACATCTGCTGCCAAACATTGTTCTGAGCACTCGATTAGACATAAAAGAGCAAAACAGACTTGACATTCCTGCTTTCATGGATTTTATATTCTAGCAAAGGGAAGATAGATAATACATAGTAACATAATAAAATAATGAAATGTTTAATGTTAGAAGATGTGAAACACTCTGGAAAGAAGAAAGAGTGGAGCGGAGGAAAGGGGATGGGGAGTGCCCGTGAGGAGGCTGCAGTAAGACTGGATGTCATGGAGAAAGAGATTTCAAAGACTTGAAGGAAGTGGTTAAGTTAGTTCCTATCTGAGGAAGAGTGATCGAGGTAGAGGAAACCGCTACAGCAAAGGCAGAAGATGGGAAGATGCGTGGCATGTTCAAGAACAGCAAGGATGCTAGTGGAGCTGGAGCAGAGAGCTCAGACAGGAGAAGAGCATGAGAAAGGGTCTGGGAAGTGAGTAAGGGAGAGCCCTTGATCCTACAGCGCCTCATAAGCCATCGTAAAGACTTCGGCTTTTACTTTGAGTGAAATGAAAAGTCATTTCTGGACTTTTTAAAAAAGATTTTATTTATTTGAGAGAGAGAGAGGATGCACATGAATGGAGGGGAGGAGCTTAGGGGGAAGGAGAGGGAAAGAATCCCAAGCAAACTCCACGATGTGGGGCTCCATCTCACAACCCATGAGATCATGACCCATGAGATGATGACCTGAGCCAAAATGAAGAGTCTGAAGCTTAACAAATTAAGCCACCCAGAAGCCCCATTTCTGGACTTTTGAGAAGTGGTGTGATCTGACAGTTTTCAGAAGGAGCACTCTGGAAAGATGGCGGCCGCAGGGGCAGTATAGTATTTGGACATTTCTGAATCCCCACATCACAACTGACAGAGAGACTGGAATGAAAACTAAAAACCCTTGGGCAATATTTCCCTCAAAATTAGGTGACAAGGTATTCTCACAAACCCTAAAATAGAAGTCAGCAGAAACCAGTCACCCAAAGCCACAACACCCGCATTGTATCGGCATCTCTGCAGAGGGAAGGGACGGGACCTGAAGACAGGAGAGCCACAAAATAGTGAACAGTTATTCACTGGAAGGCGCAGGAGGCCAGTCTGAGAAGAGCATTCCACTGGTGGAGGAATGTGGGGCCCTGAAGCACGCCAGCCCCCTGAGCTTTTGAAACAGCCCACTCCAGGCTCCCTTCCTGAGCACGGTCCTACCTGAGGAGAAGCTGCTGGGGGTGGATTCAAAATAGAACAAAAGAGGACAAAAGAAACGTGGGAGGAGGAGCTCCAGAGCAAAGTGGTGGAGGAGAACAGAACCAGGAGATCTGAGAGAGCAGGCTGCCACTATTTCTTTTGTTTCATTTTGTTCGTTTTCTGGTACTACACGGAAACAATGGAGGAGGAAGCTCTGTGAAATGACATCAAGTCTCCTTCTAGCAGTGCTAGAAAATTTAGTCCACGTAACAGTGAGCAACAAAAAGTGTCAAATTTAAATCCATGCAAAATCATGGATGAAATCATGCCAAAATGTATGCTCCAAAAAAAAAAAATCAAAAATAGAATATGTTTTCTCAAAGTGAAATAGAACACTAAGAAAATGTCTTATATCAGAATTAGGTATGTTCAGAAATGAGGTGACAAAACTCAAGAGAGGATTGGAAATAAAAGGAAAAATAACCAAAGCATTATCAAATTAGAAGGCCCACAGAAGCAAATGAACATACAAAGTAACACCTTAACAGAAATAGAAAGTAAAAAGACACATACTTTTTTCTTTTATTTTTTTCATTTTATTTTATTTATTTATTTTTTCATCATGATAAATGCACTCTTTAACCCCCATCCCCTATTTCATCCCCCCACCCACCTCCCCCCTGGTAACTACCAGTTTGTTCTCTGTAGTTAAGAGTCGGCTTCTTGGTTTGTCTCTCTCCTTTTTCTTTCCTTTTCTCATTTGTTTTGTTTCTTAAATTCCACATATGAGTGAAATGATATGGTATTTGTCTTCCTCTGACTGACTTATTTCACTTAGCATAATACACTCTAGCTCCATCCATGTCATTGCAAATGGCAAGATTTCATTTTTTTTGTGGCTGAATAATATTCCATTATATATTATATTATACCATATCTTCTTTCTCTATTCATCTGTCGATGGACACTTGGGTTGCTTCCATAGTTTGGTTATTGTAAATAATTCTTCTATAAACATAGGGGTACATGCATCCCCTTACATTAGTGTTTTTGTATTTTTTGGATAAATACCCAGTAGTGCAACTTCTGGAACGTAGAGTAGTTGTATAACTTTTTGAGGAAACTCCATATTGTTTTCCAGAGTGGCTGCACCAGTTTGCATTCCCACCAACAGTACATGAGGGCTCCCCTTTCTCCACATCCTCACCTCCCCTGTTGTTTCTTGTGTTTTTGATTTTAGCCATTCTGAAAAAAGGTACAACATCTTAAATATTATGGGCACGAGCTGTGATGAGCACTGGGTGTTATACTTAACTAATGTATCATTGAACACTACATCAAAAACTAATTATGTACTATACAGTGGCTAACTGAACGTAATAATAAAGAAAAGAAATGAAGAAAACAAGGATTTGAGAAAACACTACAAGTATTTCAGATTGGCAAAAAGATCCGATGTAAAGTTAATGAGAGTTCCGAAGAAGAAAACCAAAACAAGGAAACAGAATGAAACTCAATATTATGACTTAAGAAAACCTACCCAAATTGTAAAAGAGAAAGAAAAATATTTGAAACAACATATTGGAAGAGCATATAATGTGAGGGAGAATAAACACATGCTAGTAAATTTTTAGGTTTAAAAAAATGAAAAGTGTTTTGGGCACTTCTGTAAAAAGAGCATGTTACTTATAAGGGAAAGAAAATTAGTTTATCATCAGATTTTTTAAAAATTTTATTTATTTGAGAGAGCGAGAATGAGAGAGAGAGAGAGCACATGAGAGGGGGGAGGGTCAGAGGGAGAAGCAGAATCCCTGCTGAGCAGGGAGCCCGATGTGGGGCTCAATCCCGGGACTCCAGGATCATGACCTGAGCCGAAGGCAGTTTCTTAACCAACTGAGCCACCCAGGTGCCGTATCATCAGATTTTTGACAGCAGTGATTTATTCCAGAAGCAAATGGAATGCCGTGTTTAAGGTACTCAAGGAAAGAAAATATGAACTAAAGATTTTTTCTTTTTTTTTTGAACTAAAGATTTTAAGTCCAGCAAAACTTACCTTAGAGTAGAAAGGACCCTGACACATGTATCAACATTGTAAGACTCAAGGAATATTGTTCCCATGAGTCCTTCTCAAGGAATTTTCTGAAAAATGTACTTTCTTTTTTTATTATTACTTTTTAATTTTATTTTTTTATGTTATATTAGTCACCATACAACA
>NC_138374.1:100028514-100069604 GCF_054177405.1 Leptonychotes weddellii | reverse complement strand
CTCTTTGGTTAGATTTATTCCTAGGTATCTTATGGTTTTGGGTGCAGTTGTAAATGGGATCGACTCCTTAATTTCTCTTTCTTCTGTCTTGTTGTTGGTGTATAGGAATGCCACTGACTTCTGTGCATTGATTTTATATCCTGCTACTTTACTGAATTCCTGTATGAGTTCTAGCAGTTTTGGGGTGGAGTCTGAGACCAACAAGTATTATGTGACCATCATTGATGCCCCAAGACACAGAGACTTTATCAAAAACATGATTACAGGCACATCTCAGGCTGACTGTGCTGTCCTGATTGTTGCTGCTGGTGTCGGTGAATTTGAAGCCGGTATCTCCAAGAATGGGCAGACCCATGAGCATGTCCTTCTGGCTTACACACTGGGTGTAAAACAACCAATTGTTGGTGTTAACAAGATGGATTCCACTGAGCCACCCTACAGCCAGAAGAGGCACAAGGAAATCGTTAAGGAAGTCAGCACCTACATTAAGAAAATTGGCTACAACCCCAACACAATAGCATTTGTGCCAATTTCTGGTTGGAACGGTGACACCATGCTGGAGCCAAGTGCTAACATGCCTTGGTTCAAGGGATGGAAAGTCACCCGTAAAGTTGGGCATGCCAGTGGAACCACAATGCATGAAGCTCTGGACTGCATTCTGCCACCAACTCGTCCAATTGACAAGCCCTTGCGTCTGCCTCCCAGGACGTCTACAAAATTGGTGGTATTGGTACTGTCCCTGCGGGCCGAGTCGAGACTGGTGTTCTTGAACCTGGCATGGGGTCACCCTTGCTCCAATGTTACAACTGAAGTAAAGTCTGTTGAAATGCACCATGAAGCTTTGAGTGAGGCTCTTCCTGGGGACAATATGGGCTTCAATGTGAAGAACGTATCTGTCAAAGATGTTCGTCATGAAAATGTGGCTGGTGACAGTAAAAATGACCCACCAGTGGAAGCAGCTGGCTTCACGGTTCAGGTGATTATCCTGAACCATCCAGGCCAAGTCAGCGCTGGATATGCACCTCTGCTGGATTGTCACACAGCTCACATTGCTTGCTTGCAAGTTTGCTGAGCTGAAGGAGAAGATAGATCGTCGTTCTGGAAAAAAGCTGGAAGATGGTCCCAAGTTCTTGAAATCTGGTAATGCTGCCATTGTTGATATGGTTCCTGGCAAGCCCCTATGTGTGTTGAGAGCTTCTCTGACTATCCTCCTCTGGGCCGTTTTGCTGTTCGTGACATGAGACAGACAGTTGCTGTGGATGTCATTAGAGCAATGGACAAGAAGGCAGCTGGAGGTGGCAAGGTCACCAAGTCTGCCCAGAAAGCTGAGAAGGCTAAGTGAATATTTTCCCCAATACCTGCCACCCCAGTCTTAATCAGTGGTGGAAGAACAGTCTCAGAACTGTTTGTGTCAATTGGCCATTTAAGTTTAATAGTGAAAGACTGGTTAATGATAACAATGCATCGTGAAACCTTCAGAAGGAAAGGAGAATGTTTTGTGGACCACGTGTTTTTTTTGTGTGTGTGTGGTAGTTTTAAGTTATTAGTTTTTAAAATCAGTACTTTTTAATGGAAACAACTTGACCAAAAATCTGTCACAGAATTTTGAGACCCATTAAAACAAAAGTTTAATGAGAAAAAAAAAAGTGTGAAAAAGAGAAATTCTTATCTTTATCCAAAGACAGCTTTTCCCAAAGTGTATTCTGAAGACTATTAGTTCCATAGAGTCACGTCATGATGAAAGAGTTCCACGGTCAAATGAAATAAGAGGATGCTGAAAGCCATAGCCCCATCTTGGAGACTCACTGCGCACGTGGGAGAAGTCTTGCAGGCAAGAAATCAGGTTTTTATTGTTCAACTCAGTCTCTGGAAATAAGGCCGAAGAGCATTTTTGCTTATGACCTTCTCTGCTGCACATATTTAGAGCAGCGCTGCCTTTGGATACCTTCTCTCTTCAAAGGGAGAAATTTTGTTTTGTTCAGGATGGAAACTTCACAGGGGCATGCGAGAACAATCTGATACACACACACACACACACACAGCTGCTTCTAGCCTCAATCACCAGATCGGTAGGACAGGAAGCATCTTCAAATGACCATTGCTGTTCTCTTCCCTTCCAGATGTGATGCTGCCTGGAGGTACGGTATTAGTTGCTGCCTGGGTGGGGCATGGGGGCTGCTCTTTAAAGGGGCAGTGAGTGTGGGCAGAAGAGGAGGAGGAGGAAGCTCTGGGAGTAGGGGATAGGCAGCCAGGAAAGCCCTGGCCTAGTGAGCATCAAGTGGAAATTTCCTCGGGCAATCCTTTTGAACTAAGTGGATTTGAATGTCGCACCCCTGGTTGCCTAGATCCCATGGCTAAGTGACTTTGTCTTCATTTTCCAGTAATGATTAACATTGCTGTAGTCACTGCAGTCCGGGGCCGTTTGTCTAACTGTGGTGATGGAAACAAGGAGGAAGCTTCTCCCCACGTGGCTCAGCAAGGTCTGCTTTCCACGTCTGACTGTTGGTGGGAAGAGGGGGGACATTCAAAGATTCCTGTGTTTGGAAGGATTGTTCAGCCTTTCCTTAAATCAAACACTTCTCAGTGTCTTGTATTCTTTGAACAAAACACCAATTTGGGGCTAATGGATGATGTTTTCATTATTCATCCTAATGAAACTGTAATGATGGTATTTTTAGGTCAGGAAGCAGAAGTCAAGAGGCCCACATCTTTCTGGCGCAGGGGCTGGGAAGGATGTGTTATCTTATCTCCCGATCCATTGGAGACCTCTGATGCCACCTGGCAAGTTGTCTGGGTCCCACATTTCACTTTGAATAAACAAGTTGGATCTGATAACTAAGTGAGGTCAAAGACTCATGGCCCTGGGATGGGGGGCCACTTACAGAGCTCCTGCATCACAGAGAGGCCACTCTATCCCCCATGCCCAGCCCCCGAGCCACTCTAAAAAGCATGGCTTTGTCCTGTGGTTTTAATTTTGTTTGTTTTCAAAAGATTTTCTTCCTTCCTTCCTTTCTTCCTCCCTCCTTCCTTCCTTTTCTTTTTTTTTTTCAATGAAAAGGGAAAGGACAACAAAGTATCACTCCTTTGAGAGAGGTAACAATAGAAAGCCATCAGAATCTGCACCTGGGAGTAAGAGGAGCACTCCCTTTCCCATGACACAGTGCACATCACAGAATGTCGAACAAGGAGCGACCTTAGGGATTGTTCTGACCCAACCCCTCAGAGAAGATGGAGGCCCAAAGGGGAGGCTCCTGCTCAGGACTCTTAACCACAGCACTGCCTCTTTCTACCCTTTCATGCTGCAAGTGAGCGGTATTTATTATGGGATTTCCTGAGTTCTGCTGGAGCTCTCTCTGAAGCATAGAGTGATATGGCACTTTTTGGAACCTTTAGCAGGATCCATCCATCAGCATGCTGGTGAGGACTTGGCCACCTTGGTTGTATTCGTGGGTTGAGGTAGAGATGAGAAAGGCTGCTTATCCTAAAACTAAAGATACTGAAAACATGCTTGATGCTTTTCTGAACACTGAATCACAATTAGTTTGCCAAAATTAGACTGTATGAGACTTTTATGATGGAGAGAGAGGGAAACTGAGCAGGGTGTGGAATACCGCCGGCTGGGGAGACATATCAGGACTTGGACATCACTTGAAGTCCTGGGTAACTCCATCTCTCATGAGGTGATGGCCAGGTGTAAATTCTGGGCCCCTCAGCCATGCTGCGAAAAGTAGATTCCTACAAAGGATGGCCACTGTGTAATTCAGGGCCTGCCGCTGAAACAAATCCCATCTCATTCCTCCTATAAGGGCGATCTCCCTGTTCATAGTTTTATGTCATTTGATGCTATGGAGCCACTGATGGAGAGCATGATAATGTCTCTTCTAGATACTTTGTTCCTTATTCTTGTGACAGAGGGAAATTCTATTATACGGACATTTTTATGATTGGCAATATTATCAAGTATCAATTATTTATAAACCATGTTTTTAAAGTTAATATGTAATGACAGAAACTGTTAATTATACCTGTGCTATGCTAATAAAAATAATCTTTAATGTGGCATATAGGGATAGACACAGAAAGAGAGAAAGTATGGAGTATAGAGACAGTGAGGACAATAGCAAGGAAAGGGAAAGCGACATGGAGGGACACAGGGAGTTCTGCGGGTGATGGTGTATTGCTGTTGGGGTCTCTGAAATCTCTAAATCTTGGCCATGTCTTCATGGAATCACATATGTTGTGTTCTCTGGATCCAGAGTAATGACTTGAGCTATGAATAAGAATGAGAAAGCAAGGGAAATTGCATTTCCCAGAGTAAGTGTGTGAATATATGGTTCACAGCCTCGGAGTATGTCCCCATGACTGGACCAACTCATGCTGGATAGAATCCGACTTGACCCATCCCTCACTTACAGTTATAAAGAAGGGTGGCTGTCAGGGACATGGGATTGCTAAGGACATAAAGACCACCAAATGCTAGTGTTGGGAGGACTTTGAAGGTCATCTGGTCTCTTCTGTTGCCTTTTAGCTCTCAGACAAGGAGTGAATTGTTGGGGAGGAAGGGCAGGGGGATGGAGTGTTTGCCTCTGATTTTGTCCTAAATATTCCAGAAATGAAGATGATGTCCTGGCCACCAAGATGCTATCCATCTATTCTAGTGTTTAGTTTTATTTATTTTATTTATTTTTATTTTTTTAAAGATTTTATTTATTTATTTGACAGAGAAAGACACAGCGAGAGAGGGAACACAAGCAGGGGGAGTGGGAGAGGGAGAAGCAGGCTTCCCGCCGAGCAGGGAGCCCGATGCGGGGCTGGATCCCAGGACCCTGGGATCATGACCTGAGCCAAAGGCAGACACTTAACAACTGAGCCACCCAGGCGCCCCTCTAGTGTTTAGTTTTAAAGGAACCCCAGTGAATGGATAAGAGCGATTCATATTATCAAGGGCACATCATGGTGTGAGCTGAGCACCTGCCATGCATCTTACCTCATGTAATACTCATAGAAGCCCGAATGAGGAATAACACATGGAAATGAGGGATAACTTACTCTAGACCACAGTTAGCAAGGGGCAAAGCTAGGGCTCAAGACCAGGTTTGCCTGATTTCATACTTCAAGCTCTTAACAGTACTATTTTATGCCCATTATGAAACTCCTACTATTATGAAATGGTTCTCTTCATATGTTGAATAATTGGCTCTGATTTATGGGTCAAAAGACATTGCCCTTACAAATAATAAGAGGTTCATTATTAGGGTTGCCAGATTTAGCCTATAAAAATAAAGAGTACCAAGTATTTTTGAATTTCAGATAGATAATTTTTTAGTTTAAATAATTTTAGTATAAGTGTGTCCCAAATGTTGCATGGAACCTACTTAACACCAAAAAAACTATTCTTTGTTTGATCTGAAATTCAAATTTCCTGGACATCCTATATCTTATCTGGCCTCCATCGTCATAATGAATGAGACCAAACTGGTGAGTTCAGTCCCTTTGGAGGCCACCTGTTACTCTGTTCCATGGTTGACCCCTCCCTACTGGGAGCCTCTTCCTGTAAGGCTGCTGTGAACCCCTTTAGTCCCATGGTCCCTCAATGTCTATGTCTATCATAGACTATATTCTAATTTGTTTATATTAAGATATTTTTACTATTAAATGGTTGATACATACAGACGAATATATGCAACAACTGCTGGGTCAAAGGTTATAGGGATGTTCAGCATTACAAGATAAAACCCACTGTTTCCCAAAATGATGGTGCAAATATTATTCTCCTGTCGGTGTACACGAGTTCCCTGTGTTCAATATCCTCACTGCCATAGGGTATTGTCAGACTTTTTAATTTTTGCTTTTATAGTGGGTGTCAACTCGCTCTCACTGTGATTTCAATTTGCATTTCCCTGATTTCTAAGGAGGTTGAGCATCTCTTCACAAATTCATTGTCTCTTTGTTTTTTCAGATGTCTGTTTGAATTCCAACTATGTACTGGGGTTTAAAAGTCCCTTGTTTTAAGGAAGATACTCAGAGATAGTAACTTGGGAAAAGATTAAGCAGAGAAGGCCCCAGACAGAGTGTACATTGCCCCTCAGCGAGCAGAGTAAGTAAACTATGCTTTGTCTAGAGCACTCCCGGAAGCCTGGAAACCCTTTGGTGCCCAACCAACACTTAGCTCCTCCCTCCTGGCAGCCAGGTGTTGTGGAAAGAATTTCCAAGCCAGATAGACCTCGACTTAAGTTCTATTTCTTAGCTGTGCGACTGCAAGTTAGTTTCTTTCTCTGAGTGTCTGTTTTCTTATCTGTAGAATTGGTAGGGGAAAAAAATGTGCCTTGCAGCGATGCTGTGGGATTCAACAAGACAGCAAGTGAAAAGACTGCCAGGTAGGGGCTCAATCAATGTTGCTTTCATTCAAGCTTTCTTTCTTTCTTTTTTTTTTTTTTGTAGGCTCCACACCCAGTGTGGAGCCCAATGTGGGGCTCAAACTCATGACTGTGAGATCAAGACCTGAGCTGAGATCAAGAATCAGACACTTGAATGAGCCACCCAGGTGCCCCTCTTTCACGTTTTTTTTGTACTAGAGAACTGACTAGAAGAAAAACACCTCAAGGCAACCAGTATTCTGTTCCATTAGAATAAAATTGCCAGGAATTTTCCATTTAAGATCTTACTTGTGACAAAGAGAAGCCCAAGGTTTTTCCTAGAATCAAAAGAGTGGCTGGATTTTGGAGGCAATCTGACTGGAGGACTCCTTTCCTGGCCATACTGTGAAGAGATCATCGGAGAGCTGTCCACTGCAATCCCCACACACCTTCAGAAGGAGAGTCCACAACCACCCAGATAGCGACTCAGTGTCTGACAATCCTTAGAGAGTTCAGAGTTCTTCCTGATACCTTGCTTGGAATCTCTCTTGCTTCAGCATAAACTGTGTTCTTTTTTTTTTTAAGATGTACTTATTTTAGAGAGAGAGAGTGCATGAGCACAAGGCGGGGGAGGGGTAGAGGGAGAGAATTTTCAAGCAGACTCCCTGATAAGCATGGAACCCAACTGTGGGGCTCAGTCCCACCACCCATGAGATCTTGACCTGAGCGGAGACCAAGAGTCGGACCCTCAACCAGCTAAGCCACCCAGGCGCCCCTGTTCTTTTCTTTTTATAGTAAGGGAGTATGGCTGTGAGACAGACATTTGAACTACACAGCGGCATCCTGTTGCATTAAAGTCCTGCCATCATTGGCCTGGTTCACAAGTTATTATATTATAGGAGGTTGGGCCTAGGCCTAACCTCTGAATTCCTAAGGCCCGAGAGGTCCAGCACCTGGCTAGGATATGACCACAGCTAGGAAGGGCAAGAGCTGGGTTTCAATTCAAGTCTTCCAAGCCGCAAATTTAGGATTTTTTTTTTTTTCCTGTTCCCTTTCACTCAGGATCTCCTTTTACTGGACATGTATCCAAAGGTGATCCAGAATCCTTCGGGCATCTCCAAGGGCCAATTTCAGATGTCTTAGCCCGGAAGTTAGAAGACCCTAGCCTCAATCTTGGTCCTTTTCAGAAGAACTCTTCGGGAGAATGTGTGACATTAGAGCTTTTGTTTATGTGCTTTTGAGGGATACTAAGTGTCACAGGTGAAGCAGGAATATCCTTTGGAAATTGGAGTCTGTGCATGGGAAGATTCAATTTATCTGTATCTGTATCTATACACACACACACATATATATACACACATTATATATGTATAAGGGAGAGAAGAGTTACATGTATATATAAATATATAAAATGTAAAATACAAATATTTTATAAATACTATAAATAAAATATAAATTTATAAATATTTATAAATAGCAACACAAAATAAAAATATATATGAATATATGTTTTATGGAGAGAGGAGTTATAACTTTTACCCAATTCTTCTTTTTTTTTAAGATTTTTATTTATTTATTTGACAGAGAAAGAGAGAAAGGGTTCACAAGCAGGGGGAGAGGCAGAGGAAGAGGGAGAAGCAGACTTCCCGCTGAACAGGGAGCCCGATGTGGGGCTCGATCTTAGGACCCTGGGACCATGACCCAAGCGGAAGGCAGCCACTTAACCGACTGAGCCACCCAGGCGCCCCTTACCCAATTCTTTTTAAAGATTTAATTTATTTGAGAGAGAGGGAGAGCACGAGTGGGGGAGGGGCAGAAGGAGAGGTAGAAGTAGACTCCCTGCTGAGTGGGCAGTCTGACCGACCTGACCTAGGGCTCGATCCCAGAACCCTGGGATCCTGACCTGAGCCGAAGGCAGATGCTTAACCGACTGAGCCACCCAGGTGTCCCAACTTTTACACAATTTTCAAAAAGAAGTCCAGGACCTAAAAAAAAAAAAAAAAAAAGGCTAAGTAATTCATGATTCATTCAGTCAGCAAATATTTTCCAAGCGCTTACTGTATGTGAGGTACTCAACTGAGTCCAGAGAATATAATAGAAATAAAATAAATGTGATTCCCTACCTTCATGGCATTTACATTATGGTGAGAGAGGCAAATAATAATCAATAAGCAAATAATAACAAATGAAATAACACCTTATGACAGACTGAAAGAAAAAAAAAAAACAAGTTAAGAACTACTGATCTAACTAGACTGCATTTCTCTCCGGACTTTATTTTTTACCTTTCTTCTCCTAAGAAAGTCAAACCCCTCCAGAAACAGACTCAGTTTCAGAAATAGACTGTTTAACTTCTCAGTTGTAATTTGAAGGCGTGTAGTTAAGTCCCTAAATCCTCTGACCCTTCTTCCCTTGAATATGGCTGCTTTGTGCAGTCAGGCTGATTAGATTAACCCTTCATTCCTCCCTGCTTCCCAGGCAGGCAGGATAATTCCAGGTCTCTAGACATGAAAGACAAGTCTGTTTGGCCAGGAACAGCAAAGTACTTCCCCTTGCAGAATCTCCCTCCTGATTACCACTGCTGCTTGAGCAAGAATAAATGATCTGAAAGCTCCAGAAAGACAAACGACCAAGAAGTGCTGGCAAATTTTAGAAGTCTGTGGATTCTCATAATGAGGATATTGTTCAGCATTTTCTCTCAGATCAGGTTTTTATTCATTGCTGAGTGGATTTTTATATGTGCACCTCTATTGTTTAAAAATGCAAGTGATTTATACCACCCCACCCCTGCCCCATTTTCAATCCTTAATAAACTCCCAGAACAATGTAACATTGTGCAACTAGAATTGTTGCTATTTTTGAATTGGTGTTGTCCTAAATTCACCTAAGGAGGTGGGCAGTAGAAAGAAGGGGACCTGTTGAAAGACTTACAACTCAATGGCAAAGTTGAAATTTGAATCTAGGAAATCTGGTTTCTGGGTCTCTGCTCTCCAGGCACTGATTAGATCCAACGGCCTTGCTCAAATTACACATGCATGCGCACACAATATTATCAGAATGCTGTGGGGTCAGTTGATTAGAATTTTCAGTCCTTACTAATTCTAGGGAAAGTGTCATACCACCGACTGAAGGGCCAGTTCTGATTTGGAGAAAAGACTCTGTCAATTAAATATGAGTGCATGGTTGTAATATCTTGAAGTGAAAACAAAACACAAGTAAATGGGAGGGGGAAAAAGCTATTGGGTAAGGTTGTGGATATCGCTCGGAGGGTGAATAATGAAAGGTTAATCATGGCGTACAATTAAGGTTACCAGGTCAGGATCTAAAGTCCTGTTGGTTGTCCAAACGGGCCTGACTGATCTGGACTCAGTTAATGGCTTCTCTCTTCCATTTCTTTTCTTCCTACCTTCATCTTCTACTCCATTTCTCCCTCCTATCCATTCATATCTTGGGTCTGCTGGGGAGGTGACATCCCTTTCCCCTGAGAGTCTCTTGGGGAAGGGCTTCAGGTCATGGTATTCTATCTTAGCAATGAATTAGCTTTTGGGGTCTCCTTTGCACAACATTGCCCTCTTCAGGCCCCCAGTAAAGGCATGGACAAGTGTCAGAAAAGGAAACAGGTGGAGAGAAAGTCAGGCTTCCTTCCCCGAGAACTACTGACTATTCCCGGAAAGCCAGCCCCAAGGTTTATGCCCATTGCCGAGAAGGTATCAAGGCACAGAGTGAAACACATTAGGGACAGTGTCCTCCCATGTCTTAAGTCTGTGCAGCCTCGGTGCCTGGGCTGGGGAGCAGAGAGGGGGTGCTGTCTTGTGCTGGGAGAAGCTTACATGAACAGGAGATTCTTCCTTCACAGTTACTGTGACTCAGTCAATTCCAGGATTTCAGCTCAGGCCCCCTTAGGCATAGTATTCAGTTCTCTTGGGAAATGCCATCCACTGGGGATACTTACTTCGAGGCAGCAAAGATGCTATTAGTTCTATTTTGTGTAGTTGCTGTGCAGATGCCTCCTATTCCCCTCGGCCCAGGCAGCAGGGAGAAAGGGTAGGAGTCAGGCATTTGCCAACGTCGGTTCACCCTTGTTGTATGTTCTGCCTGTTACCCCAGCTCACTGACACCCTGCCCCCACTCCCCTGACCCCACACATGCACACTCAAACCCTCCCTTAGTTTTCAAGCCATGACAAGGTTTAAATGCTTATGTGAATTTCATATACAGTCCGGTCTTTGTATCAAGTGTACTAAGCCTCAACATTTGCCTAGAGTAAATAAGGAAGTGCTGTTAGGAAATTCATGCCTTATGATCTTATTGGTATCTTAAACTAAACCAGTACCTTTTGTTATTATAGTTGTTTTTTACCGCAGTGCACAGAAAGCTTGCTTTTCTGACTCCTTCTTTTGAGTGTATTGTTGGTTGACACTCACCCCTAGAATAAATTTCTACCCTTTTTCCAATCAGTGGGACAAATTCACATGCCAGTTTAGGCTGATTCACCTGCCCAATGCTGTGAGTGACTTAAATAGGACTGCCTTAACAGCACTTCTTGGGCCCAAGTACACAGGCACACTCTGAATGTGGTCCTGGCACAGGAGCTCGAAATCCACACCATGAATGTGGTCCTGGCACAGGAGCTCGAAATTTCTTTACCGACTTGAGGAGGACATAAGCATAAGCGGACATAGAGGAGGGGTGCATCTGCTGGTTTGAAATCCTGGAGACAAATTCCTGTCCAATGCCTGGTAAAGCTGGTTTTCTGGCTGAAGTCTCAGGGAGACCAGACATTCTTGGGATGTGGGTTATAAAAGCTGGGGCTAAGGGTGAGGAAGGGGGGAGCAATCCATGTGCTCAAGACAAAATTGTGGGTGACGTTCTTGATGTTTTCTCTCCTTCTCACCCCTCATAGCCAGTCTGTGAGCAAGTCCATCCGTCCCACCTTCAACGTGTGTCCTGAAGTCCCTTACACCTGTTTACCTTTACTATCCTACCCCAGCCAAGCCTCTACCTTCTCTCACCTGGTCAACCAGATAACCTACTCCTCCTCCTCTGAGTTTTTGTGCATCTTCTCTTGCTGCTTTCTTATTCATTCTTCAGGCAGAAGAGGGAGAACTCTTTCACAGTTGCACACTGGATCACAGCACGTCCCTGCTTGAATCCCTTCATCAGCTCTCCATTGTTCCTGGAATTACATCAAGTTCTGTGACAAGGCCTGCAAGCCCCACGTGCTTTGGTTCTGGCTCACCCCTTAAGCCTTCCCACAGCACCCTCTTCCGCGATCATTGTTCCCGGGCAACACTGGAGAACACTCCCAGCCAAGCATTCGGATGCCTTGGGGCCTCTGTTCTTACCATTCTCTCTGCCTGGATTGCTCTCGCACACTTCTTCACCTGGCTGGCCCATTTTTAGGTTGCAGGTACACATTTGAAGGCTTCTTCTGTGAGAGGCCCCAGAAGACTTCCTTATCTAGGTAGCAACACTTCCCATCCCTACTCCTCAGTTGCTAGCTCAGCACCATTATTTTGCTGCTAGCATTTATCATAATCTAAAGTCACCGTCTTTATTAATCTCTTTCTTTATCTTCTAACCTTCCCACTCATAAAAGGACAAGAGACATTTCTATCTAGATCTGAACTGTGCAGTATGGCAGCCAGGAGACCCACGTGTGGCTGTTGACAACTTGATATGCAGCTAGTCTGAATGAAGATGTGCTTCAAGTATAAAATACACACCAGATTTCGAAGATTTAGTATGAAAATATATTGATACATTCATACCGATTGCATGTTTGCTAGGATAATATTTTGGGTATATTAAGTTAAATAAAATATATTCTAAAATTAATCACATTTTTTTTGTGTTTTTAGTTTTTAGTGTGGTTACTAAAATTTCTAAATTACATGCATGGCTCACCTTATATTTCTATTGGCCAGTACTAATCTGGATCACCATTACTATCCTCAGTGTGCATCAAATATTTCTTTGCCGGGTGGTTGTTTATTTGCTTCCACTTTCTCTTTGAAATTTATCAAAGATGAGTGGCTTATAAGATTGTCAACTGTTCTTCATTTCCTTGTTCTATTTGTTGTTCGACATTAGGAGAAAGACAAATAACACTCAATACCAGTAACATCAACAGAAGAAGCCCCCCAAGCCCTCCAGCCCCTAGCAGCAAGCTGCGGAAGGCAAACCACGGATAGAGGGAGTGGGTAAACCCGGATGGTGGCAGAATGGAGTGAGCAAGTTTCAGCAGCTAGAGATCTTCCCTTAGGCTGGGGCAGTGGTTCTCCCAGAACCGCCTTGACACAGGTAATAAATCAAGTAAACAAGGCAAAAGGTTGCTGGAACCCATCTCCACCAATCAGGGTGTGACTCTCCCATAACCTGTGAGCTGATGCTGGTGAGGAAGTCTTCTCATTCACCAGTTCACATCTTTCTGCTTGTGTGGTGGGAGGAACTGCAGAATTTGGAGAGTCAAAGTGGATAGGGGAAAGGATAGAACTCAGGGGTTTGGAAAAACCCTATTGATTTTTTTTTTTTCCAGCTCTCCTTTTAGGGACTTCTGGAGACAGAAGGGGATTAAAACGCCAAATTAGGGAAGAGGTAAAAACTCATAGCTAACTCATTGGCTGGGTTTATCTGATTAATCCTGGGGAGCTTGGGTCACAATTCAATCCAACAAAATTTACTGGAGTATGGAGAGTTAAATAAAGATTTGAAGCCAGAGACTCTATCCCCATTCCATGGATAGTGGGAAGGAATGAAATAGGGCTAGAAGCTGCTTTGTTCTGGGAATATAAGAGCCCCCAGGGCAGGTCGAGTTGGCCCAAGACTTGCTCCCTTCACAGATCTCAGTCTTCTATTTTAGCTTTACTTTCTTCTGGCTCCACTCACTCATTCTTTTATTCCACAAATATTGGGGACCTACTACATGTTAGCCCTTTGCTAGCACTATGCATTGAGTACAACACTGAACAAGATATAGAAGATCTCCAACTTCTTGAAACTTACATTCTAGTTGAAGAGCAGACAGTTGAAAAGTAAACAATGCAGTACTGGAATTACTGGATTATATGGCATTTATCCAAAGAAAATGAAAGCACTGATTCGAAAAGATACATGCACCCCCATGTTTATTGCAGCATTTTTACAAGTGCCAAGATATGGGAAGTAGCCCAAGTGTCCATAGATAGATGAATGGATTAAAAAGATGTGATATATACACAATGGAATATCACTCAGCCATAACAAAGGAGGTCTTGCCATTTGCAACAACTCGGATGGATCTAGGGGGTATAATGCTAAATGAAATAACTCGGTCAGAGAAAGACAAATACCATATGATTTCACTCATGCAGAATTTAAGAAACAAAGAAAAAAAAAAGAGAAACAACTGAAAAAGACAGACTCTTAAGTATAGAGAAGAAACTGGTGGTTTCTAGAGGGGAGGTGGGTGGGGGGATGGGTGAAAGCGGTGAAGGGGAAAGCGGTGAAGATATGGTACACTTATCATGATAAGCACTGAGAAATACACAGAATTATAGAATCACTATATTGTGGACCTGAAACTAATATAACACTGTATGTTAATTATACTTGAATAATAATAAAAAAAGAGTAAACAAAGCAAATGTAAACTGAGAAGTTCTGTGAAGCAATCAATGAGTGCCAGTGAGCAAGAAAGTCCTTGAGGAAGTGACATTTAATTCCAGATCTGGAGAGAAGGATTACTCACTGTCCCTTTCACATCTTGTGTGAGATTTTATGTGTGCATTTATTCATTTATCAAACATTTACTGAATGCCTTTAATGGTCAGGCTTAGTGTTGGGTAGTATACCTCCCCCCTCCCCCAAAAATGAATAAGTCAAGGACTCTGCCCCAGAGAAGTTCATACTCAAGTGGAGGAGACCGACAAGTCAACAAGAAAGTGATTGCAGGGTAATTTGATACAGTAGAGCTAGATGATCTCTAAGGGGCATTCCTATGTCTAAACATTCTATTGTCTAGTAAGTTCTTACTGTATGTTTAGTACTTTGGGGATGCTCATTCTCTCCAAGGATCTTATAATCTAACCGATGGCATGCATATTGGAAAATTTCATATCTCAGAAACCAGGCTATAGCAAATTATTCATATGTTTTCAGTTCAGCCCCTATCTACTTGGCTTGTAAAAATCCATTAGGTCTAGCACCTCTCCCTTATCCATTTTTGGATCCCATCTAGTCAATGGAAGATGGGTGTGCACTCTTTCCGCCCCCCTCCCACCAGGGTCCTGTGAGACGGTCTGGAATTAAGATTTGGGGACCATCCACCTATTAAGGCTTTGAGCAAAATGCCTCCTGAGAGGCTCAGCTACCGTGTCTGCATCTATATAAACTGAGGTCTACTCTGAGTTGTAGGGAAGCCGAGAGATATCACACTGGAAAATTAGTTGATCTTCTAGAAGCAAAGCCATAGTGAGGTTGCTCTTTCTATGGACTTCTAGAGCTGCTGACTGTCTTCTGAGAAATTACAGATATTGCCTTAATATCTTTAAGCAGGGAAGAAAGTGCTTCATTTGAATAATGGTGGGTGGTTCCCCCATTTCCTCCTTTTATCCCTTCTCTGTAACAATCTGCAATCCCAACCACTCCATCCCTCTGATTTTTTGCAGAAATCGCTTCCACTAAATTCCCCAGTGACCTCCATTTTGCCAAATCCATATCCACTTGCATCTGTGGAGGATCGACATCTCTTGAATTTCTGTCTTCCCTTGGCTTTTGGGGATACCTTTCTTCCTTGGTTCCCCTCCTGCATTTCCAGCTGCTCATCTTTTAATCTTCACATCTTTTGGCTGGACTTTGAAATGGATATAACTCGGCTTTCTCCTTTTCTCACTCTATTTACAAGTCTTGGGCATCAATAACTAAGAGCATAGCTTCAGCTACCATATAGACATGGACTGGGCTCTCAAAACCGTATCAGGCTCTTATCTCTCATTTGACCTTTAGCTATATGTCTTAAACTGCCTGCTAGAACTCCATTGGACAAACTCAACCCCTAAACTAGTTCTATTATCCCTGTCTTGGGAACCAGCATTACCAAGAACCTATGGGCTATTTAGTTGGGTTTTTTTTAAAGATTTTATTTATTTCTTTGACAGAGAGATACACAGCGAGAGAGGGAACACAAGCAGGGGGAGTGGGAGAGGGAGAAGCAGGCTTCCCGCCAAGCAGGGAGCCCGATGCAGGGCTCGATCCCAGGACCCTGGGACCATGACCTGAGCCAAAGGCAGACGCTTAACGACTGAGCCACCCAGGCGCCCCTGGGCTATTTAGATTTATGTTCTCTGTCATAGTATTCATTCAATGGTGATATATTGATCCCTTACCAGATCCTACGCCTTAGGCCATGTGCTGGGAGTACACAAGGGACTGGGCACTTAGAGACAGGTAAACAATCAGAAAAATACACTGTAGGACATCATCAGAGGAGTAAGTGCAAGAGTAGAAGAGCATACAAGATGCACGATGTAGAGAAAGCACAGTAGAGGGACTGACTGGGAGACAGAGTCTGAGGAAAGTCTTCCTTAATGCAGTGATATGACATGGCCTTCCAAGTGGCTTCAAAACTTATCCTTCTATTTAAGATTTCAGGTCAGTTATGTGCATGGACTAGCAAATTCACAAATAAACTTGTTTAAATTTACAAGTAAATTTGTTTATCCACCTGTGTGTCAAAAACCGAAAGTAAGTGTACAAAGCTTTAATACATGCATCATCTATGCTTTTTGTGTCCAGAAGTTTGAGTTTAGCTTATTTCCAGCTTTGCTTGGTAGACAAAGGAACATATACCTTGCAAATATGCTATGATGATTAAAGATATAAAAATATACTATAACATATGTTGAATATGTTATATATTAGAATATATTATTATATATTATATATTATTATATATCAAAACATATATATTTACAAAGATAATTAGAAGGAGCATATACAGCCTTTTGCTCTATAAAAATGCCATGATGGCCGTATTTGCCAGGTTTAGGTACCATCCCTTTTGAAAGACAAATGGGAATGGATCTCCATGACAGGCAAGAAAGATATGGTATTTCGACATTGAGAATAGCATGAGTACGTGAAACCAAATAGCCTATCTGAGAAAACAAAAGCAGAGTAATATTGATGGGGTGGGTGTAAAGGCAATAAGGGGTCTGTATGATAATAAGAGCAGTAACAGCTACGATGAATGAAGTACACTTTACCTACAACACCACTAGTGCTTCATGCACCCTGTGTTATTATTCACATGCTACAGCAAGAAACCCGAGAGGCTACGTATGTGATACGGTTTAGCTAAAATTCACCCCCAGGATTCTTCGGCTCCGCAGCCTACATCCTACACAAGTCCTTTGCCATGCGCCCTGCTGCATGTGGGCGGTGCTAAAATATTCTTACCTCATGGAGTTCTTACTGTAGCGCAGGGTGGCGAAGCCTGAATGTGGTGGGTTGGGTGGGGAGGGGAGATGGCCTCGGCACCTGTTTGCTGGGGCAGGAAGTAAGAGGAAGCCACCTTAGCCACAGCTGGTGGTGGGATGGGTCTTGCCGAGTAGAGGAAGCTGCTGCCTCTGGGTGGTGTGCGGTTCTGAGGTTAAGTCAAAGGAGTTTTATTTCCCTAATAATTCTTTCCCTTGGCTTCCCATACCCTCCTAACCAGTTTCCTTGCCACCCTCCTTCTCTCTGCAAATCATCTTTAACACCATCTAAATTTGACCTCCCTCACTTCCCTACTTAATGAAATTCTCCTGCAGATCCTCATTGCCTTCAAGATAAAGCCCAATTCTTCACGGTCCTTTGCTGGCACACAAAATGCTTCCTGGAGAGGGTCCTGCCTACCCACTTTGGCTCTTGGCTCTGTCTCCCGCCTGTAACTAGGCTCCCACACTCCATGGTCTACTGTCCCACACCTCATGTCTTTCCAGGTCCTGAAATTCCTGCCTGAAATCCCTGCCCTAATCTACCTGGAACTGTCTCAGAAAATTGGCTTTTCCCCTAAACTACGTGCAAACTCCTCTACCCCCCATACCACCACAACTACAACCACATTCTTTGAAAATCTACCTACTCTTCAGACTGGTGCACATACCACCTCCTCCAGGAAGCCTTGCCTGACTTCCTCAGGCTAAACTAAAGGCCTCTCTTTTGTTCTCTCAGCATCCTTTATATACATTTTGCTATCTATGCACTTGTTATTACTCCCTTCTAATTGGGAGTTAGGGTCAACTCCTAGCCTGGCTCTGCCTACTTGACCTACTTGACTTTGGGATAAAGCCCTTACTACCTGACCATAGGCAAGTTACTTAATCTCTCATACCTCAATTTATTCATCTATAAAAGGGGGTGAAAATAATCTCTACCTTTTAAATATACTATGAAGATTAAAGGTATTAAAATGTTAAGAATATATTATAACATATATTAAAATATATTACATATTAGAATATATTATTTCATATTATAATTATATATCAAAACACAGTTAAAATATAGGTTAAAATGCTGTCTACAATGACTTGCATAGTGTAAACACTAAATAAATGTCACTGTTATTATTCTGCCTATTATTATTGCTCATCCATACTAGACTCTTAATGCCTTGAGGGCAGTGATTTATTCAATATTTAGCCTACTACCTGGCATTTGGTGGGCATTTAGTAGATATTTGTTCTATATCTCTCTTCCTTTTTCATTGTTGGCTTTGCCACTTCAGGTTCTGAAGTCTGAATTTTTTTTTTTCTTTTTAAAAATTAAGATGAGAAGAAAGGGAAACAAAGATATTTGCATTTACATCTAGAGATTTTTCAGCCTTGGGCCATCATCCAGGCCCCAAGTGACTGCAGGAAGATGTTATTTCTAAAGATAAGAGAGCATTGGCACCTACCCCAGTCTTTCCCACCGGTCCACCTCCCTTGCCCCTCACAGAGATCCCTTCCTGCCTTTACTGCCTCTTCGGCCACTCCTGGGATCTTTGAAGATTTTCAAAGAATATGGTCATAGTGGTGGTGGTATGGGGAGAAGAGGAGTGTGTATGTAGCTTGGGGGGTGGGGGAAACTGACTTTCTGAGACAGTCCCAGGAGAGATTAAGAAAGATGAGGTTGTATATTTTCCCTAAGGGCCTGGAGGCTTAGAAAACTTTATCTGAACAGGAGTATCCACCTGATCCTGTAAGGCAGAGGGAGTGATCACTCCTGTTTTTGTTGAGCATTTGAAGTCCTGAGAATAGGGAGTTCATTCATCAGATAAGGGCTCAGGGTGCGTGAGGAGCTGGACTAGATGAAGTATTTACTGTGACTCTATCTTCCAAATCAATCTAGTATTAACTACAGCACAAAAGAATTGTTTAAATCCTGATTTGTGATTTTATTTATGTAAAAGATCATGCAACGATATAAAACAATGAAATCACTTTGAATGAACTGTCTTTATTAAAGACTCTAAGTACACAAAAGGAAAAAGTGCAGTTAAAAACATATTAATGTTTGTAATATTTCACAATAAAAAAGGTTTAGTTCAGGACTTTTGCTCACTTTTGCATTGAGTTACCTTTTTTTTTTCTTGCTGATTTCCAAAGTTTCTTTAATAATTCTGGCTATGATTGTAATTATATTTTCTCACCTAGATTTTATCCTTTTTTTATGGTGTCCCTTGATGAACAGAATATTTAAATTTTCAGGAAGCCTATGTTATCACTCTTTTCCTTAAAGGATCGTCTTTTTTGTGTTCTCTTTAAAAAGTCTTTGCCTATTCCAAGGACATGGCAATATTTTATGGTTTTCTTCTATAAGCTGCATTATAAAAGAGAACATCCAGATGGCTAATACACCATGAAAAAATGTTCAGTATCATTACTGAGGAAAAACAAATGAAAACTATAAGGAGGTACCTCTCTACTGGAAGAGCTACAGATAAATAAATCCAACAAAAATGTACAACACTGAATGTTAGAGAGGATGTGGGGCGTGTGGAATTCTCATACCTTGCTTGTGGGCGGGTACATTAACACAGTAATTTTGCACAATCACATGGGAAAACTTTTGGGCAATATCTACTAATGCCAACATATGCTTACCTTGTGACTTAACAATTTCATAAATTAACACACAACAGAAAGGTGTAGACATGAGCACCAAAACACAAAAGCGATCACTGCATTTTTTAGTTATCATAGCCCAAAATTGGAAACAGTCCACGTGTCTTCTTTTTTTTTTAAAGATTTTATTTATTTGACAGAGAGAGACACAGCGAGAGAGAGAACACAAGCAGGGGGAGCGGGAGAGGGAGAAGCAGGCTTCCCGTGGAGCAAAGAGCCTGATGCTGGGCTCGATCACAGGACCCTGGGATCATGACCTGAGCTGAAGGCAGACGCTTAACTGACTGAGCCACCCAGGCACCCCCACGTGTCTTTCAATAGTAGAATGGATAAGTGCATGTAGCAGATATATTCTTTTTTTTTAAGATTTTACTTATTTATTTGAGAGAGAGCGTGAGAATGAGCAGGGGGGAGGGGCAGAGGGAGAAGCAGACTCCCCGCTGAGAAAGAAGCCTGATGTGGGACTCAATCCCAGGACCCGGAGATCATGACCTGAACTGAAGGCAGACACTTAACCAACTGAGCCACCCAGGCATCCCTGTAACATATATATTCAATGGAATACTATACAGTAATGAGAAAAGACCAAACTATTATTGCATGCAAAAGCATATCTGAATCTCACCCAATTAATATTGAGCAAAAATAGCCAGACAGAAAAGAGAACATATTGTATGATTGTATTTATATGAAGTTTAAGAAGAGAAAAACCTGGCCCAGTGAAAGAAGTTGGGATACCAGTTATCTTTGGTGGGGTGGGGTTGACTAGAAAGGGGCAGAAGGAAACTTCTGGGGTGCAGATAACATTGGTATAGCTTGATCTGGGTAGTAGCTTTATGGTTGTGTATGTTTGTAAAGATTGATCCAGTGTCATTCAAAGTTTTGGACGTTACTTCAATAAAGAGTTAAGGGGAAAAAATGTTAGTTAATAAAATATTTGAGTTGTAATTTTTACCATTCATTGACAATAGAAGTTGAGCGAGTATTATTTTGCTTACATTTGTGTGTTTGAAGAATGCAGCTTATTCAGTCATTCCAATTTTCACCCATCTGATTCATTTTTATATTGTCTGCAAGAATATCAGAGGACCTCCAGATCCCTTCTGGTCCTAAGATATAATGAATTGTCTGAGATCATGTATAGTAATAATAATATTATCCTTTGATTATGAAGGCAATATGATATAGTTTGAGGTGTGTATAATAACGGTATTGTCCTTGATTATAAAGGCTATCCTATGTATATATTTTGAGATTTTGTTCAGGAGTGTTGATTTGATTTACATTGACTTTGCATTTTTCTGCAGAAAATATTCCAAATATTTGGATCTTGTGTTATACCTTTCAAAGAGCTTTTCCATGTATTATGGATCTGCTTTCTGAGGGCTTAATATTCTAGTAGGAGAGACTGACCTTAAGCAAGTATATAGGAGTGCTAAGAAGGGGACATAGAGTCTGATCTAAGGGTTCTAACCTAGCTTAGGGGATGTCAAAGAGTTCCCTGGAGCATCTGACATCTAACTTAGGATGAGTTTAATGTTGCCAGATAAAGTGGGACAATGGAAGCCATTTGGACAGGGAGTTAACACATTCCAAAGCTACAAGAATAGAGAGCTACATGTTGCATTGGAAGGAAAAAACAATCCAGTGGGGTCAGACAAGAGAATTTGAGGTGAGATCTAGGAGCTGTTAGATGTGCAAGGCTCTGTTTGCCCTATTAAGGATACTGGACTTTATCCTAGGGTAAGATGAAGCCATTGGATGTTTTATTCAGCAAATACATTGATCGTATTTATATTTTAAAGCAAATCAAATCGGAACAGAAACAACTGTCTCCTTTCAGTAGGACCCGTGGATAAGAAGTGGAACCGAAACTAGAATGTGGCTCTCCAGGGGGCTGGTCCCTTACTGTTTCAGCGTTTTTTTCTCCCCAGTGCCCACGGTTCTTGGTCACGCCACTTCGAAGAATGAAGAGGCAGACCAGACAGATGGTGGGCAGCAAAGCAAGCTTTATTGAGCAATAGCAAGTGATAGTACAAAGCTCCTGAGGAGGGAGGGGACCTGTGAGGGTTGCCACTGGAGTTTCCAAGTCTAGGGGTTTTTAATGGGCTTATTTAGTGGGCCGTTTTAATCTGATTAACCCTCCCCTACGTCTGTCATCCAATCAGGTTTTTGCCACCTATCTATCCATGGGAAAGGGTGGAGGTCTCCTTTCAGGGTGGTGTAAGATCCTTTTAAGGTTGGTTTCCTCTTAGGGTGGGAGCTCCTTGTCCCTGCCTGCCTGCCTTCCAACTATCCTTCATCATTACTACCCTAAGTTCTCTATTCTTTCTCGGTCTCAGCCTAGAGTGAAAAGGGAACTTGGTGTGAGACGTGAAGTTTTAGAGCATAGCTGGTCGCCTTTCCCTTCTTTCCTGGTTCCTGGTTTCTGTATCCTAGACAGAGAGGAGGGCTGACTTCTTATATGGATTCATGGCAGACACCTTAACAGAGGAATCCATCCTGCAGGGCTTACCTCCACAGCAAGACTTTTTGATCCTTCTGGTTGATTTTATCTAGAAATACTTTTTTTAAAAAAAGCAAGAACTCCTCAATAATGGGTTCCCAAAAGACCCACTTGAAATTCTGTGACAGGGTAAATGTCACCTTGGCGAGTTATAAAAGCCCATTTGTCTATTTCCAGCACATAGCGCTCAGGTTAATGAATTGGAAAGCAGAGGTATTTTCCAGGACAGACAATTGGTTTTTGAGAGGGAGAAGAAGGACAAGGGGAAGGAGGAGGAGGAAGAGAGCAAGAGGGAGGAGGGGGGGGGGAGAAGGAGAAGGAAGAGGAGGGGGAGGAAGAGTTACGGAAATGTCACTTCTTGAAAGTGCACTCTATGCTCCTTGCTCTTACTTCTTCAGATCCACTAACTCCTGAAACCAGGGGAATATGCTTGTGTTCCCAATATTCTACTGAAACCGCTCTTCTCATCAAGGACTCCCTTTTTGCAAACCCAGCAGCTTCTTTCTGGTGCTCATGAAAAACCAACCGAGCTCCCTAACCTAAGAGCTCAAGGTCATGAAGTCCTATTAACTCTATAGCCAAGATCTTTCTTCCTGCTACATCACCCTTGACTTGTTTTCAACCTAGGATTTCTCTATGCCAGTGTATCCTTCTTCATAGTTAACAATGATCACTTTTAAAGCACACATCTGATGAGCTCCCTCCTTCCTTTGAAGTCTATGAAGTCCCTGAAGGCTCCTCATCACCTCCAGAATAAAGTGTCACCCCCTGACTGTCATTCAAAGGGCCATCCACAGTCAAGTCCCAGCTTACTTGTCAAGGGTCTGCCCCTCATTCCCCCTCCGCACGGATATGCCGGTGGTGCCTACCTCTGCTTTGGCCCTTGCTGTTCTGTTCCTCATGGCTTCACCCTCTCTTCACACCTAACAAACTCTTCTCCACTCTTCAAAGCTGCCCCCTCCCTGTGACTTTTCCTGATGCTTGTCTTCAGTACCCAAGTAGAATAAAACCATTTTCTTTACTCCCACCGTGCTTTATACCTGCCTCTATGTTAGCAGTTACTGCAGGGTTTTATAACTCTTTACCTCACTCTTTGTATCTTCCTCTCCTTTCCTGATTCCTCATTGTAATCTGCAGAGTGCCTGGTGTATAGTAAGCACTCAATAATGTGTATGTTTTAATGCTTCCTCCCTCTTTTGTTTCTGACCCCTTTTCAGTAAACTGATTAAAGGGGTAGACAAAGCCCAACTCATATTTTTCCCAGCTGAGCAAGTGCAAATGGACACAGCAGGCCCTGAGAAATAGTAATGAGAGTGAAAGATCAAGGACTAAGAGAACAAAGCACACATTGAGCTTTTTTCAGTAGGGGTGACTGGAATTGCACCACCCCCAAGTGCTAGCTCAGAAAATAACAGTAATGCTTTACAGCCAGTCCCTTCTTACACTTTCCAAAGTGTAGGCCAGCTGGTGTTAACAACATCATGGTGAGTGAGCCAAATGGTGTATGTGTGTGCTGGTGGGCATGTTTTTGGTGAAGAGGGGGAGGTGTTATCTCTGTTTGGGAGGTGGGAAGCATGGCTGGAATTGGACAACTGATCCTCTAATGCAGGTTGACCAACTTTTTCTGCAGATGGTTAAGTATTTTAGGCCTTCTTGTTCATATGCATAGGCAGCCATAGAAGATATATGAATGCATCTGAGCTCATGGAGCTCCATGCCTTCTTGTTCATAGGCATAACAGTGCATATGAACTGCACTGTGTTGCAGAAAAACATTTGGAGGCTGAAATGTGAATTTCATATACTTTTCACGTGCTGTAAAATAGTCTGCTTTTGATATTTTTGCCCAACCATTTAAAAATGTAAAAAACATGCTTAGCTCTCTGGCCATACAGAAGTAGTTGTCAGGCAGGTTTGGTCCAGCCATCATAATTTGCTACCCCTGTTCTAGTGCTGAGTCCATCACTTTACTACCCAGAGTAGCTTTGCTGGGAGTGAAGCCATGTGGAGAGTGCTGACCTTATGATACCATCATGGCAGCCTGACTTCCTTAGGGCTTGCTGAGTGCCAAGCTCAGTACATGTACTCTCTCATTTATTTTTTACCACAACGCTGTGAGGAAGGAACTAGGAGCATCTCTATTTTATGGGTGATCAAACTGGTCACCAGCTTGTAATTGTGAGAGCCAGGCTTTTGAAGGCTATTTGGGTCTGAGGTGCATGCACTTACCACTACCCCATATGGCTTCCTATGGCAAAGTATCATTGCTGTAGAAATCATATGTGTTGGGTTATGTTTTTCAAGAATACAGACAGTTTTATCTGAAAGCAGTCAATTTTTCAAAAGAAAAACTGGAGACAAAGAAGACTGAAGGACAGATGTGCTCATATCCTGCTGTGGGAAAATTGGCTTGGAATCCCCCAAGACTTAATAACTTTTCTGAACTTGTTATCCAACCTTTCCCCCAGGAGTTTGGAGGAATGCAGAGTTAATCTTCTCACTCTCCAGAAGGACCCTCCCCTCACTGCCTTCCACTACCTCACACTGCTTCCTACCACCAAAGCACACACACACACACCCCCCTTAGGTGTGCATGTGAAACTACTGTCAAGCAATCTATTTGGTATTAGTATCTAAAGAACAAATGTCAACCTATTTTCACTTCCAGAAAGGGCCCTCCCGGGTAAATGCAAATGTGAGCAATACCTTACCTCCTGTAGGAATGCCCCACCACACTTCTGTGCATATTTTTTCTTCCACTCTGCTTCCATAGTTTCTCCTTCTTGGGCAGTCACCCACTCTGGTCCCAACACTGAGGGCTGCTCAAGGATCAGACCACTGTAACAGTGTAATGGGAGTGGGGGGGTGGCATGGAGCTGCATGAACTCAGTTGCCTTCTCTACACTTGTGAGAGGTCCGCTTCAAGCTTTTCTTCTCTACCCCTACCAGCCCCACCCTCCACTTTCTCCCTGACCTCGCAAGCTAGTTCCTCTATAAGAACTGGTGTGTGACTGTCACCCCTCCAGTAGGAGCTGTAGGCTCTGGAGAAAAAGCCCAGATTGTTAGTTCAGGATAGAATTAAGTTGGGGGTGGGGGTGGGAGCTAGAGTTTGGGTGAAGGAAATAAGAGAAACACAAAAGGGAATATAGAAGATCTGACAATGAGTAGACTAGGTTGGGGCTGGCGGGGGTGGGGTCCTCCTCCCTGAGCTGACTTGAATCTTGCCTCCTCTTCCTGGTTTTCTCCCAGCTTTTCTCTTTCCAACCTTAGAGGTCCTTGGAAATGTGCCAGGCCTTGAACAGAGCAGTTTCTATTAGAAATCCCCTTCTTGGCTCCTTGGCCTCACTCCCCTTCTATTCCTGACTTCCTCCCTTTCCCATTTTGCTAATGAATCTTTTTGGAGCAAGGTCAGGGCGTGCTAGGGTTTGGGGCTCAGCTGTGGAGCCATTGGTGGCCTCTAGGCTTATCACTGATCTTGGTTCCTGCAGAATCTACATGCCTGAACTACCTCTCCTGGTGGCTTTCAACTCTGTCTCTGCCCTCAGATAAGGGTAATGTCGTCCAGTGGACACTGTGCTGAGCCACAGGAAGGAGGGTGGAGCCATGGGGTCAGAAGACCTGAAGGCCTTTGTACTCAGCTTTTGCCTGGGCTTCTTGATGAGAATGAGTTGGGGCAAGGTGATTTACATTTGAAAATCAAATTAAAAAAATTATTCCTCTCATCCAACATTACTAGAGTCACATTTTCTCATGGTAAAAAACATAACAACCACCACCACAACAAAAAACAACAAAATTTGGGCAGCACAGAGACATACGGGGAAAAAAAAAAGCTAAAATCACCCATAACTCTACAACCTGGAAAAAACTTCTGGCATTTTGATGTATTTCTGATGGAGGATAGTTGGAAGGCAGGCAGGCAGGGAGAAGGGGCCCCCACCCTAAGAGGAAACCACCCTTAAAAGGATCTTACCCCACCCTGGAAGGAGCCCTGCACCCTTTCCCACGGGATAGATAGATGACAACAAACTGATTGGATGACAGGTGCAGGGAGGGTTAATCAGATTAAAACAGCCAGCCAATAAAAACCCATGAAAAACCCCAGACTTAGAAATTCTGGTGGCAACCGTCTCGGGTCCCTTCCCTCTTTGGGAGTTTTGTACCATCACTTCGCTATTGCTCAATAAAACTTGCTTTGCTGCCCACCATCTGTCTGGTCTACCTCTTCATTCTTCGAAGCACGTGACCAAGAATCGCAGGTGCCGAAGGAAAAGAAATCTTGTAACATTTCCTTCTACTCTTTTTCAACGCCTATTTTTGTCTCTATCTCTGCCTAAAATACATGGTATCTGCCATTTGATGGCCTGCTTTCTTTCCCCCATTGCCATTCTTTTTTTTTTAAGATTTCATTTATTTATTTGTCAGAGAGAGAGAGAGCACAAGCAGGGGAAGCGGCAGGCAGAGGGAGAAGCAGACTCCCCACGGAGCAAGGAGCCCAAAGCGGGGCTCGATCCCAGTACCCTGGGATTATGACCTGAGCTGAAGGCAGATGCTTAACTGGTTGAGCCACCCAGACATCCTTCCCCATTGCCATTCTTTTTTGAGTATTTCCCTGATAAAAATTCATCCAAAGCAATGATTTAATGAATAGACATTTGCCTTCCAAGACTAAGACAGTGTTCTTATCCAGGAATTAGTTTTAAATTTGTATTGATGACATTAACATCCCCACTCAGCACTACACACACACTCACACACATGCACACACTTCTCCCCTCTGAAAGTTTATCAGGAAGGCAGGTGGATTAAACACCCCTCACTATGAGGGGCAGGCTCTCCAGATGGGATTTGTGGGCTTCGGGTGGGGGGGTGGAAGGCTGGGGGTACAGGGAATTGTGGGCACAGAGAGATTGTTTATAGCTGCTCATTTCCCCTTTTGAAGCCTCCACTCCTTGACCAGAGAACTTCCTTTGGGATAGACTGTGACCCACCTACCTGACAGCTCAGACCAGGGCTCAGAACTATGTGGGTGTATGTTTTGATGCTCAAGCAAAACAATTCAACATGAACTCTGCCAAAATAAAACTGGATTAGACAAGAAAGTTTATCTGTTTTCCTGGGACTGCTGACATTATCCTCCCACATCGTGGTTTATTTTCCTGGTTCCCTTTAATCAGGCATACACTCCAGAAGAAATGCACCCTTTCTGTGGAGACGGTGGCCAGTACAGCCCAAAAGGCCATTGGCACAGCCTATGTGGCCCCCAACATGGGCACAGTTGCTGGCAATATTTTGGGTTCTTGGAGGTTAGCACAGGACAGGAGAATGGCGTGTAGGTGAGAAGGACAGCCACCAGCTGCTGTGAACCCACCTCAAAGAAACCTGACATAAGCTTCAATGGAGAGTTCCCACAGCTTGGCTCTGAGGGCCAAGTTTCTCAGCTTTGAGGGTCAGCAGCTGGACTCTGCAGGGACTGACACCACTGGGAGTAGGAGAAGAGTGAAAATGAGGGTAAACAAAGGAATAGAAGCAGGGCCTGATTGCCCAAGAGGCCCAAGAGGCTGACTATCAATGCTTGGCCATCCAGAAGACAAGGGAACAACCAATTCAAAAGAAGATAGAATTTAATATTTAGTATTTCATAAAGAGCATTCATGTATTGCCTGGGGGATGAGGTGAGGTAGAAAGGGAAAGGCAATTAGGGCCTCAATGAGTTTTAGTTAATAGGGTGTCAGTAGGTTCTGAATGGGCAGGAAGGAGACTTGAGAAAGGAGAAAGTGGAGGATAAAATGAGAGAGAAGAGCAAGGATGGCATCCATGTACAAATAAGTATTAAGTATCTATTATGTCATAGGCTCTGTGCTACTGGAGACATAGAATATTGACACTTTTGAGGCGCCTGGGTGGCTCAATCGGTTAGGTGTCTGACTCTTGATTTTGGCTCAGGTCATGATCTCAGAGTCATGAGGTTGAGCCCCATGTTGGGCTCTGCGCTCAGTGGGGAGTCTGCTTGGGATTCTCTCTCTCCCTTTCCCCTCCCCCTGCTCTCTCTTTCTCTCTAGTAAATAAATAAATCTTTAAAAAAATAAAAGAATTGACACTTTCAAGCCCTGCCACAGATTTGTTCCCTAAACCCCTGCTGTAGTAATTGCTTTTAAGGACCTTGTTGTTTGGATTACCCAGATGGTTGTGTGGAGTCGGAGGTTGTATACAGATTTCTGGGCTCCAGATACCATGCTGGCCATATCCACCAGCTGGCTTCCTAGCTACCATCTCTTTATGGCTGCTGGCTCTCCAGGAGGACACCCAGTCTCCATCTTTAGATGGAATGTGTTCAAGAACTTTGGCCGGGGGGCTGCAACTCTATAAGGTAAATCAAACAAATGTCCTATATTCATTCAAATAGGGTCTAGAATGTTCATCCTTCATTTATTCATTTATTTGTTCATTCGTGTTTTAAACCTAGCAGTTAGACCTTATTCCTAAAGGTATGTTTAAAAAGGATATATCGGGCGCCTGGGTGGCTCAGTTGGTTGGGCGACTGCCTTCGGCTCAGGTCATGATCCTGGAGTCCCGGGATCGAGTCCCGCATCGGACTCCCTGCTCAGCGGGGGGTCTGCTTCTCCCTCTGACCCTCCCCCTTCTCATGTGCTCTCTCTCATTCTCTCTCTCAAACAAATAAATAAAATCTTTAAAAAAATAAAAATAAAAAATAATAAAAAGGATATATCTAGCCATTTCTTTTCCTTAGTACTTGAAACCAGAGGGAAAACTGTTATGACAGCCTGTCCCTGTGACATAATTATCTTGGAAACCATCTTAGACCAGATTAAGAAGGGAGGTCAAACCATTCTTGAATCACTTGAAACTGGGGACTTGCATCAACTCAAGGATGAAACGTCTGGGTTGAGAGCTGGGGACAAACATGGGAAATTATGCTTGGAGTTTCTTTTTCTTGGCTTCAGTTGGTCTCCAATGGCTCATTCCCCCAGCAGAATCACTGAAGGTATTGGTACCACTACTGAATCAATGGTCTTTGCTGGTCAAAGACTCTTGGGAGACCATGCAAGACCTGAATTATTGCCATGAAGAGGATGCATCCTCTGCCTCAGGTTGCTTATAGCCTAGGAGAGGAGGAAGAAGGAAAATGACTGGAATTTGAAGTAGAATAAAGTGAGTCCTAAATTGTGGAAGAGGCAGTGGGCTGTGGGGACTCAGAAGTGAGGGCAATTTTATTCTAGGGTAGGATTCCAAAAACATCATGGAAGGGGTATTTAGTTCAGGGGGGGCCTTCAAGGATAAGTAAGATTTCTCAGGTAGAAAAGACGGAAGGATGTTTTCCAGGATACAGGAATTATAAGGGAATCACAGGGAAATCTGAAAGCACCAATGAGTTGCGGGAAAAGCAACTATTCGGGGGTGGCTTAAAGGGAGGGGGCATGCACGGAGTGATGAAGTGAAAGTCATGGTAAGGGCACCTGAGAGACCCACAGGAAGAAACTCAGCAACCTTCCCATGGATGTTGAGGTGGGAGGCAGTGTGGCACTGTCAAAAGAGCGTGCTCTTCTGAGCCAGGCTTCCCAGAGTCTGCCTCTCAGCACTATCTCATTATTGCTGACTGACCTTGAACAAATTATTTAACATCTTTGATCCTTATTTTCATCCTATGCAAATCGAAGATAATATTCTTAGCTCTCAGACTGTGTGAAGTTTAAATGATGTGATATTCAGAAAGTGCCCAACGTGTACACATGACAGACCCTCATGAAATGTAGCCCCTTCTCTTACCCCCGAAGTGGAATAAATCAGGAAAGGTAGTTGTACATCAAAAAGTTTTCTATTCTGTCATTCATTTTACAAATACTTATTGACCACCTACTATGTGTTAGATCCTGTGCTAGGTAACGCGGGATGTCCAAGATGGAAGCTCTAAAAGACAGAATAATATACTTGGGCTAATGATATGCAAAGAGGTCAAAGGTTGAGCATAGTCTGAGATAACAAGCCTAGAGCCATCTTGAGGCTGTCTGCGACTGAAGAATGAATGAGCATCCAGACAATGAGTGCCGCATATGACTTGCTGGGGGGCATAGAGCAGGGTGAGGTCACTGAGGGCTGGTGGGGGATGGGAGGCTGCTGGAAAGATGTCAAGGAACAGGAGAAATGTGAGCCAAACATCAAGCATGGCTAGCATTTGGCATGGCAGAGAGGGAAGGAAAAGTTGTTCTAAGTAGTAAAAAAAAAAAAACAGCCACGGAGCAAGGTGAGCTTAGGATACTGTCTAGTTTGATTATAGACGAGGGGTCCTGGGAGGTAAGGTTGAGGCCAGATTCTGGAAAGCACTGGAAGGCAAGCTAGGGACTTCAATTTCCATTATAGGCAATGTCTTTTTCATTGGGTGCTCTAGGCCACACTGCTCTGCCCCCTAACCCCCACACTGATTTATGCCACTTATTCTCTATCAAATATATATATATTTAATATATTTATTATATATATTTTAAATATACTTTAAGATTATTTATTTATTTGAGAGAGACAGAGAGAGCACAAGCTGGGGGGAGGGACAGAGGGAGAAGCAGGCTCCCCACTGAACAGGGAGCCGGAAGCAGGGCTTGATCCCAGGACCTCAGGACCATGATCTGAGCTGAAGGCAGATGTTTAACTGACTGAGTCACCCAGGTGGCCCTCTAGCATTTATCTATTGCCTTGTATTATTTTCTCTGTTGGATATATGTGTCACCTTATACTCTAAGCAAGATTGTAAATTCCATAGGATAGGTCACATAAAGATTTCCTTAACTTGATATGACTCAATGTGGTAGTATATTGTCAAAGCTGAGAGGTAAAGAAGGCTCGGGGATACCCATGGAGAAGCTGGGATCACACTGTTGTGACAGCTTGCAATGAGTCCCAGCCACTGCATAGGCACCATAATCAGCACCAGTTTGGTCTCACCAATGTTGATTTTAATGCTTTTGGTATTACCTTGATGGTTTGAACCTCTAGTTTGAACAGTATCTCTATAGACCATATTTGAAGCCCTTCCCATCCATTAATATAGACTCCTCAAATATAAGTGGAGGGGACATTTTTCTGTTGAAGGGTCTTAGACCTTCCAGATTCTTTTAGGTTTTGCCTTGCCCAGCTCTTTGACTTCCCTGAAAAAAGCAACAAAAGTCTCACCATTTAATAAGAGAACAGCTGTGTACCCCTAATTCCCTTACCCTTTAGAGACCCCGTCCTTTGATATTACCGCTGCTCTTTCTCAGCTTAATCCTGAGAAGGAAATCAACCAGGAACCATAGGAATCAGGTGACTGAGGGCAGAAAGCAAGTACTATGCAGAGCAAACACGGCCTGCCTGGATGTTTGCTTTGGTTTAAAGAGTTACTGGGGATAGTATACTAACCTTTTGTTTTGCAGGCAGCTTTACTTACCCGGTAAATAGCTGTTTTTGAGTAGCAATTTCTCCATGTGACCAGTCAAAAAGATTCTTAAAATAGACCTTTCTTCTCTGTGGATCAACTAGGATGGCAACAGTGACAACTGGGCCATTGGTTCCACTCATATGACAGGACAATGGCCAATCAGGAGCGTGTGGGTTTCTTGTCTATCCAGGGTCCAGCTGTTTGTTCATCTAGTGTCTCTTGAAGCCACAGCCTTTGGTGGCCCAAGTGGTAGAGTCCTCACATGAGTGTTTGCTGCCCCAGATGCTGCTAGAGACCCACACAATGGGGCAAGTGCACGGATGGTCTCACTCATCGGGGTAGATTACTTTCGTTCTACAGACACTTTTAAACCTGGTTTCCCATGAAGTAAGAACAGATAAATGGGTGGGAGTGAATATGGGACTGGAAAGAAGCATTCTCTAGTGGTTTCTCTAAGGAACAAGGGCAAAATCTCCCCTCCTCTACAGGAGCCTGCTCACGCTATTAGGGGGTAGCGAAAGTCTGTAGCTGGTTGGTTGCCTGCGTCATAGCCTAGCTCTCAAGGCCCAGCAGATGATGACTATCCTCAGATTATTTTTTCTTTTCTCTTCCCCTCATACATATTTTCACTGGAGTAAGACTAACTCTTCACATACAGCCCTCATAGCATATACATGTATGCCCCTTATGCCAGATCTCTCCTCTGGTCTATGTTCCCTGTCAGGGTTCATGCTGTTCTTTTTCTCCTGGTAAGTCCTTCCCTTTTCTCTGTATCTTTTCAAATCCTTATCATTCTTCAAGGTCCAACGGAACCTCCCTCTTCCATACAGGCTCCCCAGAATGTTCCCTTGTGTTTCCTCACAGTTTTGTCCTGGTTCTTGTCTCTTTATGTTATGTGAGTCAGTTTATGTTATGCTCCTGCAGTCTGTGAACTCCAGGAGGGCAGACACCATGCTGGATTCTTTTCATGCTTTGCCCACATTACCTAAGATAGCTCTCATTCCCATGATCACTTATCTCCCCTTTGTCATTCCCTTCTGAAATGCCCATGGCTACTTGCACAAAGTTGGTGATCCATACATGCTTGCTGATTGGTTGATTTATCTATATCTATATTAAAGAGAAGACAATAATCATTAAAATGATAAAAGGTTTAGTATGATCCAAGAGCCTTATTTTGGATCCTTGAAAAATGAGCGTGTCTAAACACATAATGGCCTTTGTGTGCATTTCTCTTTCATTTAGTTGCTGACAAGGCAGTCTGACTTTAGCCTCTTTTATGCTTAGTTAGAAAACAATTCAAATTAGTAAACATTAAATGAGTATCTGCGGGGCGCCTGGGTGGCTCAGTTGGTTAAGCGACTGCCTTCGGCTCAGGTCATGATCTTGGAGTCTCGGGATCGAGTCCCGCATCGGGCTTCCTGCTCAGCAGGAAGTCTGCTTCTCCCTCTGACCCTCCTCCCTCTTATGTTCTCTCTCTCGTTCTCTCTCTCTCTCAAATAAATAAATAAAATCTTTAAATAAATAAATAAATAAATGAGTATCTGCTAAGTGCACCTCACTCTCCTGGATCCTGGTAATGGGATCTATGGCCCTGCTCCTGGAAAAGAGGGTTGAGAAGCCTTAATTAATTGCCAGTCACTTATTTCCTTCTTAGCCCTGATCGGAAATGACCATGAGAGCTAAGAGCAGTAGTCACAGGTTGTTCAGGGCAAGGAAAAGACAGAGAAGGAGTTCTAAGGGGTCAGAGGCTGGAATGAAGAATTTCAGCTTCCAAGAGCACAAACTGGTTGATGCTCAAAGTAAATACTATGGTATGAGGTGACTCAAATGACCAATTAAGCAAGTGTCACAGCAGTCACTAGAGCCAGATGAGACCTCCAATGAGGGGAATTGTCTGAAACTCTTTCTGGGGGGCAACCAAACCTTCATCAGTCATGGAACAAAGTCAGCAAAGATCCCCGAGCAAAGCTAAATATATCCAGGTTGCTTGAAGTGCTTGAGGGCATGAACTTCATGGGAAAAAAAAGTGCAAATGAGGAAACACTTATATGCCAGGGAGAGAGACCAGAAAGGACAGTACCCATGGCTGGTGAATCACAGTAGCAAAAGAGGGAAATCTCACCAGTGCTGACCAGCAGCAGCTGCTTAGCTATATCACAGTGTATTGGGGTGGGAGGGGGTGGGGGTGCGGGTGGGGGGATTTGTCTTTAACTGAGACACTTGAGCTATCCTGGGCATTTCGAGATGACAGAAGACCATGAACCACATCAAACTTCCACTACCTCCAATGACTTATAGAAATATAATGTTTTTTCAAAGAACCAAATAAATAGCTGAGAGTTACAAAAGCATGTCAGCTCATACCCAATGATCAGAGCATGCAGTGTCAAGGATGCCATAACTTGATGACATAATAGTAGAACCCTACCTACTGATGGTCCAGAGAAAATGCTGAGATCATTGTCAATGTGGATAATATGTCTAATTTGCAAGGAGTCGAAGGGAGCTAAGATCAAGTGTAATCTTGCTCACTCAGTGGTGGCTCTCAAGGGTAAGATGAGCAGGAGTAGGTAGGCAGTGAGGGAGCATTTCTTGAGTACCTATTCATACCTTTTGTGAAGACTATCTCATTCAATACTTTGCAGTAAGTGTCACTCCGATTTTATAGGTGAAGAAACTAAGACTCATGAAATTTACATAATTCTGACAAGGTCACAATGATAATAATCATTAAAGTTGGGGTTCAAACTTAGGCCACCTAGCTCCAAAGCCTGGGCTCTATCTTCTCCACTGCAGTGTTTTCCAGCTCTCTCTACTCCCTTTGGGTATGAAATCCCAGCCAGGGAGAGCTTCCAGAGAGGGTCTAGTGTAATTAGGACATGGGGGAAGAGATCAGGAGATCCTTGCTCATAAAACCTCCTGGTCTTGGGCCAATCCCAAGCTAACAATCACCCAATACCCCTTCTAGGCCAACTCAACACTTTCCTACTTGGAATTTCTGTTTTTTCCAAAATGGCATTTCTCTAAGAAATACATTGAACTAGGTGAAAGGTGGATGTAATTGCCTTTTTCTCTTTGCTTTTCATATATGATAACCTTTATGGTCACATCCCAATCTCATTGGTCTTTGCCCTCAGTGCAAAGAAAGTGCATGTTTACCCAACCTTTATACCACATGGCTCTGAGCAGCACATGCTCTGATCTGGACTAAGTCCACCTAGCAGAGGATGGGTGGCCTTCTACTGACCCTTCCAGGAAACACCTGTCCTCTCCAGGTTCCCCTGGTCCTGTGCTGGTGGCAACAGTGCTGGGATGAGGGACAGAGTGGGCAGCAGCCTACTTCTCTGCAGGAAGTCCAAAAACAGTCCCACCAGCTTCTCCAGGATGAACCTCAAATGCCTTTGCTCACTGTAAATCCTCCCTCTTCCTTTCTTCTATTACTTCCTGCATTGGCTGCATATGCTTGTAACACATTTTTAATACTTGAGAGGAAAACAAACAATGAAGATCTCATACCTAACTTCAAGACATATAAGACAGCTATTTGGAGGCAGGTGTAGGTTCCAGGAGCAACTTGTCTTCTCCTTTACTCTTCTTGTCTTAAGGTTAGGTGTTCCTTAGGATTTTGTGTGGAACATCTTCTCTTCTCAGTGTTCTCATTCTCCCCAGGCAATCTCATTCTTCAGTATGACAGCAATCACCACTTATATATGATGACTCTGAAATCTCTTCTCAGCCTCCAGCACTTACCTCTGCTTGGAAGTCCCTCAGAACACAGTGGCTGCTCCATAAGTCACTGTTGAATGCTTGGGCTATCTAAACCCTGAAGGTCGGCACCTCAGGCAGAGTTAGGCCTCTGACTTTTTGGATTTTACAGCCCCCCTTTTGTTGTTGTTGCTGTGTAAGGCAGTTTGGAGGGGTGGACGGATCACAAGTCTCAGAACTACAACTGTGTTCAGACTCTGACTTGCTCTAGCATCTACATCTATTCATCTATCTGAAGGCAACGGGTCAATCTCTGTGGTAGGCAGTAAGGGGTTCCATCCAGGTGCCAGATCTGGTTCTGATGCAAGTAAGCTGGGAGGTTTTAGGCATGTCCATCCCTTTGCCTCACTGGGTCTTATGAGATAGTTGACCTGGATGATTTCTAAAGTCCCTTCTAACTTTACCTTTCAGTGTGAAGCATTCTAGCACCTCTGGGTATAACCTTTTTTTCAGACTAAGCTGATAGCTTTTTGTTAGGAGGTGATACTATAAATCTCAGCAACTTGGCAAATTTCATTGTTTTTTCTGTAGCTTTGTTCAAATGTCTCCAAATGAGGTTGAGAATAGTTGTTGGTTTCAACACTGTTCAAAATTCAGACTTCTGTTATAGTAGATGTACACATAGCAGGCTTGAAGGGGAGGGTGAAAATAGCTCCATCCCACACAGACACTTATTTTTGTCTAACTCATCCACTTTTCCTTCTTCCTGAAACATGGGCCCACAGAAGCAGCTGTTACCTGAGCACACCTGGCAAGTGTGGGTCTGCATGGGTGACTGTGCAGAAAGGAGCTGCAACTCCAGGTTGTAAGTGCTTGATAAAATGCCAGAAGCACAAACGATGGATCTAAGTGAGTTGTTATCTTTTGAGGTATTCACCTTGGTAGGGGCATAGTTCTTCTAAAACTGTTTGGGGACTACTACTTATTTCTGACAGTAAGTTAATTTAAATTTTAATCAAAGTGACATAAGCTTTGAGTTGAAACAAGTCAACTGGACTATAAACACTTACCAACACAGTAGTCCAGTAGCCTGCTGACCACCTCCCCCATACCTTGTTCCCCCAGAGGCAACTGCATTCAGGTCTTTCAGTGCCTTCTTATCATATGTACTTCCATATTTTTAAATAATGCTCATATTACTGTCCCTTGATTAATAATCTGACATTATTTTTAAAATTTTACCACAGATGAGGTTTTAGATCTCTTATACTCCCTTTCCTTCCTCTCATGCTTCCACTTCCTCCAACAGAGAATTAGAACTATATTCAGTGTTTAGATTATTATGATCTCTGAAAGATTGGTTGTGCTAAGCCAAGTAGTGGACTATAATTCCAACCTTTTATTTTTTTCCCAGTAATTCATGATTGCCTGCTTCCTCTTCCCCACCCCCTTCTTCCTCTTTCTTCTTCTTTTGTTCATTATCTTTGTATCTATGGCTAAATTTCCCTAACACCATTTAACACCCTTTCTATACCAGTTTCTATGTGGTCAAAACTGGTGTCTGTGGGGGATGGAGATAATTTCTCATTTATCTTGAAGCCTGCTATGTGTACAGCTCCATTTTTTTTTTTTTTCCCCCTGCAGACCTTTCTCCAGGGGCCTCTGTCCTCCAGCTCCTCTTTGGCTTGTTCTCCTGACCCACTGCAAATGTGTCCACATGGGATCTCATTTCATAGTCATCTCTGGAATTTGTGTCATCTTTCTCTTTTGTTGCACCTCCTATTTCCTGGATCCCATGCCTTCCCCTTTACCAGTTTATACCTTGTTTCACTGGGGCACATTCTCTAACAGTTCTCTGAGAAAGTGCCTATAGGTAGTATTTTGAAACCTTGCTTGTATAAAAATGTCTGTATTCGATGCTCACATTATTTGGGACTTTTAGTTGGGAACAGATAAAAATAATTTTCCTTCAAAAAATTATGTTTAAGATTTTTATTTATTTATCTGACACAGAGAGAGAAAGCGCAAGCAGGGGGAGCAGCAGACAGAGGGAGAGGGAGAAGCAGACTCCCCACTGAGCAGGGAGCCCGATGCGGGGCTCGATCCCAGGACCCTGGGATCATGACCTGAGCCGAAGGCAGACACTTAACCGACTGAGCCACCCAGGTGCCCCCCTCAAAATTTTTTTTGTCTACTAGCTTCTAGTGCTGATGTTGAGAAGTCTGCTGCTATTCTAATTTCATTTCTTTGTAAGATATTTTTCTCCCTAGAAGTTTCTGTTTTTTCATTGTATGTTAAAATTCCACGACTATATACTTTAGTGTGGGTCCTTTTTTATTTATTACATTGGGCATTTGCTGGGCCCTTTCAGTTTAGAACTTTGTGTTCTTCAATTTCTTGTATTTTTTTATAATGTTTTCTCTATAATTTTTCTCTGTTCCTTTTTTTTTTTCTTTCTGTAATATCATTGGTCAGAAAATAACTTCCTGGATTGATTCTCTGATCTTTAATCTACTTATCCATCACTTTACACATTTTTATACCTTTTGGGAGATTCCTTCAACTTTTTTTACATCTTCCACTGGGTTTATTGTAGCTTTACAATATCAAAATTTATCTTTACAATAAACTTCTGCAATAAACCACTTATTCTTATTCTTATGGTTCCTTTTGTTGTGGTTTTTGTAAATTATTCTTGTTTCATGGATATAACCTTTATTCTGCCTCTCTGAAGATACTAATTACATATTCATGGCAGATTGCTGCTTTCTGAATTGCTTCTGCTTCCTCCAGGTTGTTTTGTTACTGTTTGTTATTATCTCCATCTTTCATCCTGAAGGGTTTTCTTCAGGACTGATGTTTCCTACTTGTCAATTCTTATTTAAGAGTGAAGTTTGTCATTTTAGGGTCATCTAGTGGCAACTGGGCTTTTTCACACACAGCTGGTTGTATTTGGAAGACAGGAAATGCAGTGCAAAGGCCAGGTCCTTGAAACAGGGGACAATGAATTAGTATGGTAAAAGTTCAATGCTTTCCCCTCTTTCATTTAGGGAGACTTTGTTTCATTCTTGAACTTTAGAAATCATCAAAGGGATTAATAAGTGATTACCCCTTTGAGATAATTCCAGATGCTTTCCAAAACTTAGAACTAGATGTGAGGTTGGAACTTTAGCTCATTGAGCCCAAAGAGCACCCTCTTTGGGGATGGGCACAAACAATCAGCTGGAAAAGATTAAAAGAAAGGTTACCTGGATATTATGACCACCCATGGAATTGGGATTGATGCAGTTGCACCAAGCAAGAGTGGGAGTCTTGTATAGATATAAAATCCTAGTGTTATATGATCTTTGTATTTGACTTTCAAGGGAGAAGCTTTTTGCAATATCACTATATGATTGCTGCTGTTGACTAGGAAGTTGTCTGCAATAGGACAGTCATGGGCGAAAGAGAAATTACAGATAACACTGTCTGCAAATAAGTTGAAATGTCTTTTCCCTGCTCTGAAAACAGGGAATTTTCAGATTTTAAATGAAAAGTGCTAGATCTGTGTTTCTTCAATTCCAGCCATCACCTGCCATACAAATGCCTTACATCCATCCCAGAAACCAAGGGAAGTGCTTTTCATCTATTTATTCATTTATCCACCCAACCACGTATCCTTATCCTACCTACTTGTCAAGGCCAAGTCTGAGAAACTATATTCAACTATTGAGTTCCACTGATTTCTCTTTTTCCTGAATACCTACAGCTGTCAGCATCACACATTCTAGCATGTAGTAATTCATGACTTAGATTGTTCTCAGGGGTGGTCACAAAAATACATGCCTCCCAAGCACTAGGCAACTAATGTAAATGCAGTCTTCTCCATGAGTCCACTATAGAGAGCTCTGAGGACAGATTGAAGGGGAGAATGGGTGCTCTTAGGAAAGGACAGCTGTACCTTTGTCCCAGTCAATTGCTGCCTGTCAGGAATGCAGGTCAAGGGTCGTAGATCTTCCAGTTTTTCAGCCAGAGCCAGGTATCCAGATTTTTATGTGATTTAAAAAAAAAAATGATGATTCAATTTTATAAAAATACTGTAACACAAACACCATGGGTGTTTCACATTGTAGATCTGCAGCCTCTGATATAACTTTTCTTTCCATGACATGAAGAGCTTCTTGAGCTTCTTGTTTCTGAATGCCCCACAGCAGCTCCTACATGAACCAGCATGCAGAGTAGGTGCCTGATAAGTGCTTGTCCAACTTTCTAGAATACCACATCCAAGCCAAGCAAAATTATTGCCTTGGCTGACTCTCTGTAGTCTGTAGGTAATACAAAGGGAATTATTCCCCTAAAACTTATTTATGTATTAAAGTCCCCTCACCTCCCCCCAAATCTGGTATGTCTTGATGTTTTGCCTGGCAGGCATAAATGAGATATTAGTGTGTTCTCTACCATGTTTACATAAAACCATCCCTCAACCTTCCATTCCTTTATACTACCACTAATAGTGTAAACTCTCTACATCTTGCTTATCTTCTCATTTGCTTCTCACTCATCCTTCCACATATACAACTCCCCAGAATTTGCTGTCAATAATAAGGCCACCTTTGGTGGCCTTTGATGGTGCATGCATTGGTGCTATTCAGCTCTGCCCATCCTCTTATCTGACTTGAATGGGTCTACAGCATTTGATGTTGTTGATTATTTTCTCTTTCTTGAAACTCCTTTGCTCCTTAGTCTTTGGGGCTCTACTTTCTCCTGAATTTTCTTCAATCTTCCTAGATACTCCTCAGCAGCCTCCTTTTCCTCCCTAGTCCCTAACATGCCAAATTTCTGCAGGTTTCATTGCAGGCTGTCTCCCCTCTCCTTCTACACATTCACCCTGGATGACCTTATCCTCTCCATGACTCTCGCCCCACCCCCCCCACCCATGAGTGCTGATGATACCCAGTTCTACCATCTCCGCTCCAGACCCATCTAATCAGCTGCCCTCTGGCAGTGTCTGTCTCCATTGATACTTCACACTCACACGTCCAAGGCTGAGCTCATCATTCCCACTCTGTCTCCCACTGCTCCTCTTCCTGCATCCCCCTTTTCTGTGAAAGACATGTAATCCATCTAGTGGACCACACATGAATTCTGCAACTCCCTCCCAGTATTGGATTATCCAATAAGCATAAAAACATCCATGGTTGAAACACCAAGAAAACAAAACCAGGGTGCCAAAAAATTATTTTCAAAGAATTTAGTGCTTAGAAAGTATATCAAAGCAGCCATCCTAGAAAAAACAGAAGCTTTTTGGAATTCTTTATACCTATTTTATGGCTAGATATTACTTTATTTTGAATGATGTATATAGAAGTTGGGCATAACTTTTTCAGGGCTTAGAACCAGTAAGTCCTTGCTAGAGCTCTGGCCATCCTTGGCTACTTCCCCTCCATGCCTGGTTGGTTCCTAAGCCCTGTTGATTTTGTCTCATTGACAACAATTGAGCCATCTCTGATGTTATCTTAGGGCTTTTGCTGTCTGCTACCTGGATTGCTATAGCAGCCTTTAACTAGCTCTCCCTTAAATACAAATCAAGACCAGTCAGAATGGCTAAAATTAACAACTCAGGAAACAACAAATGTTGGGGAGGATATGGAGAAAGGGGAACCCTCTTACACTGCTGGTAGGAATGCAAGCTGGTACAGCCACTCTGGAAAATGGTATGGAGATTCCTCAAAAAGTTAAAAATAGAGCTGCCCTGGGCGCCTGGGTGGCTCAGTCGTTAGGCGTCTGCCTTCGGCTCAGGTCATGATCCTGGGGTCCTGGGATGGAGTCCCACATCGGGCTCCCTGCTCGGCGGGAAGCCTGCCTCTCCCTCTCCCACTCCCCCTGCTTGTGTTCCTGCTCTAGCTGTCTCTCTCTCTGTCAAATGAATAAATAAAATCTTTAAAAAAAAAAATAGAGCTGCCCTATGACCCAGCAATTGCA
>NC_138374.1:100018833-100028414 GCF_054177405.1 Leptonychotes weddellii | reverse complement strand
AAAAAAAAAAAATGAAATCTTGCCATTTGCAATGACATGGATGAAACCAGAGGGTATTATGCTAAGTGAAGTAAGTCAGTCAGAGAAAGACAATTATCATATGATTTCACTCATATGTGGAATTTAAGAAACAAAATAGAGGATCATAGGAGAAGGGAGGGAAAAATAAAACAAGATGAAATCAGAGAGGGAGACAAACCATAAGAAACCATAGGAAACAAACTGAGGGTTGCTGGAGGGGAGGGGGGTCGGGGATGGGGTAACTGGGTGATGGGCGTTAAGGAGGGCATGTGATGTGATAAGCACTGGGTGTTATATACAACTGATGAATCACTGAACTCTACCTCTGAAACTAATAATACACTGTATGTTAATTAACTGAATTTCAATAAAAAAATACTAACAAAAAAAACCCCCAACTATCTCTCCCTTCTCATCCATCCTTCACAGAGCTGTATATCTGCTTCCTATATGTCACTCTCCTTGCTAAAATCTTTCTATTGCCACTGAATAACTTCAAGGGAAGTTCCAAGTACTTAGGCTAGCTGACAAGGCCCTGCACACTCTGCTTCTCACTTGGCCTCCTCATCTCCATGTATAGCTTCACTTCTAACCTTCATATTAGACTTCCAGTGCTCACTCCACCCCCTGCAACCCCCCACACCCCCCATCTGAGGAAAGGGTCTGCATAAGAAGTGAAAGAAAAGGCAGAAGAGTCTAAACCTGTGGTCTCCAGAAAAGAAATTACCATTCCTCCCCCATCTCTGAAAAGCTTTCAAAGGAGAAATAATCAAACATACAAAGATAGACCCCAGCCAAAACATCATTTCCTTCTGCCGCTAGGATTGTCCCGATATCTTTTGGTCATAGCTCTTGCTCATAAAACGCAGGTAGATTCATTCCTGGGGCCACACACAGAAGAGGGCCATTGTCTTCCTTCTCTCAATGCTCCTCTCAGTGAGAGCATCCTCACGTCACCAGCCACGAGCCAGCCCTCTCAGCTGACTGAACCCGTGTCTGCTGTAAACAGGGCCGGGGAGAACGCTCTGTGCACCTCCGGTTAGGGCTCAACCTTGGCTGGGGAGGATGGCATTACTCACTGGAGCCCCATCCTCTCTTCTCCCCAACACTGTTTGCCCATTTTCACCGGGGGGCTAAAATGGGGATGGAGGGGAGAGGCAGGAGGACACAGAGGAGTGGGGCTGTTTGTTTTCTTCTTTGTGTTAACAATACAACATCTGTTCCCCAGCCTGGCAGCTGGACCAAACTGAAATGATGTGAGCATTCACTGCCCTCTGATCAGGGGGTGGGGAGTGGGAGAAGGAAGGAGGGAGGGGTGCGGCGAGGGCCAACGGCTTCCTGAACAATAACAACAGCAACAGTATAGAGAATATCTCCAACACTACTCGGCAGGCAGCCCACAGAACCCACAGAGCTGAGTAACTGGATGTTCCTGCTGATCCACATATTGTAACAACACACTGCACAGCGATCTATGTGCCTTTTAAAAAGAACCACACAACTAGAAGGCTAGTGTTTACCTGGTAAATACCTATCTTGGCTCATGCACTTTGATAGAAAGCTTCTTTGCTTACCTAAGAATAAGGCTGAGAAAGGTGGAGTGAGAGTAGAAAAGAAAAATGAGAGTTAGAGAGAGAACAGGACGGGCAAGGAAGGAGCCACATTCTCCTGGCTTTCCTGTGACCTTACCCTTGGGTCCTCTTACTCTGATGTCCAGTGCCGGTGGCCTCCCCTCAGTCAGTGAGCTGCATCTCTCTGCTGTCCCCACTCGCCCTCACTGTTTTCATCTAGTCGAATACCTATTTTTGTTATCTAGATACCGACCATTCCCAATATACATCTTGAGCACAGATCTACTCCCTGCATCTACCCTCATATACCCAACTGCCCGCTTGTCATCTCCAGCTGAATGTCAAAAGGCATATCCAGCGAAACACCCCCCAAATGAGAGACTGATGTCTTCTGTCCTCCAAACTTGCTCTCCCATGGTCTTCCTCATCTCAGTTAATGGCAGCTTCATCCTTCCTTCACTCTTCTTCCACTCTCACATCCCAAAACAGAGCTGTTGGCAAATCCTGTTGACCGCATCTTCAGTCAAGAAAGTTTCCCAGAACCCAATCACTTCTCCCCACCTCAACTAGTTATCACCCTGCTGCAAGCCATCATTAGTTCTCACCTAAATTATTACAACAGTTCCTTGACCGCTCTGCTTGCACCTGTGTGCTCCCCCCCACACCATCTACTCAATTCTTGACACAGTAGTCAGAGGGATCCTATAAAGCTAATTTATTTTTTTCCTTTATTTAATTAATTAATTTATTATTTATTTATTTATCAATCAGAGAAAGAGCACAAGCGGAGGGGAGCGACAGGCAGAGGGAGAAGCAGGCTCCCTGTTGAGCAAGGAGCCCGATGCGGGACTTGATCCCAGAACCCTGGGATCACGACCCACGCCGAAGGCAGATGCTCAGCCGACTGAGGCACCCAGGTGTCCCCATAAAACTAATTTAATCAGGTCGCTCCTCTGTTCAAAACTCCCAAATGACTCTCCTTCTCACTCAGAGTGGAAGCCAAAGTTCTTACAGTGGCCTACAGAGTTCTCTATAATATGGTCTCCTATTAGCTCTGTGACTGGTCACACTGTTGACTCTGCCTCAGCTTTGCCGGCCTCTGTTTGTTTCTAGAATATTCCAGTTACACTCCCTGGTCTCTCCCTGAGCTGTTTTTCTCTCTGGTTCTTGCTTATCTTACACTCTCATCTTTAGGACTTTATCTCAGCATTTCCTAATCTCCTTTCTTAGTTTATTTTTCTCCATAACACATCTTACCTAACAGTTTTTATCTTATACTTATTTGTTTTGCGTATTGCCTCCTGTCCGCAGGGATGCAAGCTGCATGAGGGCAGGGTTTTTGTCTCTGCTATAGCCCTAGCACCTGCAACAGTGCTTGGCACATGGAAGGCACTCAATAAATATTTGATGAATGGATGAATTGGTGAATAAACAAATAAGTAGATGCGCGACTCTGCTATTGTTTATGGCAGAATGGTTAGACTGCTAGCAGCTCATCCCACACCCTCTGAATCAGTGGGAAAATGTCTGCCAAGTGTTTATTCTGGGTGTAACATTTCTCCTCCCCTGGTAAAACGGCAGGCCAGGAAGGCAAGATAGACTCTACTCCTAGCGACCCATTATAGCTCTTGGGAAAGGGACTTAGGGTGGCCTCCAGTAAAGGACATGAACAAAGGCTTCCATTCAAGTTTATAGAGCTCCCTCCTGCTCCTTTGTACAGATTGGCTGATCTGAAGGACTCCAGGCAAAGCACTAGATTATAGATGAAGGTGACATGGAAACAGCTATGTCTCAGACACAGAAGAGGAGAAAGTGATGGATTCAATCTATCACGTCAGGGCCTACATCTTATTCCTTAGGAGCAGACTGCAGTTCTCTCTTCTGTCATCTTCCTAAGAGCTACCTGGACCCTTGGCTTTTCTTCTTGACTCATCAGCTTTCCCTCCTTTAAGGTTACCAGGGCTTGAAAAAAATAAATTGTGATACAGGGATGTCCGCTTGTATTAACCAGGGTGTTTTATGTTTGTACGGTATGCTGAGAGCTTCCATCTTCATTCCTTGTGCATTTTTTGAGGGCCAAGCATATGCAAGGAAACTGTGCTAAGTCTTAGTGATATTCAAGAGAGCTCTACTGCAGCAGTGTGAGCATACAATGTTAAGGTAATTAAAGCAACACCAAAAAGCAATAAGCAGGTATTATTCCTTTTTCAGAGATTAGAACACAGATTTAGAGACTAAGTTGCTCAAGAATATCTGAGTATCGGAAAAGCCCTGGGGACTGGATTTGACCTCAGGTATTCTAGCACCCAGTCCAGCACTTTGACCTTTTACACTGTGTGTTATTCAAAGGTGATTTCCTCAACATTTCATAAGCCCACACAAATTGTCACATTAGTTTGTGGCCTCCATCTACGTGGTCCAGAAGCACCAAGCAGAATGGTGCATGAGATGTGTCTTTCTTGAAGTCCAACTGCTAAGGTTGGAGGCAGGACCCTGACTTCTCTGATAATCCACTAGGGTTCTGTGACTCACAAATGGATCCCAGCTCTGCTACTTACTAGTGAGTGACACGGATGAGATTATATAAACTCTCTAAGCCTCAGGTTCTTCATTTGTATTATGGGGATAATAATAGTTTCTACTATTATTAGTAGGCTGTTGCAGGGATTAGCCAAAGTATATTTGAAAAACATTATGTTAGCTTGCTAGGGCTGCCAACACAAAGTACCACAGACCACGTGTCTTAAACAACAGAAATTTATTTCTCACTGTTCTTGAGAGTGGAAGTCCAGGATCAAGGTGTTGGTATGGTTCTTTCCTTCTGAGGTCTCTCTTCTTGTCTTGCTGATAGCTGCCATCTTGCTCTGTCCTCACAAGGTCTTTCCTCGGGGCACACATGCCCTTGGTGTTTTTGTGTGTGTCCTAATCTCTCTTTATAAGGACACCAGTCAGGCTGGATTAGGGCTCACCCTAACGGTCTCTTTTGAACTTAATCACCCCTCTAAAGGCCCTATCTCCAAATGCAGTCACATTCTGAGATCATGGGGGTTAGGACTTGAACATGTAAAGTTTGGGGTGGGGATGGGGGACACAATTAAGCCCATAAAAGGCACCTAGGACAGAGGGTGTTAAATAAACTAATTCAACTAAAACCTAATGTCTTATTTGGATGCCTGTTCTCAGCCTTTATTGCTTGCTAAGACCAGTGAGTTCTGTAAGTTCATTGCTGCAAGGATACAGTAGCATTTCCTTCCCTTGTTTTAAATGTGTCTTTCTCAAGCTTCCAGAATGGTTCCTTGTCCTAGTGTTTTTATACTATTGGGTTTTAGAAGATTTTATTTACTCTCTTCATATCCTTTGTGATTTTCAAAATTTGATGATATCCCTGCTCAGCTCTTAGCCTTCCAGACAGAGTGGTCCCGTGGCACGGCAGGAAGATCCTGGCTGGGAGTCAGGAGACCTTGGTTCAAGCCTCAGTTCTGCCACAAGTCAGCTTTGGGCAAGTCTCCTCAGCTTTCTGAACCCTTAATTCTTCTGGAGGAAAACGGGGAAAATGGACTCAACACTAAGGCTTCATGTTCGGTGGTCACTGGATGGATCACTGTGGTTGAATCCCACCCCTGTCACTTTCTACTTGGGTGTCCTTGGGCAAGTTACTTAACCTCTCCAAGCCCTTGTTTCTTCGTCTGTAAAATGAGAATAGTAGTATGACCTCGCTTCATAGGGTGTCTGAGAACCTCACAGGAAATAGTGCAAATAACGACCCCTTAGCACAGTCCCCTTCAGTAACAAGCCAGGCACATCCTGAGTGTGCAAAGCCTCTTCTGTCTTCATTCTTTCTTCCAGCCATCTTCCCTGTGTGTGTCTTTCCAGGCAGCTAGCAGCCAGAACCCCGTGCCCTCTCTATTCCAGGCATACCAAGAGTTTGGTGTTATTTGAAAAAAAGAATAGTATTTTCTGTTTTGTTTTTGATTCATAATAATGTTCAGCATTTTGTTTGCCCCTTTTGGCCAAAGCAGTACATTCATCTCTTCTGGGTCATAAACAGAAAAATTCCTCAGCAGACCTAATAGGCACAGCAGTGAGACTGTTCAAGGAAGGACTCCATCATAATCAGGATACGAAAGTCAGTGTCTACAAGATTCTTTTCACTGGGTTTTATTCTCATCCTTTCCATAGCCTTTTATTATAGCAAAGTGCCAAGTAATTTCTTTGTTTTTAAATTTTTGTCTAACCTTCACTGCAGTGTTATAATATTAGGAGGCAGCAATTAATATTGGTTTAATACTAAGAATAGCAACATTAACCTTGCAGTATTGCAATCATCTCCCTTTCCATCCATAGAGCAAGGGGAAAAATAGGAAAGGTGCTGTGACCTCTCCTTACTAGTCAAGGCAAATATTTAAAACTTCTTGGTCCAGGGACGCCTAGGTGGCTCAGTCGGTTAAGCATCTGCCTTTGGCTCAGTTCATGATCCCAGGATCCTGGGATCAAGTACCGTACCGGGCTCCTTGCTCAGCGGGGAGTATGCTTCTTCTTCTGCCTACTCTGCCTGCCCCTTCCTGTTTGTGAGCTCTCTCTCTGACAAATAAATAAATAAAATCTTTAAAAAACAAAACAAAACTTCTTGGTCCTATCTGAAAGGTTGACAGATTTCTGATCCCTAAGTCCAAATGACAGATCTTATATCTTCATAGACAAAAATTTAAAAACAAAGGAAGTACTTGGCACTTTGCTATAATAAAAGGCTATGAAAAGGACAAGAATAAAACCCACTGAAAAGAATCTTGCAGACACTGACTTTCATATCCTGATTTTGATGTTCCAGGTTTATTTTGCTACAGTTGTTTTAAAAATCAGAAATTTGTTTACCCAAAGAATATGAAAACATTAGTTTGAAGGGATATGTGTACCCCTATGTTTAATGCAGCATTATTTACAATAGCCAAGATATGAAAGCAGCCCAAGGCTCCATCCGTAGATGAATGGATAAAGAAGATGTGGTACACATACATGTGTGTGCGTGCACATACACGCACACTTACGCACACACTGTGGAATATTATTCAGCCATAAAAAAGAATGAAATCCCGCCATTTGCAACAACATGGATGGAGCTAGAGAGTATAATGCTAAGTGAAATAAGCCAGTCAGAGAAAGACAAATACCATATGATTTCACTCATGTGTGGAATTCAAGAAATAAAACAAACAAAAGGGAAAAAAAGAGACAACCCCCCAAACACCAGACTCTTAACTATAGAGAACAAAACAGATGGTTACCAGAGGGGAGGTGGGTGGGAGGATGTGTGAAGTGGGTAAAGAGGATTAAGACTACACCTATCATGATAAGCACTGAGTAATACATGGAATTGCTGAATCACTGTATTGTACACCTAAAACTAATATAACACAATTTATTAAAAATAAATAAATATCAGAGGTTTTAATGCTGCTAAAGTGGCTTCTCTAAGCACTCTTTAAAAATACTTCTGGCATTTTGTGAAAAGCAAGTGTAAGTTTATTGCCTCTAAAGGGATGTCAAAGACTCAACTAAATTTGATTACCAACTGACGATCTGTCACGTATTTGAAGACAGCTGTTATGTCTCATGGAAGTCTGCAATTTTCTTGGCTAAATATCTTTGCCTCCTTCAGCTATTTTTTATAGGACAGGGCCGCCTGGTTCTGGGTGTTTTGTCTAGTTGTCATTAAGTGTGCTCGTTAATCTAGAAGTGTGGCATCCAGAGTTGACTTTATCACCTCAGATGTGGACTGACCTGAACAAAACAAAGTGGTGTTTCTACAGTCCCTCTTTGGAATGTTACACTTCCATTAATCCTGGCCACATCAACATTAGTTTGTCAACCACATCACAGTATTGACTCACAATAGCTCGTGGTTACCTACAAACTCTAGAATATGTACTATTATTTCCTTCTCTTGAATGAGAGTAATTATTTAAGCTTTTAATTTTGAAATAATGATAGATTCTTAGGAAGTTGCAAAGATAGTACGGAAAAGTCCTAAGTGCCCTTCTTCCAGTTTCCCCCAATGGTTACACTTTTCTTAACTGTAATATAATATCAAAACCAGGAAATTGACATTGGTACCATGTGTGGATGTAGTACTATGCCATTCCATCTACTTTTTTTATTTTTAGAGGGGAAGGAGGGGCAGACAGAGAGGGAGAGAGAGAATCTTAAGCAGGCTCCCCCCCAGCACAGAGCCTCACTCGGAGCTTGATCTCACAACCCTGAGACCATGATCTGAGCCAAAATCAAGAGTCCCATGCTTACCCAACTGAGCCATCCAGACACGGACTTTTTGAATTTCTTTGAATTAAAAACTCTGAGTTCATTAGATAACAAACCCTATCATTACCTAAGTGTTTTCAGATGGTGTCCTCTTTCACCCTTATTGGTATCATTTGTAATTATTTTTTTTAAAGATTTTATTTATTTATTTATTTATTTATTTATTTATTTATTTATTTGAGAGAGAGAGAGAGAGAAACAGCATGAGAGGGGAGAGGGTCAGAGGGAGAAGCAGGTTCCCTGCTGAGCCGGAAGCCCGATGTGGGGCTCTATCCCAGGACTCTGGGATCATGACCTGAGCCGAAGGCAGTTGCTTAACCAACTGAGCCACCCAGGGGCCTCAGTATCATTTGTAATTATTTTGTCAGTGTTGAATTTTTGAGACCTTCTCATTTCACCAGAACATTCATTTCAACGTTTCCTTTTTCTTTTTAAAGATTATTTGAGAGAGAGAGAGAGCAGAGCGAGTGAGAACATGAGTGAGGGGGGAGCGGCAAAGGGAGAAGGAGAAGCAGGCGATCCAGGACCCTGGGATCATGACCTGAGCCAAAGGCACACACTCAAATAACTGAGCCACCCAGGCGCCCCCTCTCAACGTTTCTTAATACTTCTGACAAAAAAACACCCAAACCAACACACCTCTCTCAGGGTTCCCCATATCAGTACATGGCATGACCACTCACTCAATTACTCAAATTAAAGTTCTTGGAGACATGGTTCCTCCTCCCCTTCACCCACACTTTATTTCCGATTTATTAGTAAATCGTGTCAATTTTACTTTCAAAATTTATCCTGAAACTATTTCTTATCACTCCCACTATGACCACCTTGGTCTAAGCTACCATCACTCTGCCCTCCACCCCTGACCTCTGGCCTCCCAACTGACCTCTCAGACCTACTCTTGCTACCCTCAAATCTATTCTCTCCAGAGAGCGTAGAGAGATCCCTTAAAGAAGTAATATGAGCCATTTGCACCCTTCTGCTTAGCATCTCCAGTGACTTTCCATATAATAACTAAATTCTTATTTATACAGCACTTATTATAAGCCAAGGAATCTTAGTGCTTCACATACATTAACTCATTTAACCCTTACAACAACCACCTGAGGCGGGTTCTCCTAGGATTTGCACCTTATAGATGAGGAATTTCCGTGAGAGAGAGGGTAAGTGACTTTCCCAAGGTCTTTCAGCTACTGTATGGAAGTGCCAGGAGGAGACCTCAGGCAGGTCAGCCCCAGTGTGCACAGTACCCGGTTCTACCTTGTGCCTTTTGAAGGAAATCACTAAGCACAACCCACACTTAAGGGAGAGCATTATGTTCCATCTCCTCGAGGGAGAATCCTTTACATCAACGATTTGGAATTCTTCTGCATGGTAGAGCTGTCTCTCCTCCATTTATTTATTCAGTCATTTACTTATATCACTATGGACTCAAAGATAGGTATTTTACACCTTGGGTTATAATTCATTTTTTATTTTTATTTTTTTTTATTCTTATGTTAATCCCCATACATTACATCATTAGTTCTAGATGAAGTGTTCCATGATTCATTGTTCGTGCACAACACCCAGTGCTCCATGCAGAACGTGCCCTCCTCAATACCCACCACCAGGCCAACCCATCCTCCCACCCCCCTCCCCTCTAGAACCCTCAGTTTGTTTTTCAGAGTCCAT
>NC_138374.1:100010637-100018333 GCF_054177405.1 Leptonychotes weddellii | reverse complement strand
ATTAAGAATTCCTCATATCAATGAGATCATATGATACATGTCTTTCTCTGTTTGACTTATTTCACTCAACATAATACACCTTGGGTTATAATTCAATACTACTTTATCTGATTACTAAACTTATTCTGGCGTGGGACATTGAAAGTGCTTTCATTCTACTCCCATGTCCCTTTGGCATACTCCCATTAGTGTGGGTTTTTTTGTTTTTGTTTTTATTTTTGAGCACTTCCTTACTTTCTGGCACTACAAGATTGTTTCAAGCTTATCATGTGTATTTCCTGCCCCAGTCCTGGAATCAGCCATTTGTCCGAAGAGCTTGCTCTAGTTTTTAATAACACTTATCACTACTTGACATTTTATTATATATTTATTTGTATATTTGCTTTTTGTTCCTCTCTCCTCTGTCTCTCCTGTAAGTATCACATGGACAGGAGCTTGCTTTATTCAATGCTGTATTCTAGCCATAGAACATGCTTAGCATATGGCATGTGTTCAATTTTGTTGAATCAATTTCTGACCATGGGACCAGTTATCTTTTTGTGGCTTTGAACTTTAATTTGCCCCCCTCCAGAAGCTGGGAATATGAAACTCACCATTTACTTGTTTGGCTGTTCATGGTTATTTTTCCTAAATTTTTCTCGTCTTTATGATCCTGATGACTCCTTACTTGTTGATCAAAAGTAAGTCTAGAATAGCACTTCTTTTATTGCCTCCTCAATTTTGTATGCAAGAAAAGAATTTGGAGAAATTCTGTTTTTAGAAAAAAAATGAGACTTGCGATTTTTCATCATGTCCATATTTTCATTTTCTTTTTTTAATCAGACAAACTAGACTTTACTTTTTTATGTTATTTTTTAAATTTAAATTCAATTAACTAACATATAATGTATTATTGGTTTCAGAGGTAGAGGTCAGTGATTCATCAGTCTTATGTAATACCCAGTGCTCATTACATCACATGTCCTCCTTAATATCCATCCCCCCACTCCACGAACCCTGTTTTTTTCCTATGATTAAGAGTCTCTTATGGTTTGTCTCCCTCTCTGATTTCATCTTTTTTATTTTTCCTCTCCTCCCCTATGATCCTCTGTTTTGTTTCTTAAATTTCATGTCCATATTTTCTATGTTGTGTTAAGATAGCAGCACCATTCTGAGCCCAGCCGTGTTGCTGCTACTGATTTACCTTGTCTTTAAACTTTCCCTAAATGGTGTCATACCCTATGCTTGAGTTCATGGCTATCCAAGACTTGCTGCGTCTGCTAGGTCAGGCAAATCTGCAAAGCACTGGCTTCCATGGCCATGTTGCAGTTGCCAGACACTGTCTACTAAGTCCCTAGAAAATCTTTGAAATTGTGTTTGCATTCTTACATGGAAATTTCCAGGTAATTTTGTTACTTAAACTCTGGCTTTACTACTGAACTCCATTATGTATGTCCTCTTCTTAGTGATTTTCCTCTGTGGTCTTTCTTTGCTACGCCTAGCAGCCTTCATAGAAGGCATTTTATCTAGGGATGTCTCCTCATTCTAGTAGAAAACGCCTTGGTTCGCAAAAATGAGTATCCTTTTTGTCACCTTCTTCCTGGTTCTTATTACACTTACTCTAACTTTGTCCAGAATTTCATCCTCTCTTGTTAGTAATAGGTCAGAATGCTAAACCCTATGAGGTGTTTTGTCTTGTTTTTTGTTTTTTGGTTTTTTTAGTGCATTTTCTTAGGCATCTTTTCTCTTTCTACCTTCTGAAATAAACCTGGAACATTGATAGCAATAAGGGCTACTGAAAAAAGATAAAGCAGGCAAGAAATGTGTGAAATGCCGGGGTAGGGGTTGACATTTTAGATAATACAGCTAGGGAAGGCCCTCTAGAAGGGAACTTGGAGTAAAGTGTTGAGGGAGTGACAACCCTGTGGTAGTCTGGGGAAAAGCATTACTGACACAGAGAACTGTAAGTGCAAAGGTCCTGAGGTAGGAGCAAGCCTGGAATGATCTAGAAAGAGCAAAGCAATCAATGTGGCTGGTGGCAAGTGAGGGAGAAGGAAATTAGCAGGAGATGAGATCAGGGAGCTATGGGAGGAGGTGTGGGTCATAGAGGTCACAGCATGGACTTTCTGTCTATATACTGAATGAATTATGGGACTCCATTCAAAGTTGTGGATGTGAATGTTTGTGAGTGTATGTGTGTGTGGGGGGGTGGGTGGGTGCACATGTCTAGGAGCTTGCAGCTGGGATAAGGTTGAAAAGGCAGACTAGGGCTCAATTTTGCCAGGCATATCCGTAGATGCAGGTATATGTATTTACCAGACTCCTCCTTTTTAGTGGAGAGCCGGGTCATTAAGCAGAAGAGAGAATGCAGGTGTGCAGTAGTGGCCAGACTACAGTTCAGTTTTGAGCATACTGTGGGAACTGTGAGAATATATTGAACCATTGTCAATAGGTTTATTGATAATTTTTAAATTTTGCAGGTAGAGAAACAGATGCAGTCAAAGGTCATGAGTCAGCCAGGTCTTTTGACGGCTAGCTCTGCACCATCTCTAGGCACCACTTTCTTTAGAGATTTAGCTCTGATGGAAATTACCACCAGATCTCTTAACCTGGAGCTGGCATCAGAATTATCCAGAACAGAGATTTTTGAATATGTGTGTCTCAGCCTAACCTTTTGAATATGTGTGTCTGAGGGACCCAGACACATGTATTTGAAAAAGTTTCCAGGTGATTCTGATGTGCATCCCTGATCAAGGAACCTCTGAACCCATGGAAGAATTAGCCCACTTTAATTTTACAAAACACAAATTAGTGGAATGCCTTAAAAATCCCTACCTTAGCTATTTATGAGCAATAGAAAGATGAGAGATTCTTAGCTGCCATTAAACACAGTTTCCTCTCACTTGGGGAGAATATTACCATTAACGAATTTTCATATTCAGTGAAGCTGGGGCTAAAAATGGCATTTGCACTATCTGTGAATGATGGGCAAATTGGTCCTGGGCCTCACTGGGTCCATGTCTCTCAATGTTATTGCTCTTATAATCAGTGCCACAGCTCAGAGTAGTTTCTAGAATGCCTCTGCTGGGATGAATATATTTTTATGTTCTTAATTTTAAAAAAACACACTTGTTTAGGGCTTTATAAATTTCAATCTTAGAGGAGAAGAAACTAAATCAGTTTGTTTTTTATTTGTATGTATTGTTAGACTGACTGATTGACTCTTTGGGTGGACAAATAGCCTCCTTAGGAGGTTCCACATCCCTGATCTAAGAAATAAGACCACAGAAGGTATTTTAATGTAGCAGCTAGGAGCTCAGGTTCCAGGTCAGACAATTTTGAGCTTACTCTGGCTCTCAGCTATGTATCAGCTTTGTGGATTGGGGTAACTAGTCTTGGCTTCATCATCTGTAGAAGGGAATCATAAAGGCATCTATCCTCTTGTATTTTGCAGAGAATAAAAGAGAGTTTATGTAAAATGCTTAGCACAGTGCCTAAATCATAATCTTTAACAAATATGAGCTCTTACCATGTTTCATAGATTCTGAGCCACGTCCTGAAATTGAGTCTTACAATGATAATTTATGGACTTTTTTTTTTTTAAGGATATGTGAGCTTAAAATCGGTGCTATCTTGGATTTGATGAAATAGGTATTAATGCTTACTAGAGTATACCATAGTCATCACTTTAGAAAACACAAATTTACACATAACAGTTTATGAGTTAATCCCTAATGTTTTGTTTGAATAACTTGAATAGGTCCAGAAGATATTTATTTGTATTAGCAACTATGTCAATGTATCTATGCAGTAATAATGAATACTTTCTTTCAAAAATGTTGCAATATGTCACCTCTTTATTAATTCCTTCCAAAAAGGCAAATTGATGGCATTTTCCACACCTGTAAAAATGATCTCTTTCTTAGGTGGACAATGGCAGTTAAATATTATCTGAATCTACTGAGGATAGCATAATGGTCTTTGGTTGCTGCAGGAGAGATTGCAGTCAGAGATGAAGGAGAACCGGGTGGAAGTGTAGACAGAACTATTCATGGTGGGTTCCCCTTGTCCCCTGCTCTGAGCTGACGTGACCCTAATGAAGAGTCCTTGGAGACTTGCAGTGCCTGTTGTAGGAATACTGCTAAGGATATATCCACCACATTGCTCAGGGTTCCCCTTTTTGTTTAGTTTATTCCGCGAATATTCACTGAGGTTCCTCCTAAGTGCCAGACTCTATCCTAGGATATACAAACCAGGTCCTTGTGCTCACAGACCTTAAATAATGGGAGAAATACACAATAGGCAAATTATCAAATAAATTGAAAATTTTCATGTAGTGATTAGGTGTTTTAAAAAAAAGGGTGAAGCAATACCACCTTGGGGATGGGGGGAGGAGGAAGACAGCTTTCAACTGGGCAGTCAGAAGCAGCTTCTCTCTAGGATGAGACTCTGAGCTGAGGCCTGAATGACAAGAATTAGCTGGACATGCAGTGATTTGAGCAAAGGGCATGCTGGGAAACATACACACACACACACACACGTTGCACAAAGGTCTTGAATCAGGAATGACCCTGGTGTGTTCAAGGAGCAAAGTGTAAACCAGTGTGCTAGTTGTTGAGATTGAAGGTCTGGGAAGGACTTGTGCATCAGGCTTTCCAGGGGAGGGGGAAGATGCTAGAGCTTAGAAACACACTGGGGTTGCTCAGCCGTATTCATCTTATGGACCCCATGAACTGGATATCTGAACTCATTTAAATCCCTTTCTCATCCACTGCTCAAAAGCTTAGGGCCAGATCTGTGACCTTTGGTAAGTGCCTAGGAGCCTGCGTTTTGTATTAACTACTTTCCTGGCACTATCTTGCACCCAACCCTGTATGTCCTTTTTCTTTCTCTCTAACACTTCTTTATTGTACCTAGTTCTGATTTGTGTTATCTTTTAGGTAAGTCACTTCAAATCCGTTTGTGGATGAAGGTGGGTGTACAGTACATACATTCATAGACACAAGTGGAGGGATGGGGGTAGTGACGTCTCCTTCATGGAATCTTCAGAACAGTATAGATTTTTCTTATCCGGCTGAACTCAGAGGCTGGCTTCTCTGTCTATGACTTCTGTCTCCTTGGATTTTCACGTGTGGGTATGGGTTTGCAGTATTTATGTTCTGTTAAGTCACGAACACTGAATTGAGGAATATGGAACCATTGCTCCAGGGGAGATACAGGGTGAAGTTGTAGGAACCACTGGTCACAACTTTTTTAATCAACCAATCAATGCATACTCATGTTTTATGTGAATTTCTATTTTAAAACACCTTATTTAGCATATATTGTTGATTCATTAATGTGGAATTCATGGCTAACAGCACTAGAACTCGTGCCTGAGCAAAGCTTATCTAACACATTACCATTAAGGAATTTTCATATTCAGTGAAGCTGGGGCTAAAAATGGCATTTGCACTATCTGTGAATGATGGGCAAATTGGTCCTGGGCCTCACTGGGTCCATTTCTCTCAATGTTATTGCTCTAATAATCATTAGACTCATGTATTTTCTTTGGAGGGCACATCACAGCCTTCTTGTGCTTAAGAATACCAGACAGCACTTCGGCATTATGCTTGGAGACCATTTAAACAGTGAAATCATTGACAAAAAGCACAAAAATGTGAAAAATTTTGCACTTAATAGACTGCAAAAAGGACACTTGCTTGCGGTATAGGAGTTGAAACATGAAGTCGGAGTATTGCCTAGTTCAACCTTAGCTGGGAACATGTAAGTCCTGCGGCTCCAGTTCTCCTCCATTGTGCATGAGTTTGGGAATGTGTGGAATAGCGCTGCTAGTGTTGGTTTTGGGGTTATAAATAAATTTTAGCAAGTAGGCAATTTTGCAAATACAGAAGTCATGAATAATGATTGACTGTATTTAGAAAAAAATCTTGTTACCTTTGATGTAGACCAGGGTACAGTATTGTGATGTATGTTAGCAAGCCTAAGAGCTCTTTATTCAAGTCCTGGTATGGAGATTATTTTCATTGCTTGGAACAAGGAGCCTACACTATTGGGAACATTTGGCAGTTGACTTAGAAAACCTGTTTCTCAGCGGTTTTTCCTAAGGAAGTTAAGGAACCAGAAGATATGATCCAAGTGGTCTGTTGGATAAAAAATTCCTTGAAGTACTGTGGTCAAGAGGAGAGTAAAAAATTCCAGCCTTTTACATAGAGAGGCCCTTACTCTCCTGCAAGTCTGGATCTTCCAGGCAGCTGGCCTCAAGACGGCTGCCCAGATGGGGTGAAGCAGAGGAACAGGAAGCAAGAATGGGGCTCTTCGGACTGTTTTCTCTTTTTGATCTTCCCGTGGCCCATGTTTGTGGTTTCTACCACCTTCCTAGGTATTGGTCTCAGTTCTTCAATCATTCTTGGTGCCCCTTTCCTCAACCCCACTGATAGCTAAGTTCTATCTGTTATTTGCCTTGAATCTGGGTCCTGCTTTCCATGAACACAGACACTGTCTTACTCCATGCTTCATTAATGTTCTCTAAGCCTGTTGGCATTGATGCTTAATGTTTTTCTCCACCTCAGGCCTCAATTCCCTCTAAGCCAAATTCTTCCTAGAAGAACCCCTTACTCAAAAACCTTCTGTGACTCCCTATATCTACTGATTTGAACTCAAGCACCTTGACTTCAAACTCATCTTTTTTTTTAAGGTTTATTTATTTATTTATTTGAGAGAGGAAGAGAGAGAGAGGGAGAGCACACAAGCAGGGGGAGGGGCAGAGCGAGAGGGAGAGACTCTCAAGCAGGCTCCAACTCCCACTGAGCATGGAGCCTGATATAGGGCTCAATCTCACCACCCTGAGATCATGACCTGACCCGAAACCAAGAGCCACCCAGGCTTAACCAACTGAGCCACCCAGGTGCCCCGACTTCAAACTCATCTACCCCCATTCATAGTTCTTCCCAAAGTTATTCCAGATGCTTTTTCTAGTCATGTCTCTGCTCCTTTACATGTGTTCATATACACTGTCTTCTTGCTATTTTCAAAACATAACTAAAATTTCCATCCCCAAACCATTGTTCGTGTTGTACTTTTTTTTTAACAGATATACTTTCTTTCTATATCTACTATTTAAAATTATACACAGGATTAATGACATGTTTCCTAATTTTCCCCAAATGGATACAATTTTCTACTCCCCAAACTTCTGCCTCATTTTACTTTTGTCTCCAGTGAAGCTTTACATGTTTGCTTTATACCAATTATTTTTCTCTATATTTTTCTTACTGTTAGTCCTTTTATAAGGACATAAAACTACCTGTTCCGCATAATCCTTAAAGGAGACCTTGCACAGAATAGGTGCTCAATAAATATTTATGGAATCTGAACACTGTTCTTAATTATGCTATGGTAATAAGGTAGCCACCTCTCTAGGAAGGAAAGGAGAAAGAGAGGGAGGAATACCACCAGGTGTTTGTACCTGGGCCACCTTGAAAAGTACAAGATGGGTTCAGATAAAAATGGGGAATGTGGGGCGCCTGGGTGGCTCAGTTGGTTAAGCGACTGCCTTCGGCTCAGGTCATGATCCTGGAGTCCCTGGATCGAGTCCCGCATCGGGCTCCCTGCTCGGCAGGGAGCCTGCTTCTGCCTCTGACCCTCCCCCCTCTCATGTGCTCTCTCTCTCTCATTCTCTCTGTCTCAAATAAAAAAAAAAAAATCAAAAAAAAAA
>NC_138374.1:99992542-100010537 GCF_054177405.1 Leptonychotes weddellii | reverse complement strand
CAAATCCCAGATATCTAGGAAGCCATGACCAGTCTTAAAATTCCAGAGAGGGTGCCTGGGTGGCTCAGATGGTTAAGCGTCTGCCTTCGGCTCAGGTCATGATCCCAGGGTCCTGGGATCGAGTCCCGCATCGGGCTCCCTGCTAGGCGGGGAGCCTGCTTCTCCCTCTTCCTCTGCCTCTGCCTCTCTCTCTCTCTCTCTCTGACTCTCATGAATTAAAAAAAAAAAAAAAGATAAAAAAAAATTCCAGAGAAATGTAAGTTAATTCCACAAATGCACTAGAGGCAAATATCAAAAAACCCTGGAAGTCTCAAGAATCTCCTCCAAAGGTTATGTAGGACAGCTGTGAGCATCTCTTGAGTGCTGTGGTCTAGATAGGCCCCTGGCTCAGTGCTGAGTCTAGGTGTGGCAAAGCCACCTCAGACTGACCACAGTCCCCTGAGCATCTCTAGCCCTTGGCTGAACAAGAACTTGAGGTTTCAGGAAGATACATGGGCCAGAGACCTTGCCATATGGTGGTAACCAACCTGTTCTTCCCTGTCCAAACTGTCATCTAAAAAAAAAAAAAGTAAATACTTAGAGTGGGGGTGTGATTGGGGTGGAGCACAGGAGATTCACCTGTGGGTTCTTTCAAGGATAGTGAACAAAGAGGAAGGCCAGAGATTATTCTACAGGCAGTAAAATAGCATACCTGTTTTATTTTAAAATAACAGTCTTTCTCTAAGTCAACCTGAGCCAAAAGTGTCTCCATTCACTTACTCCATGCATATTTACTGAGTACCCATTAGGTTCCAGGCACTTTCCCGGGCACTGGGATATACCATTGTACATTAACAGTCTTACCCTCTCGGACGATCGGGGCCATCTGCCTGTGGTGATCACAGCCTGTCCTTGTTGCCTAGTGCCCTGAACTTGGTGAGTCCCTTTTGAATATAAGACCGGCATACTCAACAAACTGCCCAGGACTTCATGAAGGAGGTGCTGGCTGAAAGCGGGGAAGGCACTCGGAGGTGAGCTCTTGACTGGTGCAGTGGTGCTCTACCATTTAAATGTCTGATCAAGGAGCTACACACCCAGGTGGCTAACTCCAAATGGCAGGGGCCACTGCCAGCATACTGTGAGCCTTCTTTGCAGACTTTCCTTAAGCCTACATGTACTTTTTTTTTTTTGAGAGAGAGAATGTGCTTTTGAGCCGGGGGAGAGGGGGGAAGGAGGAGGGAGAGAGAATCTTAAGTGGACTCCACACCCAGCTCAGAGCCCAAGGCAGGGCTTGATCTCACGACCCTGAAATCATGAGTTGGATGCTTAACTGACGGAGCCCCCCAGGCGCCCCACACATGTACATTTTTCAAGTTATCACCTCTTTTCCCTACGCCCTCCCCTCAAAAAAAAAAGAAAGTAGAGGGTATATTTCTTCTTCACTCTTTTGTTTTTTATGCTTCTCCTCACTCCGGCTTCTGCCACAACTGACAGCGGAAATGCTGACCTGTCATGAGAAGGGCTTTCTGGGGGACACGTGGCCCCGGGCTGGAGCGGCGACAGCAGCAGGAAGTACAGGAAATCTCATGAGACGGTCTGTTCTTGAGCGTTTGCCAGCCTCCTTCTGCAGTCTCATGAGGGAAAGAGAAGCCTCTAAGTTACTGAGGACGTCACCGGAACACAGTACCAATTCTCAACTGTTTGAGGTTCACCCGTAACTGACTAAAATGACCGCAGGACACAACTGTGAGACTCCAGCCACAGCTGGTGGCCATGGAGCTGTATGTTGAGATACTTTTTACTCTAACGGCTCCACGCTCTCAGGGAGCCCAGGGATGTTGCTGTGGAGTCCTGGGGAGGTTGCGTGAGAGGGGAGGGGTAGTGGTCTGTTTTTGTGAGGCATCAGGGTGGCTGCTAGTTCTTTTTTTTTCTTTTTTTTAATATTTTATTTATTTGAGAGAGAGAGAATGAGAGAGAGCGAGTACATGAGAAGGGGGAGGGTCAGAGGGAGAAGCAGACTCCCCGCCGAGCAGGGAGCCCGATGCGGGACTCGATCCCGGGACTCCAGGATCACGACCTGAGCCGAAGGCAGTCGCTTAACCGACTGAGCCACCCAGGCACCCGTGGCTGCTAGTTCTAAGGGGAAAAGGGAAAAGTCTGGGTCACAGACCAGAGCCGACCTCTCTGGAAGACTCAGGATGGGGCCCTGTGGCGGCTCGTGTACACTTTGACAATGTAGCTAACGAATACACACACTGTGAGCTCTGGGGTGAAGACATTGGCTGCAAGTCAGCGGCCTTCCCAAAGTTCCATCACTTCGAGAAAGGGAGAGAGAGAGAGGAAGGGAGGAAAGAAGGAAGGAAGAAAGGAAGGAAGGAAGGAAGGAAGAGAGGAAAAGAAGAGAGAGAGAAAGAAAAAGAGAAAGAAAGAGAAAGAAGCTTTCTCTGCCATATCGTTGGCAAGTGTTGTTTCCCGATACAGCGAGCCCCGTTCTTAGAAATGGCTGGGCTTCACTGCCAAGGTTTGCTGAAAGCACTGTGTTAAAGCCAACACAGAAAGACTGGCCCCAAGCTGAATGTTCTGACCTATCTAAATCGACCCAGGCACATGTCCAACGACAGCACCCTTTCTTTTTGTTTTCAGCTGCCTCTGATCCTCTGGTACACACCTTGAGAGCTGGGAATTCTGGGGATGCTCTGGGTCTGTCTTACATAACACCAAAAGCACTGGGCCAGGCACATCCCTTACCTTAGAAAAGGCATCTAATGAACCCCGCGGATGACTTCTTCAAGCAAGACTGGCAGCTCAATCTAATTTGGAGGGAAAATGAGAAGCAGCCTAAAATAAGGCCAGAGACCAGATATGGGCCCTGGACCAACCATCACTCATCGGAGCCTGGGATTCCAAAAACCCTCTGCCACTTCTCTTGCCCGAAGGGGACCTCCTCCCTAGGCTGAAAACGTGAAGAGCAGAGCTGGGTATTGCCAGAAGCTTGGTGGAAGACAGCCTGGAATGGGACCTGCCAGTCAGAAGACTAGGACTGGGGCCCCAACATTGTGATCAGTTGAGGATTATCATCTGACTTGTCTCCTGGTGTGCTAATAAGGTCCTCCTTAGGCAGGTAGCAGGGGTGAGAGCATTCCTGGGCAGCTGATAATTTGCATGGAAGGTAATAAATAATGGAATTATAAAATGCAATTGCGATATGTATGCTCAAAACAATTTGTCTTTCTAAAGGAAGCTCAGATATTACTTTAGATGGATTTCTTCCTCCCTTCCTGCATACAGCTTCCTGGGTGATTTGAACCTCCCTGCCCACTCTTTTTCAACCTACAATCAAATTCTAACAGTGAGAATTTCTTGAAGAGATGACTAATGCTGATAAGAAAATTAAAGATGTATTTAAAAAAAAACCATTTCCAAAGCTTGGGAGTGACCCACACACTTAAGATAAGAGGGCTGTTCCACTTCTGCTGGGCAGGGGTGGGGGATGCAGGGTTTTTGTCACTGCTTCTCCTGGGCAAATGCTAAATATCCACTCTCCCCACTGCCACCACCACTGAAAACAGAAACACGCACACAAGAAGCCTTGCCACGCAGACTGCTGAACAGACAGGCTGAACAGACAGATGTTTTCTAATTAGCATCTATTAACCCTAGGGCTATTATTAAAAGTTGCTTTTTTTGGTTTTATGGTGAAAGTCTCTTATATGTAATACCATAATCATAAAGATGTCCGAATAAAGTAAACATTTCAAGTCCCTGCCCATGGCCAATACATCTCTGAATAACAACCGAAGTAGCCGTATTTCCACCTTCGTGATGTTGGCATTGAACAATTCTTCCACCTGCCTTATTTTATAGCTGATCCTTTGCAGTAGGTGAGGTAAGTTGGCCAGATTTTACCATTCTCACTTCACAGCAGGGAGGAGTGACAGACATGGAGGTGCATCCCCCTAACCCCTGGCGAGGACGGGACCGCTTCTTTAGGGTTACCTCGGTGGCCAAGAGCTGCCTCACCCGAGTCATGCCCTTCTCATGGGCAACTGAATCCTGAGGAGGGATAGGAAGGCCCAGCATTTCAGCTCACTGCAGATCACCATGATGGGCAACACTCACTCCAGAGCGCCCCACCAGGTGAGCCCAGGCTCTGTCGCACCTGCGTCGCTGTGGAAGCTGAATGACTGAGTGTGTGACACCAGGTGACCATGAGTCCAGAACTGCTCATCTTGAGCTGACCCCTGTCATATCCACCAAGTAATAAGCTCAGGTGGGCCTTTGATTATAGGATCGAAGGGGTCCATCTGGGACTGAGTAAAGCAGGAATAGAGAGCACATACAGGCTGCGTAACAGAGAGCTCACACCCACATGGCACCTACCACCCTTGGGTCAGTGACCATCCCTCCGCTCACACTCATGGTCCTGTGGGTGGGTCTTCACAACATGCTGAAGGAGGGTCAAAAAGCACAAGCCTGCTTTATGGATGGATTGGCGTAGTGTTTGTGTGAGCGTGAATATTGGTGACAGCTGGACTATAATCTCACTCAGGCCTGACACTGAAGAAGAAGGGCCAAGAGAAAATTCTGCTGATGAGCAGAGCTTTGAGCCATGCACAAGGTCATCCACATGGTGTGAGAAGAGGAGGGGGCTGAGGTTAGAATACAGATGCACTCACCTATTGGAGTCTGATTTTCACAGGCATGATCTCTGATGCCTCACCCAGCCTTATGAGTGAGGGAGTGAGATTTTTGAGATTTTATCTTCCTTCCGTTGGAGGGGCCTCCTTTTTTTTTTCTTTAAGATTTTATTTATTTATTTGAGAGAAGAGAGAGAGAGCAAGCAGAGGGAAAGCAAGAAGCAGGGTCCCTGCTGAGCAGGGAACCTGATGTGGGGCTTGATCCCTGGACCCCGGCATCAGGACCTGAGCGGAAGTCGGATGTTTAACTGACTGAGCCACCCAGGTGCCCCAAGGAAGGCTCCTTTTGTCTCAGGATTGACCTGGCTTCTCTCTGGGGTCCCTCCCTCAGCTCAGAGGGTCCCTCATTGGTTTAGGAGGCTACTCTGTCCTTTCGGGAAGTTGACCGTTCAGGATGACAGAGAGTACACGGCACGCACGGAGAACATATCAAAACCTAATAGCTTCTGAAACTCTATCCCCAGCTCTGGGTTATGGTCCCTCCTGGCACAGACTTCTGAGAAAACTGAACAAGGCCGTGTGATTTTCTTTTTTTTTTTTTTAAAGATTTTGTTTATTTATTTATTGGAGAGCGAGCGAGAGAGAAACAGCATGAGAGAGGAGAGGGTCAGAGGGAGAAGCAGGCTCCCCACTGAGCCGGGAGCCCGATGTGGGACTCGATTCCAGGACCCTGGGATCATAACCTGAGCCGAAGGCAGTCGCTTAACCAACTGAGCCACCCAGGCGCCCAAGGCCATGTGATTTTCTGTACCGGGCATAACTAATAATAATACAGATCTAAAGTACACATACCTAGGCATATATGGAAAGTACACTTAAATTCGCATTTACGGCAACAGGGTCAAGTTTTGGAGAAGAGGAGAGTCCTCACTTGGCCACTTAATTGGTGGTATAAGTTAAGCATTTCAGTTTATTGAATTTATTAATATTGCAGTTTATCCACAGTCAGATAGGGGAAAATGAAAAACTATGCTGATATCTTTCAAGAAACTTATTTAAACAACAAGGGTCATTTCTTTATCATGGAAAGAAAGACTGGCCTAAAGAAGTCTGCCACTTTTGTTCCTCTATTCCTCAAAATCCTCAGGGCCTCAGGAAAACAGAGTCAAAAATGGCTGAGAGACCCAGAGGATAATGCCCTTGTTGCCAAAAATCTGAACAAAATTAAACTTGCATCCACATGCAAGAATAATGATGACAATCAGAGTAATCCCATTTAAAATAATCAGGTGAAACTGTTATCTGTGGTTTTAAACCTTTCCTTTTGATAAGAAACACTTGGGGAGTTTTAAAAATATGTAAACACCTGGGCTCTGTTTCCTGAGACTGAGATTCAGTTGTTCTGGGGAGGGAGCTAGGCATCTGCCTTTTTAAAAAGGCTCCCAGGAGGTTTAATGCGCAGCCTTGGTAGGGAACCACAGAACTAGACCTTGACTTAGTACCAGGTAATTTCTATCCCCACAGAAGAACATGCATCTGGCAGGAGGCGGGGGTGCCTAAAGAGGCCTAAAGCAATGATCGAAAAGAGCTCTACAGAAATCAGGTAAACCAAAGCCTATTGTTAGTGACAACCCATGAGTCTCCATATTCAACAAAGATCCTATGAACCTTTCAAAACACAGTATTATTTAAGGTATTAATGCTGAATTGATTATGAATAATTAGACTATAAAATGCAAGGTTAAAGTTTTACCATGTTTCTGATTTGAGTTCTGTAAATGGAAGGGCAAATTCCCTATCGGGTGTGCCAATTATTACAAAAAAAAAAAAAAAATCTGTCCTGTTGCTACTGTTCCAGAGGGTTCCTAAGTCAGCCCAGGCTGCTGATGGACACACTGCAATAGGGGCAGCCCAGTATGGGGAGAAGCATTAGTCTGGAAGCGAGGCGGCTTGAACCTTTGTCCTATTTCTGACACCGAGTTAGTGAGCTATTGAACTGAGATTCTTTTTCATCTGTAAAATGGAGATAATAATGATATTTAAATAACTGGAAAGATAGTTGTGAGGCTAAATCAGATAAAAGCACTTTATAAAGAGCTGAACATTTATATATAGTACCATTGTTATTCACTGAGTTTTGTTATTACATTATCATCCTTTCACACGCGACTTGACCCAGTTGAGTCTTAGTCTTGTTGTACAAAAGGCCAATTTGGGAAATTACTCTTTTTTATTATAATCCTCATTACTAAAGTCTTTGTTTTTATTTTGGTTATCATCCTATCTCAGTAGCAAAAAAAAAAAAAGAAAAGAAAAAAACAAAGAAGTGTCAACTAGGTGACCCCAGCAAAATGTCCCTGAAAGACAAAATTATTGTAAAGGGTTCTTCTCACCTACGTTATCCAACAGTATTTTTTCTGACTCACTTCAAGGCCCAAGGCAAAGCCAGTGACTTCAGGACTCATGATCCTAACAGCAGAACTGTCCTTGGAGACCTGTTGTTAGCAGGCAACGAGAGAGTGAATATGACACCGCTCTGTGAACTATGACGCACTAGGCACGTGTGGGTGATGATGATTTTAGTGGTCGTCATAGAGATGATAGTGTTAATGACAGTGATACAGACCAACTGGTTAACCTTGAATACGCAGGTAAGGACATGAAACACTGGTCCCCACTCGAGTAGGAGATGTACTGAAGGAGACAGGGCAGTCTCTGGAAAAAGAGTATAAGTTATGAAGTGTGAAACCGAGGACTGATTGGTTGGGGAGTCTTAGGGTTCTAGGCCTCTACCCCATCCCTCTCAAATCTGAGAAATGCTGAACAACTTCCTGGTAGTCTTCATTGGGTTTTCTTCCCCACATGCACCTTTCTAGATAGTTCACTTGAAGCTTTGTCACGCATGTCTCTTGTTCATTTCAGTCCCTTTTCCCATACAACCTCAGTGGGTTCCACTCTCTAGACCATAGGATCGGTGTCAACTCTGGTCAAAAGTTGGAGTGCAGAAAAGAAGGGGCATGGTGGCAAGGAAGGCCCTCTACTTGTCCCCAGGGATGTTTCATAAATTATGTGTTCTCACAGTCCCCTGACTGTTCACCTTCTAATGGCTCAGCTCTGTTGAGACGGCAAATAGAAGTTTCCACTTGGGTGGGGAAGGCAGACATAAGAACGCAGGTTCTCAGAGCAGGTAGCTACAATTTCATTTTGGTTGCAAAATAAAAAAGACTTCATGGAGGAAGAGCAGTGAGGGCACACTGAAAAAATTCAATAAAAATCTATACAACTGTGAGAGATGTATAAACCTTCCAAAGATGTTAACTTTTTTTTCCCCCCAGATGGGAGAAGAAAAGTATCATTATCCTGTCACAGTACTTCTTCCACATTTTTTGGGTCTCTTAATCTGGTACTTGAAAATTTCTTCCTCTAACAGCTGGGGACTTTTTCCTCCCGAGAGCCATCTGCCCATTCCTGGTTGATACATCTTGGATCAAAACAACTGTGTATAGGACAAACCCTCAGTTCTTCTGGATTGGGGTGGGAAGTCAGAGGTCAAAGACCATCAATCCCTCTCCCAAGCCATGAGCTGTCTCGTTGGGTTAGCACAGAGCAGCAAATGGCCATGAAGTCATGTCCACTGAGACATGTCAGCCTTGTGGAACTTGATCAGGGACATAACTGTGCCAGGCCTGATGCTGATGGCCCCTCTCTCTTAAGGACATGTGGTGGTTGTGAGGATGCTTACAGCTTGCAGTGGGGAATAACACCCCATCTACCTTCATCACAGTACTTGAAACCCAGTCCTTTTGTGATAGGTTTTATCCAAGTGTTTTTTGTTTTTTGTTTTTTAATCTCTGGAAACTTTCCCAAACTCTATTGAGTTTTGTCTCGCTGGCTTCATCTTGCCCCGTGCATTCTAGCAGTTAGTGTCTGGGACTTCTCTTAGAGCAAACTTTCTCATGAGAGGCTTGGGGTGAAGTAGACATTCTTCATATTGACTCTTTTTATAGGAAGATTAGGCAAGAGTCCAGGAATGTAAATAGACAGGCTCAAGAGAATGTTTTGTGTGTGAGCAGATCCCAGAGCATCCCCAGCTGCACTGGGTGGGCGATGGAGCTCAATCAGGAACCCAGTGAAGGCTTATTCTCTTTGTAAACCCCCTGGCTCACTGCAGAAAGAAACGGTGGCTCCAAAGAGTCTCTCCCACAGGGTCAATAAGGCCTATTGCAGCAGACTGCTTTGGCTTTGTGGATGCAGTCCTTCCTATTAGGCCATGATGGAGAGAGCCACTGGAAATTAGCCAAAGATAAGCTCTCCTTTTCTTATGGGCACTTGTGAAGGCAAACTGAGAAGGGAGGTGAGGGGAAAGGGTGCATGGGTGGGGTCAGGGAAGGGACGGAAAGAGAGAGAATGTAAAAGGTATCTAGGGGTCTTTGGTCCCATTCACAAGAATGCTGCAAGGTACAGAGAGATAGGGGTGTCTTCATGATCCTGAAATGGGCTCAGGTGGCCATTTGTTTATTCTACATAAAAATTTCAAAATCCACACAGTAAGCTTCCATAGGAGAGAACGGTACTTTTATTGTATGTATTTTTTTAAAGATTTTATTTATTTATTTGAGAGAGAGAATAAGAAGAACAAGCAGGGGGAGGGGCAGAGGGAGAGGAAAAAGCAGACTCCCCACTGAGCAGGGAGCCTGATGAGGGACTCAATCCCAGGACCCCGGGATCATGACCTGAGCTGAAAGCAGATGCTTAACCGACTGAGCCACCCAGGCACCCCTGTGTGTATATTTTTTAATGTGATTGTGTTTTTAAGTTAAAAGTGTGTGTGTATATTTTTAAAATTAAGTTTTAAATTACCCAGCATAGTAATATGCACCTTTGCTAGGTCAGAAGATATCTCCTGAGTGCTCTAGGGTACTAAATTTAGCAGGCTTTAGTAATACTATAATAAAAGTGAATAACTGAAAATGAATGCTGTGACATATGGAAAGTTGGGTTCTCTTGTGAGCGTCTGGAACATTCCATAACAAAAGACTACCTTGGTCCTAGCTTCCTAAACAGTGGATAAAGAAGTTGGGCTGTTTCACTTCAAATAGACTAAGAGGTGACCAGATTTCATGAAGAAATATAAAGCAAAATATAAAAAAGTTTGCCTTACATTTGCTTAGGACAAATTAAGGGTACATGAGCTGAAACAGCAGCAGAGAGAATTTTGGTTAAAACAACAACAACAACAAAAACACAACAACTCACTGATGCAAAAAAAAAATTGCGTCCTATCGCCCTGGTGGCTGGATCTAGACTCTGTGGGTCAACTAGTGTTGAATAGGAAAAGCGTCTAACCACAAAGGCGTGGGTATGGTTAGGTAAATAGACTGAACACCATGAGATCCAGCTAATGTTCTGTTTCTATGAGGCCACCCTTCCTCCTCTCCACGGCTGAGGCATCACCTTTTTGTAGTAGATGCTGCATTGTGACTACCACCTCTTTGTCCTGAGCACAGTGGTCTGGACACATCAAGCAAGGTCATGTTTTCTGAGCAGGCTGTCCAAAGGGCCCACACTCTCATCTCCCCATCGTCACCCAACAATGCCACCTTTGCCCGTGTGCCTGTGTCGACTTATACCAAGTCCTCCCAGCCCTTCCTGCTGGGGGAGCTCAGCTTTAGCCAGCAGTATGCCCCCACTAATGCCACCCATCTCCTCCAAATGAGGCCCTTCCTGGTGAGCTGGGCCCAACAGCACTGAGCTGATGGAGTCCAAATAAAGAAGCTGTGTGAGCTGCGGCCTGGGGAGAAGTGTTGTGTGTTGGGGACCCTCTTCATACCACTCCATGCCGCTCCAGGCATCATCCTCTGAGAGATCAGTGAAGAGCACAACCTGCTCCCTCGGCCTCCTCGGAGCAAATATATCCACCCAGAGGATGAACTGGTCTTGGAAGATGCATTGCAGTGCATCAGACTGGGAGGCACCATTGATGTGTAAAGCTGGTCACAGGGACAGTCCTGGCCAACGCTCGCCTCTGTGAGAGACAGTGGGAAGTTTCTGGTGGAGGACCTCTGCTTTGCAAAGCTTGCTCCTGAGAAGCCTGCATCCCACCTTGGCACAGACAGGTTTGTGCTGCTGGTATCTGGTTTGGGCCTGAGTGGAGGTGGGGTCGGGAGCCTGCTGGACTCCCAGCTGCTGGTGGACGTGGTGACAGGGCAGCTGGGGGATGAGGGGAACGGTGCAGTGCTGCCCACATGTCCTGGGTCATCCTTGAAGGGAACCTCCTAGCCACAATACCCAGAACAGAGATTCCATCAATAAGGCCATGTACTTAACCAAGAAAACGCAGGCAGCCAGCGTGGAGGCTGTCAAAATGCTGGATGAGATCCTCCTGCAGCTGAGCACCTCGGTACCCACGGATGTGATGCCAGGCAAATTTGACCCAACCAACTGCATGTTCCCCCAGCAACCCCTGCACCCCTGCATGTTCCCACTGGCCACTGCCTACTGCAACCTCCAGCTGGTCCCCAATTCCTACCAAGCCACCATCGATGGAGTCAGATTCCTAGGGACATCAGGACAGAATGTGAGTGACATTTTCCAGTAAAGCAGGCAAGGAGGATCACGTGGAGATGCTGGATTGGACCCTACATAAGGGTCACTTCAGCCCCACCGCCCCGACACTAGGTTGCTACCCTTCCTACAAGACCAACCCATTCATCTTTCCTGAGGGCCCTCACAGCTACCTTCTGGGAACACCCCCAGCTTTGGCTCTAAAATCTTCGGAGGCCCAGAGGACCAGAGGGTGCTGTTGGTGGCCGTCCCAGACTTCAGCACCGCGGAGACCACCTGCCTGGTATCTCCGCAGGGCCTGGCCTGCCAGCCCGTCAGCTTCTCAGGCTTCCGCGGCAGAGAAGGACCTGGGGGGCCTGGGTCTGGGCCCCTGACTCACGGAGACCCGAGCCATCTGTTCCCCGCCACGTTGGCACTGCAGCAGCATTTGCTTTACAATAAAAAAGGGGGAGAGGAGGCAGGCGGTGGCGCCCGGCCCGGTGGCAGCTGAGGCGGAGGCCGAGGAGGAGGCGCACTGCCAAGCCCAGGTCGGAGAGCGGAGGGACCCACGCTTGGTCAAATGCGGCTGCTGCAGGGCAGCCCCTGCCGCTGTCATACGCCCGCAGGAGCTGCTAGCCAGGGACACGGAGCAGCTGGAGCTCATTCCCGAGAAGAAGGGCCTCTTCCTGAAGCATGTGGAATATGAGGTTTCCAGGCAGCGCTTCAAGTCCTCCGGGAAAAGATGGTACGAGGACTTTGCGGTTTTCCACGAGATGCTGCTGCAGAAGCTCTCCCAGCGCGGGGTGCCGGCCCTTCGGCCCAAGAGCATGCTGGGACCCCCCCGCCCCGGGAGTTCCTCGAGGCCAGCGCCCCGCCCGGAGGCGCTTCATTGAGCTGGTGGCCCTCGGGCCGTTCCTGTCCTTCAGTGGCCCTACGGTGCAGAACAAGTTAAGGAATCAGCTCAGTGTGCTGGAGATGAACTCATGAACTGTACCAAGGACTTCCTCCCAGCCGGCCATCCAGACGCAGTTTGCCGCGAGCGGGGAGCACCTTCGGAACAGCTACAACAGCTTCCACCAGCTTCGCGATCTGGCCGAGCAGGTTGCTTCCAGGGCCATCGGCAGTGCTGCTGACCTTCTCATGTTCGGGAAGGAGCTGAGTGCTTTGGGGTCTGACCCGGACCCCGCTCCCCTCCTGGGCCACGCTGAACTGCAGCGCGTGGGGTCCCTTCAACAGGCGCTGAAAGGCCTATCATTGAACTTGCACTGCTTGCTGACAAGGCTGCCCAGCAGGGCAAACAGGAAGAGAATGAGGTGGTGGAGAAACGGAAGCCCTTCTTGGATTCGCTCCAGTCCTCTGAAGACCTGTGAGAGCGGCCCGGGAAGGGTCAGCGCCCCGGACACAGGGACAGCCTGATGAAGAGCAGGTGACGAACGCCGAGCGCTGAGCCCCGAGCCCGACTCCCAAGCAGCCGGAGCCCCGCATCGTGGAGCGGGAGAGTGCCGCCCAGACGATGCAGCTTGGAGCGTCTTCTTCCTGTACCGCCTGCACCAGGAGATGCAGCTGGTCCACGCCCCCTGCCCCTCACCCCCACCCCCATTCTCCTGTCTTTATCACCTCTCAGATCCAAGGGCAATAGGAGATGAGCAAGGTAGGGAATGACCGGAAGCCCAAGCTCCACTGCCTCTTCGTTGGACCCAACAGCTCCCTGATCCCGCCGAGGTCCTGCAGCTTGGCGTGTCTCCTCACTAGTGCCCGAGGGGGGGAGCTCCAGGCGGCCTCACTAAAACCTCTTTAGAAAAAAACAAAACAAACCAAACCAAAACAAAACAAAAGCGCCTTCCCAAGGTGTCCTCCTACACAGAACCTCCACCACACGTTCCATTTGACTCAAAGCATCTGAGACCTTCCTCAAAGTCATAGGCACCAAGAAGACTCCTCCTTCCCAGAGACAGCAGAAGCCCTTAATGCCCTCCACATATGGGAAGAATGTCAGGAGTCCATCACGCGTCGTGGGCTGGAACTTGGGAAAAGTGGGTCCATCCCAACTATGTTGTTCACTGGCTGTGAAACCAGGGCAGATAGCCTGACGTCTCTGAACGCCATGTCAACACCTGTGTCATGAGGGACCTTGACAAGGTCATCTCTTAGCTCCTTCCCAGCCCGGCTTGCGTCATTCCATCGGAACGTGTGCTTTCCCGGGGCTGAGGTGACATCCACCAGTCAGTGCCATTTCGCTGGCTCCTCCCCGCTTCCCCTCTGGGAGATCTCTTCTCCCGAATTTATTTCTGGGAGTCCCCAGGGATCTCTTGCCCATGCTCACGTCTGTCATGTGCTTCCTTTTCGGCCACATTCTCTTCCGGATGTTCACTGCCTGGGGAGCCACCGAGGACCCCTCGGCCCCACAGCTGCCGGCGCCCTCCTGGCAGCGCTAATGTCCAAGTCAGTGCTGCCCGTTGTCCCCAGAGCTGCACAGACCGCCGAACAGTTACCGCCTCCAAAGACTTGGGTGTTGCAGCCTGCAATGACACAGTGTGAGCACAGAAGCAGACGCCGTGGTCCCCCTTCCGACTTTCAGTTACCATTCATTTCTCTGACATCAGAATTATGCTTTTTACATCTCTTCCAGCTTTGTCAACTGTGGTGGTAGCTTGAGCTTGCAGTTTTTCTTTCCCTGGGGCCAAGTGAGGGAGCTGCTGGTGTCCGAGATGCCCACTCCCGCCCCTGCCACCTAAATCCCTTCTGAAGTGACTCTTGCCCACCTTTCTATCACACACACCCAGACAGGTCCGAATCCCTGACATGGGGACTCGAGGCTGAAAAGGAGGACCCTGATATGCTATTTAAAGAAAAGAAAAAAAAAGAAAAGAAACAAATCCCAGGAATCTTGAAGCTATTCATCGTGAAGACTATTCATGGAAATTAAACACAGCATCCTTGAATATATACTCTCCACACCTAAGCTTGGGCTATTGTTCCCTTCATAATGACAATTTACCTCTGGGAGTTGGAGAACGGGCATTCACTGCTGCTCAGTACAATCACATAGCGCTGGATCAGGTATCAGGAGGAAATGAGAACAAAGCTATATTGTCAGGAAGCCTGAAGGCTGACCCCACAAAGCAGAGCTCCAGAAAACTATTGTGGAAAATATTTCCTCCATAGCTGCCTGTGGTTGTTCAACCCAGTCCTTAGTCAGACTGGACTGGGAGAGGAAAACTACCTATCATTTAGCAGAGAAGCCTACATGCTGCTATCCCATTAAAGAGAAAAACATAAAAGAGAAAAATAAAGAGAGTAGTGTGAGCCACAACTCAGGAGAAACCCACTCTTCTGCCCCCACTCTCTGTTCTCTCCTCAAGGTCGCTTTCCAGGAGAAAACATCCATTCTATATAAACACACACCTTGCTTTTAAGGAGCTCCTACCTGCTCACCTGCTCGTGTGATTACCTGGGGGGGCCAATGAGGGTAGGAAATCCCAGAGGCGAAAGGGGGGGTCCAAGATAGCGAACCGAGAATCTTTAGTAGTGAATGGTTGGGCTGGAAAAATTGGAAGTCAAAGTGGAATCTAAAATGGGTAGTGTCATCAATAAGATCACTTAGCCATTCTGCTTCTCTTGATCATCACCTGGGTATCCCAAAGTAGACTTAAATGCCCTACTAGGGGACATGGAGCGTATTGTGGATGTGTGTTTAAGCCACAGTTTGAGCAAGATTAAATTTCTCTAGAATCTACCAGTGACTTCCTGGTTGGATTTTTTTGTGCTATTAGTAAATCAATTCCTTTTCTGAAAGTAGGAGAAGCCGTAGAGAAACCCTGCAGAGGGAAGTGAAGATGAATCTCAACACGGAATGAGGAAAGGGACAGGATATTTCTACTAATGAGCTGCTTAGTTCATACATTTATCCATCCATTTATTCAACACATCTTCACGGAACCCCTACTATGTGCTAAGCACTCTAGCATTAGGGAGATATCTGGGAACAAAATAGAAAAGGCTGCTGCTGTTTTGGAGCTTGTAGCCTGGTAAGGGAGACAGACTAATAGGACAAAAATAAATTATGTAACTGTAATTGTGCTAAGTGTTAGGAAGGACAGGGTGCTATGAAAGCAAAGAACGCGGGTGGTGATGGGTCAGAAAAATTTCCATGAGGAAAGCTGAGCCCTGAAGGATTAGCCACATGAAGGGGAGGGGAGGTTGGGAAATGATCTAAGCAGGAAATAATAGCACGAGTGAAGGGAGAGGCAGGTGAAAAAAGAATCTCAAAAAAAACTGAAGCCATCCATAAAGAGCAAATGAGCACAACTCAATGAAGAGAAGGCAAAACAAAATGGAGCCAAACCACAGTGGGGCAGAAATCTGCTCCAAAAAGGTGCCAACTGTGGTGGGGGAGTTGGGACAGGGCCCCTTCCACCCATCCTGGCTTCTATCCCTCTTACATTGATAGCAAAAGGCCTTGTGTGGAAGTCCATGGTCAAATCCTTCTCTACTGCATCCCCAGGACATTATCTTGAGCCAGATGGGGGCCACAAATTCTTCATAAAATTAATATGGCTATCCAATGACAGAATGGGATACAACGAAAATTACTGAGCACCTCTGATGTGGCAGGCAATGTCTAGGCACTTGGTGTGCATTAGCTCATTTAACATTCAAATGGCCCCACATGGCGGAAGATAGTGCACATTTTCTACTCCACGGAGGAGCTGTAGCCCAGAGAAGCTCCGTGGCTAGCTCAGAAAGTTGAAGATGGAGCAAACCAGCTCTAGTTGGTCTGACTCTTTTGTCTGAGCATGCTTGCACTCTGCTCTGTAACCTTAGGAGAACCCATGGAGGTCATCTGGTCCCAGCCTGTTATTTTGTAGAGGGGACTTGGAGCTCACAAAGGTTAAGAGACTCAGTAAGGCCTTGGGGTTAGTGGCAAATGCAGGACTAAACCTCTGGCTCCCATTGCTAATCCGTATATCTTCCCTGTTTCTTACTGTTCTATAAACAAAGTAAAAACACACGCTAGTGAATTATCAGGATGCCAAAACTATACATAATTCATCATTATTTTTCTTGACTTATATATGCCCTTTTCTTCCCTGAAAACTTCAGTGTTGAAATATGTAGTGGGACCTTCCTCCTGGGTTGGGGGGGAAAGAAAAAGACTACTGAATGGTACATTTTGCAATGAAGCAATCATACTGTATTTTTGAATTTGGCTGTTTGGATTTTCAACTCTATTAAAACAGGACATGCTTGTATTAAACACCTGATTTGTGCTTTTTATATTCTTCTACATTCATCTAATAAAATGGAAAGTCTTAAAGTGTGTTTAATTGATTAGCCACTCTAATAAAATCTCATACGCAGAATAATATTTCAGTTCATACACAGTCAGTGAAGCAATACTGTGAAACGGAAAGTGGAAAATGGCAGCCATTGCTCCACCAGAGAGTTCTCCGTGGGTTATGACAGAGTTGCTTCTAATTAGTTCTGACTTCATTCTTCTGGCCTTGGATTCTGCATCCGGGAAATGAAGGGATTCTACATCCGGGAAATGAAGGGATTCTACCTGATTGACCCTATGATTCCTTTTAGATTTGAACTTCAGTGCAACAATGGGTGTTGGATGTATATTCACAACTGACCCAAACTCTCCTTCTCCTCAACTATGCCCAACCATCATTTTCACCTGCCTGTCCCTTAACTTTGATTTCCTCTCCTTCCAGGAGTTTCACAAATATCCAGGGGGAATCTTCTGACATTTTCAATTCCTGGACCTGAGCGCCCTCTAGACACACAGAGGTAAACTGTCAGCGCTGGAAGAAATCAGGGCTCTGGGAAGCTGGCATCTCACTGAAGTCAGCACCAAATCCCTGCACTTCCCTGTAATCCCCCAGGCAAGAACGGCGGGGTTTTCCTGATTTGGGCAGGGAGGGAGGTTGGAAGACAAGAGGGAGCAATGGCAAGTTTTGTCATCAGTCAGACGCTGCAATGCAGGGGCTCTGCAGTCCTGTTGCCCCAGGGGGTGCATTCAGAATGGAAGGGGGTGAGCCAGAGGCCTAGCAGTTGCCACCCTGTGGAAATAAGTCAGTGGCCACACGGTGAGTGTGTCAGGGCTAAAGAGCAGGCACTGGAAAAAATGGACTGTTCAACTAAATACATTCATAGAAAATGACCTAAAGGTTATTAATCATCCATTTTTTGTGTTGCTTACATTATCTTCCTGTCTCTATAAATATCGTGCATGTGTTTCAACAGATTTTATCCTTTTGTATACACCATTTTTGCTGCTTTTTCCATTTTTGATACTGTTTTGTATACATACCTCCTATGCTCATAGCCCACGTAATATTTATTTTAAGCCTTTTATAAGACAGCTAATACCAGGAGGGAGGGGGGAAAGATGGCGGAGGAGTAGGGGACCTATTTCAACTGGTCCCCAGAATTGAGCTGGATATCTACCAGACCACTCTGAGCACCCACGAAACCAGCCTGAGATGTAAGAAGATCTGGATCTCTACAAGCAGAATATCGCAGGCGGTTGGTTGTGAAGTACCAAGCGGAGAGCCGAGAGCCGTGATTCTGCGGGCAGATGCCGGAGGATAAACGGCCGCGGGAGGGTGCCTGGCCGTGGGGATCCTACACCGCCGGTGAGTGACAGCCTTGCGCGCGGCGGATGGGCACAGACTCGCAGACCAGTAGCATCGGGAAAGGACTTTAGGGCAGCCCCCGGGGTGGAAAACCAGACCGGAGGGGTCGCGCGCACGCGAACCGCAGCCCCCTGGACAGAAACTGGAGCGACGGTCGCGCGCACGCGAACTGCAGCCTCCGAGAGGGAAACC
>NC_138374.1:99958498-99992042 GCF_054177405.1 Leptonychotes weddellii | reverse complement strand
AAGGAAGGGAAAAATGAAGGGGGTGGAAATCAGAGGGGGAGATGAACCATGAGAGACTATGGACTCCGAGAAACAAACTGAAGATTTTAGAGGGGAGAGGGGTGGGGGGATGGGTTAGCCCAGTGATGGGTGTTAAGGAAGGCACGTATTGCATTGAGCACTGGGTGTTATATGCAAACAATGAATCATGGAACACTACATCAAAAACTAATGATGTACTGTATGGTGACTAACATAACATAATAATAATAATAATAATAATAATAATAATAATAATAATAATAAATTAAATAAATAAAATAAAATCTTTAAAAAACCCACATAAACAATAAAGCCTAACTCAGTGTCTGTCACAGAGTACCTCAATAAATGTTAGGAACAAGGAGATGTAAGAATGTTACATTGGGATAATAACAACATTTTTAGAAAATGTTTTCCCAAGCATTATCACTGTCATTTTTCAAAACACCCTAATATATAAGAAGAATCATCACTCCTTTTAATTAGATCATTGAGGTTCAGAGAAGCTATGTGACTTCCCAAGTTCATGTCATAAGAAAAATTAGGATTCGATGGGGTGGTCCAACTTCAATGCCAATTTTATTTTATCACCACATGCTGCCAGCATGAATGATTGGAAAGAAGGGGACAGAGCAGAGGGCACCCAAATCTGCGCTTTTATGCGGAATTAGATGTTAACTAGTGGAATCTCTGAGAATAGAGCTGTAGTTACATTCAACTCACCTTTGAAAGATCATATATAGGAACCTCAAGTATTCAGAATGTAAAGAATGTCCAAAAGAAAAGAAAGGAGCACCCCTAAAATTTTAGTTTGAGTTAATGTTCTAAGGTTAAAGCAGTGACAATTATGCATAGAGGTACCTAAAAATCTCATTCAAAACCAATTTACTCTCTCTATATATGCAATGTTAATTTGTCTTACTGATTCATTCCCTAGGTCATAGATTAGAAGCAGCATAGCAACTGAAGAAGAAAATTCACATACTGATAGCAGATAAGAACTAGTTGGTGGCCTGACAAGAGAAAAAAAAAAAAGAAACTGTGACAAGCGGAATAAAACTTAAAAGAATTTAACAGTTTGGGTCTAAGGGTACATACTCGCAGTGCTCCCTCCCCTGCTTCATGGTGTGCCTTCCTATATGATGGCCTGAAGAAGATAACTGAGCCATAAAAAGATAAAAAAGTAAAATATATTCATCATACCTTATCAAAGGTAGCAGATATGTTTTAATATATTTTAGCAATAATCATGCAAAAATAGTTTTAAAAAATTGAATAAAAAGAAAACCTATTTTTATTCCAATTTCCTGGGCAATTGGATGGCAGACAAACTTAGGTTTTATTGTCACTAAAAAGTAATTCATTTGCATAAACATTATTAAGTGCAGAAGACCAGTGGGTCAGATCTCAAAGTCATGGCACATCCTTTTCTGCTACGAAAGAGTAAGCCATTAAAAACTCACCTTGAGTTTTCTGTTTCTGTGCATCAGGAAGACCTGGTGGGACTTTTCACTTGTATGTTGTGTGTGTCCCTGCTGCAGTAAAAGTTCCCCTTTCTGTCCTGGGAAATGAGGTAGAAACTCATCCAGAAGGAATAAAAGATACTGTCCTGCCTACGCTGACAGGGTTGCAAATAGGCCTTTGTGTTCCTAAAGTTTGGATCCTCCTCCTTGGGAGGGTGGACGGCTCTCTTTTTGTCCTGAAAATGCAGACCCTTCCTGGTGGTGCTCACACTCTTGAAGCAGAAGAGTCTGAACGGACCTTTGGGCTTCAGGAAGTTGAAAACGAGGAGCAGCCTGGTCCTGGAGGAAATCCCAGGGACTGGGAGTAAATGCAATCACTTCTTCTGAGTAGGGCCTTGGAGGGGACACCAGGGGCCCGACAGGCTTGAATGGAAGAGACGAGGTCCTGGGGCCCAGGTAACAAGCACTGGTGTCTGAGGCCATACCGAGTGACTGTGTTGCTCAGAGTGGCCCTCCTTCAAAGGCCTCTGCTGGCTTGAGCAGGGACTGGACTGTGGCAGCCACTACCTTACTGAAGCTAAATCACCAGAAACATAGAGATTCAGTGCCCCTCCTGAGCTGGAGGGGCAGGGACATTGTTGCTGTATCAACAGCAAGAATACCATATCATGTCTCTCCTGTATCAGAACAGAAAGGCTGTTTGACAGACTTATGGGACTGCATTAGTCATGGGGTTCTTGGAGAAGGAGGGGGATAGGTAGTGGTAGATGATGAAGGATCCATTTCCTGACAATCTGGTAGATTGGGGCTGGAGCCCGTTGTATTTTCATTTCAGAAGTGAGTGACATTACTTCTGTCCATAGGGTGTGAAACGGTTTATGTATAATTTTTTTATATCTGATAGTTAGGAGACCAGGGAAAAGGGCTAGATCTTCTCATGTCTGGTGTTCATATAACCAAACCATCCATTCTTATGGCTATTCAAAGGAGATGAGTCATTTTGATGCTCTTCTTCTTAGCAATCCCATCTGCATCTACTAGATTTGGCACTGTGATGCTTCAGCCAGCTAGTTAGCCAGCCGAAGGTATATCAGAATAGCCTTGTGTTGCAACACATAAAAACCAAGTCTGGGCCCTGGATGTGCCTCCGAGAGAGGAAACTTGCTTGAATTCCCCATCGTGAGAAATGAGAGCTTCCATACTGCGTGGAGTACTTCGTAGTTTTTAGGGTTATTCTGAAAGCTGGTCAGCATCTTCGGCTGGCTAACTTGCTGGCTGAAGCATCACAGTGCCAAATCTAGTAGATGCAGATGGAATTGCTAAGAACACTTCAGGGGACTTCAGGTTCTCAGAAGGCCTTAAAGTAATAGACCCTCTACTCCTTCCCTCACATGAGAAATTGGGCTCGTTGTGGGCTTGAGTCTCTTAAGCTCATGATGGAGATAATGTTAATGAGAGTGGGTAGGTCCCCTTAGTTATGATCATTAACACAGATTATGGGTTTAGTGGGATATTTCTGATGGCTGTAACCCTGACTTAAGTAGTTAGGATTTTCTGTAATTGGCTCCCTTATGACTATCCTCCCAATGAAAGGGGAAATCAAAACCCTTTTCATTTGCATTCCAGCAATGTTGCAGTCCAGCAATGTTCTCTGATTTCTCATGAGTATTGTAAAGCTCCTGACAGGAATGGATGTGGGAGGAAAGAGAGTTAGTTACATTAGGGGCCCTCCTATCGGGGCAACCTCAGCCCCCAGAGGAGGCTCTTTCTAGACTGTGGAACACTCTGTCCCAGCCCCATGCACACAGTGGCTTGGCTGGACCAGCAACACCACGCCCTCAGAAGAAAGCAAAGCACGCACCTAGATGTGTGAACTGCCACAACTCAAACACCTTTGCTCCCTTTAAAAGATGAGCTTCTCTTTAGTAACTACTGCAAGGACTTATGTTTTTGGCAACATAACAGACTGATCTAACCCCCCTCCCACCTCCACGGGAAAAGACATGGGGGATAAAATAAATAAGATGTAGCAGAACAAGATTATTATTTTTTTTATCCAAGATCTAAAGAACAAACTCCCAATCCCCAGGTGATAAAACTGTAGCGCTGACATAGATGGCAAGATTGTGAGTTGATTCTGTGGCAGGCAGGGTTTGACCAGTCTCAGATAGAGGCCCTATTAGCTGAGGTTTTCATGCCAATAGGGGGACAGGAGTTATGGGCTTGGGCTCAGACACTGGGAAAACTAAAACACAGATTTCTACATAAAGACTGGATTTGGAAATGGTCCTGTCCGTGTAAAAGAGACTAAACCAACTCTTCCCACCAGCTCAGGAAGTAAGGAAGCTGTTCTCTAAGAGCCCAGGGTAGAAAATAAAACAAGGCCCAAGTGAGAATCTGAAGCCTCTCTGAACTCACATTATTCAAATATGGGGGGTACAAGAATCTCAAGCCATGAAATTAATGTAAAATATAGTTAGCACCAGCCTAGTGAAACCCATCGGGTGTCCAGCAGAAGCAAATGAAACTCCAAAAGGAAAAAGTAACCCCAGGAGAAGTGGGTTCACAATCAAATTTATGGCCCCCTGCTGAAGGAGACTGTAGTAATTTGCTAGAGGTGATGTAACAAAGTATCACAAACTGAGTGGTTTCAACAGAAATTTGTTCTCTCACAGTTCTGCAGGTGAAGAATCTGAGTTCTAGGTGTCAGCAGGGTTGTTCCTTCTGAGGCTGTGAGGAGGAGTCTGTTCTGTGCCTCTTCCCTGGTCTCTGGTGGTTCACTTGCAGTCTTCAGTACTCCTTGGCTTGTAGAAACATCACCTCCATTTCTACCTTCATTTTCTTTTTTTTTCATTTTATTTTATTTTTTTCACATTTTTTTATTAGGTTCAGAGGTAGCATTCAGTGATTCATCAGTTGTTTATAACACCCAGTGCTCATTATATCATGTACCCTCCTTAATGTCCATCACCCAGTTACCCCATCCCCCACCCTCCCCCCAGCAACCCTTAGTTTGTTTCCTGTGATTAAGAGTCTCTTATGGTTTGTCTCCTTCTCTGATTACGTCTTGTTTTATTTTTCCTTCCCTTCCTCCATATTCCTCTGTTTTGTTTCTTAAATTCCACAAATGAGAGAAAACATATGTTAATTATCTTTCTCTGATTGACTTATATCATTTAGCATAATACCCTCTAGTCCCATCCCCATTATTGCAAATGGCAAGATTTCATTCTTTTTGGTGGCAGAGTAATATTCCATTATATATATATATTCCATATCTTCTTTATCCATTCATCTGTTGATGGACATCTGGGTTCTTTCCATAGTTTGGCTATTGTGGACACTGCTGCTATAAATATTGGGGTGAAGATTTGTATCTTTGGGGTAAATACGTAGTAGTGTAATTGCTGGATCATAGGGTAGCTCTAATTTTAACTTTTTGAGGAACCTCCATACTGTTTACCAGAGCGGCTGTACCAGCTTGCATTCCCACCAGCAGTGTAAGAAGGTTTCCCTTTCTCCACATCCTTGCCAGCATTTGTTGTTTCCTGACTTGTTAATTTTAGCCATTCTGACTGGTGTGAAGTGGTATCTCATTGCGGTTTTGATTTGTGTTTCCCTGATGCCAAGTGATGCTGAACATTTTTTCATGTGTCTGTTGGCCATTTGTATGTCTTCTTTGGAGAAATGTCTGTTCATGTCTTCTGCCCATTTCTTGACTGGATTCTTTGTTCTTTGGGTGTTGAGTTTGATAAGTTCTTTATGGGTTTTCGATACTAGCCCTTTATCTGATATGTCATTTGCAAATATCTTCTCCCATTCTGTCAGTTGTCTTTTGGTTTTGTCAACTGTTTCCTTTGCTGTGCAAAAGTTTTTTGTCTTGATGAAGTCCCAATAATTCATTTTTGCTTTTGTTTCCCTTACCTTTGGAGACATGTCTAGCATGTCTGTAGCTATGGGCTCCATTTTTAATTCCAGTTCTTCTGTGTACAAGTTGTATGACCTTGAACTAATTACTTAATTCTCAAAACTTCTGTTTCTTCAACTGTAAAATGGAAACAATTATTTTTTGCCTTCTTAATAGCCCCCTGCCTCTTCTTTCATCCTAAAGAAACATCTTCCTCCCCTATCCCCAATTTTTTTTGTGTGTGTGCTAGTTACTCTCCTCCTTTTTCTGTGTATCAGAGGAGGTGGGCCTGGGCACCAGCCCCAGCTGCAGAGAGTGAAGCAGACTGAGCCCATTGGTGATTCTCTTGTTGGTGTTGGGTTTAGGTGTGGGCATGAAATCCAGGTCCAGTCAGGGAAATGTCCCCATCATAAGGAAAGCCTTTATGTATATATCTATATATGTCCAGACTGGGTGGCTTTATACCCATAATGAAGAAAAAAGCTCTCTTCTCTGTCTCTGGACATTCTGTAAGGATGTGCTGTTTGGAAGTGTGGCAGCAGCTTGAAACCATCATGGTTGCTAATCTGTGAACAAGACCAATGAGAATGGTAGAGAGAAAAACTAGAGAGAATCTGAGTCCTTGATGACTTCACTTGGTCACTGTACTAACCAGCTCTGGGACTGCACTACCTGTGAAGTTCTTGTTAAGTGAGAATACATTTCTTAATGTTTGAGTCAGTGGAATCAGGGTTTTCTATTATTTATATCCCAAACATCCTAAGTGATTTATTACCTCATAGATTTATGTGAATAAATGAGGTAATTCCTATAAAGTGTTTAGCACTGTGAAATATTAACAATTATCATTAATAAAACACTTCATTGTGGAATTATTTACTGCTTTCTTCTTTACTAAGATGTGTCATATTTCTCCAAATATATATATGAGAATATTTTTGACCAGAACCCAAGTTTCTGCTTCTTTGGTGCCTAATTCAGCTACCAAACAAAACACAAAGTAGACATTTAATATATATTTCATGATTAATATATATATTAATATATATTTTTGATACTGGCCCTTTATCTGATATGTCATTTGCAAATATCTTCTCCCATTCTGTCAGTTGTCTTTTGGTTTTGTTGACTGGTAACAAGGGTAGGGAGAGACTCCCCATCCAAGTCAGAGCAAAGGAGGCTTTGTAAAAAAATATATATATATTTTATATATATATATATTTCCCTAAATATAACCCTGATGGACAATCTAACCCAGATGCCCTTGTGTTCGGTGGAGACTGTGTCCCCAAGAAGAATGTTTTATTTTGCCACTGGGCGGTGAATATCAAGAGAATCTAAGTAGTTTGAAAAATGGGAAAATGGCAGCCCTTTCTAAAACTAGAAAGTGCCATAATCACAGGCTGTTGGGGCTCCCTGGAAATCATATATACATCTTCTTCATTTTATAGCTGAAGCCCAGACTTCTTCATGTCCTAGAGGCCAGGCCAGGACTGGAACCCAGCCTCCAGACCCTGCTTCAATCCCTTTCCAACATTTGTCATTACTTTCTTGACTTTCTCCACAGTCAACTTCCCTTAACAACCTGAGTAAGAGGGAATTCCTCTCCCTAAAAGCCTTTTGGGCTGCCAGGAATTCGTGGGAGTCCATGGGAATGTGTGGGAATCTGTGCATCCACTCCCTCCCAAGGCCATTCTTCAGAGTTGCTGCCAGGGACCAGGTGGCCTGGCATGAGATCTGAGACTCGGCATCCTTTGCTGACTGCAAACATCAGCCCCTCATCCCTGAGGGGTCACTGAGGGCTAGAGGTTGAGAAGAGGTCTCTCCCTGTCCACACACTGATCAGCTCCTAGTGTGGAAGACTGGTAATAAGGGTAGGGAGAGACTCCCCATCCAAGTCAGAGCAACAGAGGGTATGGCATCTAAGCCTGGATAGTGCCATCCATCCCAGGGTGAGATCTAAAAGCTGTTAAAAGACTTTTGTTCCAGTCTGTCCTAGTCTGGCTCTGCATGTGGCCTACCCTCACCCTCATCCCCTGCCCTCAGACACCATACACATTCATAGTTTTGTTCATGCCATTTCCCACACCTGAATCCTCCCCACCTTCTCTCATCTGGTCCCCAGCCCCAAGTTGTTGGCCTGTTGAATTTAAATTTCAGTGCAAACGTCTGCCTTTCCATCAGAGTTAACCACACTCTCCCCTATGTTTCCATCATGCTTGGTGTATTCAACATAAAATTTAATTCAAAATGGCTTTAGTTGTTCTTTTCTACTAAATCAGTGCTTCTCAAACTTTATATGCATACAAATCACCTAGAGATTCAGATTCGATAGGTCTGATTTGGGCCTAGGAGTCTGCATTTTTAGCAAGTTCCCAAGTGATGCTGACATTGGTGGCCTGTGGGCCACTTTGAATGGCAAGGTACTGCTTTTGAGTTCCTTGAGGGCAGGTGTCATGTCATCTTTGTAATACCAGCTTTTAGCACAGTGTCTGGCTGATTATATGTAGTTAATACACATTCATTGAATTGAAATGAATCAAATTAAGGCACGGGTGTTTCTGAGGTGTCTCCTTTAAATGCAAATATGGGATCTGGGCAGCATTAGACAGCTGTAGCTGGGGTGGCAGAAAGTGGGGTGGGGCAGGATTTGGGGTTCATAGGAAGACAGAATAAATCAGCATTACAGATCCAGAAACTCAATTTTATCAGTCTGTTTAGGTTCTAAAAGACTGAGTGACACTAATATGTAAACCAGAAGGCCAATTTATTAATTAGCATTAGAGGATCTGTCTTTCCAGTGATGGAAATACCAGTGTCGGCCAATGAGATACTCTCCTGTTCCCCACCACCCATCCATGCTCCCTGTCCCCCAACCCCTCACCCTAGGATCAAAGTGGCTCTGGATAATTTAGCTCAGAACCTTGACTGAATGTAGATAACTAAATGAACTTGCAGGTAAAAGAAAAGCTTGACAGGGGTGCCTGGGTGGCTTAGTCAGTTAAGCTTCTGCCTTTGGCTCAGGTCATGATCCCAGGGTCCTGGGATCGAGCCCTGCATTGGCCTCCTTGCTCAGCAGAGAGCCTGCTTCTCCCTCTCCCTCTGACTGACACTCCCCCTGCTTGTGCGTGCTCTCTCTCCGTCAAATAAATAAAGAGTACTATAACAGAGTACTTATTTTCTCCCAATAGTCTTTCTCCTTGGATGGTGCTGGATAAAGACAGATACATTCTTGTTTCCAAGTATTTGTGTCTCTCTGGGGTCTTGGGCCCCATCAGTGGAGGGGCTAGGTGAAAAGGGGGCTCACAGCCTTGCCCCACTTATACTTTGCCTCAAGTTGAGCTGGACTTGCCTTGTACTTCTTAGTGACAGTCAGCTTGTGACTAACTAAGTATCTCAGCATAGACTTTGTCACGAACTAACCCACTAACCATGTGATACTCTGTGAATCACCTTCTGTGCTTCAGTTCCTTCCTTCCTTTGTGAATCTTCAGAGATTTGGAAGAAATAGGCTCTATGATCTCATCCAGCCCTAAGATTACCAACTTAAAATACTTTACATTTATAACCTGCTTTAAAATACAATATTTCATGGATACCCCACAATTCCACATTTACCTATGAGAAGAATGAATCTTACAGAAAATGAATACCTTATCTTAAGGCATCCACCTAGCAAATGGCCAAACTAGGTCTCAAACACCAATCAGACTCCTCATTTTCTTAATCACTACCTGATAAGATTTTCTGGAGTCTGGACAAGGAGGGTTTTTTACTTCTCTCCCACCCTTGGGAGAGAAAGCACAGCAGCTGGCCCCCTTGATTCCCCTTTTCCTTGTCTCTCTTCTCAGGGACTGGGCTGCTTTCACCCTTTCTTTCCTTTCTGTTGAGTTCCCCGTGTTCTCTCTCAGTTTTCTCCATCTCTCTTTCTCTCCTCCACCTTCCTTCCCTCTCTCTCCCCCATTTAGCCTCCTCCCACCTCTGCCCTCTCCCCTCCTCCTCCTGCATGCCAGCCTCTCTTGATAAATGTTGTGGGTTCTGCTTTTATAAAGATGTCACCCCATACTCCTGGGTGAATTTATGGGTTGTTTAGGGCAGGAAGATGATGCCCAAGCATGGCCTAATGATCAGGATGATGTTTACTAGTATAGTGCAATGGTTTCCAAGTCTCAGGAAAGATGGCCTGCATTGGAATCACCAATGGGGGGGGAGGGGGCAGCGGTTGGTTATAACTCAAAATGCAGATTCCCAGGCCCCTACCCAAAGACTTTATTCAGTAGGGTCAGGGTGAAAATTTAGTACTCTGTACTTTTAAAACCTCTTCTGAGATAATTACTGTGAACAGCAAGGTTCATACTTTACTATTGGGGCCTGTACCCACCAGACCCTGTCCCTAGGGGTGAGTCAATGAGTAGCCAAGTATCCACTACAGTACTAGGAGGGTTGCCTCTGGTGGAGGCCTTGTTTGTAGGTTATGAAACCTCAGTTAGTGAGTTTGGCACTTGCTCCTTCCCCATCCCAGGTGTCTGCCCCATCAGTGGTATATCTGGCTCAATAAGAGGAACTCCTTGCTTCTGACACATTTGGTCAAACAGAAGCTCTTGATTTACATTCCACCTATTTTTGGCCACAAACACCCAAATCAATAGATGGAATTACCATTCCTTTCATCCTTTTAGATGACACTTTCTTCTTTCATACAGTTGTCCCCCTGTTACTGACTGTAAAGGAGTAAGAGGAGAGCAATTTTCATTTATGTCCCTCTAATAGAACATGAGTTTTCTAGTTACTATACCAGGACTTTCACCATGAAATCTATGGGCTCTTACAGCCACACATGCAGAACCTGGTAGAGGTTTGAGGCCATCTAGTCTACCCCTCACTAATGAACCCTCAATGCCTATCACTGAAAGACAAACATTCTTTGAATATGAGCCCTGTGCTGCATTACCAAGCTCTTTGCTGGGATTACACTCTTCCCTTGGTTTATACTATGTGTTCTCAGTACAGGGAATATTGCCCCTAAGAGAGTGTTTGTGTTACAGTTATTCTAAGTCCTCCATACTCTTTCATCCAAGAACAAAGGAGTCGAAGATAAAATTTGACCTCACATATGTTAGCGTCTCCACCTGTTCACTGGGAATGATCATATTTGCCCTGACTTCTACAGCTGGAGTGAGCTCTTTCCTCTAATTGAATAGGTCTGGTCATTTGTTTCACTTATTTGGCATTTAGCTCTTAGCATTAGTGGCCTTGCATCATTTGTATGTATCTGTTCTGTCTTTATAATTAGATCATAAAGCATTTTATGGTAGAGATCATGTGTTCATGTAATAGTTCACTCATTTATTCATTCATCAAACTCTCATTGAGTACCTCCAGTCATGGGGCTAGCTTCTAAAGAGACAAAGAAGACAGGACATGGTCTCCAATTTCAAATGCTTCCCAGTAAATAAGGAGTGGTAAAACCATGTGACTGTAGAGATGTGTATAAGTGTATGTGTGTAAGTGTAACTATAGAGCTGTGTATAAGTTGCATAGAGAGGTATCCTTCCTTGTTGGGAGGAGACAGTACTTGAGCTGAGCTTTGAAGGAGAAAGGAGGAGTTTCCCAAATAGAGAAAGAATGTGGAACAGGAAGTCCATTCCAGGCTGAACTTGGAAGCTTCTGACATGCCTGAGATAATGATGGTACAGGTGGGAAGGGACTGGAAATGAGGCCAGGCCAAAGCGAGAGGCACCTTCAAGGGTAATCTAAGGGTATGGATTTTATCCACAAAGCCATGTGATGCTACTAGAGAATTTAAATCAGCCAGTGGCATTATTAGTTCTCTTTTCCCAAGGCTCACTCTGGTTGCAATGTGGATAGGAATAGATGAGGATTGAAACCCAGTTAAGAGATGTGGCAACAATGCAGAGTTGGGGATGCTTGGACAAAGACAGTATAGGTGGAGATAAAGAATCTGGAGAATTTGTTGATTAATATATTATAGGGGTGAGTGAAAATTGGTACCACCACTTTGAAGGGAGATTCGTCGTTAGGTATTAAATCTTAAGAAGGTAAAAGTCTATGACTCAGAAATGCTAGTTATGGTTATTTCCTCTAAAGAAGAATATTTACTCAGCATTGTTTGTTAAACAGTAATTACATAAAAAACTAATGATGTACTGTATGGTGACTAACATAACATAATAAAATAAAGTAAAATTTTTTAAAAATTAAAAAAAATTTTTTTTAAAAAGTAAATTTTAGCTAGACCAACACGTCCATCACTAGGGGACTAGATAAAGAATATAATATTAAATGCATCAGTATTATTGTCTATATAACAAAATAGTTCTATATATATAACAAAATAGTTCTGTCTCCAACACATTATGACTGAGTGAAAAACAGCCAGTAGTAGAATGATATATATAAGTGTTGATGTTCTAGAGAAAAATTCATTTGGGCATTTGGGAAAGGCCCATTGCAAACAGCTGTCTTCCTACCTTCTCCCCCTAAAGTAGGCTGAATAGACATCAAGTCACACTTATCTGCTACAGTGCTTCTACTTAGAATTCTTATTTTTGTAAAAAAAAATTAATATTGAGTAGATACAAAATAACATTTATAGAATACATATAAACTCTACAGAGTTGGGATATAGTCAACACTCCTGTGGTCCCCACCAACTATAAGAGCAGAAAAACATTGTTATTTGCCATGCCTGTGTCCCTCTCAAATCTATCCTATTCTTCCCCCTCTGGGAGGTAACCACTTTCCTGAATTTTGTTTATGGTTCCATGTATGTGTTCACATTGTTTAATTTTGTGTGTTTTTGAACATATATATATCTATCTATATAGATAGATAGATAGATATAGATAGATATATATAAACTCCTTCTTTCTCCTTCAAAGCTCAGCTCAAGTACTGTCTCCTCCCAACAAGGAAGGATACCTCTCTATGCAACTTATACACATCTCTATAGTTACACTTACACACATACACTTACACACATCTCTCTCTATATATAGATACAGATATAGATATAGATTCCATATATATATATATATTCCATATATATATTTGGAAACATATGGTATATATTATTTTGTGACATTCTTTTTTCATCTAAAATTATATTTTTGAGGTTCCATGTTGATATCAGCCGGAGTTCCCCAGAGCAGCAGAACCAATAGAAGATATACATAAAGGAGATTGATCATGAGGAAATGGTTCATGTGATTACAAAGGCACAGAAATCTACCATCTGCTGTCTCCAGGCTGGAGACATTGTAATCAAGAGTCTACAGACCTGAGAACCAAGGGAGATGATGGTATAAACTGCAGTGTAAGGGCAGAAGAAGACCTATGTCCCAGCCCAGTAGACAGGCTGGAAGAAAAAGGGGTGAATTCCATCTTTCTCTGCCTTTTGTTCTGTTCAGGCCCCAACAGATTAGACGAGGCCCACCCACATTGGGATGGACAATCTACTTTACTAAATCCACTGATTCAAATGTTAATCTCATGGACACACCCAGAAATAGTGTTTAATCTGGGCACCTTGTGGCCAGTCAAGTCAACACATTAAAATTAACTATCACAATGTTGTTGAATGTAGCTGTATTTTTCATTTTTACTTCTTTATCATATTTTATTTTATGAATATCTTATAAATTTTTAATATTGAAGGACATTTTGATTATTCCTCCTTCTCTCTGCCAGCTATAGAGACAGTGCTGCTAGGGACATTCCTGCATATGATCCTTGTATGGATATATGAGAGTTACTGTATAGTATAAACAAGTAAGGATGTATATCTTCAACTCTCTATATAATGCCATATAACATCAAATTCTTTTCCAAAGTGATTGCATCAATTTATAGTCCTGCTAGCAATATATTAATTATTCTATTTGTTTCACATTGTCAGACAGTTGTCAAGCTAATTTTTGTCAGTCTGGTGGATGAGAAATGATAGCTAGCAAGCAAATGGGGACCTCAATCCTACAGCTACAAAGAACTGAATTCTGCTACAACCCTGTAAGCTTGGAAGAGGATTCAGCTTCAGCGTGAAATGCAGCCTGGCTGACACCATGACTGTACCTCGTGAGACTCTGAGCAGAGGACCAACAAAGCTCTCTGTCTGCATCCTGACCCACATAAAGTGAGATAAATGCATGTTGTTTTAAGCCACTGAGTTAAATTGTGTTAAACTGTTACACAGCAACAGATAATGAATACATTATTGGATCCATGGAGAAGGAAATATAATCCAAATATGCGAATTAGTTCTTCTGTAAACAGAATTTGTATAATCTATGAAAGGGCTGAGAGCTGTTTTCTTTAGTTAAATTGTTGGTGAAGGGTTTAGATTAGCCTCACTGGGTTAGGTGCTCAATCCCTTGACTGATCTGTGACTAGGAAAGCAGGATTTGTCAGCAAATGACAGCTCCCATTAACCTACATGGCTTGAGGAAACACTTCCCAGGAGAGGGGAGCTTTCATAGTTAAAACAATAATAGAATTCTGTCATGCTAATGCAACTGGGAAAGACAATTAGAAAAGACAAAGGTATATCTTAAAGGAGATCATTTTTTCATTATTGAAGTTAATATGATTATATAAAATCATTTGAAAATTAGTAAGAGCAGTAGGTCCATGCAACAAGATGGTTAATATGAAGATCAATCTAAAATTATGGTTTTTTATATCAGTAAAAATTATAAAATAAAATGGAAGATCCATTGATACAAAGAACAAAAGAGAATTTACCAACAAATAAACCAAAATGGAAATCTGTAGGATCAATATGAGACAAATTTAACTTGAGACATTCCTGTACTTGACTGACTGTCATGAAGAGTAACATGACCATTACATTCTAACTAAATGCTTATTTCATGAGAGAAAATATTTGATGGCTAATTCACACTAAGCTTAGCTTAATAGGATCTTCTTTCTAACCAGTACATACATTTTACTCAGTGATTCAAAGTTTAGTCTGCCTAAGAGCTACCTGGGAAGGTGTCTTGGGATGCTTATTTCGAGACACCAACCTCAAGAAATTCCCAATCAGTACCTCTGAGTAGAACTTACTCACCTGCATTTTAACTTGGAAAAACATTGCTTCAGCCCAAAGGAAAGAATCTCAAGTTGTGGCACCTCTTTTCTGATCTGGAGATCAGCAGAAGACAGATTCTCAGGAGTGAATATTTTTCTGGCAAACCTCAAACAACGTCAGAGAAATTGAGTATTGTATGTGTTTACTTAAGACTATTTATACCCAGGAGAATACATTTGTACCTAGTACTTGTATGAGATTATATGTGAGGAATCTTAAGGGATATGCCCTACATTGTATGCTCTCCATGCTTTCTCTCAGTTCTTCCTTATGTTCTATGAATTTGGGAAGTAAGGAAGGTAGCAATAACGTGAAGGACAAGTAGGAGGAGAGGAAAGGGGAGTCCATAGCATAATCTCTGAGAACTACAGATGTCCAGACATTGTGATGGAGAATATGCTTATTTTACTGTTTGGCAATGGTTGGTTAGCTATCAATGAACCAGAGCAGAAGACCAGAACGGAAACCATGACACCCACCCCACCATAAGTTTGGGTTTCCTCCAAAACCATTTCCCCTGTGTATGTGGATGCAATGAGCTGGAGAGAAGATATAAGTAGGCTTCAGGGAGCTCCCTCCACACTCTAGAACCGGAGGTGACCATTCCTGAGCTGCTTGCCTCTACCTTTGGTCAGATCTACCTTCAGTTCCATGGGAGGCTTTGAGGGTCATCTGTACCCGGGGCTGTCTCTCTTCTTCTATGGACTTTATCATGCACGACTAGTCTCCAGGGCCTTAATATGCAACTACCCTGTCCAATATCTGCCACACCATCCCTGGAGCAAAGGAAAATGGGCAAGACTGCAGCAAATATACTATGTTGGGCTGGTGAAGATATTAAGTGCCTTCATTTTAGCAGCCCAAGAGCTACATAACATACATGGACAGTTTGTACTTATCAGCAAGATATATCATCAGAGAAACTTTTTGTACCGCAAACAGTGGCAACATCTCACTCTATATATGACCTTCTTCCTGAGCGGGTGTGTGGATGTGGTGAGCCAGAACTTGCTGCCCCAGAGGTGTGCTGCTCTGGAGCAAGGTGCCCAAGCCCTGGGCATGTGTCTGTTTCTGCCTCTGCTGGTGTCTCACATGCAGGACTCAGAAGGTGTGGAGCTGCAGTCTCACATCCTGTTCACTCAGGCCATATTCCTGCTGGTGCTGGTGGTGATTGCAGAGCTGTGGGCTCCCAATATGCTGCAGCTTTGGGTGATGAAGGCCTTTTTTTATATGATGACAGGCTCTTGGCTGATTCAGATAGGCTTCATGCTGTACAAACCAATTTCTGGCTACAAATGGATGGATGATGACAAAAACAACATTGTATTTGTCACCACTTTCTTCTGCTGGCATGTGGCTTTCATTGCCATTTTGATGATCTGGGTCTATGGCTTCTCCTTTTTGTGGTATTGTTACATTTGTTGATGTCTGAACCTGGGTAAACTCAGAATGGTTCCTATCACCTGCACATTCTGGAACACCTGGATGAGAAGTTGTGGGAAGTGGAGAGTGTTAGAGAGGAAGATGACCAAGGCAACAGACTCTGCTGGGATGGACATACCCCTTTCCTCTTCTGGCTTCTCTCAGTCTCATTTGCTGAGCAGTGAGCCGGGACAGGCAAATGAAACACAGGAGGCATGTTACTATAACCTTCACTCTCGGCTCCCCAAGTATTTCCCCCACCTCCCATCCCTCTCCTAAACTCCAGCCAAGGTGTTCTCCTTGCCTTTCTCCTCTCTGTACTCTTCACATCCCTCCCAGGAGAAAATGAAAATAAATGTACTAGATCCTGCCTTTGGGTCTTTATAAATATCCTCAGAGAGATAATACTGACCACTAGTTACGTTTAGTAAATCATAATAATTGACCCATCATAATAACCACCTCCTCACCCTTTCTCTTTCTGGATCTCTTCAATACCTATACTAAATCTAAACTGTTATTTTAATGATAAAGGACTCAGAGAACTATTGTTGAATTCTTTCTTTAGATTATGATTTGTCCAACAAAGAGATCTTTTATTTTCAGCTTTATTGAGATATACTTAATTTACAAACAATTGCATATATTTAATGTATATATTTTGATGAGTTTGGACATATGTGATACCATGATAACATCACCACACTCCTTGAAGGCAATTTCCTCTGCGGGATCTAGAAGAACAGAGCAACATTTTGCACATAGTGAGGACACAAAAGGATCCAGGTGCTTCCAGAATTTATCTACCAGTCTCCTTGAGTGTAGAATCTGTCAGATTCTTCTACCTGGGTAAATCAGCCCATTATTCTGCACTCACCTCAATCAATTTCCAAGTAGTAGACTCACCTAGAACCACTCCTTTCTGGTTCTCATGTGTAGTAAAATTCAATGGATTATTTATTCCACAAAATTTTCTTTTTAATCCTCACAACTATCTTATCATGTAGGTTTATAGATGATAATCTAAAATTCAAAAGGGTTAAAAATTAGCTTAAGGCTAGTTATTTAGTTATGTCACATAATGCTTTATCTGGGTGTCAAGGGAGGTGGAATTCTGAATAGTAGAGGTAAATTGTTGGGAACTTGAAAAGAATGTCTTTATGACACCTGTTATGCTTCTTTCCCTGCTGTCCGCAGGATATGGACAATCTGTTAGGCTTCCCTTACTCTTGGTCATGGTTATAATATCCAGGCTTAGGACAGAGTGGGGCTGGGGCAGGGATTCTAGGGGGTCATCATCCTCCTAGTTTCCCTTTTGCTTCTGGTCCTCTGGAGGACTAGACGTACCTGATTTCCTTTGGTTCTGGCCTTAATCTTCCTTGTTAATTTTCTTGTTCAAAAGTTCAGGTGTAGCAGGGGTGAATTATTGTCTGGTTGGTAAGGTTTTCTATTCTGTGGTTTGAAGAGCTTGTGAGCATTCTGAGTTACTGAAAATGGGGAGGTGCTTCCCATTTCAATGGTGGTCAGCAATGTCTCCGAATGTGGGATGGCATGCATGTGACCAGCAGGCAGCAACTCTCCATGGAAGGCTTTCACCTTACACCAGTGGGATAGCCAATCAGGTAACAATGCTGCTCTCCACTGGAGATGAGCAGTGGTCCCTGGGGTGGAAATAAAATATTTCTTAGGCATTAGTTCAGCTTCTGTGTTTCTCCTTGGTCCTGGTGACCAGTGGAGCTCCGCAGTTTTCCCTGTAGGTTCTTCCCTGTTCCTGCTTGTCACCGATGGCTCCCTTCCGCTTGTTTCTCCCCCACAACCTTGGGTATTTTTCAGGCCTTGCCTAGCTTTGCAGCATCTCCGTCCTGAACCCGAGTTGAACCTCCTCTAGTGTCCTGAGATGGGGAAAGTAGGGAATCTGTTTTTCCTCTACATTCTTTCCTACTGATACGGCAAACCCCTATTTTCTACTTCACTCAGCCCTCCTATTTTTGTATTAAGAGCATATTTTGGGTTTTTTAAAACTAAAAATCGACTCTTCTTTTTTTACAATTACAATCAGACATCATCTTGAGAGAATGTCTGTCACTAATTGGGAGAAAAGTTATTTACAAGGATGGAAAAGCAAAGCCTAATATTAATATATTAATATTTCAAGATATTATCTCTCTACAAAGATAGAAGTTCGAGAGATACCACAGCCATCTATTGACAGATCTGTCCATTTCTGAGTACTTTTGAGCTCCTGTTAGATGCTGATAAACTCATCTCTTGTAGTAAATTAATGCCTCCCAATATTATCATGTCTCACCTAATGTACCTTTGAGATAAAATAAATATTAGCAGGGTCCTACAAAGCCACAAAGAATTATTACTGAGGCCTGATATAATGGCGGAATGGACAGGCCTGATGTTTGGATGAAAGGGCCTTTCTGTACTCTTCACATCACATCACAGTCGGTATGAGCACTCTGAAAGTAATCCTAACCATTTTGGAATGTAAAGCCAACTGCAGGTAAGTTTAGAAACAACAGCAACAACAACAAAACCCAGAGTTGTGGAGAGAAAGGTGTAATATTCACCACTGTCCACCAGAGGCCATCATCTTTACATGAGCCTGTAAAAGGCCCTTGCTCTCCATTTGGTATTGAAGTATCAATTTAAAAGAAATGAAGGGATGAAGAGGAGGGCAAAAAAATACATAACCAAGTGTCATGCAGGCATCTGGTAAACATAATGAAGGTCTGTTTCTTGTTAAACTTAGATGTGTGGACATGAATAAGCATAGAATTCAATCAATATAGATTATATGTGGATAAGATAAAGGAAACAGATACATAGATACATAACGTATATAGGTATATACATGTATAGATGTCTATGCATACATATACAGATATGTGTGTATCTCAAAAACAAAACCGTGTACAATGCCCTGTGAGCTGAAATGGCTACTGTTTTTTAGCAACTTTATAAAATAATCAAAATGTTCTTGTTTAGCTCATCACATAATAGGTATGCAACAAATAATTGGTGAATGAGCAAATAAAGTATCTAGTACAGGTGTAACATAGACGAAATGTTGGTTTAATTCTGATCTGGGTTTTGATGGATAAGTAGAGCTTGTTAGAGGAGTTCAGGGCAAAAATTTTGAGGTCTTATATGTTCCTAGGCTCAGACACCAAAGCTCAGCAAACACAAGCTTAGCAGTGCAGTTCCAGGGATGGAATTTCCGGCCAATGATACAGAGAAAACTACCAAGTTCCTGTCCCTTAGGGTGGGTGGCTAAGGAAGAGCCACACAAAATTGTTTTATGAAAAGTTTAATAATTTACTTTTCAATTTGAAGGCAGAAGATTATTAATGGGCTCTTACTAATTGAAGGGGACTATTGTGCCAAAACAACAAAAATAATTGCAATTACTTGTATTGTAATCAACGTTCAATATATTAGGCATACACTTAATATACTAATTATTAAATTTTTAAAATTGACATATAAAATTATTTATAAATGTAATATTATTTAAAATTGCTATCATTTGTTCATTATATTTCAATAAAATCATGCATTTGATAAATCAAATTTTCCTAAACAGATACCATTTCCAAATTTTGTTAGTTAAAATTCCTTAGTCATTTCATATTATGAAATTTAAAATTTAAATTTACCCACTCAACCAAAAGAAAGAAAATTACTGTTGCCAACTTCTTGAGGCTTCTCTGTCCAAAACTCAGAATTTTTAATACATATTTTAGGTCAAAGAGTATAGGATCAACACTAACCCTTTGTATGATTATATCCATGAGGTTTTTTGGGGTTTTTGTGGGTTTTTTGTTTGTTTGTTTGTTTGTTTGGTTTGGTTTGTTTTGTTTTTGCCTTTGGCCAAGACTTCACTAATCATCAGTCACAAAAGATTGTACTTCTTATAACTCAGTATCTTTCCTTAAAATGAATTGTTAGCTAAATAGGGTATCTTAGTGGAAGACTTTTCCAGTTTTTATTCTCTTTCTGTGTTACTGTAGAGAATTGCACCGAGACCTATTATGTACCAATAGCATTTTGAACCCTTTATCTAGGATGAGACTGCACCTCCTTTGACTTTAAAACTTACGTGTATTGCATTGACCACCATTCTGAAGTCTTTGATTGAAATCTATTACATCAGCAAAGATGGCAACAGTTAGGAATAAGGTCTAAATTCTACATGCTGTATCTTTTCCTTAGGTAGCTAACAAGGAGCAGCAATGAACACAAAGTTCCGAATCAGAAAGCATAGTTTGCTTAGAAGTCTATTGTCTGTTGATATTATATCTAAAGCTTTTATAAGTTAACAGTTGGACAATGACTCTACGTTACTTGCTTTGTCTCTCCCTCACCCTCTTTCAGTGTCCCCGTTCCTCAATCACAGTTTTTAGGTCTTTATATTTGTGCAGGACTTCAAGCTTTCCATATTGCCTTCACATCCATTTCTCAGCTGAACTGAACAAACACTATCCAGCACCTACTACTGCTGGGCACTACAGGACGTGGAGCACCACTGCCTCTATGCCATTTCCTTTCAGCTGAGTTCATCCAATTCCTGATTGTTGTGATTTCTTTTCCTACTGTTAAAATAGGATGGCAGTTTGAGAGAACAGATTGCAAGGGGGCAGCTATTTCAATTTATTATCATCCAGCTTTCTATTTGTTTAACAACGTTTCTTAAGTCCCTTTCCAGATGACTCCATCCTCTCCAACCTTGTGACTTTTGAATCACTAAAGTCAGCTTCCAAGGGTTTTGTAAACTGGTTAATATTATTTTGACAAGTAATATCTCCTGGACACTCTGTTCACTGAAAACATCAGCCTACAAGAGGCTTGAATTCCCTTTCTCTAAAGGGCTGTCAGGCACTTTGTTATCTTATTAAATAATTCTTCCATTTCTCTGGCTCTCTTCTCATAGGAAGTGAATATCCAGATGAAAGACCATCACCTCTATAAACCCTAATAATTTAGCCAAAAGTTACTGAGAAGAGAGTCATTCAGTGTCATACCCAAGAGAGGGTTAAAAGACTTGAAAAGTTCTAGGTTGGGAAGCATGTCATATCTAAAAAATCTTTTTGTCCCATAGAAGAGAAGAACTTTGGAAGTTGGAAGGAATGTTAATAATGAACCACCAAAAATGTATCATTTACATTTGAAAAAGTTTTATGCTTTCTTTAGTATATGTAAAGACCAAATACTCTTTTTTAAAGTGATTTTGATTTTTAAAGTGAAGAGATTCATTACATCTTCATGTTTTGTGTTCCAAGATGAGTTGGTAGCCTATCATATGACAATCAATTATCAACTACCTCATTTGTAATCAGTATAATACACACACATACATCTTAAGAGAGATCAGGATGAAGCTCTGGATGGTTTACTAATCTCATCTATTCCTTATCTTATCATGTTCTTTGGAAAAGAGCTATCACAACCTGGGCAAAACAAAACAAAACAAACTTTCAGTCTCTTCCTAAAAGAATGGCACATATGACACTGATATATACCCACATTCCTTAACACAGTGTGCTTTCAGACTTGTCTTCAGTGAAGCTGTGTGCAGGCATTCTCTACTCCTGATCACTGATCCACCATCTTCCCCACAGCCCAGAGGTTAACTACTAGAGCCATTAACAACTTAAGGGAGTGTTGTCACTCCAACAATGGCAAGGACTAAAAGCCAACATCACCGGTTACAGGCTTGGAATGCTTGATCCCTGACCCTTCAAGACCTTCTAGTTGCCGAAAGGAAAGGGAATCAGATATCTCCCAAACTTGTGTGATAATAAGAATCATCTGGGGTACTTGTATATTACCAGGTCCTTCCTCTGATAATTCTGATTTAGAAGGGCAGGGGTGGGGCTCAGGAATCCATATATTTTACAAGTGTCCCAAGATGATTATTATTGTCCAGCAAATACAGGAAATTTTTGAATTAGATAGATTGGAGTTCACATCTCAGCTCTGATACTTAGTGGCTGTGTGTTGGGTCAGATCTACAATGCAATGATTTCCCAAAGCTCTGGGTGTCTCCTTTACCCCAATGTATCTTTACCCTGGAAATTGCAGCACATCTTTTTAGCAAAGATTAAGAAAGAGATTCACAGTAATTTCTTGCAAAAATATTGCAAAAGTTCTTCCTAAAGGGCAAAAATGCTTTCTTTTTACTTAAGACTCCTGTGTCTGACTCAGGACTGAAAACTGAATGAGAGACCCAATATTCCACTGTGATGGCTCATTTTTATATTAATTATAAACAGTGTCCTATTTATGTTAATTCATTCACTTCACAAATATTTATTGAACACTTCCATGTGACAGAAACTGCAGTAGTTTGGGATGCATCATTAAACAAAACAGCCAAAAATCCCTGCCATCACAGAGCTTATGTTCTGAAGTAGAATCCTAATGGCCTACCCACACATTTTTCCAAGGGATCCTATGATCAATAGCCATCACAAGGAATCTGTGGGTTAGATCATTCTGATACCCACATTGCCATAGCTGCTATTATGATACCCACATACATTTTTGTCATTGGTGGTAAGCACCACCTCCCATTTAAATCAAAGCTCATTTTCTTTTTTTCTTTTTAAGATTTTATTTGTCAGAGAGAGAGAGAGAGCACAAGCAGGGGAAGCAGAGGCAGAGGGAGAAGCAGGCTCCCCACTGAGTGTGGAGCCCATTGCAGGGCCTGATCCCAGGACTCTGGGATCATGACCTGAGCCAAAGACAGATGCTTAACCAACAGAGCCACCCAGGCGTCCCTCAAAGCTCATTTTCAAGTAGGGCATCTTCTTTCAGCATTTGTGGCCATTCACAGTGTGCCATTGCTTCTGGCACCCACCATCAAGCACAGGTTTTCATAGCACCATCAAAAATAGTCTCTGACGGGCGCCTGGGTGGCTCAGTTGGTTAAGCGACTGCCTTCGGCTCAGGTCATGATCCTGGAGTCCCGGGATCGAGTCCCGCATCGGGCTCCCTGCTCGGCAGGGAGTCTGCTTCTCCCTCTGACCCTCCCCCTTCTCATGTGCTCTCTCTCATTCTCTCTCAAATAAATAAATAAAATCTTTAAAAAAAAAATAGTCTCTGACTGCCTCTCAGATTTTGAGTCATGCCTCTAAGATGAAAAGTTCTGGGTGGATTCTAGGGCAGGTGTCATGTCCTTTCTGCCAGGGCAGAAAGATTCATCCAAATAGGACAGGTGGTCAGAAACTGAGTGACCAATACAAAACAGCAGAAAACCCTACTAAACATACTTTCTCCTGACCCCACTCAGTGTTCAGGACCCTCTTTGGGCTAATTTACAGGTATCCTAGGACAGTGCAAAGAAAGATCCAAATGTGGTAAATCAGGCCCAAAGCCTGGACTACCCAAAAATGAGTTACCTATCCTTAAAGTGAACAAGATCTTAATCTTCAAACCTGTTTAAGGCAATAAAAAAATGAGTAACAAAATCTAATTTCCATATTAAACTATTCTAAACATTTATCTTACCACAAGTTGTTCTCTGTGAGCAAACTTATGCTCCAACTTGCAACAAACATTTTAAACCTTGGTAAACTGGAAATATTCTAGAAAATTCTTCCTTCTCCTTTCTTTTCATTTATGATTATTCTTCATTTCTAGGACCATTTCTATGTGGATAAAGTGTTCTGCTCTTTTCTTTGAATTGGTCATGATAGCTCATAAGCAGGCCTGGCCTAGTTTACAATTGAAAAACTTTATACCATCTTGAGAAAAGTTAAAATGGAAGACAAATAAATATAGCTTCTTCCCCATATTGCCTCTTGCTTACTTCTGTCTTTTCTGGCATGATCGGTCTAGAAGAATGGGGGACTGATCAGGATTAGAAACTTTGGGGTCAAAATTGGTCACAGAAAATCTCCAGTTGTTGCCTATGCTATGATTTGATGAAAATGTTAAATGGCTTTGTTTCAATATTCTGGTAAATTATTAGATATACGGGATTACTTTTTCTAAGTATCTCCTTTCCATATAGATTTGGAGATACGGTTTACTTCTTTTATAACATCTGCAGGAAAGAAAGTCTAATTAAACATGGAAGGATACACACAAGAAGTGTTAGGAGGAATGATACAGAAAAATAGATCATTGTGAGGAAGTCCAAGGGGCTTATTTTTAAGTCCATTCAAATGCATTTTTTATGTGAAAAGTAGGTATGATTTACTAGCATATTTGAAATAACATGGGTTCTTGCTTCAAATGGGCAGACTAAAATCTGTGTTGTACTTACTATCTTTCAGTGAAAGGGAGGTAATAACCTCTATTTTGTGGGACTAAGAATTGAATGAGAACAAAGTATAAATACCTAGCCTAGGTTTTTCCTAATGGAAGATATTCAACAAATGTTTATTCTATTTCTTCTCAAAGCCAGTGGATTATGAAGTAACCCATAGCCAGAGGAGAAACTATCTGGGAAAGAGGAGACAGGGTGGAAAACACACTTGGATATTTGGTTGAATTTGCCAGCTTATCTGAAAGATAAGTCATTAAACATTCACTGAATACCTGTTAAATTTCTAGAAGGATATTAGATACAAAAGACACATTAGAAATAAATGAACAGATCTTTGCTTCCCTGAAGCATAGAATCAAGTTAAAGAGACAGAACTAAAACTCAGGATCTATATAATTGGAAAACAATTTATAAAGAACCTATCAGTGCACACAAAATATTATGGACTAAAAGCCTAAGTATAGGAAGAGTCTGGTACATTGCAGGAGATCCAGGAGATCAGGTAACAAAGACTTATCTTCAGACTGAGGTGTACACCAGAGATCAATAGGCCACTTCCTGGTAGAATCTGGAACCCCTTGGAAGGGATGTCACTGCGTGTTCACAAGGGGTGGAGTTCTGTTGACTGGGGGCTAAAATTCTGCCTCCTAATCAATCACAGTGGCAGGGAAAGCATGGCAACATGAGCAATGCTGGTGAGTATCTAAAAGGGATGTTTCGGAGGGTTTTAGCTCCTCCTACATAAGGCAAACCTCTCACCTGCCGGGTCTTAAACCACATGTGGCTTTTATGTTTCATGCCCTTTGTTTTCTTTTTCTCTTCTTCTCCTTCCCAACTCCCACCCCCACTTTATGCCACCTGATCTTTAAGAATAGGACAGAGCCCCATTCATAAAACAACAAGGCAACTAAGGAGGAAGAAAAATGCAGATTGGGCTATCATGTGCCATTTCTCCTCCAGGGAGAGGGCTAGCATGAGGTTTGGGGTCAATGATTTCTTTTGTTCCCAAATCAGTATTTTTATTGTATGGAATGAATGTTGAAGGCCTGCCCAAATATTAGGAAGTTTTGAGGCAGAACAGGTGATAATGGAAACACAGGAATGAAGACATAGTAGGATAGGGAAGGGGAAGATGTGGAAAGCCTTGTTGCTATACCCCATTAAGACTGTCTTATTAATGGCAAATTCTGTCATAGTCAAGCCCCTTGTCACCAACAGTGTGTATAGCTATGGAACACAATCAATTGGGAAATTTCTGCAAACCCTACTTTCCTGCATTCAGATTGTCTCAATAATCTTATTTAAAAAATCCATGCCAGGCTCTATGAATGACAAACCAACAACTGAACAAAAGCTCAAAAGATTGAAGAACTCTTGAAAGAACAATTTGTTCAACTTTTATAGAATTTAGATATTATGTAAGCAATTTTAGTGCCTAGGGAAAGAAAGGTGAAAAGACAAAGTTCCTCATCTCAGAGAGCTCAGTCTATTGAGGAAGACAGATGAGACATCAATGGAAGAAAACAGTGACTTGTTAATTATAATTATGGGAGATGTAAATAATGGTGCAGGGGAGTAGTGATTGATTTTACCATTGTGGTAGATTCTACCATGCTTGGTTCACCAAGAAGATCATATGTAAACCAGTTCTTGAGAGATGATTAGTGATGTGCAAAGGAGATGGGTTGAGAAGACATTTTAAGTGATGGGAATATGGGAACAAAGATATGGAGGTTGGAAGTGAGAGTGTATAGCATGTGCAGGAAAGAGCAATATCTTGGCTGGCAAACAGGAGGAAGCACGGTATGGTGCGATAGGAGATGGTGCTGGCACACAACCCAAAAGTCAGATCTGGTGAAGCTTTAGATTCTGTAGGACAGTGAGTAGTCTTTGAAGGGCTTTAACAATAACAGCATTAGAAGACTATGGTGGCAGTGTGTGGAAAGTGCTTGGAAAGGAAAGATAGATCATTAGGTGAGAGATGATAGGACCTGAAAAAAGACAGTGACTTAATGGATGGAGATGAGAGGATACATTCCAGAGATATGTAGGAGGAGAGACCACATAACATGGTCCTCCATTGCATATGGGAGTGTTTGAGAGGAAGAGAAACAGAACAAGGGGGTAATCAAAGATGATTTTCAGGATTCTGATTTAGACGATTGGAAGAGGGTGGTTCTAGTGATTGAGACTGGGAATATAGGAAAAAGATTAGGTTAGGAAGCAAAATGATCAGATCAGCTTTGAAAATGTTGGGATAGAAGTGCTGGTAGATGTCCATGGAGAGATGTCCCATAGCTCATTTGGTATTTAGAACTAGAGCCAAGGAAAAGTATGTACTCAAAACATATGTTTTGGAATCATTCATGTGGAATATATGAAACAGATCAGGGAATGCTTCTAAAAAGAAGAGCAGTGGCATCTGTGTAGCAAAGGGTAAAAACTGACATCGGCTCTGTTACAATAGTGTTTGATTGTCTGGGTTCCTGTTTCTATTATACAAAGACAATAACTACCATCATCATGAAAAATGATGGCGGGGAGTATTTAGTTTTCTTAAATTATCATAACTGCACTCTAGCAATTGTGAGTGGCACTTACTATTCTCACCAGACATTTAACTAGACTGAGAGATAGGACTAATATAGTATTTATGTTGCTCATTTTACAAGTCTTTCATTATAAACTTTGGGTCTGATAGAAAAATGCTGGGCATTGATGAAACAACTGGATTATTCACTAGTTGAATATTGTGCATTAAAGAGCATAGACAGTGAGTTAGAGCAAACTTTGAGGGGGCACCTAGTCCACCTATGGTCTCTATGCTTGGCTTCATGACATTCAACATTCATCTCCTCAGATTAAATTCTGCTACACAATGATCAACCCTAAAAGGAGTAATAAATAGTTTGCATGACCAAATCAGTATTCAAAAAAGTTCTTGTTGGGCCCAAATCAACAAGTTGAAATTCAAATGGAATAAATGTAAATTCTTGCCCTTGGTTTCTGAAAAGTGACCGCATAAATAAAGGATAGTGGAGTTAATAGTATAATGTGAGAGCACCCAAAGCTGATCCCATTTTGGGCCACACTAATAGAACATATAAATGGGCAAAGTTGTCTATGCTCTTCCCTGGGAAGCATGCAGAATATTTGAGTTGTGGGTGCCACTCTAGCCAGAGAGGGAGGACCCAGGTAGAAAGGAGGCCATGTGAGGAATGGCTGAAGAATGGCTTAGTGACTGACTAGCCAGAGGGGTTGGAGGTGGACAGAAGGTTGAGATGTTTTTATAAATATGGGAGCATTGACCCATTTAAGAGGACTTAGATGAATTCTGTTGAGCTTCAGAAGGCAGAATTTCTACAAATGGAAAGAAGATAAAAGAAGGCAGTTTACAATAGGAAAATCTTCCTAATAATTTCATTTCTTCATAAATGGAATGGTAGCCCTGTAAGTCTGTGAGGTCCCCACAGCTGGGAGTGTTTAAGCAGAGTGATATTGCAGAGTGGTATTGCAGAGGGAAAAATCAAGATAGATGACCCTAAGGGTCATCAAATGCTGAGATTTGGCCATGTGAAATAATCCATTCTATTGCTTCATTTTCTCATCCTGAATGCAACCCTAGTTCATGGGGTGTTTTTTTTTTTCCTTCCCATATAGAGATAATCGGTTCTACAAATCTTATAATTCTGCTAGAGGATGAAATCTTTGCTGATTTTTTCAACACATTTCTTTCTCTTCCGGTAAGTATTCCCAGAATTAAATTCAAATGTTTCATCAACAGCCAAATAGTGAATCTCACAGAGCTGAGTACATTAAAAAAAGAAAATAAACTGCTACTAACTCAAAACTATTTAAATTTGAGCAAATAAATAGGAACCCGAATCTCCTTTAAAATCTCTAGGAGCTTCGCGTTACGGATAAATCCCAAATCCTCAGCTTCCTTGGTTGCCCTTGCCTGTCCGGTTATTTCCTATCACACCCTCTGCTGGTACCCAGATCTGCAGTGACAGCAACTGTACCCTCATGGACTGGCATTCTCTCACCTCTGCACCACTTCTTGACTGTGTTGTTAGTTTTTATAATTCCACCTACCAAAGTCTTTTTTTTAAGATTTTATTTATTTGAGAGAGAGAGGGAGAGCATGAGCGGGGGAGGGGCAGAGGGAGAAGAACAAGTAGACTTCCCGCTGGGCAGGAAGCCCCATGCTGGGCTTGATCCCAGGATCATGACCTGAGCTGAAGGCAGACACTTAACTGACTGAGCCACCAGGCATCCCTCCACCTACCAAAGTCTTAACCATTTTTCAAATCTCTACTTAAATCCTGTTTTTGAGAAATTCTTATCTTCTCCTAATCAGAATTTATTTCTCCCTGCCTCTGTGCCCCTTGGCACTTTCCAACCCTCTTGTGTTATATGGGTGTTGTCTCTCCCACTTAATTGTGAGAATGTGAATTCCTGCAGGACAAGGACCTTGGATTATTTATTTTGCTCTATTCTTCTTACCAGGTGTTTGGCACCTAGCACTTTTTGAGCTGTTGCCTGAAACCAAACATGTATTTTCTTAACCTGTGCAACTAAAATCTCAAACATCAAAATATTCTTAGATCCAAACCTAGACTGATTCCATATCTTTTTTGGTTTAAGTTTCTGGTTATATCTTAAGGTTGGTGCCTTATAATTTGTGACTCAGTGTGTCCTTTTCCATGGAAAACTACCTATTAAAAGGTGAAATTCATGCAACTGGGGGAAGAACACTTTATACTACCTCACAAACATTTATTGGGTAGTTACTTTGTGCCAGCCAGTGGGCTTGGTACTGGGGATGCAGATATTAATGATGCCATCCCTGTTCTCAAGAAATTCCCAGTCTAATGAGAGAAAGTAGTATTTAAGGTGAGTGCAAAAAGGGTTCCAGGTGACATGATAGGAGTGTTTAGAAGGCAGCAAGAGTATATAAGTGCATCAGAGCTGGAGAGGCCACTCCTACCTCATAGGTCAGGAAAGGCTTCAATGAATAGGTGATACAAGCCAAGTTTTTAAAGAAGACAACATATTTGATAATTGGCTGGGGAAGAAAATGAGAAAAATGTAGATAAAGAGGTAGGAGAAAAAGACGGGGGTGGGGGGAGGGGTTGAGTATTAAGAAGCAGAGGCCTTACAAACAGAATAGAGTAAGTAAAGGTACCAGGGAAAACAATCCTATGCTACTTGGGGAGAAACTCTAAGTAACTAAGGCAGGCTGAAGAAAAAGTTGTGAGAGGCAGACATAGCAAGAGACAAAACTGCATAGATAGACTCTGAGAGCATCATCCTGAAGGTACTAGAGAGCCATTGAAGGGCTTCAAGTAAAGAAGTAACATGATCAGACTTTCATTTGGGAAAATTATTTCTGCAGAAGTCTGACCATAGGTTGGGCTGTCAGGTGGATCATGGTGGAGGCAGGGAGACCAGTTAAGAGATTATTTCAGTGATGGGGGCCTAAAGGCAAGAGAATGAAGAGAATGGAACAAGTAAGGGAGATTTTTTTTTTTTTTTACAAAGAAAAATATTGGATTTGTCACTGTTTGAATGTCGGGGAGAGGTAGTAACGAGGAGAGGAGTCAGGTGCCTCGGTGGAAGGTGGTATCACTGTCTTAATGAAAGGTTACAGAAGTAATCTTGAGGCATTTTCGTTAGTTAATTCATCAACACAATTTATGCAGCCTACAATAATGTTCTAGAAATGGTGAGAATGATGTGGGAAGTAGAATCCCAGCCAAGAATGTAAGAAAGTTTTGGCCATTTAGGCAGCTGTGGTCTATTTAGAGAGACAGTATTAGTTCATGTTGAATACCACTGTCAACTTATAAATTTTGACCATTTAATTTCTATAATCACCCTGTGAGATGGACACCATTCTCTTCTTACAGATGGATCTCAGAAATTAAATGACTTTACTAAGAATACATGGCAAGTCTGGGGAAGTTCTGGGATCTGACCAGGTTTTGAGGCTTTATACCCGGCATGTATATACTTGGCATCAGCCTCATGCCCCCTGTGGTACAAATGTCACATGGTGAAACTGCTTCCATGCACTACTCCCACATAATCTCATGACTACATAGCCCTACCATACATCTCATAAAGACAACTTCACATGCCGGGCAGGGCGTGTCATGTCAAACCCCAAGTGCCGTGCAGAGAGGGGTCACTAAAGACTGAGCCTCCTTCACAGGCTGATATTTGTAAGCAATCAGTACCATTGCCTTCCTTTTATATCTCATAGCCAAGGACAAAGGGGAGAAAAGGAGAGGGCCTCAGACTGACAAAATATGGGACTGATAGTCTTGGGGAGATGGTCAGGCTGAAATAATGTGCTAAAAGTGCAGCCATGACTTGGGGCTTCAGCCCCTCTAGTTTATCACAAATGATGTGGGGATACTTTGAGACATGTTGGTGCCTATGGTGAGACTGCTAAGCTTACATACCTGTAAACATAGAGGCCCTTGCCCATTAGTCTCAAAGCTGGTTGCCTGGGTCACAGTCCCTTCTCCAGGACAGTAACATAGAATTATCTATCAATTTTGGACACTCTTAATGACCCCACTAAGTAATTTGTACCCCTAATCCTCATCCTTAGGTCCCTCTACTTTCTCCAGTTCAAGAGTTTAGGCAAATCCAAAACTGTTTCTCTTCATAAAAAGGCTTCTAGTCTGCTCTCTCTAAATCCATGCAGAAATGAATAATGCAGGGCACCTGGGTGGCTCATCGGTTCAGTGTCTGACTCTTATTTTTGGCTCAGGTCATGATCTCAGGGTCCTGGGATCGACCCCTGCATCGGGCTCTGCACTCACTGGGGAGTCTACTTGAGGATTCTGTTTCTCCCTCTACCCCTTCCCCCACTCGTGTTTTCTCTCTCTTTCTCTCCCAAATAAATAAATAAATCTTAAAAAAAGAAATTAATAATTCAATGCAAAAGTAAATACCTTTTAATATCATGGGCTTTGGCCTTTATACACAGACAAGATAACTCCCAGGTTGGGACAGGGCAGACCCAAAAGATTGATGAATCTTGCAGTTTAGTCTATTTTGGGTGTTTTTCTGCAAGGCAAGTTGATTTAGGGGAATGAATTTAAGAGTTAATGTCCCTTAAAATAGGAAATCAATGGAACCCCTTTCCCTTGTGGCTACCGTTGGAGTGTAACACATTTGTGAAGAGAAGCTCTACCTCTTTGGCTATTTCCTAGCTTTCTTTTGCAGGTCTTTGGTCAGACACCATTTTATACTGTTGAAAATTCACAGTGGAGCTTGTGGCCAGAAATACCTTATGACTTGGTAAGATTCTTGAATGGCAGAGCATTTGGGATGGGGAGAGAGGGAGCTAAATTTGAAGTGTAGATTGAGAGATGGAGAGATAAAAGGAAGAGGAAGCCCAGAGGGTGACTCTGGAAGAAACTATAAAGCAGGTAAGTAGGACCTTACAAACAGCATCAAGCCAAGTAGACATTTCTCCTTTTTGTGTTTTTACCACTTGGGCGACAATTGCTGGTAAATTATCTCCAGTATAATTTAGTCTATGGTCAGCAAATGATATCCATCTTTCATGTCCACTATGATAACTGGGTAGCAAATGTTTGGAACACCATTTAGAACTCTGGAGCCGCACCTAATCAAGAAAAACTCTGAGAATTGATTGTCAATGTCTGCCATGGGTACAAGATAGGAAGTGGCAGCCCATTGGCCACAGTGATTATTTGCATTATAAATTATAGCTAAGGTAAGGTGCCGCTCTGCAATTCCTAATGACTACCCTACGATTCTCCTTCAGAAACATGTCTTTCTCCCAATCTTTTTATCTCTTTATATGTTTTCCTTGTCTACTGTCTTTCTCTTCTCCTTTTCCCCCTTCCTGTTCTCCTTTTCCACTACATACACCTTAGATTTACCAATGACTTCACCATGCTGTACCAGTGGCAGGTGGGATCAGAAAGATCACTCTAAGCCATACTCACAACAAGATTTTGTTTTTCTATGAGACCTGGAGAGCTTAGAAAGACACTCCCCTCTGATTCCCTAGGAAAACCCCGAAACTTAAAATCTTTATTTTCTTGAAAGAGGAGAAATAACCACCAACACCACAGAAATACAAAGAATTATGAGAGACTACTATGAAAAATTATATGCCAAAAAATTGGACGACCCAGGAGAAATGGAAAAATTCATAGAAACATATAATTTCCAAAAATGAATCAGGTATAAATAGAAAATCTGAACAGAATAATTACTAGTAATAAAATTGAATTGGTGATGAGAAAATTTCCAACAAACCAAAGACCAGAATCAGATGGATTCACAGGTGAATGCTACCAAATGTTTAAAGAAGAATATCTATTCTCCTCAAACTATTCTAAAAAACAGAAGAAGAAAAGTTTCCAAATACCTTCTATAAAGCCAGCATTACCCTGATACCAAAACTAGACAAAGACACTACAAAAAGGGAGAACTACAGGCCAATATCTCTGATGAACATAAATGCAAAACTCCTCAACAAAATATTAGCAAACTGAAATCAGCAATACATTAAAAGGATCATTTACTATGATGAAGTGGGATTTATTTTGTAGATGAAAGGATGGTTCAGTGTTTGCAAATCAATCAACATGATATAACACATTAACAAAATGAAGGATAAAAATCATGTGATAATCTTAATAGATGCAGAAAACACATTTGACAAAATTCAACATCCATTCATGATAAAAGCTCTCAATGAAGCTGGTTTAAAAGGAACATACCTCAACATAATAAAGACCATATATGACAAACCCACAGCTAACATCATACTTGATGATGAAAAAATGAGAGCTTTTCCTCTAAGATCAGAAATAAGACAAGAATGTCCACTCTTACCGCTTTTAGTTAACATAGTACTGGAAGTCCTAACCACAACAATCAGATAAAAAAATAAAGGCATCCAATGGTTGGGAGCAAGATGGCAGAGGACTAGGAGACCTGGATTTTGTCTGGTCCCAGGAATTCAGCTGGATAGGGATCAAACCATTCTGAACACCTACGAACTCAACAGGAGATCAAAGAAAAGAATAGCAAAAACTCTCTGAACAGAAAAGTGACCACTTTCTGGAAAGTAGGTCATGCAGAGAAGTGAATCCGACGCGATATTCGGGAGGATAGACGGCGGGGGAGGGGGCCTCCGTCAGCAGCTTCTGGCAAGTCATAGAGCCGCGGAGCACAAAATTGGAACTTTTAGAAGTCAGCTCTGCTGAGGGACGTCGCTCCGGTGGCTAAGTGGGGGGTGGAACCCTTGGGGACAGTGTGGTCTCAGGACCCTTGGGGTC
>NC_138374.1:99939060-99957998 GCF_054177405.1 Leptonychotes weddellii | reverse complement strand
GCCTCGGATTCACTTCTCCGCACGTCCTACCTTCCAGAAAGTGGTCGCTTTTCTGATGAGAGAGTTGTTGCTCTTCTTTTCTTCAATCTCCTGTTGAGTTTGTAGGTGTTCAGAATGGTTTGATCCCTATCCAGCTGAATTCCTGAGAGGAGACGAAATCCAGGTCTCCTACTCCTCCGCCATCTTGCTCCGCCCCCCTTCCCTAGGTCTCTTTGCCTCATATATAAAATGAGAATTGGGAAAAAATCATATTTTGTCATTGTATTTGTGGATTTAATAAGTTTATGGATACACTGAGAATACTGTACTGTAAAAGGAAATGGGTAGAGAGAAGTAGGTGTGAACCTGGAAGACAGAGCATCAGCTCAAAAATTGCCTTGGGTTCTAACCAAAGAGAGGAGGATTGAGAGAAGGTACTGAAGATGGCAGGAGTAAGGAGTTCCACAGACGCTGGAAACTATTTACTATCTGGCCTTTTATGCACTGCTCTCAGGATGGGACAGGAGAGTTTACCAAGTGATAGACAAACTGAATTCTGAAGGAAACCCTAATACATTTTAATGGAAAACAATTATAGAGTGAAACCATATGATAGTTGTCTTTCTTTGCTTTACTTATTTCACTTAGCATAATTACCTCCAGTTCCATGTCGATGCAAATGGTGGGTATTCATCCTTTCTAATGGCTGAGTAATATTCCATTGTATATATGGACCACATCTTCTTCATCCATTCATCTGTTGAAGGGCATCTTGGCTCCTTCCACAGTTTGGCTATTGTGGACATTGCTGCTATGAACACTGGGGTTCATGTGCCCCTTCTTTTCACTACTCCTGTATCTTTGGGGTAAATACCCAGTAGAGCAATTGCTGGGTCATAGGGTAACTCTATTTTTAACTTTTTGATGAACCCCCATACTGTTTTCCAAAGTGGCTATACCAACTTGCATTCCCACCAGCAGGGTTCCCCTTTCTCAACATAAAGAATAGCACGGAGGACATTGGGGGAAGGAAGGGAAAACTGAAGTGGGGGAAATCAGACAGGGAGACGAACCATGAGAGACTATGGACTCCAGGAAACAATCTGAGGGTTTCAGATGGGAGGGGGGTGGGGGGATGTGGTAGCCCAGTGATGGGTATTAAGGAGGGCATGTGTTGTAATGAGCGCTGGGTGTTATACGCAAATAATGAATCATGGAACACTACATCAAAAACTAATGATGTACTGTATGGTGACTAACATAACATAATAAAAAACAATTATAGAAAAAATACATATATATTAAAAATAGTAGGTCAGGGGTGCCTGGGGGGCTCAGTCATTAAGCATCTGCCTTTGGCTCAGGTCATGATCCCAAGGTCCTGGGATCAAGCCCTACATTGGCCTCCCTGCTCAGCGGGAAGCCTGCTTCTCCCTCTCCCTCACTTGTGTTCCCTCTCTGGCTGTGCCTCTCTCTGTCAAATAAATAAAATCTTTAAAAAAATAGTAGGTCAAATTTTATTTATTTTTTACTTGGATTCAGTTAGCCAACGTATAGTACATCATTAGTTTCAGATGTAGTGTTCAATAATTCATCAGTTGCATATAACACCCAGTACTCATCACATCATGTGCCCTCCTTAATGCCCATCACCCAATTACCCCATCCCCCCCTCTTCCCCTCCAGCAACCCTTAGTTTGTTTCCTATAGTTAAGAGTCTCTCATGGTTTGTATCCCTCTCTAATGACTTCCTATTCAGTTTTCTCTCCCTTCCCCTATGATCCTCTGCACTGTTTCTTATATTCAACATATGAGTGAAATCATATAATTGTCTTTCTCTGATTGACTTATTTTGCTTAACCCAATACCCTCTAGTCCCATCCATGTCAATGTAAATGTTAAGTATTCATCCTTTCTGACAGCTGAGTAATATTCCATTGTATATATACACCACATCTTTAACCATTCATCTGTTGATGGACATCTCAGCTCTTTCCACAGTTTGGCTATTGTAGACATTGCTGCTATAAACATTGCGGTGCAGGTGTCCCTTCGGATCACTACATTTGTATCCTTTGGGTAAATACCTAGTAGCGCAATTGCTGGGTCATAGGGTAGCTCTATTTTTTTTAAGCTTTTTTTTTAAGATTTTTTTTTATTATTATTATGTTCAATTAGCCAACATATAGTACATCATTAGTTTTTGATGTAGTGTTCAATGATTCATTAGTTGCAAATAACACCTCTATTTTTAATTTCTCGAAGAACCTCCATACTGTTTTCCAGAGTGGCTCTCCCAGCTTGCATTCCCACCAAGAGTGTAAGAAGGTTCCCCTTTCTCTGCATCCTCTCCAATATTTGTTGTTTCCTGTCATTAATTTTAGCCATTCTGACTGGTGTGAGGTGGTATCTCATTGTGGTTTTGATTTGTATTTCCGTGATGCCAAGTGGTGTGGAGCATTTTTTTCATATGTCTGTTGGCCATTTATATGTCTTCTTTGGAGAAATGTCTGTTCATGTCTTCTGCCCATTTCTTGATTGGATTATTTGTTTTTTGGGTGTTGAGTTTGATAAGTTCTTTATAGATCTTGGATACTAGCCCTTTATCTGATATGTCATTTGCAAATATCTTCTCCCCTTTTAGTTTTGTTGACTGTTTCCTTTTAGTTTTGTTGACTGTTTCCTTTGCTGTGCAAAAGCTTTTTATCTTGATGAAGTCCCAATAGTTCATTTTTGCTTTTCTTTCCCTTGCCTTTGGAGATGTGTCTAGCAAGAAGTTGTTCCAGCCAAGGTCGAAGAGGTTGCTGCCTGTGTTCTCTTGTATGATTTTGATGGATTCCTATCTCACATTTGGATCTTTCATCCATTTTGAGTTTATCTTTGTGTATGGTGTAAGAAAATGGTCTAGTTTCATTCTTCCACAGGTAGCTGTCCAACTTTCCCAGCACCATTTATTGAAGAGACTGTACTTTCTCCATTGGATATTTTCTCCTGCTTTGTCGAAGATTAGTTAACCATAGAGTTGAGTGTCCATTTCTGGATTCTCTATTCTGTTCCAATTGATCTGTATGTCTGTTTTTGTGCCAGTACCATACTGTCTTGATTATTACAGCTTTGTAATATAGCTTGAAGTCCAGCATTGTGATGCCACAAGCTTTGGTTTTCTTTTTCAACATTCCTCTGGCTATTTGGGGTCTTTTCTGGTTCCATACAAATTTTAGGATTATTTGTTCCAGCTCAGTTGCATTTCTATACACTAATGATGAGACAGAAGAAAAATTAAGGAATCGATCCCATTAGCAATTGCACCAAAAACCATAAGATACCTAGGAATAAACCCAACCAAAGAGGTAAAGGATCTATACTTTAAAAACTACAGAACACTTATGAAAGAAATTGAGGAAGACACAAAGAAATGGAAGAACATTCCATGCTCATGGATTGGAAGAATAAGTATTGTTAAAATATCTATTCTACCCAGAGCAATCTACACATTCAATGAAATCCCTATCAAAATACTGTTGACATTTTTCATAGGTCAAATTTTAAAAAGTAATTATAGGTTTAGATATTGTTTTATTATATCTATTATTTATTACTATTATTTTGCTGCAAATCTATTTCTTCTAATGGAAAATGCTTATTAAGCACTGTTTGTTAAGATACCAATTAGATCACTTATTCACTAGTTATTAGAGTCATAAATCTTTTAAGCTAGAAGGAACATTAACAGGGTACTCATTTCACACATGTTTATTTATTATTCATATTTAATATATATATTTAGAGATTATCCACTGGTCAGTCACATCATATTACATTATATATTGCTGATATTAAATCACTAAGCTGAATTTTCTCAGGAATATATTTCACTCCAGTTCCCCAGGAGCCCAGGAGATCTGATGAAGTTAATATAACTCATACTCTTCGACTCATCTTTTGGCAGCATGACTGGGGTGGTTTGTGGAAACAATCTTATATTTCTTTAAAATTACTGTTGTTGACTCATTCCCTGCAAAATAATGCCTAGACTACTTAGCAAGGTATTCGAGTCCCTTCTGGATAGTCCCAATGAAACTTCACTGCCTCATTCCTTGCCACTATGCCACCCCTGTGCTCTTTGCAGGATGCTATAGCTCGCCTATTCTGGAGTGAGTACTCATCCTTCTCAAACATGTCCTTTCCCATCTCTGTGCCTTTGCTTAAGTGCTTCCTACTGCCTGGAATGCCCTTTACTCAACTTCCATATGGTGAGCTCCTACTTATCCTGCAATATGCAAATTCTGTTTAAAATTTCCTTGCCTTTATTAATTCTTTCTGGCTTTCCTGGACTCTGCTCCCGGAGAACTTTGTTCACCCTTATACTGTAGCATGTGCTATCCTGAGCTGTTCATCATGCTAGAAGGTGAGCTCCTTGAGAACAAGGTTTGTAGCATATTGATCTGTATATTCCCAGCCATTTGCATAGTGCCTGGCAGAAAGGAGGCCCTCAGAAACTATTTTCAAATAGATGAATGAATAAAGGTGAGAGTACAGACAAATAAACCTAGCTGAGCACTAGCTCTTAGGTGTTTTTGTTGTTGTTGTTGTTGTTTGTTTGTTTAATGTAATGAAATATTCTTCACAAGTGGGTAAGGTCTTCAAGTGGGAGATATTAAGAGAAGACACTTCAAAAAAGATCTTTGGTTTTCAGGACCATTTTGAGAATCAAATGAGATGGTACTTTATTTAGAAAAGAACAAGGAAGTATGAAGATACCAAGTAATTGTCTTTCAGTAATTTGTTATTCTTTTCTTAGGCAAATATCAATTACAATTCTCTGAGATTCAGAGAGAGACTGCACAAGCTGCCATATTCGGGGAGACATAGGTTGCCTCCTGGTTGATCATGGCTAATGTTTGCTGTTCCACTATATCTCCAAATTAGAGAATCCAGAATCTGCAGCCTGCTCTTCTCCCACGTGATCACTAGCACAAGAGATGCAGCGAACTGAGCATCACCTCATAACGCTTATGTCCTGTTTGGATTTCAGATGCTCAGCTCCTGGTATGATGAATTTCTGGATGAAGAGGACTACTGGTTTCTCATTTTTACAGTAGGAGGGACTTTGAGTTGGGGAAGAATCATGAGGTTGTGGGAAGAAAAAAGAGTAACTGCTCTCTTAGAAGCCTTATTTGTCAAAGTAAATGAAATCTTTATTTTTCCTAGAGGCCACTGGGCATTGACATGGTCCCCGATATTCTAAACATAAACCTCAAGGAAAAAGACTCAAGTGCAATAGCTGATTGTGAAGAAGTCACATTCATATAGAATTTCTCCCTTATAGAAATGGGTTTGATTAGAAGAGGGTGGGGGTTGGTATGTAAAGGAGCAAAGGTTCTTAACAAAATGAAAGCAATCAGCATAAGTTCATGTGACAAGGAGGCACAGGAGGACTGGGCTGTTACAAAAATCTTGCTGCTGGTGTAGTTCCTATAGCAAATGCTCTTTGCCCCCATCCCTTTCTCTTAGACTCAGGCCAAGTTCATCAGCAGCAAATGGCATAAAAAAGGATCTATAAGTAAAGAAGAGAACATTCTTCTTTACAAGAGGTGTGAGGAATCCCTGGAGCTAAGCCAGGGTTTGGCTAACATGGAGGAAATGGATTCTATGCAGTGGCAAAAGATAGCTACTGAGGACCTGAGACAAGGCGGGTCTCTCCAGGTAGAACTAAAGTCTCCAGTGTTCCAAGCAGGTAAAGGCAGTCACCATAATTTTTTGACCCTAACATATAGGCAACTGGGAAATATTAATATTTAACATTTAGTGATTATTTACTGCACATCAGCACTGTGCAATGCAAAGATTGCCTCATTTGATCTTCAAAATAACCTATGAGGTAAGTACTGAGTAACAGCGGCACAGAGAGGTTAAGTGACCTTCCCAAGGTCACACAGTAAGTGGCAGAGCCAGGATCTCACTGACTGGCCACTTAAGTTTGGCCAGACTCATGCTCATCAAAGCATCACCTTAGCTACAGAATAATTCATTTTTGTACATCTGATAAGCATATTCCACCTTACCACACCTCCTCCAGAGTAAGATCCAAAGCATTTCTGTGAATATATTTTTAATAGCTACTCCTCTCTCCCAACATAACAAAAGCAGCTCACTCAGGCAGTAGAGAGGAGTGGGTAGGAACACAAGGCTCTGCTGTCCCAGAGGACTGGGTTATATCCTAGGTCTGCTAGTGACTGTAAACTTGGGCAATGTATTTAACCTCTTTGTAAGCCCCAGTTTTCTCATCTTTAAAATGGGGCTAATCATAGTAAGTTTGCTGTTTGTTGTGAAGAAGCTCCAAGGTCACCTATGAAAGCTATTACCACAATGCTTGGCAATAGTTAAAAGTCCAATAATGTCAGCCATTAATATCCAAATTGAACAAAGTGCTTTAATTATCTATGCTGAGGCAGTCAGAGTACTACAGTATTTCTCAAACTTCAATCCACAATAAACACATTTGACGTCAGGGAACATGAACTTGTATATATGTGTGTGCATATATGTGGAAAACATTTTCACAAAGCAATACTTACCCTTATTATATAAGATGATTTCCTCCAATATTCTCTATTCTGTTTTATTCTATTTCATTTTGTAAAAGCTGGCAATGACAATTTTTTGACATATTATTGAGTCATGACCTGCACTTTTGAAAACACAGAAGAGGAATAAGCCAAAGCTTTGAAAATTCAATTCCACTGCTTCCTTGCTCAGTGAGCCTGGGCGAGTTACTTCATCTCTTTGAGCCTCATTTTCTCAACTATAGAGTGGGGATAATGGCCCCTACTTGGTAGGATTGTTGAGGGGATTGGAGGCAATGCATTTACACAGGAAACAGGTGCTCAATAAGTACTTGTTAGATTATACTAAAAAAAAATCAACTTTTTAAAAACTTTGATGTGCACTCCATATACAAAACAAGATGCCTTGAATGCTTGCCTCTCAGAGCCATGCTTGGGCATGAGTTATTAAATCTAGCATGAACAAACCCTCTATTTCATATCAGAGTTTCACCTTCTCTCTAAATCCTGAACATGCCAGAACCTGTCCCAGAAATCAAGAGAAAAGTGGAAGAAAGGATGGCTGGTAAATTTCATTTACGCACACATACTTGGCAATAGGCATTGCTTTGGTGGCCTTGGAGTGTCAGGGATGGCCAGGAAGAGTGAGAACCACTCTCCATAAAGATGCTTCTTCCCTCCCCCAGCACACATCATTATTTCCTCCACCACTGCTTTTTTTGAAATGCAAGTCTGGCCCGATAAAGGTCCTCCTGTATATTTGCCTAACCCAGGGCCCTGACTCCCAGGTGGGCTGATGCCTCCACTCAGGGTACACCATAAACTCACAGTGCATCAGAGCTAGAATACTCTCAGCTTTTATATGGAGAAAATGAGTCTCTGAGAAGTGGAAAGACTTGGCCAAGTTTGCTTAGCAAGGGAGGGATTGGTCCAGGACTAGAAACCTGGATCTATTGTAGGAATGATCTACTGCACAACTTACAGCCAGATTCCCCTGGTTGAGAGATGATAATGATAACAGTGACAATGCCGACATAAGGACGACTAACATTTGTGGGTCCATACCCCAGCATTCCTTCTAGACTCCCACCAGTATAATCTTCAGAAAGTACTGGACTGCCTTGGGAGAGTTTCTGAAGAACTGTGTGCAATTAGACTTACTTTAAACCCCAGAACTCACAACATGATTGAGTGTTTTCACCTTGGTAGGCAAGGTGCTGCTAATCTGCATCTATTGTCCAGTACATGACTAAAACTTCCCTTGGTGTCTCAGCCTTCCTGCCTCATCTTATTTTGGATGCAAAAAGGCATTCCCTCTCAATTAACTATGTATAGCTATAAATAATGTATGCTATTTCTAGAAAAAATAATTTCCTCTGGAAGGACAATGATTTGCAACTATTAATGATATTCACATATATGAGCTGTCAATTGTGAAAGTAATTCCCAAAGACAGAGAAGCAAGAGAGAAAGTTCCTAGCATGTTATTTCCCATATATTATCCCTAAGTGTATCAGATTCTTTGAAGCAATAGCAGAATGTTTGAAATACATTTGCAATTCTTTCCCACAACAGATGGCTACTTTGAAGGGGTTAGTATTCATTTGGATAAATTACTTCTTGTATATGTGTTAACAATTAGTACCTCTTTCAAAATCATATGTTACCCTAGTCTCCCTCAGGCAGAAAATCTCCATGGGTCAGGTGTCCCCAAGAAGGGCAGAATCCCCCCATTCTGGAGAGGAGGGAAGGCTTTATTTCCTTGCTTCTAATTTGACCTGAGGAGCTTATATTCCTTGTGTAAATGTTTTATTAAAACATTATTATCTTACTTAAATAACATTTTAAAGGTAATATCTTCAATAAAAGTGTATGAATCTTTGAACCAGAGTTGACAACCAGGCTCTATCCCTTTTTTCCCCTACTTGATAGACATAGAGAAAATGTCCTTTGAGGAACTCTGCTATAAGTTTCCAAAGGTGGCCATACAGAAGATCAGTGATGACTACAAAATATATTGTGAAAAAGCACCTAAAATAGGTAAGTGTTGACAACTCAGAGAGAGAGTTGAGACAATCCGGTAAGAGAGTCTCCAACCGCAAGAGGCATAAGCCAAGAGAGGAACCATGCTTCTTTTGAAATGAGGGATGGTCAGGGGAGAATTGCCACGTCTTTTTTTCTCCTACACAGCCACAGAAGTGCATCATGAAACTGACAGGCAATTATAAATGAATGAGGGTGGTGATGAAAATTGTTAATTCCTACTTCTCACCTAGTTATCATCCTGGGGTTTTATAATGCAGATTTGTCTTCTACCAAGTTTCTTAGAGTTGGAGATGTGTGGAAGGAGGTTCGTTGGCGTGTGTTCTTAGTAATAACCCCTTTAAAGAAATAAGGAAAGCAGAATTGGAAAGGTAGATGCTGAACTGCAAGGCAGTTACAATAGACCTCAGCAGATCCACAGAAGAAGCTCTAAAACTAGGATGGCCTTTCAGAGTTGTCCCTCACTGAGACAAAGGATTTTTTTTTTTTTTTTTTTTTACATTCACATTGACTCATAAGGGATTTGCTGCCTGGGGGGAGGATATAACCTAGGGTCAGGCAGCACCCTTTGGCTGAGGCAATGCCCAGAGGGGACCTCAACTATGAGCTGTCTGTAGCCAACACCCCAGGCAGCTGGGAATGAATGCTTTGGTCCTAAAAGGAGGATTTAAGCTGTGCACCACAGCACCCTGTTGACTTTCTTTGTATGGAAATTTCACTCCATCTTGGAATAGCTACCCCAGGATTCTGGTTTGTTCCTTTTCCTAGGGAACTTAGACTAGAAGGGCTGACTCACACTCCTATAGCTTATCTGGAGACCACAACGAATACTCCTCTTCACCCTCCTTTGCTACCCATCCTAGCGTCCCTTTATTTCCAGCTAGTGTCTCTGCTGGTCTTGGGGGACTTACCTGGGAGGATGACGTAGACTGTCATCCCTAAGAGGCCTGAGCTCCCTGGTCATCATGATTTCTCAGACTATAGTTACTATGCTTGACAATTTATCATCAAAATTGGGCAGCAGAATACCAAGAGTGCCAAATGAATTTTCCACTGCCCCTGCTGTGTTACTGGTGACCCTGATGCTAAGAGTCAATTACCCTCTCAATACAGTAACTCCTTTTCTTGCCTGCTAGCCTCTTAACCTAAGGAGCTTAAAGCGACTGAGTGCCTACTCTGTCCCGAGTGGAAGCATTCCCCCTCTGGGAACCAGGATCTCCAGACCAGCACTGTCCGGTACAGGAGCACTAGTATCATGTGGCCATCAAGCACTTAAAATGTATCTGATACAAAGAGGTTACACAAAATACATATTATTAAAATTAACTTCATCCTTTTTGTTTTATCTTTTTTAATGTGACTACTAGAAAATTTAAAATTATATATGTGATTCATGTTATATTTCTATTGGACAGCACTGGTCTAGACCCACGGAACCTAATGTTGTAAGGATTAGAAATTTCCCTAAGTAAATCATTGATACTGATGTTAAATGGATCACTCCTACTTTTATCCCTTGTCCCCATGCCCCTTGTATTCTACTTATTGGGGACACAGTACCTTATAATGGTCTTCAGTTTATCCTGGAGGATGATGTCCCATTTCCCAAGATCATAATCAAGCTGGTTTCACAGTTGCACCTTCAAGAAATGGCTCCATTGTTCTACCAGACCAGCAGCCCTCATTGTTGATAGAACTAGTGGATCCCATCATCATATGTCCATTGTCAACCTCCTGGGCTGTAAGTGTATCCCTTGGTCAGGGGAAACCTTACATGGAATCTCATTCAGGGATCTTGTAAGCCCCCTGATAGCAATGCTCACTGATGCCTTGCAGGCAGGAATCCTTGTCAGTTACAGGCAAGATGAATTGATGCTCTTTCCAGAGTAGAAGTGATCCAGTGTCATCAATTTGTTACCAAGTGGGTGATTGGTTTTCTATGAGAGTTATTGAAATATGTGGCCTCGGCATTTGTCCCTGTCACTGACAAGTTGAACATTTGGCAGCAGTGGTAACTAAATCAGCCTTGGTGAGTATGGGGCCCATGCCATTGGGTGCATATACAATTTCCATCCCTGCCATCTAGCTACTCTGTTCATGAGTTCATCATGCCAGCACTGAGGTGGATTATGACACAGATTTGCTGACATCAACCATCCAAGTCATTTTGTCTACTTGGTTCTTTAGTGATTCTTTCACAGTGGTTGTTTATTAGTGAGCTTTAAGATACAATACAAACATTTTTGTTCTTCATGCTTACTCTCAAAGATTCATCCACATGTGTCTTCCTTACTCCCAATATTCTTTTTTTAAAAAGACTTTGTTTAGAGTAGTTTTAGGTTCACAAAATTATTAAGAGGAAGGTACAGAGATTTCCTAGATAGCCCTTGCTCCAACACTTGCACAACCTCCCCCATCACCAACATCCCCCATCAGAGTGCTACATTTGTTACAACTGATGAACCTATATTAACACATTATAATCACCCTAATTCATAGTTTACCTTAGGGTTTACTCCTGGTATTGTACTTTCTATGAGTTCAGACAAATGACATGTATCCATCATTATCATATCACACAAAGTATTTTCATGGCCCTAAAAATCCTCTGTGCCCTAAAAGTCCTAATAAGCTCCACCTATTTATCCCTCCACATACTGCCAGCCCCTGGCAACCACTGATCTTTTCACTATCTCCATAGTTTTGCCTTTTCCAGAATATCATATAAGTTGAAATCATATAATATATAAACTCTCCAGATTGTCTTCCTATACTTTGTAATAGACATTTAAGCTTCCCCATGTCAAATTTTGTCTTGATAGCTTATTTCTTTTTAGCACTAAATAGTATTTCATTGGTTTAATGTACCAGAGTTTGTTTATCCATTCACCTACTGAAGGACATTTTGATTGCTTCCAAGTTTGGACAATTATGAATAAAGCTGCTATAAACAATCATGTGCAGGTTTCTTTTTTTTTTTTAAGATTTTATTTATTTATCAGAGAGAGAGCGAGACAGAGGCAGGCAGAGGGAGAAGCAGGCTCCTTGCTGAGCAAGGAGCCCGATGTGGGACTCGATCCCAGGACCCTGGGATCATGACCTGAGCCGAAGGCAGAGGCTTAACCGACTGAGCCACCCAGGTGTCCCCATGTGCAGGTTTCTGTGTAGTCATAAGTTTTTAACTCCTTTGGGTAAATACCAAGAAACACAATTGCTGGATCTCACGACAATAGCATGTTCAGTTTTATAAGAAAGTGCCAAATTGTCTTCCAAAGTGGTTGTACAATTTTGTTTTCCCACCAGTAATGAAAGAGAATTTCTGTTGCTTTACATCCACATCATTTGGTGTTGCCAATTTTGCAGATTTGAGCCATTCTAATAGGTGTGTAGTAGTATCTCATTGTTGTTTTATTTGCTTTTTCCTGATGATATACAATGTGAAGGTTCTTTTTAAAAGCTATTTTCGGGGCACCTGCATGGTGCCGTTGGTTAGACATCCAACTCTTGGTTTCGACTCAGGTTGTGATCTCTGGCTCATGGGGTCAAACCCTAGGTTGGGCTCTGTGCTCAGTGCAGAGTGTGCTTCAGATTCTCTCTCCCATTGCCCCTTCCACTTGTGCACTTTCTCTCTTTCAAATAAATAAGTATTCTTAAAAATGCTATTTTCTATCTGTATACTCCTTTGTTGAAGTATCTGTTAAGGTTTTGACTTTTTAGTCAGCTTATTTGTTTTCTTATTGTTGAGCCTTAAGAGTTCTTTGTATATTTTGGGGAAAACAGTTCTTTATCAGATATCTTTTGCAACTATTTTCTTCCTTCTTCTAGTCTTCTAATTGTCTTTCACAGAGTAGAGTATTTATTTTGAATGAAGTACAACTTATCAATCCTTTTTTTTCATGGATTGTGCCTTTGCTATTGTATCTAAAAAGTCTGGCCAAATCCAAAATTATCTAAATTTTTCCTGTGTTATCTTCTAGGAGTCTAATTGTTTTGCATTTTACTTTTGGGTCTATGATCCATTTTGAGTAATTTTTTGTGAAGGGTATAAGGTCTCTGTCCACATTGATTTTTTTTTTTTTTTGGCATGTGGCTGTCAAGTAGTTTCTGCACCATTTGTTGAAGAGACTATCTTTGGGACACTCGTGACTCAGTCAGTTATGCATCTGCCTTCAGCTCACATCATGATCCCAGGGTCCTGGGATCCAGCCCCATGTCAGGCTCTCTGTTCAGTGGGGAGTCTTCTTCTCCCTCTCCCTCTGTGCTCTCTCTCTCAAATAAATAAAGAAAAAGAAAAAGAAAAGAAAAGACTATCTTTGCTGCATTCTATTGCCTTTGCTCTTTTGTCATATATCGGCTGTCTGTATTCATGTGGGCCTATTTCTGGGCTCTCTATTCTGTTCCATTGTTCTATTTGTCTTTTCTTTCACCAATACCACATTGTCTTGATTATTGTTGCTTTACAGTAAGTTGTTTTTTGTTTTTTTATAGTAAGTCCTGAAGTCAGTGTTAGTCTTCTAACTGCTTTCCTTCAATATTGTGTTGGTGATTCTGGGTCTTTTGCCTACCCACAGAAACTTTAGAGTTACACACAGGTGTAACTCATTTTATTGCACTCCATTTTATTATGCTTTGCAGATGTTGCATTTTTACATATTGGAAGTTTATGGCAACCCTATGTTGAGCAAGACTATTGGTGCCATTTTTCCATTAACATTTGCTCACTTTGTGTATCTGTGCCAGATTTTGGTAATTCTTAAAATATTTCAAACATTTTTATTATTTTATTTGTTATGGTGATCTGTAATCAGTGATCTTTGATGTTACTAATATAAGTGTTTTTGGGGTGCCACAAACCTCACCCATATAAAATAACAAACTTAATTGATGAAATTTGTGTGTATTCTGACTACTCCAATGACTGGCCATTCCCTCTCCTTGGGCCTCCCTCTTTCCTGAGACCCAACAATATTGAAATTAGGCCATTAATAACCCTACAGTGGTCTCTAGGTGTTTGACTGAAAGGAAGTGTTACACATCTCTCACTTTAAATCAGAAGTTGGAAATGATTAAGCTTAATGAGGAAGACATGTCAAAAACTGAGATAGGATGAAAGCTAGGCCTCTTGCACCAGCTACCCAAGTTGTGAATGCAAAGGAAAAGTTCTTGACGGAAATTGAAAGTGACACCCCAGTGAATACATGAATGATAAGAAGGTAAAACAGCTTTATTGCTTATATGGAAAGTTTTAATGGTCTGGATAGACGATCAAACCAGACATAGCCTTTCCTTAAGCCAAAGCCTAATACAGAGCAAGGTCCTAAGTCTCTTCAATTCTTTGAAGGCTGAGAGAGGTGAAGAAGCTGCAAAGAAAAGGTTGAAACTAGCAGAGGTTGGTTCATGAGGTTTAAGGAAAGAAGCCATCTCCATAACATAAAAGTTCAAGGTGAAGCAGCTAGTGCTGATGTAGAAACTTCAGCAAGTTATCCAGGTGTAGCTAAGATAATTCATGAAGGTGGCTACACTAAACAACAGATTTTCAGTGTAGACAAAATGGTCTTATATTGGAAAAAGATGCCATTTAGAATTTTTCATAGTTGGAGAGAAGTCAAGGCCTGCCTTCAAAGCTTCAACAAACAGGCTAACTCTCTTGTTAGGGTATAATGCAGCTGGTGACTTTAAGTTGAAGCCAATGCTCATTTACCTTTCTTACTTTTAAGTGTAGGTTCCTTAAGAATTATGCTAAGTCTACTTGCCTATGCTCCATAAATGGAACAACAAAGCCTGGATGATAGCACATCTGTTTATAACATGGTTTACCAAATATTTTAAGCCCACTGTTGAGACCTACTGCTCAGAAAAAGATTCCTTTCAAAATATTACTGCTCATTGACAATGCACCTGGTCACCCAATTGTTCAGATGGAGATGTACAAGATTAATGCTATTTTTATGCCTACTAATACAACATTCATTCTACAGCCCATGGGTCAAGGAGTAATTTTGACTTTATAGTCTTACTATTTAAGAAATACATTTCTTAAGGCTACAGCTGCCATACATAGTGATTCCTCTAGTAGATTCAGACAAAAGAAGTTGACAACCTTCAGGAAAGGATTCACCATTCTGGATGTCATTAAGAACATTCATGATTTGGGGTACCTGGGTGGCTCAGATGGTTAAGCGTCTGGCTTTGGCTCAGGTCAGGATCTCCAGGTCCTGGGATGGAGCCCCAAACTGGGCTCCCTGCTCAGCAGGGAGTCTGCTTCTCCCTCTCCTTTGCCTCTCCCACTCACTCTCTCTCTCTTAAATGAATAAATTTTAAAAATCTTAAGGAAAAAAAGAACATTCATGGTTCATGGGAAGAGATCCAAATATCAACATTAACAAGAGTTTAGTAGAAGTTGGCTCCAATTTCCATAGATGACTTTGAAGTGTTCAAGACTTCAGTGGAGGAAATAACTGCATATGTGGTAGAAATATCAAGAAAACTAGAGCTAGAAAGGGCACCTGAAGATGTGACTGAATTGCTACAATTTCATGATAAAACTTGAGTGGATGAACGGCTGCTTCTTATGAATGAGCAAAGAAAGTATTTCTTGAGATGGAAACTACTTCTGGCAAAGATACCATGAAGATTGTTGAAATGACAACAAAGAATTTAGAATATTACATAAATTTAGTTGATAAAGCAGTGGCAGGGTTTGAGAGGATTGACTCCAATTTTGAAAGAAGTTCTGTGGGCAAAATGCTATCGAACAGCATCGCATGCTACAGAGAAATTGTTTGTGAAAGGAAGAGTCAATTGATGTGCAAACTTCATTGTTGTCTTATTTTAAGAAATTTCCACAATCACTCTAACCTTCAGCAACCACCACCTGCATCAGGCAGCAGCCATTAACATCAAGGCAAGACCCTCTACCAGGGTTACAATGCACTGAAAACTTTGATGATGGTTAGCATTTTTTAGCAATAAAATGTTTCTTAATAAACCAAACAGACTACAAAATAGTGTAAACATAACTCTTATATGCATTAGGAAACCAAAAAAATCACGTCATTCACTTTATTGTGATACACACTTTATTGTGGCAGTCTAGAACTGCATCCAAAATATCTCTAAGGTATGCCTGTATCCACAAATAAGGAGCTGGAATTTTGATTGTAACTGCATGAATCAAGTTGGGAGTAACTGACATCTTGACAATACTGAGTCTTCCTATCCATGAACAGGGAAAACCTCCCCATTTATTTTGTTCTTCTTCGAATTAGTTCAATAGAGGTTTGTAATTCTTCATATAGGTTTTGTACATATTTTGTTATATGTATGCCTAAATGAAACAAGTATTTCAGTGTGGTTGTGCTAACATAAATGGCATTGTGTTTTTAATTTCAAATTCCATTTGTTCTTTTCTATTATACACAAAAGTAATTGGCACTTGCATATTAACCTTGTATTCTGCAACCTTACTATAATTGCTTATTAACTCCAGAAGATTTCTTGTCAGTTCTTTTGGATTTTCTACATAGATAGTCATACATATACAAACAAGAAAAGTTTTAATTCTTCTTTTCCACTCTGTGTAACTTTTACTTCCTTTTCTTATCTTATTGCATTTGCTAGAACTTTCAGCACAATGTTGAAGAAGAGTGGTAAAAAGACATCCTTGTACATGATGTTAGTTAAAAAGCTTTGTTTCTCACCATTAATTATGGTGTTAGCTGTAAGGTTTTTTTGTATATTTATATTACACTGAAGAAATGTCTCTGTATTTTTAGTTTACTGAGAGTTTTTATCATGAATGGGTGTTGGATTTTGATTTCATAGATTATTGATTTCCTGCTTTCAATTTCATTGATTTCTACTCTGATTCTTATTATTTCTTTTCTTCTACCGACTTCGGATTTTATCTGCTCTTCTTTTTCTAGTTGCCTACATTGCAAACTTAGATGATTTAGATCTTTCTTCTTTTCTAATATATGCATTCAATGCTATAAATTTCCCTCTAAGCACTGCTTTCCCAGCATTCCCACAAATTTTGATGTTATGTTTTTATTTTCATTTAGTTTAAAATACTTCTTAATTTTTCTTGAGATTTTTTCTTTGACCTATGTGTTATTAAAAGTATATTGGTTAATCTCCATGTATTTTGAGATTTTCCAATTATCTTTCTGTTACTGGTTTCTAGTTTAATTGCATTATGGCCTGAAAGTAGATATGGTATAATTTCTATTAAATTTGTTAAGATGTGTCTTATGGCCCAGAAAATCATCTGTTTTGGTGAATGTTCCATGTGAGCTTGAGCAGAATGTGTTTTCTGCTGCTGTTGGATTTGGTCTATAGATGTTAATTATATCCAGTTGATTGATGGTGTTGTTGAGTTCAACATGTCCTTACTGATTTTCTGCCTTCTGGATCTATTTCTGATAGAGGGATGTTGAAGTCTCTACATATGACTGTGGATTTATATATTTCTCCTTGCAGTTCTACCAGTTTTGCTCATGTAGTTTGATGCTCTGTTGTTAGGTGCCTACACATTAAGGATTGTTATGTCTTCTTAGAGAATTGACTCCTTTATCATTATGTAATGGCCTTCTTTATCCCTGATAACATTCTTTTCTTTAAGTCTGCTCTGTCTGAAATTAATATAGCTTCTACTACTTTCTTTTGATTAATATTAGCATGGCATATTTTTTCTATCCTTTTACTTACAATCTATATGTGTTTTTATATTTTAAGTCTGTTTCTTATAGATAACATAGAGTTGGGTCTTGTTTTTTGATCCACTCTGACATTCTGTTTCTTACTTGATACATTTAGACCATTAACACTCAAAGTGATTATTGATATAGTTGGTTTAATATGTACCATATTTGTTACTGTTTTCTATTTGTTGCCCTTGTTCTTTGTTCTTATTTATGCCTTCCATTCTGTCTACCTTTTATGATTATAATTTGAGCATTTTATATTCCATTTTCTCTTCTTTCTTAGCATATTGGTTATTTCTTTTTTTAAACTTTTTTTAGTAGTTGCCCTAGAGTTTGCAATATACATTCACAACTAATCCAAGTACACTTTCAAATAAGTATATAACACTCACAGGTATTTTGCATACTTTATAATAACAAAATAATTTAATTCCTTTCTCTCATCCATTATATCATTGAATTCATTGTCACTATCATTTGAATACATTGTTATTATCATTTGAATACATTGTTACTATTTTTATTTTGAACAAACTGTTACCCATTAGATCAACTAAGAAAAAGAAAAATAAGTTTTTAACTGTCCTTACTCATTCCTTTTTGATGCTCTCCTTTTCTTTATGTATGTCCAAGCTTCTGACCTATATTATTTTCCTTCTCTCTAGCAAATTTCTTTTAACATTTTTTACAAAGCTGGTCTACTGACAAGAAATTCCCTCATTCCCCGCCCCCCCCCCCGCTATTTTTGTCTCAGAAAGCATTTATTTCTCCTTCACTTTTAAAGAATAATTTTGCAAGATAGAGAATTCTAGGTTGGTGAGGGATTTTTTCTGTCAACACCAAATATTTTGCTCCATTCTCTTCTTGCTTGTATAGTTTGTGAGAAGTCAGATGTAATTCTTATATCTGTTCCTCTCTAGTGAGATGTTTCCCCCCCACCCAGCTTCTTTCAGAATTTTTTTGTTATCTTTGATTTTTTATGGTTTTAAAATGATTTGCATAGATGGGGTTGGTTTTTTTGTTTGTTTTGGGGTTTTTTGGCATTTTTTTTCTGCTTGGTGTTCTCTGAGTGTATTCAACAGTACGTTGGGGGAAATCATCAGTCATTGTTGTTTCAAATATTTCTTCTGTTTATCTCTTTTCATTCTAGTATCCACATTATACATATGTTACACTTTCTGAGTAGTTCTTACACAATTCTTAGATGTTTTGTTTGGTTTTAGTTTTGGTTTTTATCAGTCTCTTTGTGTTCTTTGCTTTTAAGTTTTAAAGGTTTCTATTGCGATATCTTCAAGTACAGAGATCTTTGCTCAGCTATTTCTAATCTATTAATGAGGCCATCATAGGCATTCTTAATTTCTGTCAGTGGTTTTGATCTCTAACATTTCTTCTTGGTTCTTTCTTGGAATTTCCACCTCTCTGCTAACTTTGCCCATTTGTTCAGGCATGTTGCCTACTTAATCTAATTGAGTGCCTAGCATATTAGTCATAGTTGTTTTATTTGTTTTATTTTTTTTAATTTATTATGTTATGTTAGTCACCATACATCATTAGTTTTTGATGTGGTGATCCACGATCCATTGTTTTCGTATAACACCCAGTGCTCCATGCAGTACGTGCCCTCCTTAATACCCATCACCAGGCT
>NC_138374.1:99869828-99938560 GCF_054177405.1 Leptonychotes weddellii | reverse complement strand
CTATATTCTGTTTTTGTGCCAGTACCATGCTGTCTTGGTGATCACAGCTTTGTAATATAGCTTGAAATCGGGCAATGTGATGCCCCCAGCTTTGTTTTTCTTTTTCAATATTTCCTTGGCGATTCGGGGTCTTTTCTGATTCCACACAAATTTTAGGATTGCTTGTTCCAGCACTTTGAAAAATGTCATAGTTGTTTTAAATTCCTAGTCTGATAATCCCCAAATCCCTGCCATGTTTGGTTCTTATGTTTGCTCTTCTCTTTAGATTATGGGGCTTTTTCCTTTTGGTGTGCCTCATATTTTTTTTTCCTAATAGTAGGACATGATGTACCAGGTAAAAGGAACTGCTGTAAATGGATCTTTAGTAATGTGGTGGTGAGGTGTGGGGGGGAGGGCAAGCATTCTATAGTCCTAGGTCTCAGTCTTTTAGTAAGCCTATGCCTCTGGACTGTGAACTTAAAAAGAGCCAGGAAATTAACACTGATACATTACTACCATTTAATTTTCAGGCTATGCTCAAGTTTTACCAAATGTCTCTTTTTTATCTGGAACAGTTCCTCAAATATTCTGACTTTTATATCCTTGACACTTTTGAAAATTGCAAGGTTATTTTTATAGATGTCTCTCAATGTATTGTCTGATGTTTTCTCATGTTTAAACTTGGATTATACATTCAGGTTATTCAGAACTATCATTGCAGTCCTTTTCAATGCAGTAGGTGGTGCACAGTTTTGCTTTGTTCCATTACTGGTAATATTTTCTTTGATCACTTAGTTATATGGTGCCTTCTAGGATTTTCCACTGTAAATTAATTTTTCCATTTTGTAATTAATAAATATTATGTGTGTGGAAGAGAAAGAGTACTTTGAAATTATGTAAATATCCCATTCTTTACCACACTTATAACTTATTCATTTAGATATATAAATGACAGATGATAGATAGATTATAGATAGGTAGATGATAGATGATAGATAGATGATAGATAAATAAATACAGAGATTCAGTATTTACTGATATTATTTGGTGGGTTTTAATCTATTACTATGGTTACTTATTTTGTTGTTCAAATTGTCTCCTACTTGGTCAGTGTCACTCCATTCAAATCTGGCTTCTTTCTCCTCTTGACATGTCTCTTGAGTATTGTCTTGCTTTCTTGAATGAGATATCTGTTCCAAGCTCATCTTGCATTCTCCCTAATCTAGCCCTAGAATCAGCCATTTCTCTAAAGAGTGTGATTCCTTCTCTTAGAGAATGATATTTGGAAATCAAGAACCAGGAATTAGGTTAGTTCATTGCTATTGAGATCACTGCAATCAGATCTTCTCAATGGACAGAACTAGAGAACATATATGTTTGTATGTATGGGCATATGCATACACAGACACATTTATAGTTATATTTTTCCATATCTATATAAAGAAAACCATGAGATCCCACCAATATCTCCAACTTAATCCAACACAATTGAGTTCATTCTAGTTTTCTACTTTTCCATATTTTTACATCTCTTCTCTGACAATGAGAAAATTGACTCCTATTGCCCTAAATGTATTTACTTATTTGATTAATTCTTTCTGTGTAACTAACACCTTGTCTACACTGCCACCACCTTCCTCTTGCTGATGCCCTCCTCCCCTTACCTGGGCTCCAACACCTTACACCAGGCCCTTTCCATGCATGGTGCCCTCCTCACCTTGCTTGAATTTCAACACCATTTATAGGATGCTTCTTCTTGGGGAAGCACTCCTCACTCTGTTCTGATGACCTCTGCCAGGATGCTGCTACATGTAGCCATTCCTTCTTGCCACTGGGGCTCTGACTTCCCACACCTGGCCATCCCTCTTCCATGGAGAGGTCTTCCTTATTTTTCTCAGGAACTGTTGCTCCATACCAGGCTGCACCCATTTCCTGTGTAGACTCTCTCCTCATCTTGCTTGAACTCTGTCACCAGGCACCAGGTGACCCCTTAACATGGACGTCCTCAACCTGCTCAGGTTCTGATACCCTATGCTAGGCCACACCTAATGAGATATCTTCCTCATTCTTTTTTGTTTAAGATTTATTTATTTATTTATTTATTTATTTATTTATTTATTTATTTATTTGGGAGAGAGAGACATCGAGAGCCAGGGAGGGGCAGAGAGAGAGAGGAGAGAAGCAGGCTTCCCACTGAGCATGGAGCAGACACCTGGCTTGATCCCATGACCCCAAGATCAGAACCTGAGCCAAAATCAAGAGTCAAACACAACCAACTGAGCCACCCAGGTGCCCTTATCTTTCTCATTCTGTTCAAGTTTCCACACTTCATGCTGGTCTTCTCCTTTGTGTCCCAATGTGGGTGCCCTTCTCACCTCAGTTGAACTTCATATGTTGGGCCTCCCTTTGTGTAGATGCCCTCCTCATCCTTCTTGAATTCTGAATTCTCCAATCCAAGTTGCCCTTCATGTGGATACTCTCCTCACCCAGCTTGGCCTTCAGCACCCAGTGTAAGGCAGTACTTCTGTGGGGAAAGCCCCCCTTACCGTACCTGGAATCTGTGGCTCTTTCTCCCTTTTTGTGCTGACACCTATCTTGTTCTGCCCTTAGTAATGATTTTATAACTTAATTATTTAGGGTATAAAGCCATCTCTTCATTTTTTTAAGGGTGGCATTAGTCTCTGCCATTATCCCCAGGATGTGATATTGTTTTTATCATCTTGAGTAGAGGCATGAAAAGAGTTTAAGAGACTTCCACTTGATCTTTCTCACTATAATAGCTCTTACTCCTTAGACTAAGGAAATAATGTGGGGATCCTACAACTACCAAGTAATTCCATTCCAGTATACATTTAGGGATTGGAGAAATGACTGCTGAATGGATTTGTGGGCCCAGTGGACCCACTGTGCCCACTGTGAGCTGTACCTGGGCCAGGACTCCATTTATTACCTAATCTTCATAAGTGCCTTCTCTAGTGGGGTCGATAATGACATTCTGGGGATCCAGATAGTGTTAACTAGGACCCTGTGTTCAATAGTCCTTAAAATGACTGGATATTTTCCTTCCAGTTACTGGAATAAATGCCCAAAGGTCCCATTGAAGAGGGACTATGAGTATCATTAGAATTCGCTTTCCATAATGTTGTAGGGTCTTCCTTCATGGAGACCTTTCTTCAGTCAGTGCATTCAAGGTTTGAAAATTGACTCAGGTTTAGAAACTGAGCAAGGGATTGTTGACTTTCCTTGGTACAAGTGCTCTCAGTTATTTATCCTTGGTGTCTTTTGGTTGTAGATATTAAGCAGTAATTTTTTTTGGCTGCCTATCTATTTAACCTCTAGGAACACCATGTTCTATTAACCATACCCACAGCTTTCTGAGGGTCAGGTGGTCCTAGCTACCACCCTGTTGTTCTATTGCCAATTGATTGTTCATTATGATAGTAGCATCTTCCTTACTTCTGGCAGTAAAGTGCCTCCACCTCACCTCTATGATTTTGGGATTTGATTTCCATTGCTATCAGAGACCTCAATTTAGTAATAGTTAGCCCTGACCTACAGAGAAAAGTGTGTTGTTGGAAAACCCAGAGTTGGTGTGTTAAGAATATGCAGACTATGACTTGCTGAGTGAGAAAGCACAAGCCACCCCCACAGGGTTGGCAGGTAATTCCCTTGGCATCTGAGCTCCCACTGTAGGGAAGAGAAAACCCTAGGACCATTTTGATTGAAAATACAGTTTCAATACACTCACACAGAAAAAGCAAAGTCACAAAATTTATTACTTTCAAGTCCCAAATGGGGTGCAATGAGAGAGAGGAAAAGCATTCCTACATCCCAGGTCACCAGTGAGCAAGAGAGAGAGCACAAGCAGGGTAGCAAACACCTATTACTTATAAGGAGGTTGGGGCAGCTGTCACTAATTTTTCATGGACCCAACTCTGAATGGCCATTTTTAAAGATACCCAGGAACAGCAAAGTGGGAACTTGGGGTGAAAATCCTAAGCTTGGGTCCTTATCTAAATGTCCATACTCTGGATGTGAACAGAATTGTCACACTGAAAAATGCCTAGGCAGCTACTCAAAATGGATGTTTTGTCATCACAGAAAGTCACCAAGAAGCTCCTCAGTGGATGGCTAATGCTGCTCTCATCAGTGCTTCCCCCTCCTTCCTCCCACCCCCCACTCTTTGGCTTTAGTGAAAGGATTGAGCCTTCTGTGGCACATTGTTGGCTGGTGGGTTTTTTAGTCTTATGTAATTTATCTTCTGTAGCAGTCTCAGTTCTATGAGCCATTTGATGTCTTCCTCACCTCTTTGTTTTGGCCACTAGAATTTCTACTTATTATGAGCCATTGCTTTCTCCGAACTTCTAAGAGTCAGCCTAGCAGTGTTGCACTGCTTCCCAGGATCCCTACTAGGCTCTTAAATCCTATATCCTAGGAGAACGATCCCATATTAATCAACTCGCCCTTAACCAAGTTTATATTCTGTCCACTTTGAGCCAGCACCCTCAGCAGTATTTCCATACATTGTCTCCTAGCTTCTGCCAATACATGTTGTCTAGGTTCACTGCTCCTATGAAAGGCTCACTTCCCTGGGTTGAGCAGCTCCTCTTTCAGCTGAGGGCCTCAACTGTGCACCATCACCAGGCAAAATTTAGAGCAGGTTAGGAGAAGGAATGCTTCAACTCAGATGGGGTGGGGTGGGATCTGAGCTGCATACTACAGCATCTACTGCTGTATTCTTGACCCAGAAGAAGCTTAGGATATATTAACGAGCATGGTTAAATCAGTATAGTCACAGGGAGAATTTCTATGTCTACTCTGATTGTTTCTCCAGGCTCTACTCCTATGTACATAGTTTATATAACTTTATTCTGTGCATAGCTTAATAATCTCTTAATATGATCTTGTGACCTGATGCATTTGCATGCTCCCACTCCAATATCTCAGCTCTGTTCTCCCTGACAGAAGGGAATCAAGAGCCAAAGCATCATGGCTTTTTAAAATTTTTCCCAATATGGTATTAAAAAATTTCTACTTCAAATTACCCAGCCTCTGTTCTTTTCTCTCTTCTTAGCCCTTATTTGCCTCTTTTCTAATAATTACTAATAATTGTGAAGAATAGGAAAAGGAAGAATATGTTTGATCATCAACTGCCCTTTTGAACAAAGGTCACCTTTATGTTACCTCTCAATTTTTAATCCCTTCCTATTTCCCAAAGGTAATGGTAATTTAGTTTTATCTGTTTTTTTAAATTTACATAATTTTTTTAATATTTATAGAAATTAAGTCATGCAGTATGTACTCCTATGACTGGCTTCTTTAATTCAACATTATGTTTGTGAGTTCAATCATGTTGAATGCAGCCATTGTTGACTTATTTTTAGTAATGCAGAGCAGTTGCATAACCCTCACTTCAATTTTTTTTCATTATTTCCCCCCCAAGGAGCCTCTTTAGACATGAATTTTAATGCCATAGATATACTATATATCTGTGGTATATAAAAGAGTAAGACTTTTCTGACCCTAAAAAACTAATTTTCATCTATTGGAAACAATATTGTCCTTTGAGAATGCATGCTATAGAGTATTCTAATATATGAACATACCATTTTTAATTCATTCAAAAGTGATGAATATTTGAGTTTCAGTTTTTAATGCTCTTATGAACATCTTTGTGCGTATTATTTGATGCACATATGAACACATTTCTGTTGAATATGTACCTAGAATTTCCGGGTCATAAGATATACATATATTCAACTTTGGTAAATAATTCCCAATACTTTTGCAAAGTGTTTGTACATGTTTATGGTCTTATCAACAAGGTATGAGAATTCCAGTTGCTCCACAACTTCACCAATATATGATGTACCAAATTTTTATTCTTAGCTCTTCTTGTGCATATGTGGTGATGTCTCATTTGTTGTTTTGACATCTATTTCCCTATTGGGTAATAATACTGAGTGCTTTATATTTGTTTAATATTTAGTTGGATATGGTGTGTGTGTGTGTGTGTGTGTGTCCGTCACATTCTTATTTAAGTCTCTTGCCTACTTTTCTATTTGGTTTCTATCTTTTTTTTATTGATTTGTATGGGTTATTTATATATCTTATACATGAGTCACCTATCAGTCACATGTCTTATAAGGATAATATTCTCTCTCTCAATGGTATCTCTAACAAAAAGAATCTCTTAATTATAATCCAGTTAAATCCAATTGTTTCTTTACTCCAAGTAGCTTTACTCCATAGAGATACTCATGTTTTTAACCATAAGCTTCTTTGCATTGCCTTTAATGTTAAGATCTATAGTCTTAACTCTTTAAATGTTATACTACAGAATTCACCAGTGAAGCCATGTGGTCCTTGTTTTTGCTTTGTTGAGAGGTTTGTCATTACTGATTCAGTCTCTTGTTATAGTATGTTCACGTTTTTTATTTCTTCTTAAGTCTGTTTGATAGTTGTACATTTCTTAGAATTTTTCTATTTATCTAGATTATCTAATTTATTGGCATACAGTTGTTTATGATATTCTCTTTTTATTTCTGTAAGGTTGGTAGTAATGTCTCTACTTTCATTTCTGATTTTAGTAGTTTGAGTCTTTTATTTCTTGTTCAGTCTAACTAAATATTTATCAGTTTTTTATCTTTTCAAAGAAAAAGCTGTTGGTTTTGTTGATTTTCTTTATTGGTTTTCTATTCCCTATTTTGCTTACTTCCATTCTAATCTTCATTTTTCTGTTTTTCTGCTAACTTTGGGTTTAGCTTGCTATTCTTTATCTAGTTCCTAGAGATGTTAAGTTTCATTTACTGATTTGGTATCTTTTTTCTTCAATATCTGCATTTACAAGAATAAATTTCTCTTTGAGCAATGCTTTGCTACATCCCATACGTTTTGGCATGTGATGTTTTTTATTTCATTTAGCTCAAAATTGTACTTTTCAGCTACAGAATTGCTATTTTATTTCTTTTTGCCATTTCTATCTTTTTATTGATACTCTATTTGGTGAGACACCATTCTCTTGACTTCCTTTAGCTCTTTGAGCATATTTAAGACAGTTGATTTAAAGTTTTTATCTAGTAAGTACAATGACTGGACTTCTCATGGACACTTTCTATTGATTTCTTTTTTTCTGTGAATGGGCTATACATGGTTTTTTTTATATGCCTTATAGTTTTTCTGTTGAAGACTGGACATTTTGGACATTATAATGTGGCAGCTATGAAAATCAGATTCTCCCCTCTCCTTCAAGTTTGCTACAGCTGCTTTTGTGGGTGTTGTTTTTTTCTTTGGTGAAATTTCTCAACTAATTTTGTAAAGTCTGTATTCTTTGTTATGTGTGACCACTGAAGTTCATGTTCTGCTAGCTTGTGGCCAACCAGTGTTTTGAGAGTTTCCTTAAATGTGAGAAAGAAAGAAAAAAGAAAAGGAAACAAATAAAACAAAAGGAAAAATTACTCTACTGGTCTTTGCAGATTGGCTATGTGTTGGAATACTCTTTCAAAGCTCAATCAAGCTATTTACAATTCTGCCTTAGCCTTCATTTTCCATTTGCCTGGACCCTGAAGTTCAGCCAGAGGTGAAAGTTTTGGATCTTCTCCTGACTTTTCTGAGCACACATCCAGTTTTGGGCATGTGAATAGCTTTCTTGACTCCCCAGTAGATGTGGGAGCTTCCATGTATCTACTTTTACAACCTCACCTTTCCCCAACTTTGTGTTGTCTGATGTCCCAACTGTAGGCCCAGACTACTGTAGCCCCTACTTGTGCCTATAAATGCTTTCAACAAATGTCACATGAGATGCCTCTCAGCCCTGAAAATACTCTAAATAGGGAAAAACAAAGGCTAGTCCTTATGCCAGTCCTTCAGGGAGCCAAGAGACAACTTCATTTAAAAAAAAACAAACACATTATTTGAAAATTAGATCCATATTGCTATCTCTGGCAATAGCAACCTGCATTGAAATGTAGGCTGCTGTCATATGGCCACCACGATGTGGGATGGGGGAATGGTAGGTGGACAGCTTAAAATGCCACAACACTTTCTTAGCAGACTTCAGCCTCTTCTTTCTTCACTAAGCCTTCCCCTGGTTATTATAAGTTCTTGACCAGGTCCAGAGTTCTGTAAAACCCTGATTATGACCATTTTGCCACATCTCTAGTTGCTTTTATGGAAGATGGATCCCTGGAGCTCCCTACTTATCATTTTCTGTGATGTCATTCCCTATTGTACTTTTAAATCCATGAATTTAGTGTATTTCTCCACATATTTACGTTTTCTTTAATTTCTTTCAATAATGTTTTATGGGGACACCTGGGTGGCTCAGTGGGTTAAGCATCTGCCTTCAGCTCAGGTCATGATCCCAGGTCCTGGGATCGAGTTCCACGTCAGGCTCTCTGTTTCTCCGTCTGCCTGCTCTGCCTGCTGCTCTCCCTGCTTGTGCTCTCTCTCTCTCTCTGACAAATAAATAAATAAAATATTTAAAATAAAAAAAAATAATGTTTTATGTTTTTCCATGTAATACTTTATAGCTTCCATTACATTTGTTTTTAGGTCTTTGATGTTTTCTTATACACTTGTAAATGGTATAATTTTTAAAGTTTCATTTTTAAATTGTGTCTGGCATATAGAAATATGTTGATTTTTACATATTGGTCTTGTGTTCTACTGCTTTATTGAATTATAAATTCTAAAAATTTGTCTATAAATTTGTTTGATTTTTATACACACAATTGTGCCATCTGCCAATAAAGAGTTTTATTTATTGTGCTAAAATATTTGTACCTTTGATTTCTTTTCATTACCTCATTGGTCTTACTAGGTCCTCCATTACCCTTTTAGATAGAAATGGTGTTGGCAAGCATACTTGTCTCAATCTCAGGGAGAGGTTTAATTACAAACTTAATTTCTTTAAAATATATAGGACTTTTTAGACTTTCTATTTCTTCTTGTGTCATTTTAATATTTTGTATTTTCTACAAATTTGTTGATTTCATTTGAAATTTCAAATATTTTGTTGTTTATGATACCCTTTATTACAATTAATTATCTATAAGGCATATAATGTTGGATAGTATTCTGTATATGCAAGTAGATGTATTTGACTAAGTATATTCAGATTTTCTATATCTTTTTTTTTAAGATTCTATTTATTTATTTATTTGAGAGAGAGAGAGAGCATGAGTGGAGGGTAGGGGCAGAAGGAGAGGGAGAAGCAGGCTCCCTGCTGAGCAGGGAGCCCAATGCAGGGCTCAATCTCAGGACCCTGGGATCATGACCTGAGCCAAAAGCAGATGCTTAACCAACTGAGCCACCCAGGCCCCAGATTTTCTATATTTCTGATGCTAGTTTTAGTTTACATTTGTATCCATTATTGAAAGAGAAATTTTTAAATCTCCACTCTGGATTTGTCCTTCTTTTTTTAAGACTTGCAGTTTTGGGGGCCCCTGGGTAGCCCAGTCAGTTAAGCATCCAACTCTTCATTTCAGCTCAGGTCATGATCTCAAGGTCATGAGATTGAGCCCACTGGACTCCACATTCAGCAGGGAGTCTGCTTGGGATTCTCTTTCCCTCTGCCCCTCCCCGCACTCACTCTCTCTCTTTCTCTCTCCCTAAAATAAATAAATAAATAATTCTTTTAAAAAAAACAACTTGCAGTTTTTCCTTTATATTATTTGATGCTACACCTCTAGATACAAACAAAGTTGGAATCATTATAGCTTTCTGGTAGAGCAATTCATTATTTCTAATAATGCTTCTTTATTGTTTACTTTGTCTAATATTATCTAATCTAATTAGATATCTAATTATATCTAATACTCATCACCTTTCTGTCTGGCTAGTGTTTGCTTGTTACATCCTTTTCCATACTTTTATTTTTTGATATCTCTTTCTTTTGTATCTAAGGTGAGCCTCTTCTAAGCAGAATCTCTCTTTTTTTTTGGTATTTGCATTTTTGTTAAATCCAATTTGAGAATTGCCTTCTAATTATTTAGTCTGATCAGATTCACTGTAACTTCTCATGTATTAGGTTTTAAATGTTACCTTACTGTTTTCTATTTGTCCCTTCAGTTCTATGTTCTCTTTTTTCTCCTTTTGGCTTTCTTTAAGATTACAAAATTTTTTGTTGTTGTTGTTAATAATTCTATATATTCTTTCTGTTAATGTGTTGTTTTTACATGTTTTCTTCTCTTACTGGTTACCGTATAGATTTCAAAATGCATCCTTGACATATTAAAGTTTAATGTAAGTTATTACTTTTATTGCATATATATTACTATTTTATAAATCAATATTCAGTTAGGCTTACTCACCTATTCACTTTTTCTTTCTTTTTCATCATTTCCTACTCCTCTAAATTGCCTCTAAGAACACCTATCATAAAGGCATTTCCTTTAGTGTGAATTTTAAAACTATCTTTATTTTGGTTTTATTTGCTAAGAATACAGTCTTTGGCTGTAGAATTCTTGTTGGAATTATTTTCTTTTAGCACTTTGAAGATATCATTTTACTATCTCTTGGCTTCCTTAGTTCATTTTGAGGAGTCAGCCTGAAGTCTTCACTGGCATTGTTTAGTAGAAGGAAATATTTATTTTCTTCACTGTCCACCCCCCACCCATTTTCTCTTTGTTTTTACTTTCATGCAATTTTGCTAAGATATATCTAAGTATTTCTACTACTTGTGGTTTCAGGACTTCTTGCATTTCTGATTCGATGTCATTTGTCAGTTTTAGAAAATTTTCAGTTATCTCTTCAAATATGTGTCATGCTCCATTTTATTTCTTCCCTCTTTCTGATAATCTTACTACACATATTTTTGACATTATACTGCTTATGTCTTATATGATTTTTTCTTTATTTTCCATATTTTTCTCCATATGTTTCAATCTGCATATTTTCTTTTGATCTAACTCCTAGTTCAGTAATTCTCACTTTGTTGTGTATAATTTGTCACTAAACCAATTTACTAATTATTAATTTTCTTAATATCAGTCATTAAAATTTTATTTTCAGAATTTTTTCTTTGTATAATACTTAGTCTATGTTGATATTTTACTCCTTTTAATTCCTTGAACTATATTAATAATAGTAATTTTAAAATACATATTTGGATTTTCTATATTGATTTCAACTATCAATTTTTTTCCCCTTGGTTTTTGGTCAGGTCTTTTTAAATACCTTGTTATTCCTGCTTTATTTGTGAACATATTTGGTTAAAAAAAATTTGTAGAGATAACTTGAGTCTCTGGGTAATATTATTTTCCTCTAGAGAGGATTTTATCTAACATCTGACATACACTAAACTAGTAGCATCCAAATAACCTTAATCCATTTAGGGACTGAGTTGGTTCAAAGCTGGGTTTTATTCCTTTTGATGGATGAGCTATTTCTGGTTTCCCTTACTTCTTGGGATTGCAACTGAAAGACTGGGATACTTATCAGAGCCCCTTTTCCTTTGCTGGTTTGCAATTTTGCCTTCTTCTGCCCTGAGACTCTGTCAAAAGCCTTGTTAAATTTTTCAGTAGCACCTGTCATAATTGATAAGTGTCTTGAGAAGAAAAGCAGTGCCAGGGGTTTTTTTTTGTTCATTTTCTAAAGGCCGATGGTTTTGTCTTCTGACCTATTGTGGTTTTAATACTGCAAATACCTCTAGGGTGTCAGCTTAACTTTCTGGTTTCTAACATCCTCTTTGTTTTTAATTTCCGTTTTTATTTTGTTTTGTTGTAATTTTCTACAAGCTTATATATGAGTTTAAAAATGTGTTATTTTTTTATCCAGCATTTATAAGTATTTGCATCAGGAGGTTTTCAGGTTTCTTTTGTGTGGATTTTTTTTATATCTAGTCTTCCATAGTCTGGATTTTATTTTTTTCACCTATTCAATTGCATTTATTTAGAACCAGTATATACTTCTATTGCTTTCTATCTTTTTTCTTTGCTATCACTGCTAGTATTACCAAACCATACAAAAATTTTCTGTGGGAGTATATTCTATTTAATAAACATTTTAAAGCATTGACTACATAACTAGGACATGTTCTAATTTCTGGGGGTGAAATAAGTAATATATCATCCTTGCCCTGAATGAGTTGATAGTTTATATTTTCTTCTACAATACTCACCTCAAAGGGCTTTCCTAAGATACTGAGATTCTTGGACTCTATTATTCTTCAGTAGTAATGTTTTAATATACTTTTTGAAATAATGGTTTTTATATGGCAATAGGGAACCAGACACCCACTCTAAATTGTGTATGGTGTGATAGAATACCTTTTAAGAAGCTTGCAGTGGAAACAGTGTTCTCAGGAAAGAGAATGATTTCAGTTAAAGCAAGAAGATAGAGGAAACACTTAACAAAGAGCTCAAGATTCTGTGACAGTTTGCTGATTACAGAGCAGGAGTTCCAGAAAGCGAAAGGGCATAGGATGGGATAACAGAGGTGTCAAGGCAGACTGAATGTCTTGTGGAGTATGGTCTAGACAAAATGGCTGATTAGGGGAAGGATAGATAACATTTGGTGTTAAAATGAAAAGAAATACAATGGACTTGGTCTTAGGAGTCTTCTGAGGAAGGTGGGTTCTTGGCCTAATGGCCAACAGACCTAGAAAACAATCTGGACTGAAGTCAGGGGTAAAGATCATCCCCAAGTCTCTTTTCAGCAGTAATGTCCTGAGATGCCGGCAGTTGTGGGGACTGTGGTGTTTACATGTACTCAATGTCTGATAAATATCCTTTTTAATGTGTCCCTTCTTGTTCTCTAAAATGTTCTTTATAATATGGTGTTACCTAAATTTGTGATTTTTCATTAGATTTTGCAGTGGAAATTGTCAGAGAACCAAAGGTGTTTTCACCCTCACATAGGAAAATGTCCTTCCTAAGAAAGACTGGTGCAAGGAAGCCCTCATTAAGACCCAGGTAAGACATAGGATCTAGTTAAAGCAATATTTTTCAGACACAAGCTCTCTTTAATCTCAACATGTTTAATTCTGAATTTATCTTCTTGTATATGGATTTTTTACTTCTTTCCATATATCATACACATATGCAAGACACACTTTGTAATTTATTATTTATTTATTTATGTATTTATTTTCAAAAATTTTTATTTTAGTTAGTGAACATACAGAGCAATATTGGTTTCGGGAGCAGAATTCAGTGATTCATCACTTACATACAACACCCAGTGCTCATCATAAGTGCCCTCTTTAATACCCATCATCCATCTAGCCCATCCCCCACCCACCTCCCTCCATCAACCCTCAGTTTTTTCTCTATCATTAAGAGTCTCTTATGGTTTGTTTCCTTTTCTCCTTTTTTCTTTTCCGCCTTCCCCTATGTTCATGTTTTCTTTTTAAATTCCATATATGAGTGAGATCATATGGTATTTGACTTTCTCTGACTGACTTATTTCACTTAGCGTAATACATTCTAGCTCCATCCATGTCATTGCAAATGGCAAAATTTCTTCTTTTTTTTTTTTTTTTGATGGCTGAGTAATAATCCACTGTATATGTATATATGCACCACATCTTTATCCATTCATCAGTTGATGGACATTTGGGCTCTCTCCATAGTTTAGCTATCGCTGATAATGCTGCTATAAATATCGGGGTGCATGTACCGGTTTGAATCTGTATTTTTGTATCCTTTGTGTAAATACCCAGTACTACAATTGCTGGATCATAGGGTAGTTCTATTTTTAAGTTTTTGAGGAACCTCCATACTGTTCTCCAGAGTGGCTGCACCAGTTTGCATTCCCACCAACGGCGCAAGAGGGTTCCCCTTTCTCTGCATCCTCACCAACACCTGTTGTTTCTTGTGTTGTTTATTTTAGCCATTCTGACAGGTGTGAGGTGATATCTCATCATGGTTTGGATTTGTATTTCCCTGATGATGAGTGATGTTGAGCATCTTTTCATTTATCTGTTAGCCATTGGATGTCTTCCTTGGAAAAGTGTCTATTCATGTCTTCTGCCCATTTCTTAACTAGATTATTTTTTGGGGGGGTGGGTGTTGAGTGTGGTAAGTTCTTTATAGATTTTGGATACTAACCCTTTATCAGATATGACATTTGCAAATATCTTCTCCCATTCCATAGGCTGACTTTTAGTTTTGTTGATTGTTTCCTTTGCTGTCCAGTTTTTTATATTGACAAAGTCCCAATAGTTCATTTTGGTTTTGTTTCCCTTGCTTCTGGCAACATGTCTACTAAGAATTTGCTATGGCTGAGATCAAAAAGGTTACTGCCTGTGTTCTCTAGGATTTTGATGGATTCCTGTTTCACATTTAGATCTTTCATCAATTTGAATTTATCTTTGTGTATGGTATAAGGAGGTGGTCCAGTTTCATTCTTCTGCATGTTGCTGTCCAGTTTTCCCAACACCATTATTGAAGAGACTGTCTTTTTTCCCCATTGGATATTCTTTCCTGCTTTGTTGAATATTAGTTAACCATAGAGTTGAGGGTCCATTTCTGGGCTCTCTATTCTGTTCCATTGATCTATGTGTCTGTTTTTGTGCCAGTACCATACTGTCTTGATGACTACAGCTTTATAATATAGCTTGAAATCTGGAATCATGATGCCCCTAGTTTTGTTTTTCTTTTTCAGAATTGCTTTTGCTATTTGGGGTCTTTTGTGGTTCCATACAAATTTTAGGATTGCTTGTTCTAACTCTGTGAAAAATGTTGGTGGTATTTTGATAAGGATTGCATTAAATGTATAGATTGCTTTGGGTAGTAAAGACATTTTAACAATGTTTGTTCTTCCAATCCATGAGCATGGAATGCTTTTCCATTTCTTTGTATCCTCTTCAATTTCTTTCATAAACGATCTATAGTTTTCAGAGTATAGGTTTTTTACCTCTTTAGTTAGGTTTATTCCTAGGTATCTTATTGTTCTTGGTGGAATTGCAAATGGTATTGATTCCTTGATTTCTTTTTTTGCTGCTTCATTACTGATGTATAGAAATGCAACAGATTTCTGCACATAGATTTTATATCCTGCAACTTTGCTGAATTCATGTATTAGTTCTAGCGATTTTTTTGGTGGAGTGTTTTGGGTTTTCTACATAGAGTATGATGTCATCTATAAATAGTGACAGTTTTACTTCTTCCTTACCAATTTGGATGCCTTTTATTTCTTCTTGTTGTCTCATTGCTGAGACTAAGACTTCCAGTACTGTTAAATAGTAATGGTGAGAGTGGACATCCTTGTCTTGTTCCTGACCATAGATGAAAGTCTCTCAGTTTTTCCCCATAGAGAATTATATTAGCTAGGGTTCTTTCACATATGGCTTTATGATGTTGCATTATGTTCCCCCATCCCTTCTTTCTTGAGGGTTTTAAATGGATGCTGTATTTTGTCAAATGCTTTTTCTGAATCTATTGACAGTATCATATGGTTCTTATCCTTTCTTTTATTAATGTGGTGTATCACATTCATTGATTTGTGAATATTGAACCACCCCTGCAGCCCAGGGATAAATCCCATTTGATCAGGGTGAATAATTATTTTAACATACTGTTGAGTTAGATTTGCTGCTATTTTTGGTGATATTTTTACATCCATGTTCATCAGGGATATTGGCCTATAATTCTCCTTTTTAGTGGGGTCCTTGTCTGGTTCTGGAATCAAGGTAATGCTGGCTTCATAGAATGAGTTTGGAAGTTTTTCTTACGTTTTTATTTTTGGGGGACAGTTTGAGAAGAATAGGTATTAACTCTTCTTTAAATTAATTCCCCAAAATAAACAAACAAACAAATAAATTCCCCTGGGAATCCATCTGTCCCAGGACTTTTGTTTATTAGGAGATTTTTGATTACTGATTCAATTTCTTTGCTGGTTATAGGTCTGTTCAAATTTTCTATTTCTCCCTGTTTCCGTTTTGGTAGTTTGTTGATTTCTAGGAATTTGTCCATTTCTTCCAAGTTGCCCAGTTTGTTGGCATATAATTTTTCATATATTCTCTTATAATTTTTTATATTTCTGTGGTGTTGGTTGTGATCTCTATTTGGGTCCTTTCTCTCTCTCTCTCTTTTTTTTTTTTTTTTTTTTTTTGACAGGTCTGGCTAGGAGTTTATCAATTCTACTAATTCTTTTGAAGAGCCAGGTCTTAGTTTTGTTAATCCATTCTACTCAGTTTTTGTTTGTTTGTTTCTATATTGCTTATTTCTGTTCTAATCATTATTTCCCTTATTCTGGGTTTTAGGCTTTATTTGCTGTCCCTTTTCTAACTCCTTTAGGTGTAAGGTTAGGATGTGCATTTGAGACTTTTCTTCCTTCTTGACATAGGCCCGTATTGCAATATACTTCCCTCTCTTAGGACTGCCTTTGCTGCATCCCAAAGGTTTTGGACTGTTGTGTTTTCATTTTCATTTGCTTCCATATATTTTTTTTTTATTTCTTCTTTAATGTCTTGGTTAACCCATTCATTCTTTAGTAGGATGTTCTTTAACCTCCATGTATTTGAGGTCTTTCCAAATTTTTTCTTGTGGTTGACTTCAAGTTTCACAGCATTGTGGTCTGAAAATATGCATGGTATGATCTCAGTCTTTTTGTTCTTGTTGAGGGTTGATTTGTGACCCAGTATGTGATCTATTCTGGAGAGTGTTCCATTGCACTCAAAAAGAATGTGTATCCTGCTGCTTTAGGATGAAATGTTCTGAATATATTTGTTAAGTCCATCTGATCCAGTGTGTCATTCAAAGCCATTGTTTCCTTGTTGATTTTCTGCATAGATGACCTGTCTATTGTTGTAAGTGGGGTGTTAAAGTCCCCTACTATTATTGTATTATTATCAATGGGTTTCTTTATGTTTATTATTAATTGATTTATATATTTGTGTGTCTCAATTTGGGATCTTCTTGATGGATCATCTTGATGGATAGATCCCTTAATTATGATATAATGCCCTTCTTCATCTTTTGTTACAGTCTTTGTTTTAAAATCTAGTTTGTCTGATATAAGTATGGCTATTCTGGCTTTCTTTTGTCATCCATTAGCATCATAGTTGGCTCTCTATCCCCTCACTTTCAATCTGCAGGTGTTTTTAGGTCTAAAATTAGTCTCTTGTAGGCATCATATAGAGGGATCTTGGTTTTTTATCCATTCTGATATCCTATGTCTTTTTATTGGTGCAGCTAATACATTTACATTCAGAGTGATTATTGAGAGATATGACTTTATTGCCACTGTGTTACCTGTAGATCTGGTGTTTCTAGTGATATTCTCTGGTCCTTACTAGTCTTTATTGCTTTTGCTCTTTTTGTCTCCCCTAAAGGGTCCCCCTTAAAATTCCTTGCAGGGCTGGTTTAGTGGTCACAAACTCCTTTAGTTTTTGTTTGGGAAACTCTTTATCTCTCCTTCTATTCTGAATGACAGTCTTTCTGGATAAAAAATTCTTGACTGCATATTTTTCCCATTCAGCAAGTTAAATATTTCCTGCCACTCTCTTCTGGCCTGCTACATTGCAAACCTGATCTGTCTCCCTTACAGGTTTAGGACCTTTTTCTCCCCATCCTGCTTTCAGGATTCTTTCCTTGTCTGTGTATTTTGTGAATTTGACTATGATATGCCTTGGCAATGGTCAGCTTTTGTTGAATTTAATGGGCATTTTGGTGTCTGTGTCCTTCCCCAGATTAGGGAATTTTTCAGCCATAATTTGTTTGAATAAACCTTCTGCCCCTTTTTCTCTCTCTTCATCTTCTGGGACTCTTATGATATGAATGTTATTATGTTTTAACAAGTTGCTGAGTTCCCTAAGTCTACCTTCATTGGTCCATTACCTTTCTTTCCCTCTTCTTTTCAGCTTCATTATTTTCCATAATTTTATCTTCTGTATCACTGAATTGCTTCTCTGCTTCATCCATCCTCACTTTTATGGCCTCCATTTGGGATTACATCTTGGTTATAGTATTTTTAATTTCAGCCTGACTAGATTTTAGTTCTTTTATCTCTGGGATTCTCTAGTGTCTTCTATGCTTTTTTCAAGTCCAGCTCGTATCCTTGTAATTGTTGTTTTAAATTCTAGTTCAGATATCTTATTTATATGTGTATTGATTAAATCCCTGGCTGTGAGTTCTACTTCCTGATCTTTCTTTTGGGGTGAATTTCTCCATCTTGTCATTTTGTTCAGGAAAGAAAAGAAGAAAGAAAAAAGAAAAACAAACAAACAAACAAAAACAATGAAAAAAAACCCAAAAACAAACAAACAAAACCCCTAGATCCTTGGTGTGTTTTGGTCAGCCTGTTAAAAGAATGTAGATCCCAAAATTTAAAAAAAAAAAAATTTCAAAAACAAAGGGAAAAAACCCTGAAAATAAACCAAAAAAAGAAAAAAATATATATGTAATATATATAAATAAAATTTTTTTAAAATAATAAAAAATTAACAAGAGGAATTGAAAAAAATAAGAAAAATGAAAAAGCACTCTACGATCAGTAGACTTGGTGCAAGCCAGTTGTTTGTGCTGGTCTTCTGGGTAAAGGGTCTGGGCCCTGATTCTCTGGCTGACTTGTTTCAGTGGAAATGCACCTCCAGGGCACAGGGGGCGGGGTTTGCTGTAAGCAGCTCCAGCTTCCACTAGATGGTGCTGTTTTGCTCCCTGAAAGCTTTCAGCACTTATGGATGGGATGAATATGGCAGCACCCTGCTCTCTAGTCCTGGAGTTGAAAGTTCATGGCCCCCACTCTTCAGTGAGCCCTCACAGAAGAGCAATCAGTCACCTCACTTGTATCCCCAGTTTCCATCTGAACCCTGAATTCACCCTGCCTGTGTCCAAGCTTTTTTATCTCAGTCACATGGCTGAGTTTCAAAACACCAGATTTTAGGGACTCCTGAAACACAGATCCATGCTGCTCCTCCGGGGGAGGGTCTCGCTGCACTTTTGCCCTTTGCCAGGGAGTCCCAGGAAAGTAGTAACATGACCGTGCATAGCAGGACTGTGTAGTGGTTTGAAGTTTATGGCAAAACAGAGCAAAAGCCAGCACCAAGACCCACAGTTCTCAGCGGGCTTTACCCCCTACTATGCCTGGGAACAGTCAGCAGGTTAGTGCCACCCATTCTTCTTGCAACCCAGGGGATCCTGAGACCATGCTGTGACTCCTCAGATTCTGCCCCACTTTGCCACCTGAGTACCTTTAAGCCAGGCACATCCCTCACAGTAGCAGACTTCTAAAAGTTCAGATTTTGCACTCTGCTCCTTATAATACTTTGTGGTAGACTCCAAAGGCAGGCTCCCTCCCTGCCCATGTATCCACAGCTATATCTCCCACAAGTCAACTCTCTTCACCTCCTACCTTCCAAATAAGGCTGCTTTTCTACTTGTAGACTTGCAGTTTTTGTTCTCTCAAACCTCCAATTGATTTCTTGGGTGTTTACAATGATTTGATAACTATCTAGCTGTGTTCAAGGGACAAGAAAAGCTTAGGGTCCCCCTACTACTCTGCCATCTTAACTCCTCCCCACACACACTTTGTATTTTAAACCCATTATTTGTTTCTAAAATTGACACCGTGCAATATATATTATACAATAACATTTTTTAACCTAAAAAAACTATCATGGACATCGTTTCATATCAGTATGTAGAGTTCTACCTCCTTTCATGGTATAGATGTAGCATGTTTGTGTTTTTTTTTTTTTTATAAGATTTTATTTATTTATTTGTCAGAGAAAGAGAGAGAGCACAAACAGAGGGAGTAGCAGGCAGAGGGAGAAGCAGGCTCCCTGCTGAGCAAGAAGCCTGATGTGGGACTCAATCCTAGGACCCTGGGATCATGACCTGAGCCAAAAGCAAATGCTTAACCGACTGAGCCACCCAGGCATCCCTAGCAAGTTTTTTTATGGACATTTTTATGGACTTTAACAAAAAAGATTTATTTATTTATTTAAGAGAGAGAAAAGATGAGCATGGAGTGGGGGGAGGGGCAGAGGGAGAGGAAGAGAGAGAATCTCCAGCAGACTCCCCACTGAGCAAGGAGTCTGACACAGGGGTGGATCCCATGACCCTGAGATCATGACTTGAGCTGAAATCAAGAGTCAGACACTTAACTGACTGAGTCACCCAGGTGCCCTTTTACGGACTTTTTAATGGACGTTACATTATTTTTAATTTTTCATGGCCATAAACAGTACCACAATAAACATCTTTATACATATATCCCTGCTATTTGTTTTTCTGGATTGTGTAGTAGCCTCCTAAATGGTTCCTTACTTCATGTCTCTCCCCCTTATAATCAGTCCTAGAGTCAATATCATTAAGGTTTTACTGCTAGGAAAAAACTCTGTGGCCCTTTCTTTCAGAGGTGTCCACTCACCTTTCTTTCTACTTACCTTAGCATAAGTGCCACCTCTACATTAAAACTTTTTCAATTAGATGTATGCTATGATTTCCTCTTCTCTGAATACTAAATGTCTGAAATACATCACAAACACTTACCATGTACTACTTTTTACTGCTCTTTATTTTTTAAGTATGTTTTGCATCTTCTCAACTTGACTATGATTTTCTTGTAGGCCATGTCATCCATTCAATAATTCATTTTTTTATTCAGTAATTACCTATTAATTACTAGGTATATGAAAAGTCCTTAAAGAAGATAAAGATATAGTAACACATACAAATTTGGTAGTCAAAGTCACTGGGAGAATATTTTGCACAGAGAAAGCTCTCTGAAGTATGCTTTCAGTTACTGATAACATTCATTGAGAGTGGTAAGTCCTCTGTCTCTTCTAAATACACTAGATAGACCTCCCTTCCCTTTGGGGAACTGAAATTATTCTCTGAGCATCAATCATTTATTCCTTTTGCTGTTCCAATTTGTACCACTCACCACTCTCCATTATGTCTACAGAAATACTTATTTTCCAATTTAGTTGAGTATAAATATCACAGAAGTCATATAGTTCAGTTTCATATCTTCAGTTAAGACCAAAAGAGAATGGCTCAGGGTTACCACAGTTGCAATTCTCTTAAACTTTGTCCCTAGCCCTCATTCAATATAATAAACAGTCATTGATCATATACTGTGTCCCAGACACTAATGTTACAAAAAATGAAATATAGTCCTTGCCTTTAATCTAATACAGAACTAAATAAAATACAAGGCTGACTTTATAATGTTATAATAAAATATTGGCTAATTACTATAAGAGTATAGGAAAGAGAAGGAAATTCTGAGTGAGGACTAGGAAAAGTTAGAGTCAGAAGAGGCCCCAAACTACATGTACAAATTCATGTGCATGTGCAAAGAAATGAGAGTATTTTGGGCTAAACCTTCCAAGCTAAAGAAATGACACCAACATATAAACTCACAAATATAAAAATACTTAAAAACTTAAAAATAGTCCAGTGGTGTTAAAGCATAGAATGCATGAGGTGAAGGGACATAAAGCGTAAGATTAGAAAGCCAGATTGAGACCAAATAATAGAAAGAAGATTTTAAATGAATTATTAAGGAATTTGTATTGCTTAACTGGAAATGAGAACTCCTTGGCATTTGTTGGAACAAGAGTACCAGAAATAACTGTTATATGGATTTTAAAAACATTACCCTGGCAGAAATAGTAATGATATATAAAGAGTCTGAGAATCAGAGACTGAAGACAGAAATAATAGTCAGAAGGTCACTGTAGTTGTTTAGACAAGTGATATTAAAAGTTTTAATTAAACAGTGGGAGTAGAAATGGAAGAGAAGATACAGAGTTTAAAATGACTGAAGAGGAAGAATCAGACTTCTGGAATAGTGAAGTAAGAACATCACAAATTGTCTCCCCATTAAAGCAGTAATAAAACTGGACAAACTTTTCAAAAAAAATTCAGAACTCTGTAAATTATTTTATCTAAAACATCAGTTTTAAAGAACAACAACAAAAAATTATGAGACATACCCCCCACTTCCCAAGAAAAAACATACAGAAAAGTATGGTTCATACACAGAAGGAAAAAAGCAGTCAATAGAAGCTGTCTCTGAGGTGATTTAGATATCGGACTTACCAAAGTCTTCTAGGCAAATTGCTTCATGAAACAAAGGAAACCATGTTTAAAAAATTAAAGGAAAGTCTTAGGACAATGACTCATCAAATAGAAAGTATTAATAAGATAGAAATTGTAAAATAGAACCAAATAAAAATGTGGAGTTGAGAAGTACAATAACTGAAATGAAAAACTCACTAGAGAGAATCAACAGCAGATTTGGCAGAAGAAGCAGTGAACTTGAAAATAGCTCAACAGACATTATCCAGTCTGAAGAAAAAAAAAGAATAAAGAAACATAAACAGAACCTCAGAGACTTGAGAGACTCCAGTAAGCACACCAACATGCAAATAATGGAAATCCCAGAAAGAGAGGAAAGAGAGAGGCAGAAAATTTTTTGAATATTTTCCAAATTTTATTAAAGCCCTAATTAAGACATACAAAAAGCTTCATGAACCCCAAGTAGGAAAAACTCAAAGGATCCAAATCTAGACACATCATAGTAAAAATGTTGAAAGACAAAGAGAAAAATCTTAAATGCTACAAGAGAAAAATGACTTATATTCAAGGGAACTACAAAAAGATTAAAGTTTACGTCACATCAGAAATAATGGAGACCAAAGTTGGAATGATATATTCAAACTAAACTCAATGAAAGTAGAAGGAAGTAAATAATAAATATAGTGGAAGTCAACAAAATCTAGACCAAAAAAAAAAAAAATAGAAAAAATCAAGGCACAAATAGGTTTTTTGTAAAGATCAAAAAAAAAAAGATGAACATTAGCTATACTGGTCAAGGGGGAAAAATGAGATGACACAGATCACCAAAATCTGAACTGAAAGAGAACATAATCACTGACTCTACAGAAATTAATTAGATTTTTGAAGAAATGCAAGGAACAAATTAGACAACTTAGATGAAATTAGTAAGTTTCTAGAAATAACCAAATTTCTGAAACTGACTCAAGAAGCAGAAAATGTGAATAAATCTGTAACAAGAGAAGAAACTAAATTAGTAACTTAAAATAGTCTCACAGAGGAAAGTCTAGATACAGATGGCTTCATTGGAGAAATCTATGCAATAGTTAAAGGACAAATAATACCAATAATAGTCCATGAACTCTTTGAGAAAATAGAGGAAAAGGAACACTTGCTAAATTATTCTATGAGGTCAAAAAAGTATTATCCTGATCCCAAAGTCAAACTAAGATATCATAAGAAATGAAAGTTACAGACCAATTTCCCTCTCAAATCTAGATATAAAAATCCTCAACAAAATATTAGCAAACCAAATCCAGAAAGATATAGAAAATATTATACAAAATAACCAAATGGGATTTATCCCAGGAATGTACAGTTGCTCTAACATCCAAAAGTCAATTAATACAACATGCCATATTAATAAAATAAGGTGGAAAATTCCACATGATTATCCCAATTGGTGAATGAAAAGCATTTTACAAAATCCATCACCCATTCATGATAAAAATTCTCAATAAAATTAAAATGGAAGTATACCATCTTATTCAAATAGAGGTCATCTATTAAAAAAAACTTACAGCTAACATCATACTTAATGAAATAAGTATATAAAGGAGGAAGAATAAGTTGGACAACATATGGATGTGTGTATAGAGGTTTAAATAATAACTATGACAAAGATGAAGTTGAATGGACAGTTGGAATTTTGAAATGGAGGTCATGAGAACTAGAGATAGGCTATCAATGAAAATCAAAATAAAATGAAACCATTTCCTCATATCAATGAAAACTGAAACCCCAGAGGATGCAGACATTACCCAGGGGAAAAAAAATCATAAAGCAAAAGTAAAGAAGATTGAGGATAAAACATTAGGAGCACCTATATTTAAGAAAATGTGAAAGAATAAGTCAGCAAAAGAAATTTAGAAATATTGATCAATAACAACTGATCACTCATGCTCTGCCTCACTGAAATGAGTGCCAATTAGAGGTTGCTTTGAATTGACAATGTAAAAAGAGGGTTTCCTTGGGAAAAAAAAAGACATTATCTCCTTTAAAATACCTCTCCTCCTCTTCTTTTGGGGTTGTCAAATGATTGGACCACGCTTAGGGTAGATATATAAAAGTTTACATTTATCTCCAAGGAAATAGGCATAGTAACCAATTTATTCACTCCACTTTTCACACATGGCTAAAGTCTGGGGTCACCATCCTTTTCTCTTCACCAATGATGCTTTCTTGTTTTCCAGAAACCTAACAGAAGTCCTCCTAAATACACACCACTTGGAGTTCTTCAGAGAGTTCCTCAAAGAACGGAAGGCTGAAAGCCCCTTGCAATTCCTGGTAGCCATACATAAGATCAGTATTGAGACAAACGAAAAAATGTACAAGTCTCTCTTTGAAAATATAATCAAGACTTTCTTCCATGGCAAAGCCTCTGCTGGTATGCATCCTCTTCTCCTGCTCCCTTCTCCCTTTAGTATCTTAGGAGAAGAGTTTGGCAGAGAACCTGCCTCATGTGAGCCCCCTGAAAGAGCAGAACAGAGCAGTGGCCACATGGGCAGTACTGAGACAAAGATTAAGAGGGACAATAAAAGGAGAGAGCAACAATAATAAATCTAAAGTAATAAGTCAAGCACAAAACACTTGTACTTAAATGTGAAATATATCCTCTCATTTAACTCTATTCAGCACTGAAAATAGGATTTTATTTAATCTCTATAAGATAGGAATGAATACCTCCATTTTACTAATGAGGACGATGAAACACAGAAATCTTGAATTCAAACTCAAGTTATTTGACCCTTAAATCAACTAGACAGTAATTTAGATACAAAAGCAAGAGTTAGCTGTATATAAAGTTGGAGTATTCACCTATTATGGGTTATAGAGAGAGTTGTCCTGGGAAGAACTGTCTCCCTGAAAATCTTTGTTTAATAAATTTTGTTTACTTGCCTGTGGAGGGAGGGCAATCTGACCCACGTAAATTCATCTTGGCCAGAAACAGAAGTTGCAAGTAAAGTGTTGACCTCTTATTCTAGAGGGAAAAAAGGGAGGTGAGCATAATCCCATCCTCAAAGTAAACAAATCTATAGCGAAGCAATGAAGATAAAGTCTTTTATTTTGGCACAAATGAACAAATGGGTGTGGGTGTGTGTGTGTATTTGCTTGTGATAACCAAGATAAGGTTATAAATTTTATGAAAGTAAAAGAAGAAGTAAAACTGGCAAATGTTTACTTGTAAGAAATATTTACTTGTTGATTCTCAGGAATAAGACAAAGAAAAGTTTGCAGATCTTGTCCTTGATAAGTTTTCAAGTCTTATTAATGAACACAATAGTCTCTGAACACCTGGAAAATCATATTGCCCTCATGATACTTATTTGTAATCTTGGATTCCCTCCCCATCTGCCCCAGCAATTTAACTTTAATCCTTTACTCTTCTGCTCTCTTCCTAAACCAAACACTTTAAGCTAGCTGCAGAAATGAGTCTTTTAAATATTTCCTTCCCCTTAAGCACTCATTTTTGAAATTTGAATGGAAGTAAACCAGGACTGTATTTGCTCTACAATTATGCTTTTGAGATTTTCAAACAAATTTTGGAGAGCTCAGAGTCTAACCAGATTAAGGATAAGGGACTGAGTCTCTAAGATGAAAACACACCTGCTACCTCAGAAAAAGTAGACAAGGAGATGATGACTCTTTTCTCTCTCTTGCATTTTTTAGAAGAAATACTGCAGTGTGATGCCCCTATTATCAAAGAAATCTCTCAAATGCGTCATGTCAGCACAACCACACTGTTAATGCTACAGGGCTTTGTCATGAAATCTCTGGAAGAAAAGTGGTAAGTATTGCTCGGTGAAGGCGATAATTCTTTCTGGAGCTGCTCATTGGCTTCTGAAAGCCATAGTACTCAAGGAGTCTCAAATTTATTCTTACAGTTCACTTCCAGAGCTTCCCTACAAGAGAAAAATCAAATTTATCTTGAATCCTCTACCTACCTACCTGTGCACATGTGTGTGCATGCATGTGTGTGTGCATGCGTGCATGCACATACACACTTCAGTTCATTTACCTGAACAGTGGAACAATACAGTATTGATAGGCTGACATTAGCAAAGGATTGAAATGGTAAGAAGAGTACTTGTGAGTGTCTTACCATTCCCCAGTTCCCACTTGGCCTTCCTCCAAAAGCTGAGATAGGTTTGCCTTGTTACCTTTTATGTACCAGGTGTTTGCCTTCTTGATGTTCTTGGTCTCCTTCTGGCAGGTTTAAAGATTACCAAGAGCTGTTCCCACCTTATCCTCAGGAAGGGCATATTGAAGTACAAACTGCTAAGAAGCCCTCAAAAACCGCAGCTCACCTACAGGAATCCCAGGTCAGTGAGGAAGACAGTGAAGACAAGACACTGGGGACAAGGAAAGCACTGCTTAGGCATTGTCAACCATGCAAAGAGTTTCCTTGTTTGTTTATTTATTCACCCAAACAACTACTCTTTGGTTATGTTTCTTAATTCATGTTTTACAAAGGAGGACCCTGAGGCTCAGAGAAATTGTTACAGTGGGAATTTAAGGAAAAATCCTTGCCTTCACTCTGTTACTAGAACCAACTGTGTGATAGACACAGCGGTCAGATACATGGAGATCAAAATGTCAGGTTTTTTTACCGCTAAAAACTAGTTTGAAGGGCGCCTGGGTGGCTCAGTTGGTTAAGCGACTGCCTTCTGCTCAGGTCATGATCCTGGAGTCCCGGGATCGAGTCCCGCATCGGGCTCCCTGCTCGGCAGGGAGTCTGCTTCTCCCTCTGACCCTCCCCCGTTTCATGTGCTCTCTCTCAAATAAATAAATAAAATCTTTAAAAAAAAAAAAAAAACTAGTTTGAAGCACATGGGTTGGCCGTAAAGCCAGATGGGTTTAATAATCCTCTCTGCAGCCAAATTAAACTCAGTCACATGTGCAGCCGCTGGTGTAACGGAACAACTTAGGCCTCCTGGGTGAACCCCTTATTGAATGACAAAGGGCAGGCCTAAGCACAGGAATCATGCAAACGGAGAATGCAGAGGGTTGAGAGCAGAACATGTCCATTTTCTTCTTCCAAACTCATCAGTTATTTAGCTCATTCTTTCTCCATGCCAGCAGTAAAAAAAAAAAGGGGGGGGGGAGGAAGAGACAGGATTTTTTTCCAGTTTACACAAAAGCATTTTAAATGACAGTACACAATTTTCCAAAATATAGTTTTGTAAGAAAATGGCAATAATTAAATATTGTCTTTACAAAGAAGTTTCATCAGTAAATTCCAGTGCACTTCAGACGCCTGTCCAGTAAGACACATGCTCCCCACAGACAGGAATGTTACTCAGGAAATTCTCTTCATATGATTTGAGAAAAACACATGTTCCTTTTAAATAATCACTTGCCCAATGTGTTGTAGAGTTGGTTAGTATCAGAAAAATTTGAGCCCAGCTCTGACTCCAAAAATCATGCTAAGATATTTCTGAAAACAGAAATGGACTATGCCCATATGAAAATGTCTACTCCTTGCTTTCTCTTCTTCTTTCCCTCCATGCATGAGTCAGCTCTATGTCAGGGTACCGTGAATGCTGATGTAGGACATTAAAAAGAATATTGCACCCAGAACGACTTCGTTTTAAGATTTTATTTATTTATTTGAGACAGAGAGAATGAGAGACAGAGAGCATGAGAGGGAGGAGGGTCAGAGGGAGAAGCAGACTCCCCGCCGAGCAGGGAGCCCGATGCGGGACTCGATCCCGGGACTCCAGGATCATGACCTGAGCCGAAGGCAGTCGCTTAACCAACTGAGCCACCCAGGCGCCCACGACTTTGTTTTAATTTCAGGTCTTCCAGTTGCTCTTAGATAAGAAAAGATAAAAATAAATTGTCACGTACTTGTGCCTACTTTGTACCAAGCACTACATTGGAGTTTACATATATAATCGCTAATCCTCACCGCAACCCTGAAGGCTATTGTTTCTCTCTTACACATGGAGACATTGGAGTTTACATTTATAATCGCTAATCCTCACCGCAACCCTGAAGGCTATTGTTTCTCTCTTACACATGGAGACCTGAGACACAGATTAAGTACATTGGCCCAAATTACACAATTAGAGAAAAGCTAGGCTCCAGACTCCCAAGTTTCTGATCCCAAATCCAGTGATTTTTGTATTTCACTACTGGCCCTCTAAAGCCATGCTTACATTGAAGATCCCTCTTTGTAGAATGAAACAACTAGTTGATCAATAAGATTCTTTCTGACTCCAAATATCCATTTGTCCAAGGGGTAAATGAATTACAGAATGGTCACTGGGTATTAAGAAACAGACAAGGAACTTATAAAATGCATTTGTGTGTATGTGGTGTGTATGTGCATGTAATTATACTTTCTCTTTTTAATGATTAGAAATGATTTTATTCATTTCCTTATTTCTTCAACATTTCAAATTTGCCTGAGCCATCATTCCCCTCTTGTGAGTTATGCTTATCTCCGACCCCTGTTTCTTCCTATTTTTAGCACTCACCCTCTCTCTCCTAATCATGGCATCTCAAATCTTACTGCTGAAAGACTGTAGTCGAAGGAGCATTGCCAATGGCCCCGTGCCTGGGTAAAGCCAGAATCTTCTGCCCACTAGGCACTTAATTTGGAGAAGGTTTGCAATTCTCTGTTTTTCCTCACCTTTAAATTGGAGCTAAAGATTATTCCTCATAAAGGAGGTGTTGTGAGGATTAAATATAATGAATGTCAAGTTTCTGGCACATAGTAGACTTCCAGGGAACAGCAGCTATACTAATGAATGTGGCATACCTGTCTCTTTTCCCAGGGAAGAGGCTGGATGAAAATGATTAGCTTTATTAAGAGCTTTTGCAAGTACCGCAGATTTGTGTCTGATCCCAGGAAGCGCCAGGAATTTGAAGAATATCTTCACCTAGAACTACAAAATAACAAGGAAAGTAAGTTACTTCTCTATTTACTGTCTTTCCTGTTGACATTTCAGACACAGGGGTTAGCCCAGGTAAGAAGCTGCAGAGCTGTTGCTTTGCGTCATGCCTGTGTTAACCTGGGGTCTAGCAAGAGCTCTAGGTCCTGGTTGCAAAGCCAAGCTCAGGCCTGCTTAGAGAGAATGTGAGTCCATTGGCTTCTGCTGACAGAGTCAGCAAGGGTGAAAAATGATTAGTCTACAGTGCAGCAAGATCTTACATTTCACTAAACTGTTGTCCATAGTATAGATTTATTCAACTACTTCATTTGTTAGTTCATTCATTCATTCAACACACTTTTTGAATCCACGATATGGCAGGAACTTTGCCAGGTGCTGGGGATACAGTAGTAAACATGCAGTATAGGATAGGTCTTCATAGCACTTACATTTTGAGGGCAAGATAGAAAGTAAGAGCCACAGATTTTGGAGCCAAATATCCTGGGTTTGAATATGCAATTTTTTAACTGAAGGACCTTGTGAAAGTGATTCTGTGCCTCAGAATTTTTTCATCTGCAGAGTGGTAATAATAATGGTGCTTATCCCAAAGATTGTTGTGAGGATTGAGTGAGTTAATACATACAAAGTATCTTTACTCATTACTATAAAAGGGTTAGCCAGTGTTATTGCTATTATTATGTGGTGAGTAATCCCAATGATAATTGTAGGGAGACCCTAGTTAGTCAAGGAGGAGGATCAGGGAAGACTTCTAGAAAATGACAAATTTGTCTTCTGGAATGAGCAAGTTAGACAGGCAAAATAGGTGGGGAGCAATTTCTAGGTCTGCATAGAATCCTAAAATAAGAAAGAGCATGGCACATTGCAGGAATGGCAATCAGGCCAGTTGGACTGGAGATTAATGATTATGATTAATTAAGTAAGATTAATGAAATGACAAAAGTGCCTGAGATAATACTAGAGGAATTGATAATGACAAATCTCATCTCTCTTATTTTTTTGAGTTTTTTAATTTAAATTCAATTAATTAACATAGTGTATTATTAGTTTCAGAGGTAGAGTTTAGTGATTCATCAGTTGCATATAACACCCAGTGCTCATAACGTCAAGTGCCCTCCTCAATGCCTATCACCTTCATCTCTCTTGATGACTTTTGAGTTGTTTCAATTGTCAGTATAACAAATAATGCTGCAAAACATACATATATTGCAATCATGTATTTCTATGAGATTAATTCCCTAAAATGGGAGAAATGGGTAAATGGTTAAAAACAGTTAAAATTCAGGGGCACCTGGGTGGCTCAGTTGTTAAGCATCTGCCTTTGGCTCAGGTCATGATCTCAGGGTCCTGGGATCGAGTCCCGCATCGGGCTCCCTGCTCGGCGGGAAGCCTGCTTCTCCCTCTCCCACTCCCCCTGCTTGTGTTCCCTCTCTAGCTGTCTCTCTCTCTGTCAGATAAATAAATAAAATCTTAAAAAAAGTAGTTAAAATTCAGCGCTTTAAAAACATTACACTAATTAAACTCTTACCAACAGTATAAGTAAGTGCCACATTGTCACCAACCTGGGGTATTAAGCACTTCTTAAAAACTGACAGTCTGGTAAATGAAAACTAATGTGCCATTCTTATGTATATTTCTTTAGTAATTGAGTACCTTTATTTGTTGGTCATTCGTATTCCTTTCTGAATTATTTATGTCCTTTGTCTATTATTCTTTTGAAATTTTAATATTATGATATTTTCTAATTTGCAAAAGTTTTTGTATATATGTTTTAGGAACTGCTTCACAAACATTTAGGATTTTTGAATAGTTCTAGCTCTTTTGTTTCTTCTTTTAAATAAAATTAGTTCAAACCCTTACGCCCCAGAATGGTAGAAAGTCTAATTTCACCCTACTTCAACTTCCCACATCCTTAGCTTTGTATGAGACAGCCCAAGAAGAGTGCTTCTGTAGCTCAGTGGGAGATCTACCTGCCAGTGGTCTGTTTTCTTTCACTATCATTTAGACTTTTCTGGGATTGTTATGTCCTTCAATCAATTGACCCATTTATCATTACAAAAAAATACTTTATCGATGGTAATATTTTTTTCTCTGAAATCTACCTTGTAGATTAAGATAATCACTCCAGCTTTCTTTTTATTAGTGTTAACATGCATGTATTATCTTTTTCAGTTCCTCTACTTATAACCTATTTCTGCCCTTCATTTAAAGTGTTCTTATAGCTAGCATAGAATTGGGTCTTGCTTTTAAAAAAATAAAACAAGCTGACAATCTTAACCCAGTTGAGAGTCAACTGTTAAATATTCAGGACATTTTATGAACCATCAATAGCTGAAATCAACTATGGTGGAAGTATTTATTATAGAAATCAGCAAATATCTCCCCCACCCCTACCAGAGCTGGTTTGCAAGTATATCACTGCTCCCAGATTTCTTGAGTGGATTTAGCACACTTTTTTCCTAAAATCCTTGATCATCATACCAACTTCCACTACTATTCAAACTTTTTTTTTTCCCCTTCGAACTCAAGTCTAAAAGATAAAGAGAGATTGTAAGATAAGAAGGAGGAGGCTTTGCTTTATTTGATGCTGTAACCCTAGGACCTAGCACAGGGTCTGGAACATAAGAGGTGCTAGCTATTTATTCAATGTTGTAGTACCCTCCCATTTTATATATAACACTTCTCCAAAAGGAATCCCACTTACACCAATAGGAAGCACCATACCCACATCAATGGTTCCTGAACAGATATCCAGAATAATGGGTTTTATAGGAAGAATAGTAAATTCTAGAGCTGGATTAGACAATTTTCTTAAACCCAGCCAGGCAGTTAACCAGGGTTTACTTGCCAGATACAGCCTAAAACTGTTGTCTTCGCAGCCCTAAATTCCTATGAATGGATTTCTTTGTATATATCCTAGTCAAGAAACTTTCTAAAATAAGTGTCTTGTTTTTCTGAAACACAATCCAAACCTTCTTGAATCTTCTATCTTCTTCTTTACTCATGTGTCTGTTTTCTACTCCACCGCCCTACTCTCTGTTTCAATAAACTTCTTTACTCTTGATGTTTTGACTTTTTTGTTGTGCTGCTTTCCCAGTTTCCTTCTAAATTACTTCCCTGATAAACCTAGAATAAGCATCATCAGAACCACAGACTCCATTTTGAAGGTCACACCTGCATGTTCAGTTTCTGCAGAAATCTTAGGGATTAGCATACCTACAGTGCAATTATATTTCTATGAGACATGCGCCAGGAAAACACCTTTCGGTACTCGGTTGATTTGTGTGTGTGTGTGTGTGTTTGTGGTCATATCATCTGAACAGATGGCTTTTTCAGCAGTCCTTCAAGTCAAAGTAAAACGTTGAGCCCAAGGGTAGGAAATCACTATTTGGATAGGCCCAAAGATGGGTCCACAGTTTCCTTTCTTCATTTTAGTTATGCCCAAGTCAAAGGCTTCAAGTTTAAGAGTGACTTCATCAAACTAGATTTTAATTCCTTCCTCTTTCTCTCTCAGATTTCTCCACATCACCAAATGTATCAGGACGCCCAACTGCATATGCCACAAACGTCCAGAATGCAGACTTTGAGAATGGTGATGTAACACTTATGAAGCGCCGTATATTTGGCCACAGAATTATCATTGTCAACTTTGCAATCAATGATTTGTATTTTTTTTCTGAAATGGAGAAGTAAGTTTCCCATCTCTCCCTATCATGGCTTTCCCTGATTAGTACCATCCAGCAAAGTCTTGAGTGGCCTATAAGTGATTTCAGCCCTGCCAGGCAGCAATCTCCAACTGAAAATCTCACTGAATTCTGTCTGTCACTGTATCAATTTCTGCCATTCTTCCCTTTAGGTCCTAGAAGCTCTTCAGTATTCTGGAGTTGCCAATATTGAAATGATTGAAATATTGAAATATATTTATACCCAGGAAGTGGAGCACTTTTTTTTTATTATTTGTTAATATGATAGAAGTCCTCTTATGGAGCACCATAGGGCCAATAGTTCCTTAGTTAGAACAAAGAATTATAATAATAAAAATTGTGTGTGTCTGTGTGTGTATGCATGACATTAAACGGATATATAGGAATAAAATCTATATATATTTATTTATTCTTTGCTTTATTCATGCATCTTATGAAAAAAGCAAGTAGTAGGGAAAAAATGGAGGTCATTCCATTACAGCTTTGGTGAAATATATAGAGCAAAACATCTTTCTGGTCTGGGTCAGATTATTCTTACCTGTTGTTTAGTGCGGTTTCTACTTAGAAATATTTCTTTGGCGGGGGCAGAAGAGGAGAGAGAGAAGCCTGAGCAGGCTCCATGCCCAGCATAGAGCCCAACGCGGGGCTCAGTCTCACAACCCTGAGATCATGACCTGAGCCAAAATCAAGAGTCAGGTGCTTAAGTGACTGAACCACCCAGGCACCTCTCTACTTAGAAATATTCTTAACCACGTGTGTCTCATGTGTAAAGCTCTCCAATTTGTAAGCTCAGGGCCTGAACTTGCAAAACAATCATACTGGGGTATAGGAGTTAGTCAATGGTTCTCAACACTGGTACACATCAGGGTCACTGGGGGCTTGTGAATACTGCCAACGCCAAGGTCCCAGAGATTTGGATTTCACTGTTCCAGTGTAGAACCTGGGAACTGGTACTTTAATAAGCTGCTCGTGTGATTCTGATGTGCAGCACAGTTGGGAACACGAGTCTAGCACATCTGAAAGAGAGAATTGACTTAAAATTTTCTTGAACATTTGCAGATAGAAACAAGTGACTCTAAGAGAAATAAGAGTCTCTACTTCTTTCTCTGTCCTCATCAATGGGAACATCTTTGCCATTATCAGGAAGGGCATGTTCCTGAAATACTGATTTGAAATTTGGAATACATTTCCCCCATAGAAATGATGTACTATGTTAGGTATCTTTTTTTTTTTTTTTTTTTAAAGATTTTATTTATTTATTTGACAGAGAGAGAGAGAGCACAAGTAGGCAGAGAGGCAGGCAGAGGGAGAGGGAGAAGCAGGCTCTCCACTGAGCAGGGAGCCCGATGCGGGGCTCGATCCCAGGACTCTGGGATCATGACCCGAGCCGAAGGCAGCCGCTTAACCGACTGAGCCACCCAGGCGCCCCCTATGTTAGGTATCTTATGTACTAAAGTAGAATGGCTTATGAGTCTATGTTTTAGAATGTGGTGGGCTTTCTTTTTTTTTTTTTTTTGAGAACTGTTAAAAGTTCTAAACTAATTTAAAAATAAAGATAGAGATGCATAAATGATATTTAAGTTGATATAAGTTGGAAGTCTCCTGTACATACATACAGGTTATTCAATCCTCTATATTACTTCACTCATTGTGTATCATTACTATTATTGTTTTTGCTTGCCTTTGGTTGATTAGCTTTTTAAAATTTTAATTCCAGTATAGTTGACATACAGTGTTATATTAGTTTCATGTGTAGAATATATTGATTAAACAATTCTATACATTATTCAGTATTCATCATGATAAGTATATTCTTATGACCTATTTCACCTATCCCCCCACCCACCTCCCCTCTGGTAACCATCAGTTTGTTCTCTATAGTTAAGAATCTGTTTCTTGGTTTGTCTCTTTTTTTTCTTTGTTTTGTTTCTTAAATTCCAAATATGAGTGAAATCATATGGTATTTGTTTTTCTCTGACTGACATTTCACTTAGCATTATATCCTTTATCTCCATCCATGTGGATGAAAATGGCAAGATTTCATTCTTTTTATGACTAATATTCTATTGTATAAATATACCACATTTTCTTTATTCATTAATCTGTCAATGGACACATGAACTGCTTCCATAATTTGGCCATTATAAATAATGCTACAATAAACATAGGGGTGCATGTATGTCTTTGAATTAGTGTTTTCATATTCTTTGGGTAATACCCAGCAGTGGGATTATATGGTAAATCTATTTTTAATTTTGTGAGGAACATTCATACTTAAAGAGATATTATTATGTTAAATCATACTGATGTACTTTCACTCACCTGACAAACTTCTGATGTAAAGTCAAAGCCATTCCTCTAACTGGAGATCCACATATTTTTCTTGCATAAACTATATCCAAAATGCTATCTGCTAATTCTAAAATTTCTCTTTTTAAAGTGGAGTGAGAATTTAAAGGCAATTTAATCCTTCTGGATTTTTATACTTGTTTTTTCAAAGTTTTAAATTGCTTTGTCATACCTAACTCAATAGCAACTTTTAAAAAAGCAACTTGCCTTTACTGGAACATTCCAATACATTCAAATTTATTTTCACAGAAACAACAAATACCTTTTCCTTTTATGTTCATATTTTATCAATTTTCATAAATTACAAATTACAGTAACAAGTACAACAGACAAAAATATTTGAGAAGAAACATGGCTAATTCTCAGTATATATCTGCCTCAACTCACTGGGAACATGTGAGAGTATATTACAGAAGGAACAACCAGTGTGTATATAGTGAGCATGTCATAGGCATCAGTCAGTGTTTTCAGAAGAGCACCTGGTCATTCAGCACACTAGTTAGGAGAATTTGGTTAAGAGGTCTCCACTGCACCCCAGTGAGGCATTTAGCTCAGTTCCACAAATGCTTACTGATTGCTTGGGCACTGGATTTGACACTGGAGATACAAAAGACATGCTCTCTCTTCTCTAAGATCCTGCAAACCAATCTGGATGGCAGACAAAACACAAATGAGAGTTAAGAAGTAGGATGATAGATGCAAGAAGTGCATTTAGACAACTAAAAACAAAAGCAGGACTTTGTTTACCATGTTCACTGCTGAATCCCTGCTCTTGGAACTGCACCTGGCACAGAGTAAACCCTTTTAAATGTCCACTGATGGAATAAATAAGTGGATATGCAAAACAAGCTTATAATGGGAAAATCTTGGTATTCTACTCTTAGGAAAAGTTTAAATGGTTAAGATTTAAAGAGGCCTGAGAAATAAACTGTGTACTTAAATCAAGATAAGGTATAACTGACAGGTATCTGATGGTTAGTAAAAGAATATGTTGCTAGGAGACAGAAGGTAATTGCCAGAGGCTGGGATATGGGAAGAATAGAGAGTTATTGTTTAATGGCATAGAATTTCAGCTGGGGAAGATGAAAAAAGTTCTGGAGATGGATTGTGTTGATGGTTGCACAGCAAAGTCAATGTACTTAATGCCACTGACTGTACATTTAAAAATGGTTAAACTGGTAAATTTTATATTGCATGTATTTTACTATAATAAAAAAATTAAGTAATATGCAGCTTCAAAGAGTGGTTGTAATTGTGAGAGCATCAGCACAGGAGAGGAAAGAAAGAGCAAGATAACCCTTAGTCCTTAAAGTCTTCAGAGGCAAAACTGGTACAAAGGTCAGGATGGAGGCAGGATGAGATGCATAAGGGAGTTTATGGTAAAGAAATACACTTGAAGAAGTACTTAGCATATTACCTGACATGTGGTAGGTGCTCAATTTGTATTTGCCTATGGAGGCATTATGATTGAATGAATTAAGTTGCAACCTGGCCCAGGATTGGCCCTGTCATTTTTAGGTCAGAAATGGGTCTGGGCTGGCTGCCCTACTTAGCTGCTGCTTTTATCTTCTCCTCGCTGATTTCCTACTTACTGCTTCTTTTTAGATTTAATGATTTGGTGAGTTCAGCTCAGGTGCTGCAAGCCAACCGGGCATACAACGAGAATGATGTGGTCCTAATGAGGTCCAAAATTAACATCATCCTAAAGCTCTACCTGCATTCTGAAATCCCTCCAAGGCTGAGGGTAAAGGGGATTCCCACTCCTCTCTGGGCTTTTGCCAAGAAGCATTTCTTCCACAAGAACTCTGAAAGCACCTCCTAAGTCTTGGGTCAACCAGATGTCCTTTACTTAGCAGTTGCATGAAAAGCTGCTGCCTTCTGGGGAGGGGGTGGTCTTATAAGTCCTGGGGGTCAAGAGAGGTTTTCTGCCTTCCCTGGAGCCTCTGCCAGTAACAGGCTCCCACTCTATGGGTAGGTGAACATCTCTGAATCCCAGAAGGATGCCATCCTTGCTGCCATTGCAGAGGGCCACCTAGATCGGAACATCTTCCACGGGACTATCATGTCTCTCTTCCCTGTCATTATGTACTTCTGGAAAAGGTAACTATTTCCCCTTGCCCAAGGACCATGAGAGCAGGAAAACACATTTGACTTTCTAGAGAGTCTTCTGTCTTCTTCTAGCCCTCTGCTTCACAGTTCCCAGTCTGTTGGGAACTACAATGGTGTATTCTTATCCTACTTGATACACTCCATCCCTCACACTCCCACGCTGAAACTGAATCAGAGGATGGAAGGCCAATTAAGACAGGATCAGAGTGCCAGACCCCCACCTCCCCTGTGCTTGTTTGGAAAAAGGATGTTAATTTTCTTTTTCTTTTTTTCTTTTTTTTAAGATGTTAGTTTTCTTAGGCATAGGTTCCTCACTTAAGAATGAGTATGGACCATAGCTACCTGGGAAGAAATTCTGTCAAGGTTAACACAACTGTACTTGTACTTAAGGAGCTTCACTCAGACAGTAAGACAGAAGAGTTTTACTCTGTTATGTCCAAATCCCATAATTACCATTAGAGGCACAGTTGCTAGATACTTCCATTTTCAAGAGGAGCTTAGAAATTTAGGAGTTTCTTTTGTTGTTAAAGACTTATTTATTTGAGAGAGAGAGAGTGAGTGCAGGGAGGTGGAGAGGGAGAGAATCTTCAAGCAGACTCCCCGCTGGGCACAGAGCCAGACGCTGGAATCCATCTCATGACCCATGAGATCATGACCTGAGCCAAAACCAAGAGTCCATCACTCAACCAACTGAGCCACCCAGGTGCCCCAGAAATTTAGGTTTTTATGTCATATCTCCCAATGTTAAAGTGGCAAATGTGGCAACTAACTCAAAACTAAAACATGGTGAGGAAATTATGAAGGCCAAAGAGCAAAAATGAAACAAACAAAATATCTGCAGGACAAATGCAACCTGTGGCTCACTGGTTTCTAACCTAGCCTGTCAAGGTTTGGGTTGAGACACTGGCCCAGGTTCTCCCAGATGGTTATTTACTCTTATAGTGCACTGCAGCGCCAGCTTACACCTTCCACACAGTGAATGACAGTGCCCTGTATGACAGTGACCAGAGGACAGCCGGCTGAAATGTTCCAAGACAGGGCTAATTAGGATATTTAGATTATGATGTGATTCCAGCTCTTAGGGGACACCCTCCCCCCCACATACACATACATGCATAAATGTTACTTTATGAGAAGAGAAGGATAAAGGTTGCTTACCAATCTCCAACCTTTATTTTAAAATCTCTATGATAACTAGAACTACCCTACAACCCAGCAATTGAACTACTAGGTATTTACCCAAAGGATACAAAAATACAGATGTAAAGGGATACATGCACCCCAATGTTTATAGCAGCATGATCAACAACAGCCAAACTAGGAAAGAGCCCAAGTGTCCATCAATTAATGAATGGATAAAGAAGATGTGGTATATATATGCAATGGAACACTACTAAGCCATCAAAAAGAATGAGATCTTGTCATTTGCAACAACGTGGATGGAGCTAGAGTGTATTATGCTAAGCAAAATAAGTCAGTCGGAGAAAGACAAATACCATGTGATTTCACTCATATGTGGAATTTAGGAAATAAAACAGATGAATGTTTGGGAAGGGGAAAAAAAGAGAGAAGGAGAGAGGGGAGGCAAACCATAAGAGACTCTTAATGATAGAGAACAAACTGAGGGTTGATGGAAGGAAGTGGGTGGGGGATGGGCTAAATAAGTGATTGATATTAAGGAGAGCACTTGTTATGATGAGCACTGGGTATTATATGTAAGTGATGAATTACTAAATTCTACTCCTGAAACCAATATTACACTATAAGTTAGCTAATTAGAATTTAAATAAAAATTTGGAAGAAAATAAATAAATAAATATAACTCAGTTCCATTTAAAAAAAATAAAATCTCTATGATAATAAATTATTTAATACAGGATTGAAAGAATTAAAAATCAAGGTTCAAGATAACCGGTTTATCCTTTGAACACCAATTGTTATCTAGCACCAAGTCTAGACTTGATTCTAGTTCTACCAATCAGGATTAAATAGAAATTTGTCCTGAAACTTTCTAGAGAATCAGAAACCCCTGAGAAATGCATGCTGCATCTGGCTTGAATCAGTGCTCAGCACTGCCTCATACCTATTTAGGAAGTATAGGAGTGCTTCAGGGAGGCTTTGAATCCCTAATCTTTATGCAACTGGTTCTTCACTTACTTTCCTATATACTCCTATATAAAGAGTGTTATACTGCACAAACTGTGTCTACATATGTTATCCCAGATGAACCTCTCAACAGCCCTATGAGGTGGGTGAGGCAAAGTGTTATTATCCCTATTTTATAGATGAGTGAATTGAGGTTCAAAAGGGGTGAGAGACACCTAGGATCACTTGGAAGTGGTAAAACCAGGATTAGAAACCAGGTCCATAGCAAGTGGAATGAGAGAAACCAACTGTGATCAAATAGAATGCCCCTTGGAGAAGGGAAAGAGGGCACCCCGTTAAGACCATCAGAGCAAAGGCAAGATAGAAAATAAATCCAATCTTAGCCAAGACCAACCTCCAAAGGGTCCAATGCAAGGGTAGGCTCAGGGACAGCAAGGCGTTAGGGGCCAGGGAGGAAGAGATGAAGAGTGTTGTGAGCGATTCCAGGGAGCAACAGTTCTCAGGTTGCAGTGGGTATATGAATGCAAGTTCATGTGAGGAGCAGGGGTCTACTCCAGGGAAAGGGCTGCTGGGAATGTGATGACAGGGTCACGACCTTCGGTAAGGGACAGGATAAAACCAGGGATTGGGACCTGGGAGGAAACCAGTCAGATGCTCTGGCTGCACCAGGTGAAGTTAAGTGGGGAGCTCATAGTCTGATGCTCAAGCAAGCGTCAGAGAGATTGACTCCTCCTCAAACCTGGATATAGCAGATTCTTTACAGACTCCATTCACTGGTTCCAGAAGGGAATCCCAACATACTGTCCATACCAGGTCCTCAGTGGAGCTAGGCCTAGACACAGAGAGGGCTCAGAAGAAGGGCCCCTGACAGGCAGAACTCCAAGGCCAAATCTTTCCTCTTCTCTATTGGACACTCCACTCTCTGTGAGGAGTGGTCTTGACCCAGTTGCCCTATGCTCAGTGTTCCAGCCTCCTCAGCTGGTAGCTTTCTCCATGTGACCAGAAGCCAATCTTCTCACAGGTTTTGTTCCTGGAAGGCAACCTGCTCTTACTTCCAGTACAGGGGGAAGACATACAAGGATAAACAAACTTCTCCTAAGCCCATGCACAAGTATTCTCCTTGGAGTGGAGGTAAGCTCTACCATGACCTATAGCCCCATTCTCTAGCAAATGAGACTCATGAAGGGAAAGCAAGGGTCCAAAGGACCAACTTAAGACTTCATAGAGGATATTTCCTGGAGGGGTGGGCATCTCATTAACTTCGCTCTCAGAGAAGCATTAAAGTGTGTTTTATCTGTTAATATCAGTACCAGCAAAAGGGTATCCCACCCATGTACCACACTCCCCAGCAGTACCTCTCAATAGCCTCAGGATGTAGGTCATGGTCCATGTGGTGGGTAAATGGAGGTGGTGACTTGCTTTACTGCTATTTAAGAAGCCCCCTGTTCCAACTATCTCCAGAAATCCTACCATTTGAAAAGCATCTGTTTTATAGTGTTGTGAGAAAATTAAAAAGTGGATGTAGGGTATGATTTTAATGTGGTAAATATATATATATCTTTATGCATATATATAATTTTTATGAGAGCATGGGAAAATTTCAGAAATAAATTGTTAATAGGATTATCTCTGTATGGTGTGATTATGAGAGATTTACATATTTATTATTATATTCTTAATATGTTATTCATATGTTGTATATTATTAATATATTTATAAATAAGCAAATAGATATGTTTGAAAACATATACAGACATATGTTTTCTTAGCAGAGCAGTTGAACTCAATCCCTTTCTTAATATCTGCACTGAAATCAATACTTAAGCAAAAGGAAATTTTAAAGAGAGGGAGGAGGGTGCACAGAGCAATGCCTTGAGAGGGCAAGGCTGGATGTCACTGCAGTGAAGGTTCTGAGAACCAAAGAGAACAGGTCTGTGAGTCTGAAAACAGTACCAGCATCAGAACAAAATTTGGAGATAAGACAGGAGTCTTAAAGACACCAGAGAATTGTCCTGTGAGAGAACTGAATATTCTATGGTTTTAGCTCAAACCTATGCAGTTCTCATGTCCATTTTTACAGATACTTAACCCTGCCCCCCTTCCAGCCCCCTCACAAACAGGTATCCCACTCCCTTTGGGGAATACAAATGAGGCCTTTGAAACTTAACCCATCCCTAGCTTGCATGAACAGTGGGAGAAGCAGCTCTGGCTGGTTGTAGAGCTAAGTTCCTGCCCCTCTGAGAGGTTCCTCACTTAAGTAGGAAATAAATCCTCTACCTCCCTGGCTACAGCGGCCCCAATGGTCAATGAATGTTGCTCATTATCCTTGTCTCTGCCTTGTAAAATGTCATACCAGTAGACAGAAATCAGCAGTCTTTGCAGTATGTGGGGAAAAGTGTCCCTGGGGGTACAAAGGGCTTATTTGGGGTGAGGGTGGAGGGGTGGAGGTGGGGCATAATAAGAGGGAAAGGAAAGGGGAGTGAGCAGGCAGGGTGGGCAAATGATACTCAGAAGAGCAAGAACATGTCCCTTAGTGGCAACCAAAGAGCTTCCACCTTTGGCTCATTTCCTATTGCTGAGCTCCAGGGAAGTAAATCCCCAAATCTTTTCTGGTGTCTGAAATTGGAAGAGGGTAACAGGATGCCCTAAATTAAGGGGTCAGGGCACTTGGGTCCCTGGCCTGAAGAGTCACTGTGTATGAGCTGAGGGACCTTGAGCATCTTGCTTCTCCTCTTTCCACCCCAGACCCCTGACCTCAAATACAGAGGTCTGGATTTAGATAATGTCTATCATTAACAACCTATACTCCAGGGAATATTGTCAAGAACTTCCTTGCTTACATATAAACATTTATTTTGTTGGGTGTTATAAGGGATTTTAATACTCCCTCTCCTTCTTCTCCAGGAGACCATGCCATCTTAAGATTCACCTTACTCAGAGGTATTGAGTGGTTTCAGCCTCAACAGCGAGAAGTAGTAACAAGTCCAGTTCAAAATTGTGAGTTGGAGTTGGAATCCCACTGATCTAACTACTTAGATGGTGACTCTAATCCAGTTTGGCCAATCTCCTTATTGACCACAAGGAGACTGAGGTCCCCAAAATGTGAAGCGATTTGCTCCAAACCACACAGCATGTGAGTGGCAGAGATGGGATGAGAAGCAGGTCTCCTGACTGTCTTTCTGGGGCTCTGAGCACAGCTCTCATCTGAATAATTGTATCTTCCTAATTCTTTTATAGCCCCTTGAAGGCAGGTGCCTTAAGTTTCTCTGTATCTCTGCTGGCTTCTCTGTGTGTGGTGTGTGATCTTTGTGAAGAGACAATCATAACGTCCCAATTGTTATTTTCCCCTCCCTCTGAGAGCACCTGCTGGCTTGAACAGGACCTCTACCCCATACCTCCTGCTTCCTGGAAGTGCCTGCTACTGATCGTCTTATCCCTGTAATAAACACTCTTGTCCTAGCCTCCCATATTTGAGCCATGTTATATCCTTTTTCTCCCCCATCTTCAGCCTCAAGGAGTTAATCCCACTTCCAAGTATTAAAGTTGCCTTGGTTTCCACATGGTCTCTCCTGACAAGCTTTTTTTTTTTTTTTCTATACCAATTGTTCACTTCTATTTCCAGGTTAGAGATACTGCTTCTCTCTACTGCTTATAGACATAAAATGCCAGCTTGCCTCTTCTGCCCATTTGCATATGTCCCCTCATTGCTTAATGGGGAAGGACACTATGGAATATTGCCCATGATCCATAGGGTCCAAACAGCCCTAAAGTTCTGTGATTCTAGTGTTCATCTGGCTTAATCTCCTTATGTTACTTCCCTGGGTCTATGGGGTTGGCATCATGACCTTTGCATCCAGATAAAATGTCTCCTAAGACCAAAAGTTTTGCAGCATTCAAACCAGGTCTCCTTAATGTCCCTGGAGCATCACTGCTTCACCTTCCATTTCCCAACTCCTTCCCTGAAGGTGTTTCCCTGGAAGCTGTTCTGGGATGGCCTTCCTGGGCTGGAGGCCCTCCAGTGAGTGCCTGTGCCCTGAGTTCTGAGGCAGTGCTTCTCTATATTTATCTTTAGCTTCATCTAGCAACCTTACCCCATCAAGACATGTGCTCTCCACCGCGCAGCTGTGTCCTGTCCTAAGGTAGACATGAGTCAGAAGTCCTCTTCCTCAGTTCAGAGCTGCTTTGTCCAAGTGTACAATGGGAGATGGGGGAGAAACTTCCCAGAGACCTAGCTCCACATCCTGACACTCCTTAGCATATGGAAACCAAGAAGTTGAGCTTGCTTCTTCCAGAGAGTCCTATAGTCAAGATAGTTAGGGAAGGGTTTCTCTGTGGGTATCCCAACTAAGACAGGCACTTTTAGGAAGTTGGATCCCCTGACCCACCTTCCAGGAGAACATTATTGCTGTGGGAAGAGTATCCTAGATGATGTTTTATTACCAGCCTCCCTAATACTCCAGCCTTCAAGGTAAGGTGCATAAAATGGGAAGAAGAAGAATTGTTCTACTGGGCAGGATATTGGCAATAAAAGCAAAAAGGACTTGAGCCTGTCAAAATCTGATTCAGCCTAACTCACTTCTGTACAAACACCAAAGTGGAATTAATGCTAAGTTAGGGCTCTGAGAAAATCCCCAGGAGGTCATGGAAAACACAACTGGGCCAAAGAGCTGCTTGAAAGTCCAGGTTATAGATAGCAGGCTCCGTGACTGGAAGGTCTGGTTTCCTCACCAGCCATCCCATCTTCTCAGACCTTCTATAAGGCCAACAGGAATTTAGAGCTGCCCCAGTATCACTTGCCTGTGCTGGTGCCTGGAAGGCAAGAACTTTGGAGTTCTTTGTACAGAAAGACAATGCATAGCTTCAGGGGTTAACAGTTCTTAGAGAGGAAGGTGAGAATAAGAATGCAAGGAGCTCTATCCTGAGGTCAAAGGGTTTTGGTTTGGACCACTGCCATTCCTAAAGGGAATGACAGCAACAAACCAGCAGAGTATGCCAGTTACCTCATGGCCATTCTAATAACTGGCCACTCTTCTCTCTTCCTTCAGACCAAAATTACCTGGCACCAAAAAGGAGAAAAAGTAGTCAAGTCAGGCTCAATGGGATGTCAGCCCAGACATGGTAGGATGGGACTTCAGTGGATAAGATGTGAGCAGAGAGCATGAACAGGAGCACCTCTACCCTCCTTGATCCTGGGGGTCCTGTCAGAGATGGTCTTTCCACAATGGGCATGTACCAGATCACCTAACTCTTGGAGTCAAAAGACCTGAGTTCTTAATTCACTCTGGAGCTGCATGGCCTTGAGCAAATCTCTGACTCATGGTTGTCAAAGAATCCCATGACAAATGTATGTAGATGGCATTAAACACTCTAGTAAACAAGGTGCTGTTTTTATCAACAGTAAACAGATGGGATCTTAATGCTAGGATCTCCCATTTGGACAATGACTCACATCCATTCTTAGGAAATCCTCACAACCCTGTGAATAACCAAGTTAAAAATTACTTATTTTTAAACAGATAAAGAAACTGACACACACAGAAGGTAAGTGGCTTTCCCCAGATCACCAGGTAGTAAGTGGCAGAGTCTGGACTAGAACACACCACTTCTGAATCTTTGGCTAGTTCTCATCCCATGGTCACCCTCAGGGTGGCCAGAGCTTCCTAACTTAAGACAAAAATAAGGAAAGAAAGAAAAAGAAGAAAGGGAGGGAGAGAGAGGAGGAGAGAGAGAAAAGGCAAAAAGGAAAAGAGAAAAAGAACATGAAATTTAAAGTTTTTATAATACTATGCAAGTCAAACAAAACTTGGCTGTGGGCAACATTGGCCCACAGACCAACAAATGCAATCTTTGCTTTAAACTTTTTCTTTCCCCTTGTAATTATATTTGGGTCCTGGGTCTATCTTAGAAAATATTAGAAGGGAGGAAGAGAAGTCCAAACAATAGGCCCATGAAGGTCACTGGCATCAAAGGAAAAGGCCAGGGAAGGATGCTGGCCTCCTCTAGTATTAGTGTTCTAGCTAACATAACAAATTACCAATAAACAACACAAAATTACTATCTTACGGTGCTGTAGGTCAGAAGTCTGACCTGGGACTCATCAGGTTAATGTCAGGTGTGCAGAACTGCATTCGTCTCTGGAGGCTCTGGGGGTGAATCCATCCCCTTGCTCATTCAGGTGGTTGGCAGAATTCAGTCCTTGTAGTTGTAGCACTGAGGTTTTGTTTCCTTGCTGGCTGTCAACCTTTCTTTGCCTGACTGAAAAAGCCTCAACTCCTTAATGACATATTATATAAGACCACTGACAATTTGACCAAATCTGGATTTCCAGATTCATCTCTTGCCTCTCTTCCTCATGCATTCCATTCCCCAGCAACATAGTGTAAAACGTCCTTCCCTCTCCCACTCCATCTGGTGATAAGAGACATCCCAACAGTGACACCTCCTGGTTGTCTCCTCTCTTTTCCAACCATTTCCTCTGCTTCTGCAACACTTTTTCTCCCTCTTTGGAGATCCTTGTTTATATAGATCCCTCACCTACTAAACTATAAACCTTTGTAGGACAGAGACCATGTTCTGTTTTTCTTTATGCCTCCAATACCTAGCATAGTGACATGCAGATAATAGTTGCCCCATAAATACATGCTGATTGCATGAGTAAATGAACAGTGCTAGGTTTGAGAATATAGAGGAAAAAAGAGAATGTGCACTTTATGCCTGCCCTGACCTTCCAATTAATTATGCTGACTTCACAATTAGTGTAGACCGTGATGTTTACCAGAAAAATCAAATCAGTAATCAAATCTAATTGTGACTAGCCCATTAAAGAAGAAATATCAAATTTTCCTTATGAATTTTTTTTTATGTTCCAATAACTCTTGATACTTTAAGAACTCTCTATTTTTTTGAGGAACTTCATACAACCCATTCAAACTAAACAGTAACAGTAAGAGGCAGGGGAAAACAGCAAGAGAGACAGAGATCCACCTTCCACCTTCCATCTTCAGAAGCCTTCCAGCTGCATGTGTCAGGAAATGACATAAAATCTTCCCTCTTTTTACAAAAGTGTGAAAAGATGTCTGTCCTTCATTTTGAAAGCCTCCAACTGGTCCAAAGTGTTGCTGCAGAGGAAGGGGCAGCTTGTGTGTAGTATCTCGGGGTGCCAGTCCTCACCCCTATACTTCAACCAGAGCTGCAGATCATTAACCAGAATAAAAGATGTCCATATTCGCAATTGGTGGGCCTCCCATACTCTTCTTAAAGGAAAGGGCACAGGAAAACAATATGTTGCTCCCCAGAGGCCCTTAAGGTCATTTTCAATTCAAGAAATTCATGGAAATATTACTTCCCATTCTGGATTAAGACCATGGACCAGCCAGGCCCATCCAGAAGCTCTGACACATGGGCCCTCCCCTGAACAAGAGTCCAGGCCAGAAGGCCCGGCTGCCATTCCTATGAGCGTGTGCTTTTCCATGAGGCAGGCTGGTTTTAAATCCCATCTCCACTGCTTAGTACCTTTGCAATCATCAGCAAATTACTTAACCTTGTTGAGTCCCAACAAGTGCAAAATAAAGATGTTAATGTCTACCTCCAAGGTTTGTTTGAAAACCAACTTGGAACAATGTAGGCCAAGTGCACTGCATGGGGCCAGGCACAGAGCTGGCAGAGAGGACATTGGTTGCTCCCCCTCTTTCTACCTTTTCCCTAAATTTCCTGGAACATGAAGGAAATGATTGACCAGGAGTGACATAGTTGAAGAGTTAAATCCTGAAAAAAATCTGAATGCTTTTCTTCATGTGGTTCATGAGCATTGAGTAGCCAGGACATCCACAAACCCATGAATTTCTGTGTAATTTCTACATAGTCACTTGGAGGATTTCTTTATGTCCTATGAATCTACTATTAATAGGAGGTAAAAAAAAATTTTTTTCCTCCTGAGCCCCTAACAGATACTTTAAAATATCCAAGACCCTTCATGGACCATTTACTATGTGAGAGCTGGGATGGAAATCACAAGATTTATTTTACAGGTGAACTAATGGAGGTCTGTAGAGAAGTCTCTTTTTGCCTCTTGCTTGCATGGTTACTGAGAAGTAAGATGTAACTCTTATCTTTGCTCCTAAAGTGTTTTATTCCTCTGGCTTCTTTCAAGATTTTTTCTTTTATCTTTGATATTCTGTAGTTTGGATATGATGTGCTTAATTGTAGGGTTTTTTTGGCAGTTATTCTTGGTGTTCTTTAAACTTCCTGGATCTGTGGCTTGGCTTCTAGCATTCATTTGGGGAAATTCTCAATCGTTATTGCTTCAAATATTTATATTTTTCCTTTCTTCTTTTTCTGGTTTTCCCATTACATGAATTTGTTTTCCCATTTGTAATTGTCCCACAGTTATTGGATGTTCTCTTCCCTTTTTCCAGTTTCTTCTCTTTTTACCTTTCAGTTTTGGAGGTTTCAATTGACAAAACCTCAAGCTCAGATTTTTTCTCAGCCATGTGCGATCTACTAATGTGCCCATCAAAGGCATTCTTCATTTCTGTTCAGTTTTTTTTTTTTTTATCTCTAGCATTTATTTTTTATTTTTTCTTAGAATATTCATCTCTCTGCTTACATTACCCATCTGTTCTTGTCTTTTGGCCACTTTTTGCATTAGATCCCTTAGCATAGTGGTTTTAAATTTGTGGTCTGATGATTCCAACATCCCTGCCATATCTTGGTCTGTTTCTGATGCTTGCCCTGTCTGCAGACTGAGTTGTTTGCCTTTTTGATGTTGTTGTTATTATTATAATTGTTTTGGGGAGCCACAAACTGCCCATATATGACAGCAAACTTAATCATAAGTATCATGTGTATTTTGATAGAACAGCTCTACCAAGTGGCTATTCCCCTGCCTCTCTCCCCTCAGGCCTCCCTGTTCCCTGAGACACAACAATATTGAAATTAGGCCAATTAATAACTCTACAATGGCCTCTATATATTCAAGTGGGAGGAAGAGTCACATGTCTTCCCACTAGAAATGTTTAAGCTTAGTGAGCAAGGCATGTCAAAAGCTGAGACGGTCTGAAAGCTAGGCCTCTTGTAGCAAAGAGTTAGCCAAGTTGTGAACACAAAGGAAAAGTTCTTAAAGGAAATTAAAAGTACTATCCCAATGAACACACAAATGGTAAAAAAGTAAAATGGCCTTATTGCTGATACAGGGAAAGTTTCAGTAGTCTGGATAGAAGATCAAACCAGCCACAACACTCGGTTAAGCCAAAGCCTAATCATAGCACGGCCCTGACTGTCTTCAATTTTATGAAGGCTGAGAAGGGTGAGGAAGCTGCAAAAGAAAAGTATGAAGCTAGCAGAGTTTGGTTCATGAGGCTTAAGGAAAGAAGCCATCTCCATAACATAACAGTGCAAGGTGAAGCAGCAAGTGCTGATGTAGAAGCTGCAGGAAGTTATCCAGAAAAACTAGCTATGATAATCAATGAAGGTAGCCACACTAAACAACAGATTTTGATTGTAGATAAAATAGTCTTATATTGAAAGATGCCATCTAGAACTTTCATAGCTAGAGAGAAGTCAAACCCTAGCTTCAAAGCTCATTTGTTAAGGGCTAAAGTACCTGGTGAATTTAAGTTGAAATCAATACTCATTTCCACTCCAAAAATTCTAGGGCCTTCAAGAATTTTGCTAAGTCTACTCTGCCTACGCTCCATAAATGGAACAACAAAGCCTGGATGATAACATATCTTTTTATAACATAGTTTACTGAATATTTTAAGCCCACTGAGACCTATTGCTCAGAAAAAAAAAAATTATTCCTTTTAAAAGATTACTGCTCATTGACAATACACCTGGCCACCCAAGAGTCCTGATGGAGATGTACAATGACATTAATGTTGTTTTCATGCCTGCTAACACAACATCTATTCTGCAGCCCATAGATTAAGGAGTAATTTTGACTTTCAAGTCTTATTATTTAAGAACTACATTTCTTAAGGCTATAGCTGCTATGATTCCCCTGATGGATCTGGGCAAAGTAAATTGAAAACCTTCAGGAAAGTATTCACAAATGAACATTAAGAACATTTGTGATTAATGGGAAGAGGTCCAAATATCAACATTATCATGAGTTTGAAAGAAGTTGATTTCAACTGTCATGGATGACTTTAAAGTTCAAGACTTCAGTAGAGGAAATAATGGTAGATGTGGTAGAAATAGCAAGAGAACTAGAATTGGAAGTGGAGCCAGAAGATGTGACTGAATTGCTTCAATCTCATGGTAAAACTTGAATGGATGAGGAGCTGCTTCTTATGGATGAGCAAAGAAAGTGGTTTCTTGAGATGGAGTCTACTCCCAGTGAAGATGCTGTGAAGGTTGTTGAAATGTCAACCAAGGATTTAGAATATTGTGTAAACTTAGTTGAAAAAGCAATGGCAGGCTTTGAGAGAATCAACTCCAATTTTGAAAGAAGTTCTCCTGTAGGTAAAATGCTATCAAACAGTATTGCATGCTACAGAGAAATCATTTGTGAAACAGTCAATCGATGTGACAAACTTCACTGTTGTCTTATTTTAAGAAATTGCTGCAGCCACCCCAGCCTTCAGCAGCCACCACCCTGATCAGTCAGCAGTCATCAACATGGAGGCAAGACCCTCTACCAGCAAAAAGCTTATGAATCTCTGAAGGCATCAATCATGGTTAGCATTTTTAGCAATAATGTATTTTTTTAATTAAGGTATGGACATTGGTTTCTTAGACAAAATGCTATTGCATACTTAATAGTTTACAGTATAGTGCAAACATAAATTTTATATGCAGTGGGAACAAAAAAATTCACTTGACTCACTTTATTCACATTATTGTGGTGGTTTGGCATTGAATCTATGATATATCCAAGGTATGCTTGCATAGTCTTATGATTAGATCGTAGGCTTTTAGTGAGCCTGTGCTGCTGGGCTGTCAATTTTGCAAATGCTTAGCAGTTTTTCCTTTTTTTTTTTTTTTTTTAATCTTTACCCATTTAGGTGGTCCAGGATGGCCAGAGGGGGCTGGATTTGTGTATTTGCCTTCTCCCATATGGAAGTCTAGAGTAGCTGGAGTTGGCTATTTTTCTTTCACCTGGGTTGGTTAGACTCTGATAAAACCCCAATATGTTAGATCTGGTAAAATAATTTCTCTTGTGGGCATGCCTTTCTCAGAATTCTCTGGTGTGTTCAAAATGGTTACTTTTTGCCTCCCTCTCCTGGAAGCCCAAAGGGATTTTTCTCTGATCTTTACTGTGAGAACCTGGTAGAGCTCCTGGAGGTAAAATGCACAAAACTGTGAGTCCTGCCCCTGTGATTGAGTCTTCCTGGATTTTGTTTTGTTTTGTTTTGTTTTGTTTTATATCCCCAACTTGTCCTTACAGAACCTCTAGCAATTTATCAGTTACAGCTTGAATTTCTTCCCCCATTTTTGGTTCTCACTGAGGTGGGTTTCTGCTCTGGTAAGTTGAGATTCTCTGTACTCACCTGTCTGTTTCAGTTTGCCCTGTGATCTTCCTCCTTTGATCTAAGAAGGCTTGTTGATTTTTTAGTTTGTTCAGTTTTTTTACTTATTGATAGAATGGGGTGATGACTTCTAAGCTCCTTATATGCTAGATCAGAAACCTGAAGTCCTGGGAGATTTTTTAAAAGATTAACCTAGGCCCACAAAGGTTCTGACTTAATTGGTCTGGGATGGAGCCCAAGTGATTCTAACATAGAGCCAGGGTTGAGAACTACTGACAGGTGCCACATACATTTTACTGCTGAAGGAGAGAAAATAGGCAATGAGAATGAGTACAGAGGGCTTTGTCTTCTTGGTCATCCTAGTCAGCCTTCTCTGGGCTAGATCCAGTTTTTTGGTATCATCAAAGGAAATAGCTACATGACATTTTACATCTTTTAAAATATATTCACAGTGTTGTACAGTCATCAATACAAACAATTTTAGAACATTTTTTGTGATCTGCAGTTCAACTTGGAGAGTACTGCCATCTTAATATTAAGTCATCCAATCCATGAACGTGAAGCATCTTTCCATTTAGCATAATAACACTGAGACTTATATAATCTTAAAACAAAAATCAGCATTATGGGTATGTCTTGCTTTCTATAGCAGCTGAATTTGGTAATAGTTGAATAAAAATCCATCCTTATATCAAATTATTTTCTTAATTAAGACTTTATTTTTAGAGCAGGTTTAAGTTCAGGGCAAAATTGGGGAAAGGTACAAAGATTTCTCATATACTCCTACCCCACACACATGCATAACTCCCCCATTATCAGCACCCCCACCACCACCACCAGAGTGGTACATTTGTTACAACTGATGAAACTACATTAACACATCATAATTACCCAAAGTCCAGAGTTTACATTAGAGTTCACTCTTGGTGTTGTACATCTAAAGGGTCTGGACTAATGTATAATGACATGCCATTATTAGTGTATCATACAGAGTATTCTTACTGCCCTAAAAAGCCTCTGTGCTCTGCCTATTTATCTCTTCTCCCCTGATAGCCCCTGGCAACCACTGATCTTTTTACTGTCTCCATAGTTTTGCCTTTTCCAGAATGTCATATAATTGAAATCATACAGTATGTAGCCTCTTTATATTGGCTTCTTTCACTTAGTAAAATGCATTTAAGGATCCTCCATGTCTTTTCATGACTTGACAGATCATTTCATTCTAGCATTGAATCATAGTTAATTGCCTGGATGTCCCAGTCTGTTTATCCATTCACCTACTGAAGGACATCTTCGTTGTTTCCAAGTTTTAGTAATTATGAATAAAGCTGATGTAAATATCCATGTACAGGTTTTTGGGTAGACATGTTTTCAGTTCCTTTGGGCAAATACCAAGTGGCATGACTGCTGGATCATATGGTAAGAATATGTTTAGTTTTGTCATCCAAAATGGCTGTACCAGTTTGCATTCCCATCCACAATGAATGAGAATTCCTGTTGGTCCACATCCTCACCACCATTCAGTGTTGTCAGTGATCTAGATTTTGGCCATTCTAGTAGGTGTGTAGCAGTGTCTTGTTCTTGTTTTAATTTGTATTTCCCTTATGACATATAATATGGAACATCTATTCATATGCTTTTTGTCTATCTGTATATCTTCTTTGATGAGGTTCCCATTAAAGTTTTTGCCTATTTTTTAATTAAATTATTCGTTTCCTTATTTTTGAATTAAGAGTTCTTTGTACAATTTTAGAGAACATCCTTTATCAGATATGTCTTTTCCAAATATTTGTTCCTGGTCTGTGGCTTCTCTTCTCATTCTCATGATACTGTCTTTCACAAAGCAGAAGTGTTTAATTTGAATGAGGGCCAGCTTATCAGTTTTTCTTTCATGGTTGATATCTTTGGTTTTGTATCTAAAAAGTCATAGCCATACCCAAGGTCATCTAGGTTTTCCCCTGTGTTTTTCTTCTAGGAATTTTATCATTTTTAACTTTAAATTTAGATCTGTAGTATATTCTGAGTAAATTTTTGTGAAGGGTGTAAGGTCTGGGCTTACATTGATTTTTTTGCATATGGATTCCAGTTGTCCCAGCACCATTTGTTGAAAAGACCACCTTAGCCCTATTGTATTGCCTTTGCTCCTTTGTCCTTTATATGGGTCTATTTCTGGACTCTCTATTCTGAAAATTGATCTATTTGTTTTATCTATTGATAAATTTGTCTGTTCTGCTGATCCATTTGTCTGTTCTTTTGCCAATACCACATTGTCTTGATTAGTGTTGCTTTATTATAAGTCTTGAAGTTAAGTCCTCTGACTTTGTTCTTCTCCTTAAATATTATATTGCCAATTCTGGGTCTTTTGCTCTCCATATAAACTTTAGAATAATTTTGTTGATATCCACAAAATAACTTGCTGGAATTTTTATTGACTTTACATTTAACATATAGATCAAGTTGAGAATTGACAACTTGATAATATTGAGTCTTCCTATACACAAACATAGAATATCTCTCCATTTACTTTTTTCTTTGATTTAATTCAACAGATTTTTGTAGTTTTCCTAATATAGATCTTGCACATATTTTGTTAGATTTATATCTAAGAATTTCATTTTGGAGGGTGCTAATGTAATTGGTATTGTGCTTTTAATTTCAAATTCCACTTGTTCATTGCTGGTATATAGGAAAATGATTGGTGCTTGTATATTAACTTTGTACCCTGCAACTTTGCTTTAACTACTTATAATTCCAGCAGATTTTTTGTTGATTCTTTGGGTCTTCTACATAGATAATTATGTCATCTGCAAACAAAACAGCTTTATTTCTTCCTTCCCAAAATGTATACTTTTTATTTCCTGTTCTTCTCTTATTGCATTAGCTAGAACTTATAGTATGATGTTGAAAAGGACTGGTGAGAGGGGACATCCATGCTTTGTTTCTAATCCTAGTGAGAAAGCTTAAGTTCTTCACTACTAAGTAAGATATTAGCTGTAGCATTTTTGTGGATATTCTTTATGAAGTTGAAAAAGTTCTCTATTCCTAGTTTACTGAGGATTTTTATCATGAATTGGTATTGGAATTTGCAAATACTTTTTCTGCTTCTATTGATATAATCACGTAGTTTTTTCTTCTTTTTTAGTCAGTTGATGTAATTGATTACATTAACTGATTTTTGAATATTAAACAAGCCTTGTATACCTGAGATAAATCCAACTTGGTTGTGGTATATAATACTTTGTATATATTACTGGATTAGATTTGCTATTATTTTGTTGAGGATTTTTGCATCTGTGTTCAAGAGAGATATTGATTATTTGTTTTTTCTTGTAATACATTTGTCTGATTTTGGTATTAGGATAATGCTGACCCCATAGAATGAGTTAGTATTCCCTCTGTTTCTATTCTCTGAAAGAGACTGTAGAGAATTAGTGTAATTTCTTTCTTTAATATTTGATAGAATTTACCAATGAACCCATCTGGGCCTGATGATTTTTCTTTTGGAAGTGTACTAATTATTGATCCAATTTCTTTAGTAGATATAGGTCTATTTAGATTGTCTATTTCCTCTTAGGTGATTATTGGCAAATTGTGTATTTTAAGGAATTGGTTCATTTCATCTAGGTTGTCATCTAGAGCTGTTCATAGTATTCCTTTATTATCCATTTAATGTCCATGGGATCTGTAATGATGTCCTCTATTTCATTTATGATATTCATAATTTTTGTCCTCTCTGTTTTTCTTAGTAGCCTGGCTAGAGGTTTATTGATATTATTGATCTTTTCAAAGAATCAGCTTTTGATTTTATTGATTTTCTCTATTAATCTCTTGTTTTCAGTTTCATTGATTTCTGCTCTGGTTCTTATTTATTTTTTTCATGCCTACTTTAGATTTAGTTTGCTTTTCTTTTTCCAGTTTCCTAATGTGGAAACTTAGGTTATTAATTTTAGGTCTTTCTTATTTTTTAACATATGCATTCAATAATATAATCTTTCATCTAAGTGGTGCTTTTACAGTATCTCATAGATTTTGATAAGTTGTATTTTGATTTTTATTTAGTTAAAAATATTTTAAAATATTTTCCGATTTTTCTTCTTTGACCTGTGTGTTGTTAGAAGTATGTTATTTTATCTCCAAGTATTTGGGGATGTTCCAGTTACCGTTCTGTTACTGATTTCTAGTTTCAATGCACTGTGGCCTGAAAGTACACATTGTATGATTTCTATTCTGTTAAATTTGTTAAGGTGTGTTTTATGACCCAAAATGTGGTATATATTGCTAAATGTTCCATGTGAACTTGAGCATAAGGAGTGTTCTGCTGCTGTTGGTTGAAGTAGTCTATAAATGTCAATTATATCCAGTTGATTGATAGTATTACTGAGTCCAACTGTGTTCTTACTGATTTTATGCCTGCTGAATCAGCTTATTTCTGACATAGGGGTGTGAAGTCTCCAACTATGATAGTGGAATTATCTATTTCTCCTTGTAGTTAATTGTTTTTGCTAATGTAGTTTGACACTCTGTTGTTAGGTGCACACATGTTAAAAATTGTTACACCTTCTTGGAGAACTGATCCTTAATGCCATTATTTAATTTCCTTCTTCATCCCTAATAACTTTCCTTTCTTTGAAGTCTGTTATGTCTGAAATATGGCTACTCCTGCTTTCTTTTGATTAGTGTTAGCATGGTGTATTTTTCTCCATCCATTTACTTATAATCTATATGTGTTTTTTATCTAAAGCAAGTTTCTTATAGACAACATATAGTTAGGTCTTGTTTTTTGATGCACTTTGACAATTTCTTATTTTAATTGTTATATTTAGATGATTGATGTTCAAAGTGATTATTGATATAGGTGGATTGTTATCTACGATATTTGTTGTTGTTTTCTATTTATTGCCTTTGTTCTTTATTTCTATTTTGTCATCCACTCTTTCTGTCTCTTATGGTTTAAGTGAGCTTTTTGTATGATTTCATTTTCTTGATTTCATTTTCTCCTCTTTCTTAGCATATCAGTTATACTTCTTTTTTGAACTTTTTAAAAAAAGTTTGCAATATAAATTTATAACTAATTCAAGTCTATTTTCAAATAATACTATACCACTTCATGGGTGGTGTAAGTTCCCTATACTCACAAAATAGTCCTAATTCCTCCCTCCTGTCTTCTGTATAATTGTTGTCCCTCAATGCATTTATATATACAAACAATAAGCATATATACATACATATATATATAACATACATACATATACATACATACATGTGTATATATATGCACATATGTATATATATACATATAGTTGGTAAAATAATTTTTTTGCAACTTACATTAATAAATGTCCATGGAAATTTTTGACCACCTTCAACACATACATACAACTTAAGTGAAGCAAGGCCATATACCAAAAGTATTTCTGTTAAATTAAGGAGATAAATGTTTTTTAAAAATAGAATAAAGAAAATTCAAGGTGAAGTCATGTAATCTCAGAAAGAGAAAGACTTCCTAAGCATGACACTATGGTAAAAAACTGAAAAAAAATAATGATATATCGTTATACATAAAGATCTAAAGTTTTTATTCATCAAAATTTTACATAAACAAAATTCAAATATAATTTAAATGGAGGAATGCATAGAACATATTTGATAAAGGAATTAATATCATTAGTCTATATAAGAACTCCTTAAAAATGACAAAAAGTGAGCAGCTCAAATTTTTTTAAATGGAGAAATAACATGAACATTTACATGAAAATATTATTCACAAATGGAGGATATAAATTTTTGGTTTCAGAGTAGTCACAGAAATCCAAAATTATACAGGAGAGTCTATTTTTTACCTACCAAACTGACAGAGATATTTGGGGGGGGGTTCTTCTTCTTTTTTTAAAATAAAGAAACTTCCTCTTGCCAGCCTGAGGGAAAAAAGACACCCTCATATAGAAAAAGGAGAAGTTTATGTGGTACAACTCTTCTGGAAAGCAATATGGTAATATAAAACAAAAATATGAAGACCCTTAAATCAGTTATTCCAATTCTAGAAATTTAACTCTAAAGAACTAATAATAGGTATTTACAAAGACTAATTTCAAAATAATTGTAGTGTCATTACTATAGAGAATTAAAAAAAAAAACCACTAAGTGTCCAACAAGAAGGATGCAATTAAATAAATCATGGTGCAGGCTACAAACAAATATTTAATAAAATGAGAAAATATTCATGAATGGAAGTGGATGCAGAAGCAGTATTATGCTATGACTCAAGCTATTATTAATAATATATATATATATGAGTCCCAAATATTATTTGATAACTACATAAAGAATATGCATCTTTTGGGTGCCTGGATGGCTCAGTCATTTAAGTGTCTGCCTTTGGCTCAGGTCATGATCCCAGGGTCCTGGGATCGAGCCCCACATCGGGCTCCCTGCTCCACAGGAAGCCTGCTTCTCCCTCTCCTACTCCCCCTGCTTGTGTTCCCTCTCTCGCTGTCTCTCTCTCTCTGTCAAATAAATAAATAAAAACAAAACAAAAGAATATACATCTTTATAATACCAGAAGTTTAACAGTAATTATTCTAAGTGTTGGGATTACAAGGTGGTATCTATTGTCTCCTTTCTTCTTTTCTAAAATTAACTTTCCTGGAACCCCGAGTTGGCTCAGTCCATTAAACATCTGCCTTCAGCTCAGGTCATGATCCCTGGGTCCTGGGATTGAGTCGTGCATTGGGCTCCTTGCTCAGTGGAGAGCCTGCTTCTCCCTCTGCCTGCTGCTCCCCCTGATTATTCTCTCTCTCTAACAAATAAATAAATAAAATCTTCAAAAAAATTAAGTTAAATTAACTTTCCTTCAGTGAACTAAAATTAAACACACACACACACATTTAGACACATATTTCACATATTTCAAGCAACAACTATAATTTTTTTATTTGCAAAAGGATGAAGTTATGTGCTTAGAGTAGCTTCTTGGAATGTTATTCATATTAATAAAAGGAAACAAATAAAAATAAGTCAAAAGATGTTTAAACAATCTTTGATAACATAATTGATAGAATATTATTTAGTCATTTTAAATACTATAAATCAATATACACCAGTATATAAGACCAATTTTTGGGGGGGGACTCTATGCTTGTATATATTAAGTTTTTTAAAAAGCAGCATCACATCCGAAGGGGCACATGCACCCCAATGTTTATAGCAGCAATGTCTACAATAACCAAACTATGGAAAGAGCCTAGATGTCCATCAACAGACGAATGGATAAAGAAGATGTGGTACATATATACACAATGGAATATTATGCAGCCATCAAAAAATGAAATCTTGTCATTTGCAATGACATGGATGGAACTAGAGGGTATTATGCTAAGTGAAATAAGTCAATCAGAGAAAGACAATTATCATATGATCTCACTGATATGTGGAAATTGAGAAACAAGGCAGAGGATCATAGGGGAAGAGAGGAAAAAATGAAACAAAACAAAACCAGAGAGGGAGATAAACCGTAAGAGACTCTTAATCTCAGGAAACAAACTGAGGGTTGCTGAAGTAGAGGGGGGTGAGCGGGATGGGGTGGCTGGGTGATGGACATTGGGGTGGGTATGTGCTATGGTGAGCGCTGTGAATTGTGTAAGACTGATGAATCACAGACCTGTACCCCTGAAACAAATAATACATTATATGTTAATAAAAAATAAAAAAATAAAAAGCAGCATCACAATGGAGCAATACAATAGAATGTCAGTTATGCAAAACTCTTCCATGCATGTAAATAAAGTGAGGTGGAATATGGAATATTAAAGTAGTTTGTTATCATAATGAGTGTGTGGGTGTTTTTTTTAAATTTCTGATGCTCTCATGGTATTATTTATCCAATAATATGAATTATACAAATTAGACTTATAAGATACAACAATTCATCTTATAATAAATTTGATTACTCTTTTTAAAAATTAATTTGTATCTTAAAACTCAAGTTTATTTCTGTTCTGGTTATTTTTGACTCACCTTACTTATTTAAAAAAAAAGAAACCCAACACCCAACAAGTCTTGTTTTGCTTTTAATTCACTTCGCATCCAAGAACATACAAGAATCTGGACTGGAATCTGGACTGAAATCTGGAAGGACCCTGGCCTTGACCTGCCTTGGCCCTGGCTGTGTCATTGGGCAAATCATTGAACATATCTGAATCTGTGTTGCATCCACTGAATGGGCATGACACCACCTAACTTGGGAAAGAGGCAGGTTGGTTGCTATTCACACCTTGGGGCTAGTAGAACTTCACCATGGAGGACCATGATTTCTTCCTTACCTTGGGTCACCAAACTGGAGAAGCAAACTGAAGACACAGTTCAAGGACAATGGCAAATAAACTCTGCCCTCTGGAGACTCTTTGCTGCCATGGATATTGGCACAGCAGTATGTAAGACCAGTGTTTTTTGGGGGGAGGACTCTTTGCCTTATTTCCCACTCACTAGTTTTTCATGTTGTTCTAAATGGCATAGGAGAAACGCCAGTCAGTCTGTAATTCTGGGGTGGGGAAAGAAGCTGCTTTTAAGGCCACTGACCTGCCTACAAGGGCTGCCTGAATCAGCCATGGGGGGATAAGGATGTACATACAGAGAGGAGGTCTTGGGGGGGTGGCTTCCAGTCTAGAGCAGAAGTGAAGAGAAGTGTAATACAGTGAAACAGAGGAGACACCATCCGAATCCTCTCACCCCAGGTGGGTTTCCACCACTGCAAGGACTACGTGGCTTATGTGTGAGCCACACACGAAGATGTGGATGGGAGCATCTACCAGGTGACCGTCAGTGAGGAGTCACTGCCCGAGGGCGGTGGAGATTTCATCCTGGGCTATTAAAGCCACACGCACAGCGTCCTCATTGGTGTCACTGAGCCCTTCCAGATCGCGCTGCCCACCTCGGAGCCGGCCAGCAGCAGCACAGACAGCTCAAGCGCCAGTTCAAAGGATGAGGATGACAGTATCCTGGAGCTACTCGCACCCAAGTCCAGTAGCCCGAGCCCTGGCAAGTCCAAGAGACACCGTAGCGGCAGCCCAGGCCTGGCCCGCTTCCCTGGCCTTGTCCTGTGGCCCTCATCCCGTGACCGCCCTGCTGCCAGCCACAGCCCCTCACCCCAGAGCCTCCGCCTGCCCCGGGTGCCCCCGACAGCAGCAATGACGGTGGCAGCCAGGGCAGTAATGAGGAGCGACCCTCTGGTCTGCCCGGTCCCTGGGCCTTCCCACCGTCTGTGCCTCGAAGCCTCGGCTTGCTGCCTGCCTTGCGCCTGGAGACCGTCGACCCTGGTGGTGGGGGTTCCTGGGGACCTAATCAGGAGGCCCCAGCCCCCAGTAGCCAGGGCCGGCAGGGGCTGGAGGAAGGGGGTCTGGGGCCCTGAGGGTGGGTGGGCAGATGGGCCCAGCTGGCCGCCACTGTGCCCCGATCTCCTGCAAACCCACCTGTGTTCCTCTTGCTGCTGCTCCGGCTTCATCCGCACCTGCCACTCTGTCCTGGCCAGGGGTGGCCAAGTGGGGTCCCCCAAACTCAGTTCTGGCACCTCAACTGTGACAATCAGCAAAGCCCTATCTGCCCCCATCTGAGATGGGGTGGGGGGGTTGCAGTCCTGGAGGTCATCAATTAGAAATTAAATTCTCCAGCATAAAAAAAAAAAAAATGAAGTGTAATACTGTGAAACAATATATTCCATATATCAGTGACTTCAGAACCCTGGGGTCCAGTCACCATCTTCAAGTGGCCAGGATGGTGATGCCACATACCCCTGTGGAATTGCTATCTTCTTCATAGACTAATTCAAACTTCCTAATAAATACCTTTATACTTCTAAGTGGGGTCACTTAATTAAAGTCAATAAACAAATTTTATAAGAACTAAAGGAGGGAGCCAGCTTCGCATTATGTCAAGGATGATTCAATGAAAGAATGCAAGTATTCTGTAGGCTGGAAAGCATTGTGCAAAAATAATTCTTAGCCAGATAATTACAGTTTATGTAACTGCTAACCAGCTCTAGTGAGAAGGGGAAATGTATACAGAGGAAAAACCATAGGCTTCTGAGCCAGATAGGGTTCCGTTTCTGGGTCTTACTAGCTGTGTGATCCTGGACAGATCATTTACACGCTCTGCATCTCATTTCCCCACCTGTAAAATGGAGAAATAAAACTATCTTTCAGGATGATTGTGTCAACGTAAAAAATATGTAACAGCCTAATAAAATACTGGACACATGTTGAATAAATATGAATCCCAGCCCACCACCACCACCACCACCATTCTTGTGCATTGTCTACTTATTTTCACAAGTCCATTTATCACATGATAAAGCATGTCACTCAGCCATGTCTTGGAATCTCTTGGAGGGAAAATTAAGGTTTTTTTATTTTTTGTGTTTTTTTAAAGATTTTATTTATTTGACAGAGAGAGACACAGTGAAAGAGGGAACACAAGCAGAGGGAGTGGGAGAGGGAGAAGCAGGCTTCCCGCCGAGCAGGGACCCCAATGCGGGGCTCGATCCCAGGACCCTGGGATCATGACCTGAGCCGAAGGCAGATGCTTCACGACTGAGCCACCCAGGCGCCCCAAAAATTAAGTTTTTAACAAGGTCCTAAGTCACTCACACACACACACACACAAAAGGCATTTCCTTTGGACATTCTGAGGTCATGTTTTGCTCAATTTTAGCTGAGACTTCTACAAAATGAATCCTTACACTTGTGACCGTATATGGGACAAGCCTTGCACATGCCTGACTAAATGAGATGTCCTGTTAGCATTTCCAGGCTCACCACTTTCTATGTCAGGCCTTTGTACATCTATTTCTAAGTAAATATCATTTGTATAAAACTCCTGGGGGTACAAGCTTGCACATCTTTGAATGCCACAGTATCAGACTCAACGCTGCGGCTATTTTAAGGAATGCATGTTTTTGTTCTTTTTCAATCCCTGCAAAGTTATTTTGACTTTATTGGTCTCATCTTCCAAATGTGCCTTTACTTGTCCTAAGTTTTCTAATGTATGATTTACACTTATTAGATTAATTTGAAGAGGTCCAAGGTGAAATATTTCTCCAGGTGTTTTAATAGTTCCTGTATCTTCTATTATCTGGAATAACATCTTGTTCTTTCTATAGTGGGATTCAGTAACTGTTATGGTTTTACACATCCTATGTTCCTTATTTTTCCTTTGACTCCGATAGGTTAGGGTGGAGTTTGGCTTAGTGCACATTATCCTGGTCCAGTTTCCCGTGTTGTATAGAATTTGTGGAGGAGTCATCAAGCCCATAGTCACAGGTACTTATATCCACAGGCTAGCAGTGCTAAAGTTAGTTTGGTTCCATTCCAACAATATATCCTTAGGAACATGTTTTCCTTCAATTATAAGGGTGCTTTCTGAGGCCTGTAGTCTTCCACTTTCCCTGTTGGTATTGGGGAGTCACAAAAGTGTGGAAACTCATTATCGTGTTTTTTTCTTTTAAGTGCCAATATTCTAATTTCATAGCTGCCCAAGGAATCACAGCCATTAGGCTATGTGGTATCTACTTCTGGTTGGGCTGTCTGTTATCTAAGGTGACCAGTATTGCCCCGAGATTATAGCTGTTCTAAGAGTTTTCCGCGTATCAACCAACCTGAAATGGAACAATCTATAAAGAAACATGTTTTATGTCCTTTTTTAGTATTTCATTATTTCTACCATTCTCTCCAACTTTTGTGTTAGATTTCCATTGTTCTATTTACTTTCACTTGAAATTTGCTTTGTATAATACATTGCTAATTTTATCTATGTATACCCAACAATGCCATTGCATTGTGTTAAATTCAGATTGTTTGGCTTTCAAAATTTTTTAAGTTTAATGTGATTTGATCTACCTCGAATTGAGAAAAGGCAGTTGCCATTATTCTTCCAATTAAACCTCCTACCAGTCCAACAATAAACTAAAAGGGTCTCCTTCCTTGTAATGAATCTGGTTCTGGTGTAAGTTGTGCATTCAGCATAAACAAAAATGGATAAAATGGACCACAATTTGGGTATCTATATCTGGCTTGAAAATCCTGCATATTAAATTTCAGAACATAGCCTATTATTGTAAGTTCCAATATGACCAGGACAGGTTTTATTAACATAGGTTCCCATATTCTTGGGGTAGAAACATGTGGTGTAAGATAGAAGCCTCATGTATTCCATGAAGGACAGTGATGTGTGTTATATGCTAAGTTTTCTATGTGTCTTTTACACACCTTGCAAGGTGTTCCTGTTCTTTTAAAATCTGGACATGATATCCATGGATCTATTGTTGATTTTCTCATAGGTGAATACAGATTAAACAGTGTAAATTGGGAGGATAGTAAATGACCAGTTTTAGCCAACACTCCCTCTATTTATCCCATTCAGAAATAAACAATTTCCATGTTAGGACTTTATGGTCAGAAGTCGTTCCCCTCTGTCAGGGGTCTCCTTTACTTACTCCAGAATAGGCTGTTGGAGTTTAAGTGTAATTGGCTTATTTTCTGTTAGTGGCTCTGTATTTTGTAGGGCCTTATCAAGTGCCCAGGGGAGACTTTCAAATGATTGGTATCTGTTCTTGGAGCATGGGTACTTAGCTCAAAATTCTATCAGGTAAAATTTGGGGTCCTGCAGTGTTTTTATCCTCAGACACCATTTGCAATCCTCTGTGAATATAGGTACTTTCATTTATATTTAGAGTCCTCATTAGCTGGTACCAATGTACTAAAATTTCTGACAGTATTTCTGAAATAAGTTAAGGCTGCCTCTTGAGTCTCTGTCCATCTGAATTCCCTACTTTTCCTATTTTATAAATGTGTTTTAATATGATCTTCTTATGTGGTATGTGCTCTTCCCAATATTGAAACAGTCTATCAGTTTGTGACCTGCTGCTTTTGTGATAGGAGTTTGTATGCTATCTTCTTTATAACTGGGTCAGTTATTTTTCTGCCTTCAGAGGACCAAATTATACCTAGAAATCTTACTGTAGTGTGGGGTCCTTGGACATTATTTGAGTCATTTGTCCATCCTCTGAGTGTAAGGTATTCTATTAACTATATTGTGACTCTAGTCTGTTGTTCCAAGTTATCTCCATAAATAAGGATGTCATCAATACAAGAAATGCTGTAAGACCTGGATGTCTTGTGTTAGAAGGTTATGAGCTATTACTGGGGTTGTTAAGGTATCTTGTTGATAACCTAGTATACTTGATATCACGTGAATGCAATCATGGGTGGCTCTCCTTAGCAATTGGAATAGCAAAGAGCATGTCAGATAAGTCTATCCCCATGTAATCAGTTCTAGATCCAGTGGTGATATTGTTTATGATAGCATCTATTTCTGGGTTCCCCCCACCAATTTGGGGAGGTTGTTTGTTTAAATTCCTATAATCTACTGTAAATCTATAACACTCATCCAGCTTTTTAATAGGCTGGATTGGATTATTATAATGTGAAACAGTAGGCATAATAATTTGTTTCTTTAGGAGTTCCTGAATGTTTCCCTCAAATTTTGTACTATTACCTCCATTCCAAGAATGTTTTCTAAATTGGGATTTATAATCTATATACCCATGTGTCCCTGGTGTTAATTTTCCTCCTAATCATTGAATTAGTCCAATTTTTGGTTAAAGTTTTCTAAATGGGGACACCTGGGTAGCTCAGTCAGTTGAGTGGCTGACTCTTGGTTTCAGATCAGGTCATGATTTCAGGGTCCTGGGATTGAGTCCTGCATAGGGCTTCTCTCTCCATCTCCCTCCCTCTTTGCCCCTCTCCTTCCCCCTTTGCTCCTCCCCTGGTGCAGGTGCTAACCCTCTCTCTCTCTCAAATAAATAAAATCTTTAAAATTTTCTAAATGAGTAGGATATCCCTGTATCATTGTTACTTGGGACCCTGTATCTAACAACATAGTGGTATATGTAGTATTTCTGCTTGCAAAACAGGTTTCTATTGATATGGCCTGTGTAATATATCTGGCTTGGGCCAAGAGACAGTGACCACAGAGTCTCGGGGGCGGGGGGGCAGCTCATGGGGTCTGCTTTCCTTAGACTATCAGTGTCTTGTCTATTAATGGGATTAGGTTTTATTTTTTATTTATTTATTTTTAAAAATTTTATTTATTTATTTGACAGAGACACAGCGAGAGAGGGAACACAAGCAGGGGGAGTGGGAGAGGCAGAAGCAGGCCTCCCGTGGAGCAGGGAGCCCGATGAGGGGCTCAATCCCAGGACCCTGGGATCACGACCTGAGCTGAAGGCAGACGCTTAATGACTGAGCCACCCAGGCACCCTGGGATTAGGTTTTATAAAGCAGTTAGTATTTATAGTAAATGGGGTAATGGGTATATGCAGGTTTATTTTCTATAGGTCTATCTACCATAAAAGCTTGGCTGTTTCCATTTCTCTGCCACTGTACATACTTTGTTGCGTTCTTGAGTTTCCATTTTTATAATTTGTGTTCAAGGGTGGTGATCTAAATGATTGAGGGAGCCAAAAAGGCCTTATAGACTTAGGTCTGTTTCGATTTGGTTTATTTTCAATAGGTGTAAGCCTGTTTTGTCTATATACATGAGGTTTAAAGCTATAGCCTTTATCTTAATTCCTCAGCTGTTCTTATCAGGTCAATCAGTTCTGTTTTTCTGGCTCATGCAAATACTGTAAATAATGCTGTTCTATCCTGTAGGATACAGGTTTTAAGCTGACCTTTTAATTTGTTCTGTTGCTTCCACATGTATCAGTGAGGATGTATGTCCTCTATCACAAGTCAGAGTTAATACTCCTAATTTCAAAATAATGAAATATAATAATGAAATTAAATATATTAGTAGCTTCCACTGTAGTTTTCCATGGAGATGTTTTAAGGGATAATATATTAGGTGTTGGTCATCTTAACCTCCAGTTTGCTGCTACCTAAACAAAGATCTTTGCAAGTTAGTATTATTTTCTCCAGATGCTCTAGGGTATTGATTCATTTTTGCATTAGTGGTAATGGGTTTGAAGTGCATGATGTCTACTCTGGGGGGGATCAGGTTTTGTCCTCTTTGGACCTTCTATGGCCAAATCAGGTTGTTGGAATTCCATTCTAATTTTTGTCATTTCTTGTCTGGTATTAGCATTCTCTTCAGTGACTCTGATTGGTTCCATATTAATCATTTGTTGTAGTTTTGTCTATTATCATGGGCTTTTAGCTTCTAAATAATACTGTTGCAAGACTTCTTTTTCTTCGGTGCCCATGGTTCTTGGTCACACCTCTTTGAAGAATGAAGAGGTAGATCAGAGGAAGAGTGGTGGGCAGCAAAGCAAAGTTCATTGAGCAATAGTAAAATTTATTGAACGATAGGACCATGCTCCTGAAGAGGGAGGCAACCAGAAAGGGTTGCCAATTTGGCATTTAAATCTAAGGGTTTTTATGGGCTCTTTAGTGTGGGCTGTTTTAATCTGATTAAACCTCCTTGCACCCATCTCCCCATCAAGTTTTTCTCCACAAGCTCATCTACCTATCAGGCAGTTAGTTGTTCATGTGGGAAAGTGGGAAAGGGTGAAGGACTCCTTCCAGGGTGTTGTTTCCTAGCCTCTTGATCCCTGAGGTGGCCCTAAGGCATGGCAGCCAGTGCAGGCCACCAGATCAAGCTCTTTGTTTAAATATTTCATTGGCTGTTGAGCTGGCCCCCAGGCCTTGAGTGAGGACACAGAAGGCCATTCTCTTCCTTTCTGACAAGTTGTAAGTCTTCCCAGTAGGAAGACTTAAAGCTGGGGCACTGGGTAAAGCCTAGAATAACAGGATGGGGTCTTTTTCTGTCTAAGAGTTGTTTCCTCTTAGGAAGGGGAGGGAGTGGGGGGGGATGGCAGGGGCCCTTTTCCCTGCCTGCCTTTTTTCCAGCTATCCTTCATTATTACCAGGGTCAAAAGCGTTGAAATAGTTATTATTCTCAGGATGTAGATTGGTGCCTTAGAGGCAAAAGGCTCTGGATTTCTTCCTACCCTGGAGATAACTTTTTGTGCTAGCACTTTTCCTTTCTGCCTGTTGGCATCTGTGTTAACTAATGCTTCTAATAAGAGCACTGGATTATCTTTCTTAGTTGCTCTTTTTAATACATGATATAACTGACTGGGTTGGGTGATCAGGCCAATATCTGGAGGTTTTAAGTTTTTCCTAAAGTCTTCAGTAGGTCTCTATGGATCCTCAGACCTTAATAAATAATCCACTCTACACCTAAACTACCTCTTGAATAGTTTTGGTAAGGTTAGTAAGTGAAGTGTATATTTGCTATTGTTTTGCTGTCTTTAACAACTGTGTTCAATGTATGTTTTATCGTAGAGATGCCTAATAGGATTCCAAATCATTTATAATATGGTAAAGCAGAATAAGATCATCGTTGTGGCCACTATTAACATCCAAATTATAGTGGCTCTATCAATTTTATCTATTCAAAGCCTGGTTATAATCTCAGTAGGATGCCATAGATAGTAAACAGTATATTAAGTTTAAAATTTGTCAAGCCATTAATGGGCTTTATCAGATTTTGGTTAATTATAAATTTATTACAATTTATCACCTGTTTTTAATTTACATGGAATATGACATATTTCATAGCAATGATCAAAGTTAATTATTATTACTTTGGTTCAGGTTGCAGGCTATTGCAGACTATACCATTTGTTTTGTTTGAGGAGGTGAATTAAAGCTCAGATCCTGAGTTTGTCTTTGCCAAAAATTTACTCAACATAGGTGATGTGGGAAGCAAAGGCAGAAGAAAAATTATTACATTTCCTTACTACTTACAGCCCATTGACAAGTCCTTGAAACAGGAAGAGTGACATTCCTTTAGGGACTCAACTGATTTGATGTTGATATTTTGCTAACAGCAAAAGGCAATCTTAGCCCAACCCCCAAGATCCTGTGAGTCTACTTTAACATACAAAAATTCCTTTGGAAACTTCATCTCTAAACCCCCCAAGATACGTGTTGGCAATCATCCCCAAGCATATGACCCACCGATATACATCTGAAGGGTCTCATAACTAAGGTTTTATTAGACGGTAATAAATGACCATTTCCCAACAATAGCTAGCCCCCTCAAGGTCCTGGAAACCTTGCTTCCAAAATTCCTTAGAGACACGCTATCTCTAACTTCCTCCCAGCTTGAAAATATATAATCAACCACCCCTCATGACCCCAGTGAGCTCTTTCTGCCCATGGGTTCTGTCCCCTGTGCTTTAATAAAATCACCTTTTTGCACCAAAGACCTCTCAAGAATACTTTCTTGGCCATTGGCTTCGAATCCTAACATCTTCCCTACATCAGTAGGTTCACTGTGAAATTTTACAAGCCAACTGCACACAGAATAATGTGTTTTAGTAAGCCAGTTAAGAAATACCATAGTCCAAACCAATGATAGATGAGTCACACTATTGTTCCAGGCAAGGGGAGATGAAATAAAGTTCAGATTTAGTTGAGGTGCACTTTTGTTAAAAATAAAAAAATTTTAAAAAAATATAGCTGAGTAAATTAGAATATCTAATTGATTTTATTAAGCAATTTATGAATCCAGCAGCATCACATATAGCAAGTAGAGAGATGCTCTGAGGAGTTGTACAAAATTGACAGTTTTTATAGGAAGGAGGGTGGGGCAAGGAAGTTATTAGCAAAAGAAAAGAAAGGATTATTTCAGGCCCGGGCATCTTCTTTTAAGGGGAGAGGAACCAGCAGGGTTTGTTATCATGCAGATAAGCTCAGGGAAGCTGTTGAGGAAATTTCAGACTGACCTTTAAAAGGTCCCATTGTGGGGCTCCTGCGTAGCTCAGGTTAAGCATCTGCCTTCGGCTCAGGTCATGATCCCAGGGTCCTGGGGTCACGCCCCGCATTGGGCTCCCTGCTCAGCGGGGACCCTGCTTCTCCCTCTACCTCTGCCTGCCACTCCCCCTGCTTGTCCGTGCTCTGTCAAATAAATAAAAATAATCTTTTAAAAAATAAAAAATAAATAAAAGGTCACATTGCTGGGTGCCTGGCAATCTTGGTTAGAAGAGTGTGCAACTCTTCATTTGCAACGATGTGGATGGAACTGGAGGGTGTTATGCTGAGCGAAATA
>NC_138374.1:99814470-99869328 GCF_054177405.1 Leptonychotes weddellii | reverse complement strand
ATAGCAGGAGGGGAAGAATGAAGGGGGGAAATCGGAGGGGGAGACGAACCATGAGAGATGATGGACTCTGAAAAACAAACTGGGGGTTCTAGAGGGGAGAGGGGTGGGGGGATGGGTTAGCCTGGTGATGGGTATTAAAGAGGGCACATTCTGCATGGAGCACTGGGTGTTATGCACAAACAATGAATCATGGAACACTACATCAAAAACTAATGATGTAATGTATGGTGATTAACATAATACAAAAGTAAAAAAAAGAAGAGTGTGCAACTCTTGATCTCAGGATCGTGAGTTAGTGCAAAGGACTCCATTTTGGATTTCTTTTTAAAATTTATTTATTTATTTATTTATTTTTAATTTGAGAGAGAGAGAGCGTGCGCACAAGCAGGAGGGGCAGAGGGAGCAGAAGAGAGAGAATCCCAAGCAGACTCCATGCTGACTGCAAAGCTCCCCCGCCCGGGATCGATCTCACCACCCTGAGATCACCGCCTGCGCTGAAACAAGGCTCGGACACTTAACTGAGGGTGCCACCCAGGCACCCTGGATTTCTCTTTTTAAACACTTTAGAGGAGTTGAAATCAAGAAAGGCTTAGCCAAGTAGGAGCTAACATCCAGCAGCCAGCGCAAAAAAAAAAAAAAAAGTCCTGTGTTGCTAGGCAACAAGGGCAGGACGTTGTTTGGCAAGATGATGTTCACAGGGACACTACCTGGCTGTGCCCCTGCTTAAAAGAGACTTGCCTTTACTGGGGCAGAAGCTAACTGTCCTGAGGTCTTTGAGAGCTATTTTAAATCAGCAAAGTTTTTGATCGCTCAGAGCAAGCATTCTCCAGTAGCCCGCACAGCTCTGTTTTAAGTATTCTAACGTCTCCTTGCCGGTTCCGTTGTATGTTCTCACCGGTAAGCCGGCAGCCAGGTCCCGCCAGCTGCTGAGTTCTGATGGGCGAGAACAGATCAGATGACGATGTCCTGAAACAACTTACTTCATTGTTACACCGAAACAACTTCACCTCTAAAAACAGTTTGTCTTTGTCATAAACAAGTGGACTTGAAATCCTACCAAACCAATAGACAACATAGGCAGAGCTGGAGGAATGTGGACTGCCTGGCCCTCGGGGGCGGGGAGGGCTGTCCATTGTATTCTTGGATAACACCTGGGAGGCTCCATTGCTGGAGAAGCCCAGGACCCCCAACGGGCAGCCAATCCAAATGAGGACAACCTGTCACCAATTTAAAGCTGCCCCGCCCCCCACCCTCCCAACAAAGATTTTCATGTGGCGGTTTCCCTACAGCCGGAGGCAATTCAGGTGACTGGGTTCTGATCAGAATTTCACAGGCCTGGGGTGTCCCCTGCAGCCCTAGTCCGGCTGACAAGGCCTGGACTGCATGTGCCCACTGGGCAGGTCAGGATAGCTAGAGGCCTGGAACAAAGTAATGTTGAGGGAGGGCAGGTCACAGGACGGGTCTATTAGGAGTACAGGTCAACAGCCTACATCTGCAAGGCCTACCTACCCATTGTGGAGTTTTCCCCACAAGGCAAAGCTGGGGGTTTTCCGTCTGCTTTGCCAGGGAAGGCACAGCTTTCGGCTCAGAGTGATTTTTCAGAAGATTGGCTCCCCCCCACCCCCACCCCCACCCCCATGCTGGAGGCTACGCAGGTGATTGGGGCCTGGTGGGAGGTCGACTAGTTTAAAGGGCGGGGTCTGCCCAAGTCCAGCTTCCGAGTGCATACTGCGCATGTGCAGGCTACACAGGTAAAGCCAGAACACAGAACAGGGCAATGCTGGGCAAGGCCCAGTTACCTGAGGAGGCTTTTGAAGGTACCCGACATCTGCCTAATCCCAAACCTTCACCTACGCAAATAAACATTCCCACTGAAGGCAGACCTGGAGTAATATGGAGCGAGGGCCTTGCCAGAGTTAGATCAGCGAGCTGGCTGTGGTATCCTCCAATAAGGACACCTAGGAACCTTGATTGCTGTAAAAGTCCCGGACCCCAGCTGACGGTAAGTCTCTTTGCTCTGAACGGCTCCCACTGGTTGTTTCAGAGCGATTTTCAGGGGGTTGGGTCCCTGCACCCTTGAGGTTGTGCAGGTGGCTGGGGATGAGTCCTACCTCCAAAGGCCTGGTGGCCTCAGCTGCCAAAAGGATAGCTAATGGGGCACATACTCCTGGCAAACGCCATACAGGTTAACATAGCTGTGGACCTGAGAAAAGATGAGTGTCGTGTGAGGCCAGGTCACAAGAGCAGGCTATTGGAAGTACCAGGCATCTGCCTAATTCTAAGGCTTAACCTACCCAAATGCGTATATTCCCCATCAAGCAGAGCTGGAGAAATCTGGACTGCCTTACTAGGACCAGGTGGGATGCCCCCTTATACGATACACCTGGAATCCTTAATTGCTCAGGGGTTGGGACCCCATCAGACAGCCAGTTCAAATGGGGACTGACAGTTCCCAGTTTAACCTGGAGCCTCAGAAAGATTTTGCCTAGCAGGTGATAGGCAACTGGTTTGAGCTTCACAGGCCTGAAGGACTCCACCAGCCAAAAGCTGGCAGACAGGGTGCAGAATGTGCATTGCAGGTCCCGAGGATTGCCAGGATCCTGGAACAGGGCAATATCAGGTACGACCAGGTCCCAGGAGGGGGTATCGAGGCTACAAGGCATTGACCTAATGCACAGGGCCTACCTATGCATTGTGGAATTTTTTCCTCCGAAGGTAGAACTGGATGTTTTTCAACTGCTTCGCCAGGGAGGGGACCTGCTGGCAAGACAGGTGATCCTCCATTTGGAGGCACCTAGAAGTCCTGGTCCCTAGAGAAGCCCAGGACCCCTCAGGCAGCAAATCCATATAGGGACTGATTGTCACCCATCAGCAGCTTTCAGCTCAGAGCAATTTTTGGGAGATGGGCTCCCTCCAGGCTGAAGGCTATGCAGGTGTTTGGGGCCTGGCCAGACTCCCATAAGCTTGGAGGGCTGGGTCTGCTCGAGGCTGGTTTCAGGGGGTGTAGGACATGTGCAGGCCATGCAAGTCAGGACGGCCAGAGACATGGAACAGGGCAAAGTTGGGCAAGTCCTGGACATCCGCAGGGGCTTTTGAAGGTACCTGGCATCTGACTGATTCCAAGACTTTACCTACCCAAATCCACATTTCCCACTAGCGGTAGACCTTCAGTAATCTGGACTGCCTTGCCAGGTTTGGATCAGTGGGCTGGCTGGGATAGCTTCAGTAGCAGACCTCTGGGAGCTTAGATTGCTGCAGAAGCCCAGCACCCAAGCTGGTAGTAAGTCTACATGGAGTTTGACTCATCCATTTCAGAGGGCCCGGCTGCCTAAAGCTGGCTTAGGTGGGTCCTGCACACGTGTGGGCCTCCCACGTCAGGGTAGCCAGTACTTGGAACTGGGAAAGCACGTGTAAAGGCCCTGTCACAGGAGGGGGATGATGTGGGTACCTGGCATCTGTCCAATATCAAGGCTTAACCTGCATAAAGGCTCATTTTCCCCCTGAGGGCAGAGCAGGAGGAATCTGGACTACCTTGGCAGGGTGGGCTTGGGCAGATTGGCCTGAGTACCATTCAATAAGAGATACTTAGGAGCTTTGGTCAGGGGAGAAGCCCCAGACCCCATTAGCTAGCTGGTTCAAGTGCAGACAGACAATTGCCAGCCTAAGCAAGAGTCTCTGAAAAATGTTCAGTTGTGGGGTCTCCCCAAGCTGGAAGTTAGCAGGGGGTTTTATACCAGCATGAGCTCCACAGACCTGGAAGACCCCAGCACCAAGGCAGCCTGACAGGGTGGGTACTCTGCACATGTGGGCTGTGTGGGTCAGGCTAACCAGGGACCTAGAACAGGGCCCGGTCTAGGCCAGGTCCCAGGAGGGGTTATTGGAGAAACTGGCATCTCCCACATTCCGAGTTAACTTCCACAGATGTGCATATTCCTCCTGAGGGGAGAGCTGGAGTGATCTGGACTGCCTTGACAGGGCTGGGTCAGGTGGGATGGCCAATAAGCAACAACTGGAGGCCTTCATGGCTGCTAAAGCCTGGGACAATAGCAGATGGTAAGCATACTGGGGACTGTCACCCATTTTAGCACCTACCTCAGAGCAATTTGGGGGCAGGGGTCGGCCTCCTCCACACTTAAGACTATGCAGGTGGTTGAGGATGGGTCCTAGTCCCACAGCCCTGGAGGGCCCTGAGGACGGTTGCCGGACAGAATGGCTGGGGTACTGTTCCCAGTAAGAAACACCTGGGAGCCTTGGTGGCTGGAGGAGCCTGAGAACCTATTGAGCAGCAGCCCGTTCAAATAGGAACTGAGTTACCAGTTTAACCTCATATTTCCAGAGAAGGGAAGGTGTGGGGCTCTTTCCCCCTTTGAAGTCTCACAAGTTTTTGTTCACTGGCGTGAGCTCCACAAACCTGGAGGACCCTGAAAGCAAACAGAGGACTGATGTGCAGAATGCACTGCAGGGTGAGCAGGTTATGGTGGCTAGGGACCTGGAACAGGGCAATGTCAGTGAGGCCGAGTCACGGGTAGGGCTTATTGGGGGGACCTGGCATCTGCCTAATTCCACCGCTGAACCTACAAGAATGCATATATTCTCCCTGGAAGCAGAGCTGGAGGAATGCTGAATGCCCTGCTAGGGCGGGACCCGGAGGCCTGGCCACCTAGCCTCCTGTAGGACACACCAGAGCACGTGGGCAGCCAGTCCAGTTGGGAACTGACTGTGGCCAGATTACAGCTGCTGCCTCCGAAAGAATTTCGGGGTGGGTTCCCTTTACCCTGAGGCCATTCAAGCATTTGGGGGTTAGCCTCCACTCTATAGGCCTGGAGTGCCCCCCCACCCCCCACCCCGTGTAGTTCAAGGTCAGGGGACAGCGTGCAGCCTTGATTGCTGGGGAATCACCGGACCCCCTCATGCAGACAGTCCAACTGGGGCAGACTGTTGATAGATAAAGCTGTTGCCTCAGGAAAATTGGCTGGGGGTGGGGGAGATGGGGGGTGGGAGGTGGGGAGGGGTGGGAGGTGTTGGGCTCCTGCACCCTGAGGCCATTCAGGTGGTTTTGATCGGGCCAGAACTCCACAGGCCTGGAGTGCCCTCTGCAGTCCAAGACGGGTGGCAGGGTGGGGACGGCACGTGCACGGGCCAACAGGTCAGAGTAGCCCAGCACCTGGAACAGGGCAATATCCAACACAGCAGGGTTATGGGAGAGGGCTGTTGGGGGTGTCAACCTCAAAATAAAATTGCCAGTTATTTTTACTAGTAAAGCGAGTTTTGGGGGTGGGGAATAGCAGAGGAATTGTGATTCGGGACAAACAAACTATGGCAAATCATAGGCAAGCTGGAAGAAAGGGAAGGTCTGCTTTTATTAGGTTTTTAGGAGGAAAGTGGGGAGGGTTTTTATTTTTTTTAAAAGATTTTATTTATTTTTTGAAACAGCATGCACAAGGAAGGGCAGAGGGAGAAGCAGGCCTCCCGCCGAGCAGGGACCCCGATGTGGGGCTCGATGTGGGGCTCGATCCCAGGACCCTGGGATCATGACCCTAGTGGAAGGCAGACACTTAACGACTGAGCCACCCAGGCGCCCAGTGGGGAGGGTTTTTGAACAAAAGTTCATTGGAGAAAAGTGCGAGGTTGTGGTGGTTTCTCATTGGCTGTAAGAGGTGGTCAGGGCACTGTTGCTGGGACAAGGAGAGCTCTTCCTTCCTTAAAAGCAGGAGGTAAATTTCTATATGAAAAGTGTCCTCCCTTGTCAAGGTAAGAATTCTCTTCCTTCCCCTTGCTGGATATGCAGGCTGCGAGGAGTGGTAGGAGTATGACCGCTCCCTTTTCAGGGCTTCCCCCATTCAATTTTTAATGGGGTTTCCTTTACTCGGTTTCATAGGGGTAGCTGGATTCCGCCTAATTCCAAGCCTTAACTTCCACAAATGCAAGTAATTCCCCTGAAGGCAGAGCTGGAGGAATCTTGAATGTTGTGCCAGGGTTGGATGGGGGCAGGGGTGCTGGCTGGGGTATCCTTCCATGAGAGATACCTAGGAGGACTGGTTAGTGCAAAAACCCAGGATAGCAGCAGACATTAAGTGTATATGGGGTCTGGCACCCATTTTAGCAATCGCCTCGGAGTGATTTTGAAGTGGTAGGCCCCCTTCACCCTTGAACAATGCAGGTGGTGAGGGATGGCTCCTAGCTCCACAGGCCTGGAGAGCCCTGGTTGCACAGAGGGGACAGTCTGGGTTTATTGCACATGTGCAAACCCCCCAGACAGGGACCGGTAACTGGGTAAGTGTCAGGGTCACCTGAGCTGAATGGGGTGGGGGAGGTACCTGGATTCCACCTTATCCCAAAGCTCAACTGACACAAATGTACATAGTTGCCCTGAAGTTACAGCTGGAAAAATCTGGACTGCCTTGCCAGGGCATGGCTGGTTGGGATGGCTGGGAGTCTTGATTGCTGGAGAGGCCTGGGACCTCATCAGGCAGCCAGTCCAAATAGGGACAGACTGTCACACAATCTAAACCACACTGAAGCCATTCAGGGGGTTGAGTCATGGCCAAAGCTCCACAGGCCTGGAGTGCTTCCTGCATCCCAAGGCCAGGTGACAAGGTATGAAGTGCCCTGGTACGAGCCCCACAAACTAAAATAGCCAGGGACCTGGAACTGGGCAAAAACTGGCAAGGTTGGGTCATAGGAGGGGTGCTGTTGGGGGTACAATAGCACCCATTGTTTCCCAATCCCACCCATTGTTTCATAGTTCCCCCCGAAGGCAGAGCTGGAGGTTTTCCAACTGCCTTGCCGGGGAAGGGCCATGCCTGCACGAAAGTTATCCTCCACTGGGAGCCAGCTGGGAGTCCTGCTTCCTAGAAGCCTGGGACCACATCAGGCAGCAAGTCCACATGGGGACAGACCATCCCCAGTTAAAGCTACCACCTCAGACAGATTTTCAAGGCTCCTTCCATCCTGAGGCCGTTCAGGTGGATGCATTCCAGCCAGAGTTCCCTAGGCCTGGAGAGCCCTTTACAGCCCAAAGTTCACTGACAGGGTATGAAGTTCACAGGCTATGCAAGTCAAGGTAGCCAGCTACCTGAACTGGGCAGTGTCAGGAGAAGCTGGGTCACCAGAGGAGGCATTTTGGGGGTTACAAGGCATTGGCCTAATGTGCAATGATAACCTACCCATTCTGGAATACTCCCCCTGCCTTCAGGGCAGTTTTCCAACTGCCTTGCCATGGAGCAGCCATGCTGGCAGGATAGGGTATCTTCCTCTGGGAGGCACCTGGGAGTCCTGGTTCCTAGAGAAGCCCTGAATCCAACAAGCAGCGAGTCTATGTGGGGACTGTCACCCACTGCAGCTTTCTAATTTTTTTTTTAAGATTTTATTTATTTATTTGACAGTGCACACACAAGCAGGGAGAGGGAGAAGCAGGCTCCCCACAGAGCATGGGGAGCCCGATGCAGGACTTGATTCCAGGACCCTGGGACCATGACCTGAGCCGAAGGCAGTCGCTCAACCAACTGAGCCACCCAGGCGCCCTGCAGCTTTCTAATTAAAGTGATTTTCGAAAGGTGGGATCCCTCCACACTGGAAGCTCTATAGGTGGTTGGGGCTGGCCAGAGTTTCACAAGCTTGGAGAGTCCGGTCTGCTCAAGGCTGGCTTACAGGGTACAACTGTGCATGTGTGCATCTCCAAGTCAGGGTAGCCAGGTATTTGGGATAGGGTAAGCATCCAGGGAGGGCAGCTCAGGAGTTCAGACTCTTGGGTTACATGGCATCTGCCTAATTACCAGCCCGAACCCACACAAGTGCAGTGAAGGCAAGGCTAGAGTAATCTGGATTACCTTGGCATGGCTGGATAAGGCTAGCTGGGTGGGGTATCCTCCAATAAGACACCTCTGAGAGGCTTGATTCCTATAAAAGTCTGGGACCAGACAGTAAGGCTAAATGGGGACTGAACTATTGCCCATTTTATCAGCCACCTCAGAGCAATTTTCAGGAAGGGAGGCCTCCACCAATCTTTGAAATGCAATGTTAGGAAATGAATTTTAGTTCCACAGGCCCGGAGAGCCCCGACTACCCAAAGGTTATTTTCAGGGCATACACTGTGCATGTGTGGACCATGTAGATGATGGCAGCCAAGAACCTGAAATAGGGCAAGATTTGGGAGAGAGCAGGTCACAAGAGCGTGCTGTTAGGGTACCTGGCATCTGCCTAATTCTAAACCCGAACCTATACAAATGTGCATATTCCCACTGAAGACCAAGATGAAGAATCTAGCCTGCCTTGCCAGAATAGAACCAAGTGGGGTGCTGTAGGATTCTCTCCAATAAGAGATACCTAGGAGCCTTGTTGGTGCAAAAACCTGGGATCCTAGCAGACATTAAGTCCACATGGGAACTGACCTCTCTCATTTTAGCAGCCACCTCAGTGATTTTCATGAAATGGGTTCCCTCCAACATTGAGGCTATGCAGTAGTTGTAGAGGGACCCGAGCTCCACAGGTCTGGAGGGCCTGGGTTGCCCATGGGCAGCTGACAGGATGCATACTGCATATATGTGGGACATGCAGGTCAGGCTTGCCAGGGATCTAAAACAGGGCAAGTGTCTGGGGACACTGGGCCATAGGAGTGGGTTACAGGGAGTTCCTGGCATCTAATTCCAAGCATTAAGCTACACGAATGTGCATATTGGCACTGAAGGTAGAGCTGGAGGAATCAGGTGGGATTTCTGGGGTGCCCTCTGAAAAGATATACTTGGGAGCCTTGATTGTTGGAGAAGCTCAGGATCCCATCAGGTAACCAGCCCAAAGTGGGACTGACAATTGCCAGTTTAGGATGGAGCCTCAGAAATACTTTTGGGGGGTGGGCTCTCACCACACTGAATGCCAGCTGGTCAGGCACTGACCAAAGCTCCACAGGACTGGATGGTTCTGGCTAACCAAGGCTAGATGACAGAAGGCATACTGAGCATACATGGAATGCTCAGGTCAGGGAAGCCAAGGACCAGGACCTGGGCAATGTCGGAGGATCCAGTTCACATGATTGGGCTTTTGGAAGTTCATGGCATCTGCCTAATTGCAAATCCTAACCTACACAATTTTGCATATTTTCCTTGAAGATAAAACTATTAATCCGGACTGCCAAGACTGAGCCAGGTGACCTAGCTGGGAAACCTTTATTAAAAACACCTGGGGGGGCGCCTGGGTGGCTCAGTCGTTAAGCGTCTGCCTTCGGCTCAGGTCATGATCCCAGGGTCCTGGGATCGAGTCCCACACTGGGCTCCCTGCTCGGCAGGAAGCCTGCTTCTCCCTCTCCCACTCCCCCTGCTTGTGTTCCTGCTCTCGCTCGCTCTCTCTCTGTCAAATAAATAAATAAAATCTTTAAAAAAAAAAAATAAAATAAAATAAAAAAAAAATAAAAACACCTGGGAGCCTTGGTTATTGGTAAGCCTAGGTCCCCATTAGGTTGCCGGTCCAAATGGAGCTCTTCGTACCTTAAAGCTAATGCCTTAGAAAGATTTTTTGGGAATTCTGCACCCTGTACCCTGTGGGTATGCAGGTGGATGAGGACCAGTTGGAGCTGTAGAGGCCTGCAGTGCCCGGCTGCCCAAGGCTGGCATGTGGGTGCATACTGCACATTTGCAGACTGTACATGTTGGGTTCGACAGGATCTGTTACGGGAAAAATGTCAGCAGAAGCCTGGTCATATGATGGGGCTGTTTAGGGTATGAGGCATCTGCCTGTTTCCAAGCCCTAACTTAAACAGATGTTCATATTTCCCATGAAGGCAGATCAGAAGTAATGTACTGCCTTGCCAGGGTGGTGTCTGGCAGATGGCCAGATATCCTCTAATAGGAGACACCTGTTACCTTAGATTGCTAGAGAAACCTGGAACCTAATCAGGCAGTCAGTCCAAGTGTGGAGTGACTTGCTTGTCTAAAGCTGCCTCCTCAGAAAGATTTTTGGGTAAGGGATCCTTCTACCCAGGAAGCTATGCAGGTGGTTGGAGACGAGCCTGAGCTCCACATGCCTGGAGGGCCCTGGCTGCCTGTGGCTAGATGTTGGTGGGGGGTGGGGGGTAAGCCATGCAGGTCAGGACAGCCAGAGACCTGGGACAGACCAAGTATTGGAAGATGCCACGTTACTGTGCGAGCTTTTGTGGTTCAAAACATCTGCCTAAGTCCAAGCCCTAATGATCGTTAATGTGCATATTTGCCCTGAAGTTATGGTTGGAGGAAACTAGATGCCTTTCCAGGGTGAAACTGAGCAGTCTGTCAGGGGTATCCCTCAGTAAGAGACACCTGGGTACTGTGATTGCTGGAAAAACTTGGGTCCTCATCAGGCAGCTAGTCAGATGTAGACTGTTTAATGTTAATGCCTCAGAAAGATTTTGAAGGTAGGCTTTTTCTGCCCTGGAGGCTAGGCAGGTGGTTGTAGACTGGCCCAAGCTCCACACTGGAGGGCCCCAGCTGCCAAAGGATGGCTGTTAAAGTGCATACTGTGCACATGCGTGCTGCACAGGTCTGAGAAGCCAAAGACCTGGAACTGGGAGGTGTCTGGAGTATTCTGGTCTTGAGAGCAGTCTCTCAGGGGTCCATGGCATCTGCCTCATTCCAAGCCCTAACCTACACAAATGTGCATGTGGGGGTCAAGGGTAGTCTGCCCCAAAATGTGGCACTTCAGCATATTGATTATTTTGAATTAGAAGTTATTTAATAAATAGCCAATGCAAGAATACCCAGACCCCCACTTTGTCTTGAGAAAGCAGGAAATAGATCTCTCATATGAAAGATACCCTTTCTGTACAGGAGGTAGAAAGACATCCTTATCACCAGAGATAGAGAATTCAGAGAAGAGAAGGCTATTTAAATAAATATTGTTACTTTTACTAATTTACTACCCCCAGCCCAAATTCCACTTAGAATTCCTTACTAATTGAAGCCCTCAAACATTAGTTTTTCTTTTTACTGTCAATTCCTCACAAGTTTATTGTTTCTTTGTCTAAAAAGTATGAAAGCTGCCTGCCTTGGTCATTTCTTTGGGTCTCAATTTTAATATTGGGCCTATGTACACAGTTAAGTTTTGGGTTTTTTCTCCTGTTAATAGGGCTCCTGTCCATTTAATTCTTAGGCCAGCCAAGAATTTTGAATAATAGAGGAAACTTTTTCCTCCCCAACAGTTGGCATAGTTAGCAGGATAAACTTCTGGCTGGACATTGCTGCAGCTGAGAGATCCTAGGACATCTGACAAAAGCCAGCAGAAGGAATTCTTATCACAGCAGCCCTTGGGGAGAGTCCTGTTTCTCTCTAAATTTAGATCAGTGGGAGAAAATATTTGTGGAACTAGTTTCTTGGGCTTAGCAATTCTGGTAAATTTGGTAGCATACTCTTGGTTTGATTGATCCATTTTCTCCCAGAGATGGTCACAGTTTTTCTATTTGTGCCATTTGTCATAAAAAAGAATTGCCATAGAGAAAGGCAGGCATAGGATCTATCAGCCCGCTGTTTGAGCCAGGTTCACAAAGTAGAGAGTTCATGATTCTCATAAAACTTGCTGGCGTCTGTTTAGACAAATTTTGCTGTGGGTCCTATTTGTAAAAACTGGATGAGGTTTTTCATTTCACTGTGTTCTATGTCCTGAGAGCCTGGATTTCTGACCAGTGACAATATTCTCTCTGGTCTCCACCATCTGGAGTGTATACTTACTTGGATGTACCTTAGTGGCCAGTGAAATTGCCTGGGCTTTCAAGGCACATATTTGCAAGCAGTACTCTCTTTGCCAGCCATACCAGCTCTCAGAAGAGTTTGTCACAGGACGTCCTAGCCCTTAAGGGACTTTATCATCTTAATCTTTGTTGCTTGTTGGTGCTGGAAAAGTCTCATTTCAGTAGCATGTGCTCAGTGTCACAAGTTAGCAGGCCTTTGACTAGAGGTGTCTCAAATTTTCCTGGGACCAGAGCTACCATGTTTTCTATACCACCCTTACTGCCTGTGCAGCAAAGGCTTTTGCTTTCTTAAACTATTTTTGGGAGTAAACTTTTGGATCATTGGGCTACATCATCTTGCCCTCTCCAGGGATGCCTCTTGCATCTATGAGCTAAGCCTGGAAAATTGCCTCCAGGTCATTCCATAGAGAGGCTTATTGGTTTGAGTAGCTATTGAGGATTAACAAGATCCTACTTGTCAATGGCTAGCCAGTGGATCCTTTAAAAGAAAAAAAAAATCCTTACAGAGCTCTCAAAATTGTCTTATTAGTATTAACAGCTAGCCTTAGGGACTCCCTTGATAAGATGAAAGAACAGAAATTAGACTTAACACAAAAAGTAATGTCCACATCTAGTGTAAATTTCCCTTCTCACAATCTGGTGCCACCTTCCTGTTTTAACTTCCCTTTCCCTGCATGATCTACAGAGAGCACTCTGGACTAATCTCTAGATTCAAAATACACAGGTTACTCATATAAATGCTGAAAGCTAGTAAATGAATTTAACACAAGTTCCAGAGACTGGTAGTAAGGCTGGATTTGCTCCTACTTTCCAGGGCTCTGTAATCAGGTTCTTCCAGCTTCAGGCATTCCTATGCAATGTCCTTTGCAGATGTACCCTAGATACCCCACCAAAATGAAATTCAGGTCCCCTGAACAGCAGCAGATCTCTTAAATTATAAAACCCTTTTACCTTCACTTTCAGAAGGTCCTACCAAGTTAGAGAGGAATTAGAAAAATTAGTGGCCATTCACAACATTCGCCTCACAGATAAAACAGGTGACCAAAATTTCTCCTGGGCCCTCCTACAAAAGATCAGCAGAAGGAATGTTTAGGGACTAATAGAAGCGAATGTTGAATTATGTACTCAGAAACAAGGCTTTTATTAAAATGCCTTATACAGATACCTATTTTAGTTAAAAATCTTTCTGACATAAAGTAGTAAGTTTGATTGAAAAGGTAGGTCAGTCCCTTAATACTTAGGCTGTAATCCATTTCTTTTGGGGGAATTAAAAACAACTTCATCTTGCATCTCTCTACAAAACCAGAAATGCAAATCTAAAACAAGTCAAAGCCTACCTATCTTTACTAACCTCCAAAGCTTGCCTATTTCTGTCAAAGTGCTTGTAGATAAAGGCCAGGATATTGGAACAAAATTGTCCTGTACTTCAAAAAGATATATTACAATTACCCTGAAACTCTTAGGAAAAGAAAAATTACATTCTTTCTCTGTTCCTTAAAGTTACAAATCTTATGTCTTTGAAATGTAAACACAGGCCACAATCATGTGAGACTGAAGGAGAAAAAAAGGGAAGAAGCCTCTTTAAAATACAGACAGCTAAAAGGGCCCTTGGGCCCAAACTCTAGCACAGTTTAAGATTACTTCCAGGGACAAATACAAATCTTAAAAGTCATCTCCATATATGTATGTATGTACATTATATAGTATTTTTCTACCTGTGGATGGTATTGCCAAAATTAATTTGTAAAGAAACTTGAATTGGCTTAAATTTAAGCACATAAAATTCTCAAAAATAAAACACTACAAATGAATTTCAGGTTATATGATCTGGGAAAATATTTGGTATTAAAACTACTTAAGTTGGTTGGTTTAATTAAAATAGACAAGTCTTTAAAAAAAAAATGGATGTGTTGGGGTGCCTGGGTGGCTCAGTCAGTTAAGCTCTGATTCTTGAGCTCAGCTCATGTCTTGATCTCAGGCTCTTGAGTTCAAGCCCTGCTTTTGGGTGTGGAGCCGACTGGAAAAAAAAGTAGACATGTCTTTAGAGTTATCAGCATTAAATATACTTCTGTCCAGGTTTATTAATCAAGTAAGTTCATGTTACCCCTGTTATAAAATTTGTGAGCAAACATCTTAGAATAATAATTGACTTTAATGTCTCAAGAAGTGGGTAATCTAAACATAATTTTGGGGAGCAAAGGATTTAGATAGATGTAAGTAAAATATAAATTAACTTTTAGCAACAACAATTATATTTTATGGTATGCATACTTAAAAACAGCTTCCAAAAATTTTTGGTAACCTGAAACTTTACAATTTTGCTAAGTTGGGTGATGAGTTAATTTAAATTCATTGAATATATTTCCAAATAAGATAATGAAACATTAATGACTGAATATAGGTTTATCTACTTTTGTCTTCCCAATTTAACGATAAAATTTGGGTTTGTGAGTATACATGTTTTGTGTTTATTTAAACAAATGGACACACATATGTCCAGAATAAAATGTATTCACAAATTTGTCAATCTAAAAAAAAACAGGTGTAACAGTTCACAATTGCTTACTACTTAAATCTAACTAGACATTAATTTCTAAGGTTTAAGAATTCTAATTAATATATGTGCTTAAAGCTACTAGAAATAAGAAAGGAAACATCTCCATATGAAAAAAAATAGCAGGATGTATGCTTTTGGTTAAAGGAAGGTATGAGAAATGGAAATGCATTTTTGTTAAAGGAAAAAGAGAGTAATTTTGTTCAAAGGCTGGAAAAGAGGGACGGCATAAGACAAAATCTGAGTGTAAAAAAGTTGTAAAAGGTTTACGGAGGGGCGCCTGGGTGGCTCAGTCTGTTGAGCATCCAACTCTTGGTTTCTACTCGGGTCATGATCTCATGGGTTCTGGTATGGAGCCCCACACCATTGTCTGTCTTTCTCTCTCAAATAAATCTTTAAAATAAAGGTTTATGGAAAAAGAATCTTTGAAAAGAAAATTTATGTCTGGCCAATAGTGGCTAAGATGGGAGTAAACTTAAATGAGTCCACACTGACTTTCTAAGTGATTAATCTATCTTTACTCTATGTATGCTTTTAACTGTAATTTTTCCTTCTAGTTATGGCCTTTTCTTTCCATTTAAGAATTCCCTTTAATATTTCTTGAAAGGCTGGGTTAGGAGTGATGAACTCCTTTAACTTCTGTTTGTTTGGGAAACTTTCTCTCTCCTTTCATTCTGAAGGATAATCTTTCTGGGTAGTGTACTCTTGGTTGTATTTTGGTTTTTTTAGCACTTTGAATATATCATGCCACTTTTTTCTGGCCTGCAAAGTCTCTGCTGAAAAGTCAGCTAATAGCCTTCTGGGGTTTCCATTGTGTGTAACTGTTTTCTTTTCTCTTGATGCTTTAAAATTCTTTATTGTTACATTTTGCTATTTTAATTATTATGTGTCTTGATGTGGTCCTCCTTGGGTTCATTTTGTTAGAAACTCTCTATGATTTCTGGAAATGGGTGTCTGTTTCATTCCCCAGATTAGAAATGTTTTCAGCCATTACTTCTTTAAATAAGTTTTCTGTCCCCTTCTCTCTCTTCTACTTCTAGTATCCCTATAATGTGAATGTTATTATGCTTGATGATGTCACCAAGTTCCCTTAACCTATTATTTTTATTTTTGTTTTCTTTTTGCTGTTTCAGCTTGTTTGCTTTCCACTACCCTGTCTTTCAGATCACTGATCTGTTCTTCTGCATCCCCTAATCTGCTATTGATTCTCGCTAATAGATTTTTCATTTCTGTTAATTGAATTCTTCAGCCCTGACTGGTCCTTTTAAATTTTTTTTTCTATCTCTTTGTTGAAGTTCTTACTGAGTCATCCACTTTTTTCTCAAGTCAAGTATTTTTGTGACAATTACTTCAAGTTCTTTATCAGGCATTTGCTTATCTCCATTTCATGTAGTTCTTTTTCTGTGATTTTTGCCTTGTTCATTCATTTTGGACATATTCCTCTGTCTCCTCATTTGTCTAGTTCTCTATGTTTGTTTCTATGTATTAGATAGATCTGCTATGTCTTCTAGTCTTGAAAATAGTGGTCTTGTGTAGAAGAACTCCTGTGGTGCCCTATAGCACAATCCCCCCCCAGCTCACCAGCTCCAGGCACTCCAGGGTGTCCCCTGTCTGGGGTGGGTATGTCTTCTTGTTGTGGATGAGCCTCAGTTGCCTTCAGTCCAGCCAGCTATAATAACCCACTCTGCCTTCCGTGGGTACACAGGACAGGGTTTACTCCCTATTCCATTCAGAGGCCTGGCTGTGGCCACTGTAAGCTTATTGGTGGATGGGGCTAGCAGTCAGCGTAGCTGTCTTGCAATTTGCCTGCCTGGCTCAGCTGCAGCTACACCAAAGGGGAGGGCTTGCTTCCTGTGCAGCCAGCCAAGAGATCTGGCCACACAAACTGTGCGTGCTGGTGTGTGTGCTTACCTCCCACCACCTCTCTAACCCCAGGGCAAGAGTCACTTTGGACTGGTACCTGTCCAGGCTAGGACTGCCTGCCAGGTGTGGGGCAGGAACCACTTTGTAGGACCATATATTGATTTGCAGAAGTTTAAAAGGAATATGATCCCCAAAAAAAGAATATGATCTCCTTATAACAGGATATAATTGGAAGCATTGTCTAAATCTCCAAGGCTTTGACTAGAATATCATATTTGAGAAAAAAAATGCAGACTCAGATATAAACAGGCAGTTTTAAGGAACCAAGGTTGACTTTAGGGAGCCAATAAAGCTCCTTAGAAAAACAGCCTGATACTTTGTTTACAGGGTTCTTACTAGGTAAGTAAATAAGATGACTTCCAAGCAGGTATAAGAACCTCTGGATATTTTAAGCACCTTGAGAAGAGAGGAAGTAATCTAAATCTGTATTACAAGCAAGTCTGATGGCAACTATTGGGCTTTTTACCCTTGAGAGGTTGTTAAAAGTTCAATCTGCAGATTCCTATAAAAAGTTCCAGCAAAGCAGATATAAAAGAGCTTATATCATCAATTGTTATTTTGTACTTATGTAAATGATCAGGTCTGGTTTATTAAAACTAAATTTATTTTACAAACTAAAGTTAATTTGGCTAACTCTAAAAACGTGATCACTTCAGAGAGAAAATTTATATTTCAGTAACATACCTTTGTGGATATTAGATTCCATTTCTGTTAATCATCTTTGAGGTTTTGTTTTTCATCTGTAAATCAGATTAGATTCTGAATTCTATTTTCCTCCTGTGTCAGGCTATACTCTAAAAAATAACATTTTCAATTTTCTCCATCCTTTCAACTTGGAATCATTGAGAACTAAAACAGCCCTTTTTCCTGAAGGCCTGCAAACTGAATATGAATGTCTTGATAAAAACTTCAGGGAGGGGCACCTGGGTGGCTCAGATGGTTAAGCATCTGCCTTCGGCTCGGGTCATGATCTCAGGGTCCTGGGATCGAGTCCCGCATGGGGTTCCCTGCTCCTTGGGAGCCTGCTTCTCCCTCTGCCTCTCTCTCTCTGTCTCTCATGAATAAATAAATAAAATCTTAAAAAAAAAAAAAAAAACTTCAGGAAGGTCACCCCAATAGCTCATATATAGATAATCTTCATGCCTGTTGTTCTATGAGCCTCAAAAAGATCACCAGAGACATAGAAACTATAGGAAAATCTGTAAGATTGACAGTGCCTGCCCTCAATCTGAAGTTGTTTTGAGCCTGACTTCTATGCTGTTATTTGTGGAGAAGCCCAAGTTCCACAGGCCTAGAGGCCCTGGCTAACCAGGTGCATATTGCGCAAGAGCAGGCCATGCAGGTCAGGCTAGACAGAGACCTGGAATAGGGCAAGTGTTGAGAGAGGCTGGGCAACAGGAACTGGCTGCTGGGAGTCCACGGTAGCTGCTTAATTGCAAGGCCTAACCTACACAAATACACATATTCCCTCTGAAGTTAAAGCTGGAGGAGTCTCAACAGCCTTGACAGGATTAGGCCAGGAGGGCTGGGCCAATAACAGACACCTTGAAGCCGTGATTGCCGGAGAAGTTCTGGACCTCATCAGGCAGCCAGAACAAAAGGGGACTAATTGCCACCAGTTTAAAGCTGCTGCCTCAGAAAGATTATGAGGTCACCCTGAGGTCATTTAGGAGCTTGGAGGTCAGCCAAAGCCCCACAGGCCTGGAGTTTCCCTTGAATCCCAGAACCAGGTGACATGGGGATGACTGTACATGCGCACAGCATGCAGGCTGGGGTAGTTAGGGACCTGAACAGGGCACCATTGGGTGAGGTCAGGTCGCAGAGCATGCTATTGGGGATACATGACATCCTCCTACTTCCAAGCTTTCACCTGCACAACTGTGTGTATTCACACTAAAGCAGAGTTGGAGGAGGACTGCTTTGCCAGGTGGGGACTAGACAGCTGGCCAATGTATCCCCCAATAAGAGACTCTCAGGAAACTTGATTTCTGGAGAAGCCTGGACCCTATCAGGAAACCAGTCCAAAATGGAGATTGACAGTCACTAATTTAAACCTGGTACCTCAAAATGGGGGGGTGGGGGGTTGGCTTCTTTCTACTGTGGAGGGCAAGTAGGTAGTTGTGAATGGTCTCAGTTCCACAGGCCTACTGGGCTCCTGCAACCAAAGGCCTACTGACAAGGTGTGGGCTGTACGTGCATGGAAGGCACAAGTCGGGGTAGACAGGGATATGGAACAGGGCAACGTACGGGGAAGCCAGGTCATAGGGTAAGGCTATTGGGGATACCAGCCTAACCTATACAAATGTATATATTCCCCCTGAAAGCAGAGCAGAGGAATATGGACCACCTTGCTGGGGCTGGATTAGGTAGGCTGGCTGACATACTTTCCAGTGCTAGACTGCTGGGAGCCTTGATTGCTGCAGAAGGCTGGGACCCAGTGAAGAGTTAAGTACGCATGGGGACTGACTGTTGCCCATTCAGTGGCCACCTCAGTGATTTTCAGGAGATGGATTTTCTCCACCCTTGAAGCAATGCAGGTAGTTGGGGACCTATCTGAGCTCCACAGTCCTGGAGGGCCCCAGCTGGCTCTGGGCAGCTGACAGGGTGTAGACTGTGCATGGCAGGCGAGGCAGGTGAGGCAGGTTAGGGTAGCCAGGGACCAGGAACAGGGCAATGTTGGTTGAGGCTGTGGCACAGAAGTAGGTACGGCAGGTACAAGGCATCTGCCTAATTTCAAGACTGAACCTACACAAATGCACATATCTCCCCTGAAGGCTGTTTTGTTTAGGGAAGCAAATAATGCTCAAAGACTGATTTTGTCTTTGCCAACAATGTATTTAACACTGATTCCCTGCAAATTTCACATGCCAATAGTGTACAGAATAATGTCTTTTAATAAGCCAATAAAGAGGGCATCTGGGTGCCTCAGTCAGTTGGGCGTCTGCCTTCAGCTCGGGTCATGATCCCAGGGTCCTGGGGTTGAGTCCTACGTCGGGTTTCCTGCTCAGCGGGGAATCTGCTTCTCTCTCTGCCCCTCCACCTGCTTGGGCTCTCCTTCTCTCTCTCTCGCTCTCAAAAATAAAAATAAGCCAATGAATATACCCCAAACCAATGTTAGATGAATCACACTATGGTTCTAGGCAAGGAGAGGTGAAAGTAGTAAAGTCGAAATTTAGTTGAGGTGTATCTTTATCAGAGTTGGTATCTGGGAGAGCCAGCTAAGCCAACCAAGAGCTGAAGTCCACCTGCCAGTACAAAAGTAAGATTCCTGTGTTGCTAGAGCAGACTGCTAGCGAACGGCCACTCTAGTGTTAACAGGTGAGGTGATCATCTTTGTGAGGCCTCTGTAGAACTTTCTCCACTGCTTGTGAAAGAGTGGCTTTTACCAAGCAGGAGCTAATTGCCCCAAGGTCTTTAAGAGCTGTCAGTTCAGCCAAGTGTCACCTTGCCCTGACCAAGCACTCTCAGATCATCCTCACAAACTCTTTAGTGTTTATAGTCTTAATGCCCCCTTGCCATAATTGCTTCTTTATATATTTTTTTTAAAGATTTTATTTATTTGACCGACAGAAGAGCACAAGCAGAGGGAGTGGCAGAGGGAGAGGGAGAAGCAGGCTCTGCACTGAGCAGGGAACCCAATGCAGGACTCGATCCCAGGACCCCGAGATCATGACCTGAGCCGAAGGCAGACGCCTAACCATCTGAGCCACCCAGGCGCCCTCTTTATATGTTTTTATAAACACTGGGCCCCCTCAACAGTTGAGCTATTATTGAGTTCTTATCAGTGAGAACAGTTGAGATGACATCCTGACACAACATACTTTATCCTTATATTGAAACAACTTTGCTTCTAAAAGCATTTTTTGTCTTTGTCATAAACAAGTGTATAGGAAATCATATATACAACACTGCACCCTGTGATTTCCAAATCTAAGCTCACAAAAATATTAATCCACCCGTGATTCTGTATTACATAATCTTAATCATATTTGGGGAGTATTTTTCCTTTGATGCACATTCTTTTACACCATAGTTTAATGACCAGTTTAAGCAACCATATTCCTAATACTATCAATATAAATATAATAAAGAACTCTTTAGCATGGTACCGTATTGAAACACCAAAAAACAAAAACTTAACCTTCTTAAACCACTTGGTTGAACTTCCTTAACAAATATGTACCCAAGTGGAGACCATTTTTATAAAGCTCCAGGGTTACAAGCTTCCATAGCACTATTAAATACGTATTTAGTTGTCATAACATCAGAATTCAAGCCTGTCATCATTTTAGGGATGCATGTCTTTGTTCCCATTTCAATTCCTGCGAAGTTATTTTGACTTTATTAGTCTCCTCTTCTAAATGTGCCTTTACTTATCCTAAGTTTCCTAATATATTTAAATTTATCAGATTGATTTGAGGAGGTCTAATGTGAAATATTTCTACAGTTATTTTAATAGTTGCTTCATCTTCTACTGATCTGGAATAATCTCTTTTTCTTTCTATTGTAGGATTCATTACCTGTTAGAGTTTTACACATCCCATTATGTTGTGTTCCTTATTTTTCCCTTGAACTGCAATAGGTTAGGGTGAGGGTTGACTTAGAACATACTATCCTGGTCCAGTTTTCCATATTATACATAACTGGTTGAGGAAGCTTCAAGGCCATATTCGTAGGTACTTACACCATAGGTATATCCACAGTCTAGCAGTAAGAAAGGTACTATGGTTCCATTCCAACAACATGTACTTAGGAACATGTTTTCCTTTTACCATAAGGGAGCTTTCTGTGGCCTGTAGGCTCTACTCTCCCTGTTGATATTATAAAAGTATGCACCCCAATATCATGTGGGTTTTTTTGCCTTTAAGTGCCAATATTTTAATTTTCAGTTGCCCAAGGAATCATAGCCATTAGGGTATGTGGTATCTACTTTACTTCTTGTTGGGCTGTTATCTCAGGCAACCAGTATTACCCCAAGATTATAGCTGTTCTAAGAGTATTCCACACATCAACAACTGGCAATCTATAGTTAGAGGAACATATTTTATGTCTGTCTTTATTATAGTTGATGTACAATGTTATATTAGTTTCAGGTGTACAACATAGTGATTCAACAGTTCTATACGTTATGCTAACCACAGTCATACAATGTTATTACAATATTATTGACTATATTCCCTATGCTGTACTTTCCATCTCTGTGCCTTATTTAATAACTGGAAGTTTGTACCTATTAATCTCCTTCACCTATTTTGCCCATCCCCAATTTATTCTCTGTATTTATGGTTCTATTTCTGTTTTGTTTGTTCATTTGTTTTTTGATTCCACATAAAAAGTGAAATCAAATGGTATATTACTTTTTCTATTTCCTTTAGCATCATACCCTGTAGGTGCATCCATGTTGTCACAAATGGCAAGATCTCAGTGTTTATAGCTGAGTAGTATTCCATCATTATGTACATATACCAACTTTTTTATACATTCATCTATCAACAGATCCTTAGGTTACTTCCATATCTTGGTTATTATCAATAATGCTGCAATAATCATAGGGGTGCATGTATCTTTTCAAATTATTGTTTTTATTTTCTTTGGGTAAATACCCAGTAGTGAAATTACTGGACCATTTGGTATTTCTATTTTCAATTTTTTTAGGAAACTCCATACTGTTTTCCATAGTGGTTGCGCCAGTTTACATCCTACCAACAGTGCACAAGTGTTCCCTTTTTTCCATATCCTAATTCTTGTTGTTTCTCGTCTTTTGGATACTAGACATTCTGACAGGTGTAAGGTGATACCTCATTGTGGTTTTGATTTGCATTTTCTTTTTTTTTAATTGGCTCTATGCCCAACATGAGGCTTGAACTCATGACCCTCAGATCAAGAATCACATGCTGTATGGCCTGAGGCAGCCAGGTGCACCTGATTTGCATTTTCTAAATGATTAGTGATGTTGAGCATCTTTTCGTGTGTCGGCCGTCTGTATGTCGTCTTAGGATTTTTTAATCAATTTTTTTTTGGTACTGAGTTGCATAAGTTCTTCATTTATTTTGGCTATTAATCCCCTATTGGATATATCATTGGCAAATATCTTCTTCCATTCAGTAAGTTGACTTTAGTTTTGTTGATGTTTTCCTTTGCTATGCAGAGATGTTATTTTTGTATAGTCCCAATAGTTTATTTTTGCTTTGTTTCCATTGCCTGAGCAGATATCTAGAAAAATGGTGCTAAGGCTGATGTCCAAGAGATTACTACTTATGTTTTCTTTTAGGAGTTTTATGATTTCAGGTCTCACAGTTAGGTCTTTAATTCATTTTGAGTTTATTTTTATGTATAGTGTAAGAAAACAGTTTCATTTTTTTGCATGTAGCTGTCCAGTGTTCCCAACACCATTTATTAAAGAAACTATATTTACCCATTGTATATTCTTGCCTTCTTTCTCATAGAGTAATTAATCATACAAGCATGGGTTTGTCAGGTCGCCTCTGTTCCATAGATGTGTCTATTTTTGTGCCAGTACCACACTGTTTTGATTACTGTAGCTTTGTAGTGTATCTTGAAATCTGGGATTGTGATATCTTCAGTTTTATTTCTCAAGATTGGTTTGGTTATTTGGGTATTTTGTGGTTCCATACAAATTTTAGGATTATTTATAAAAAATGTAATTGGTATTTTGATAGGTGTCTATTGAATCTATAGATTTTGCTTTGGGTAATACAAACATTTTAACAATATTCTTCCAATCTGTGAACATGGTATATCTTTCCATTTGTGTCTTCAGTTTTTTTGGTCAGTGTTTTATGGTGTTAGACTATAGGTCTTTTACCTTCTTGGTTATATTTACTCCTAGGTATTTTATCCTTTTTTGGTATAATTGTAAATGAAGTTGTTAATTTCTATTTCTTCTACTTTGCTATTGGTGCATAGAAATATAACAGGGTCCTGTATGTTATTTTTTTATCTTGCAACTTTACAGAATTCATTTATTCTAGTAATTTTTTGTTGGAGTCCTTAGGGTTTTCTATATGTATAGAATTATGTCATTTGCAAATAGTGCAGTTTTACTTCTCCCTTACCAGTGTGTATGCCCTTTATTTCTTTTTCATGTCTGATTGGTGCAGCAGGACTTCCAGCACTATGTGAGTAAAAATACAGAGAGTGGACCTCCTTGTCTTATTCCTGATCTTAATAGAAAAGTATTCAGCTTTCCACCATTAAGTATGTTAATAAAAAAGTGACTGCCATTGTTCCTCCAGGTAAACCTCCTGCAAGTCCAACAGGGAACTGCAAGAATTTCCTTCCTTTAGTGAATTTGTTTCTGGCATAGGTTATAAATTGGGCATATGGATAAAACTGAACATAATTTCAGGATTTGTATCTGGCTTAAAAGTTCTGCATACTAAATATCAAAGTATAGCCTACTATTATACGTTCCAATATGACCAGGATAGGTTTTACTAACCTCAGTTCCCATGTTCTTGAGGGTAGAAACTTGTGGTGTGCGAGAGAAGCCTGATGTACACCATGAAGGATAATGATATGTGTTATATGCTAAGTTTTCTACATGTTGCTATAACACCTGACAGGTTGTCCCTATTCTTGTAAAGACTGAACATGGTATCCATGGATTGATTGATTGTTTTCTAATATATGAATATGGATTGAGTTAATTGAGTATAGTAACTGATCAATTTCTGGCCTATTAATAAAGATACAATTGCTCATTTTGCTTATTCAGCAGCTGCTCTTTTACAAAATACTGGCACAGAAAGTATCTCAGAAATGAAATTGAGGTTATTTTCAGTCTGCCATTTGTCTGCTTACTCAATTCAGTAAGATATGATAAGGAACGTAGAAAAGTCAATATCTGATTGTCTTGGTATATAAGCTGGGTTATAACAAGGGCCAATTAGTAGTTTAGGCCAGTCTTCATCCTTCAAGTCAGTCTCTAGTAGGGGATATCATTTAAGAGATTCTTTGGAGACTTCCACTGCTTCATCAGGTTCCCTGAGTCTTTGGTTTTTCCATTGATTAAAGGTTTCTCAGTGAGCAGATAGTGCTGATACTGACAGGTGAGATGGAGAGGTTGGGCTTGGTAGTATAGATGTTACTAGTGATGCTGTCGAGTCCTCAGTTAAAATATGGTGACCCAGGATGGTGATCTGCAAAGGAAGTAGAGGATATCACAGACAGTGGAGTTGTAGCTGGACCGGAAGGCGCCTTCCACTTTGGAATGATAGCATAACTACTATTGCTGAAACTGTTAGAAGAGAAACCCATACATATAGTAAGTATGATATCCAATGGTAAGCAATAGGTAAAATAGTATGGCCAGCAAGCAGAATGCTGCACTGATCCACTTCATAATATTGTTAGAGTTGAAGATGCATAGTGGCTTTTATTTTGTAGGCATAAAGTTCTAGGGAATTGTGTGTGTGTGTGTATTTACATTCAATAGGAGTTTTTCCATCCTTTCTATATCTATGCTTTAGAGATCTTGTCACCTCCCATTTTGTTTTAGTCCAAGCTTTCACATCTAGATTGTTAGGAAGCAACCTAAGCTTATGCTTGAACAAATCATTATACTTTTCAATTGACCCAGAGGCAGTAGGATTATAGGGTAAGTGGAAGTTCCACATCATGCCTTATTTCTTTGCCCAATCTTATATTCACGTTCTTATAAAGTCGTGCTCTGATCTGGTTTTATGATGGCTGGGATACCAGAGCAAGCATCCATATTTCTAATGCTCAGACTTGTAGATTTTTTATTAATTTTCCTGAAAGAATAGGGTAATCCTACTCTTCACCGTGTGTCTACAATGATGCATGCATATAGTTTATTCTCTAATATAGGCAGGTGTCCTATATAATCATTTGTATAATTTTAAATGGTCTGTCTGCTTTGATTTATCTGAAGTATTTATTAATGACATCCATGCTTTAAACTTTTAGCAATTCTCATATTTAATTTGAAATTGGAGGTATTTAATGGTACATACATGTCTTTTTCCTCTAACCATATTCTAGTGCAATGTGTACCAGCATGACCTATTTGATGTTGTGCCAATAGAATGATTCTGTTATTTGGCATAGCTGTGTGTTCAGGTTGTAAGCCCATTGTCCTTCTTGCTTATATACAGTTATGCTTTGAATTGGTTTCCTCACTAACCATAAATTATTGGGTTAGTTAAAATTTGACACATTTCCACCTCTTTACCTACTGAGTTTGTCCACCTGGTTATTAAATTTCATTACTTCAGAGTTCTCCTGAGGTATAGAGACATCTGTGATAAATAAGGAGATATCAGTCAGGGCTATTTTCTGCCCTATGTCCTTACCTCATTATGTTCTTATTTGGTATTTTACAGTAATTTTCCCACCATGTTCATGTCCAAAATTCTTATTCCATTAGCTACTGTCCATGAGTCTGAGAAAAGATATACCTGACTCACTTTCCTTAACAGATTATTCACTCACCAATTTATGGCTATTTGTTCATCATACTGTGTTCTCCAGAACCTGATTCTGTCAAGTTAAGACCATCATTAGTCCTCAAGGCCACAGTGTGCCAGCCTTCTCTAGATGGTGTGAAGGAAGCTGATTCATCTAAAAACCATTCATCATTGAGTGCCATGGACCAGAGTTGTCTCCATTGCCCAACTGCTCAAGCTTAAATAGGTTCATCCCTCAGAAATTCTGTAAAGTCCACTTCTGGAATTTTGGAGGTTTCCTCAGTTCATGCAGAGGGCTGACCCTCCATCATTTAGTCCTGCTTGGAAACAGACATTCTCTATGTTAGGACTTTATGGTCAGGAATAATTCCCCTCTGTCTGTCAGGGGTCTGCTTAACTCCAGAACAGGCTATTGGAGTTTAAGTATAATTAGCTTATTTTCTGTTAGTGGCTCTGTAGTTTTCAGGGCCTCATACTGTGCCCAGTTGAGTCTTACAATTCACTGATATCTGTTGGACCACGGGAAAATCTTAGTCCAAAATGCAATCTAGTAAAAATTGAGTTCCTACGATGTCTTAGTCCATAGACACCATGTTGCAAACCCTTGTGAATATAGGCACTTTAGTTTCTTGGGTTTTTTTTTAAAGATTTTATTTATTTGAGAAAGAGTGTGAGGGAGCATGAGCTGGGGGTAGGGGCAGAGGGAGAGGGAGAAGCAGTCTCCCCACTGAGCAGGGAACCCAACAGGGGGATCCATCCCAGGACCCTGAGATCATGACTTGAGCCAAAGGCAGATGCTCACTGAGCTACCCAGGCACCCCTAGGCACTTTAGTTTATATTAGGAGTCCTCAATAGCTGATACCAATGTATTAAAAGTTTGAGAGCATTTTGAAATAAGTTGTCTCTTGAGTCTCTGTCCATCTGAATTCCCTATCTTTTTTGCTATTTTATAAGTGTGTTTTGATATTATCTCCATTTAGTGGCGTGTGCTGTTTCCAATATCCAAACAGTCCTATCGGTTTCTGAGCTGCTGCTTTTGTGGTAGAAATAGGGATGCAATGTATCTTGTTTATGACTGGGTCTGTTATTTTTCTGCCTTCAGAGGACCAAATTATACCTAGAAATTTTCCTATAGTATAGGGTCCTTGGACATTACTTGGGTCAGTTGTCCATCCTCTGAGCGTAAAGAATTGAATTGACTCTATTGTAACCCAGGTGTTCCAAGTTATCACCATAAATAAGCATGTTATCAGTACAAGAAATACTAATTTGTGTGTGTGTTGTGTTTTCCTGAAAGGCCTGGAATTCTTGTTAGAAGATTGTGGGCTATTACTGGGTTGTCAAGGTATTCTGTTGGTAACCTAGAAAACTGATATCATCTGCCTTCCTATGTGAATGCAATCATGGGTTGGCTCTCCTTAGCAACTGGAATAGCAAAGAACATGTCAGATAAGTCTATCCCCATGCAATCAGTTCCAGATCCAGTGGTGATATTGCTTATGATAGCACCTATATTTGGGAGTGCTCCCTTAGCTTGGGGAGATTCTCTGTTTAAATTCCTAAACATCTGTAAATCTATATGACCTGTCTAGCTTTTTGATAGGCCAGATTAAGTTATTTATATGGTGAAATAGTAGGCACAAAAATTTGTTCTTTTACAAGTTCCTGAATGTTTTCCTTATTATTTGTGTGTCCTATTATATCCATTCCAAGAATGTTTTCTAAATTGGGACTTATAGGGCATTTAGTTTTAAAGTCTGTCCTCATTGCTGGAATCTATGTACCCACGTGTGTGGGGTTAATTTTCCTTCTCATCCTTCAATCGGTCCCTTTTTGTTGCTTAAGTTTTCTAAATTAGTAGGATATCCTTGTGTCATTATTAGGACCCTGTATCTAACAACACAGTGGTATATGTAGTGTTTTTATTTGCAAAAGAGGTTTCTGTTGATATGAGCAATTGTCTCTGGCTTGAGCCAAGAGGAGAGACTGCTGAATTCCTATGGGGAGCTCATAGGGTTTGCTCTCTTTGACTAGCAGTGATTTGTCTATTAATTGGATTAGGTTTTATAAAGGGACAGTATTTACAGCAAATGGACTAGTGGATATATGTGTGTTTATTTTCTGTAGGTCTATTTACTGTACAAGGTGGTTGTTTCTGTTTCTCTGCCTCTCCTATGTAGTTTGTGGGGTATCTATTTGAGTTTCTACTTTTATAATTTCTTTTCAAGGATAGTGGTCGAAATAGTGTAGGTGGCCAAAAAGGCCTTGTAGATTTGGGTCTAGATGGTCTATTTTGATTTGGTCTATTTTTATTAGGTGTAGGCCTGTTGTGTCTGCATACATGAGGGTTAAAGCTACAGCCTTTATCTTTTGCTTTTAAAGTTTATTTTTTTTTAGCAATCTCTACACCCAAAGTGGGGCTCAGACTCCCAACCCCAAGATCAAAAGTCGCACACTCTTCTAACTGAGGCAGCTAGGTGCCCCTCTAGCCTTTATCTTGACCTACTTCTTGAGCTGTTCATACTAATCAGTTTTCCTGTGTTTCTGGTGCCTGCAAATAATGTGGATCCGTCCCATGGGGATGCAGCTTAGAAGATGACCTCTTAATTTGTTCTGTGCTTCTACATCTAGCAGTGTAGGTGTCTGTCCCTTAACATATAGGTAATAGTCCTAATTTCATTTATTAGCTTCCCCTGCTGTTTTCCATGGAGATGTTTTAAGGGATGATATATTAGGTATAGGCCATCTTAATCTCCAGGTTGCTGCTACCCAAATGAAGATCTTTGTAGATTAATATTATCCTCTCCAGATGCTCTAAGATGTTAATTCAATTTAGCATTAGTGGTAATGGGTTTGAGGTACAGAACCTCTGTTTCTGTGAGGATCAAGTTTTGTCCTCCTTTGAAACATAAATCTAATAGCCACTGGATTTCTGTGACCAAATCATTTTGTTCGAATTCTATTTTAATTGTTACCATTTCTTGTCTGGTATAAGCTCTCCAGTGACTCTGATTGGTTCCATATTATCAAATTTGTCATTTTGTCTATTACCATGGGCTTAGCTTCTAGTTAATGTTACTGGTGTCAAAAGAGTTAAAATAATTATCATTCTCAGGATGTGGATTAGTGCCCTTAGAGGCAAAAGGATCTGGGTTTCTGTCTACCCTGGAGATAACTTTTTGGGCCAGTGATGGCTGCACACAGGATAGAATTGACATGTGAGCCACAAGAGGTGAAAACAGAGTTAACCAAAGGTATATAGAGAATAAAGATACAGACAGAGTATCCGGGAGACTCAGAAAGCAAAAGAGAGTCTCATCTTTGCTTGGGGTCTGGGGTTTTTACTGAGGATTGTGGGTTTGTTGTATGTGTCCTCTCAGGCATCCAGGAACTGGTTAGAACAAAGACAAGGGCATATGTGTTATTCCTTGGAGCCAGGAGGTCTTGGCATTGAGATGTGTAGTGCTGGTGTTCTAGAATATGTGTACGATGGCTTTATCTTGTCCTTCTTTAGATGTTATCTATTCTAGAGAAATCATTAACTGCTTGTCCCTTATAAAGAAGACCTACACTATCTGCTTTATGAGGCATGTGTAAACTGGGGGTGCATGTTCTAGCAAGAATAGAAGCAGGAGAAGGAGGAAAAACAGATTTTTATAGAGTCCTTCAGTTTCCCTATCTCACTAGCACTCTTCTTTTCTACCTGTAGGTGTCTATGTATCTTAATGCTCCTAAGAAGATCTCTATAATGTCTTCCTTAGTTGCTCTTTTTAATACAGGATATAACTGGGTTGGATGATCAGACCAACATCTGGAGTTTCCTTAAAGTTTTGCCCAGACTAAGTCTTCAGTAGGTTTCTAGGGATCTTCAGAAGTTAATACACAACCCATTCTATGCCTAAACCACCTCTTGAGTAATTTTGGTAGGGTTTGTGAGTACGACACATTTACTGTTTCCTCCTGCCAGTCACAAAGATCTATGATATTTTATCATCAAGATGCTTAATAGAGCATTCCAAATGGTTTATAATATGGTTAATCAGTATTAAGATAACTATTGGGTCGGGGTGCCTGAGTGGCTAGTTGGTTAAATAGCCAAACCTTGATTTCAGCTCAGGTCATGATCTCAGCGTCCTGGGATTCAGCCCCATGTCAGGTTCTGTGCGCAGTGGGGAGTCTGCCTGAGGATTCGTTCTTTCTTCTTCCTCTGTCCCCCGCCCCCAAATAAATCTTTAAAAAAAAAAAAAGGAACTATTGTGGGCAACATTAGCACCAAATTTTAAGCGTTCTATATTTCAATGTGGAATTTTACAAGCCAATAGCATATACAATAATGTCTTTTAATAAGCCAACAAAGAAATATCATATTCCAAACCAACGATAGATTAATCATACTATTGTTTCTGGCAAAGGGCAATGAAAGGAATAAAGTCTAAATTTAGGTGAGGTGAACATTTTGTTAAACTAAATTCAACCTAGCAAATTAGAATATCTAATTAGCTTTATTAAGCAATTCATGAATAAGGCATCCTCCCATCTAGCAAAGAGCTGCTCCAAGGAGTTGTACAAAATGAAAGGTTTTTGTAAGAAGGAGGGTAGAGCAAGGAAGTCATTAGCAAAAGAAAAGAAAGGATTGTGTTTCAGGCCAGGACATCTTCTGTTAAGGGGAAAGGGACCCGCGGGGTTTGTTACCATGCCACCTCATTGGTGCTGATCAGGAAATTTCAAATTAAAGATCACACTCCTGGGATATGGTGAAACCTCACTGAGTCTTGGTTTGCTGTGGTTGAGGGCAAAGGACTCCATTTTGGACTACTTGTTTCTTTTTTTAACACTTGATAGGAGTTGCTACTGGGGAGAGACAGGTTAGTCAACTGAGAGCTGACGTCCAGCTGCTGGTGCAGCACAGAGAGTCCTGTGTTGCTAGAGCAGGTGGCTAGGGATTGATGGCCAGAGTGTTGATGGGCAAGAGGATGACCTTACCAAGGCCTCTGCATGGTTTTTGCCACCATCAGTAAAGGAATACCCTTTATCATGGCAAGAACTAATTGCCCCAATGTTTTCTGAGAGCTATTTTAGATCAGCGAAGTGTACCCTTGTGCAGATCAAGCTCACAAGCTCTCAGTGTTCACAGTCTAATGTACCCTTGCCATACTTATTTCATGTATTTTTACTGAGAAGCTCTCAGTGGGGCCCCTCAGCTGCTGAGCTACTAGTTCTTATCAGTGAGAACAGATGAGATGTTGACTTCCTGACACATTTTACTTTATTCTTATATCAAAACAACTGTACCTCTGAAAACACTTTTTGTCTGTCATAAACAAGTAGATTTGAAGTCGTATCACACCAATACACAGCAACAGAGGAATGTGACTGCCTTTCTAGGATGAGGCCAATTGGCTGGCTGGCCAGGGGATTGTTCACTAAACAACACCTGGGAGCCTTAATCAGTGGTAAACCCAGAACTTCGTTAGGCAACCAATCCAAATGAGAATTGGTTGCTGTCTCAAAAAGATTTATGAGCAGTGGGTTTCCTCTGCCCTGGAGACTATACGGATGATTAGACACGGGCCCCAGCTCCACAGGCCTGGAGGGCCTCAGCTTCCCAAGGCTGGCCAACAGGATGTGCCCTGAGCATGTGGTGCAGTTCACTTCAGGGTAGACAACTGGAATAGAGCACAGGTCTTGAGAGGCCAGGTCACTGAACAGGGCTTTTGGGGGTACAAGGCATCACCTAATTCCAAGCCATAACCTACATAAATGTGAAGAATCCCCCTGAAGGCAGAACTGATGAAAACTGGACTGCCTTGCCGGATGGGGCTGAGCAGACTGGACCAGGTATCCTCCAATAAAAGACACCTGGGGGAGAAGCCTGGGACCGTGTTAGGCAACCAGTCCAAATATGTACTGAGTGTAGCCATTTTAAAGATGCCGCCTCCGAAAGATTTTTCTGGGAGTGGGTTCTCTTTTGCTCTGAAAGCTATGTAAGGGGTTGGATACCGGCCCCAGCTCCACAGGGCTGGGGGCCTGGCTACCCATGGCTGGCTGACAGGGTATATACTGCACATGTCCCAGCCACACAGGCCAGGGAAGCCAGGGACCTGGAATGGGGCAAGTGTTGAGAGAGTCTAGGTGTCAAGAGCATCTGCCTAATTCCAAGTTCTAACCTAAACAAATGCCCGTATTCCTCCTGAAAGCATCACTGGAGGAATCCAGTCTGCCTTGCCAGAATGGGACCAGTTACCAAGGCTCCCAGTTATCTCTTGTTGGAGGATATTCCATCAGTCTGCCAGGCTATACCCGAGCAGGGTGGTCCAGTTTCCTGCAGCTCTGCTGTTGAGAGAATATGCATATTTGTGTAGGTCAGAGTTTGGAATTAGAAAGATACTTTATACCCCTAATAGCTCACTTCTGTGACTGGCATTGCCTGACACCTTTTTTTTTTAAAGATTTTATTTATTTATTTGACAGAGAGAGCACGCGAGAGAGGGAACACAAGCAGGGGGAGTGGGAGAAGGAGAAGCAGGCTTCCCGCGGAGCAGGGAGCCGGATGCGGGGCTCGATCCCAGGACCCTGGGATCATGACCTGAGCCGAAGGCAGACGCTTAACGACTGAGCCACCCAGGCGCCCCCTTGCCTGACACCTTAACAGATCCATGTAGTCTATGCATGCAGAGTACCTCCTACCTATTAGCTGGCATTGGGCAGCCTAGGACCTCTGGGCTGTGGAGCTGCAACCTTCCCAAACCACCTGCATATTCTCCAGCATAGAGAAAATCCACACCAAGAAAATCTTTCTGGGAAGGGAGCTTTAAACTGGACAGTCTTCATTTGATCTGCCTGGTGGGGTCACAGGTTTACCAGAGCAGGGTTCCAAGGCAGCCCACCCCAAAATGTTCAACAACTGCGTATTAATAATTTTGTTGAAGTTACTTAAGAAACAGCCAGTGTAGGGAGAACACTCTGATACTCCTTTTCTCCAGAAACCAATGAGTAAATCTCTCACATGAAGGACCCTCCTTGTACCAGGAGGTTTGGAGACATCCTTATCATAAGAGACAGGAAATTCAGGACCAAGGAAGCCTATGTGAATGACCCTTGTCACTTTTACTGATTTACTACCACAATTACTTACTAATCAAAGCTCCTGAACATAAGTTTTCTTTATTCTGTCACTTCCTCATAGATTTAGGTTTCTTTGACTAAAACATCTAAAAGCTGCATGCGGGGCGCCTGGGTGGCTCAGTCGGTTAAGCATCTGCCTTTGGCTCAGGTCATGATCCTAGGGTCCTGGGATCGAGCCTCACATTGGGCTCCCTGCTCAGCGGGAAGCCTGCTTCTCCCTCTGCCTCTCCCTCTGCTTGTGTTCCCTCTCTCGGTGTGTCTCTCTCTGTCAAATAAATAAATAAAATCTTTAAAAAACATGCTGCATGACTTGATCATTTCTTTGGGTTTCAATTTTAATATTGGGCCTCTGTGCACATGTAATAAACTTTGGGGTTTTTAATTCTATTAATATGTCTCATATCAATTTAATTCTTAGGCCACCTAGAAGAATCTCGAGGGGTAGGATGAAAGTTATCCTCCCCAACATTTGGCATAGTCAGTAGGATAAACTTCCCTCACTGGATACTATTTGCTTTGACGCTGTTGCCCCTAAGAAATCCTAGAACATCTGATGAACAGCCACCAGAAGGTAAGAATCCTTGGCAGAAGGTAGAAATCATTATCACATCAGTCTCCTGATCTCAGCCTGCATGGTCTAATGGAGTGAGATTGGTGAGTGTCTATCTTCTCTCTCTTTTTTTTTTTTTTTAAAGATTTTATTTGACAGAGAGAGAGAGACAGCGAGAGAGGGAACACAAGCAGGGGGAGTGGGAGAGTGAGAAGTAGGCTTCCTGCAGAGTAGGGAGCCCGATGTGGGGCTCGATCCCAGGACCCTGGGATCATGACCTGAGCTGAAGGCAGACGCTTAACGACTGAGCCACCCAGGTGCCCCTCTTCTCTCTCTTTCTAAATTTAGATCAGCAGGAGAAAATATTTGTGAAAGTAGACCCCCAACACAAAAGAATTAATGTCCCCTGGACAACAGCAGATCTTTCCAATCATAAAGCCCTTTTACAAAACTCCATCCTCCTCCTTCCCAAATTTAGAGAGGAATTAGAAAGATTAGTGGCCATTCACAACACCACCCCTACACACACACACACACACACACACAGGTGACCAAAATATCTCCTAGGTCTGCCTACAAATGATCAGCGGAAGATTGATGTTCAGGGACTAATAGAAACCAAGTTTGAATTGTGTACTCAGAAAGAAGGCTTTTGTTAAAATACTTTATACAGACCTTACAAAGTCTTAAGTCTCTTGATTCCCATTTTAGGTAAAATCTCCCTGATATGAAATAGCTAGTTTAATTTAAAAAGGTGACTCAGTCACTTAGTATTCAGGCTGTAATCCAGTTCCTGGGAGGGAATTAAAAACAGCCTTTGCCTTTACACATGAAGGACCAGAAATGCTGGTCTTTACTAACCCCAAACTTTGTCTATTTCTCTCAAAATGCTTGCAGATATTACAAAAGATCAGGATATTAGAACAAAATCGCCCAGTGCTTCAAAAAGATAATTACACTGAATCTCTTTAAAACAACAACTGGCATTCTTTCTCTATCCTTTAAAGTTATAAACCTTATGTCTTTGAAATGTAAACACAGCCCCCAGTCACCTGAGACTGAAGGGGGAAAAAAGGGAAGAGGACTTTCTAAAATGAAAACTGCTAAAATAGCCCTTGTGTACGAACTCTAACACAGCCTCCATAAGATTAATTCCAAGGACAAATACCAATCTTAAAAGTCTTTTCCACAAATAGTAAAAACACTTCAGCCATCTGAGCAAGTAAACTTTATGGCAACTGTTTATAAACTAGTGAGTTTTATATTGTGTATGTATGTGCATTATAAGTAAGGTGTTTTTCTACCTTTCAATGTTATTTCCAGAGTTCATTTGTAAAGAGCTCTATTTAATTGGCTTAAAAATTAAGTGCTTATAAAAATTTACTATTATGAAAATTGTCAAAATAGAAGCAGTCCAAACGAATTTCAGGTTCACATGATCTAGGAAAATATTCAATTGGAGAATTAATTTATCAGTTTTAAAATGAAAATTCTTACTTTGGGTTTACTGAAAGTCAAGTAAGTTCATATTTAGGTTACAGAATTTTTCAAGAAGAACAGAATAGCTTAGAAGAATGGCTGACTTTGGTATCTCATGAAGTGTTTGTGGGTAATCTAACCATAATTGTTAAAAACAAGTAAATTGGGGTGCCTGGGTGGCTCAGGGGGTTAAGTGTCTGCCTTCCACTCAGGTCATGATCTCAGGGTCCTGGGATCGAGCCCTGCATCGGGCTCCCTGCTCAGCGGAGAGCCTGCTTCTCCCTCTCCCTCTGCCTGCTGCTCTGCCTACTTGTGCTCTCTGTCAGATAAATAAAATCTTTAAAAAACATAAAATAAATTTAAAAGTTTTAGGTAAACTTTCTAAATAGCTTCCAAAATGTTTTGATAACAGAAAAATTTTAAGGTTTCAGGTTAAGTAATGAATTAATTACATTGAATATCTAGATCTTTAAATAATGAAACATTTATTACTGAACATGGGTTTATCTACTTTTGGCTTCCTTATTACAGAAAAACTAAAGATAAATTTGGTCTGTTAGTAAACATTTTTTGTGCTTTACTGAATTTTGTACTATGAAAAAGCATGTTTCTAGAAATTATGAAATGTATTCATAAATTTACCAATCTAAAGAATGTTGGTGCAACAATTCATAATTTCTTACCACTTAGACTCTAAACTTTATTATCTAGTGAAATCTAAGGGCTAAAAATTCTAATATATGTGGTTAAATCTACTAAAATTAAAGGAAATATCTCCATATGCAAGAAAAGTAGGATGTGTGTTGTTGGTATTAAAAAAAAAAAAGGTATAAGGAGTAGGAGCACCTGGCTGGCTCAGTCAGTAAAGCATGTGACCCTTGATCTAGGGGTCATAAGTTTGAGCCCCACATAGGGGGTAGAGTTTATTTCTATTCCTCATACCTTTTATTTTTTGTTAAGAAAAAAAAATGTAGGGGCGCCTGGGTGGCTCAGTCGTTAAGCATCTGCCTTCGGCTCAGGTCATGGTCCTAGGGTCCTGGGATCAAGCCCCACATCGGGCTCCCTGCTTGGTGGGAAGCCTGCTTCTCCCTCTCCCACTCCCCCTGCTTGTGTTCCTGCTCTCCCTATCTCTCTCTCTGTCAAATAAATAAAATCTTTAAAAAAAAAAAAATGTAATTTGTCCTAAAGTGAGGCTTATTATTTAAAGAGGAAAAACAAAAGTTGTAAAAGCCTTGTGAAACAGGAATTTTTAAAATGGGACTTTAATGTGTGCTTAATTGGGTAAGATTAAAATTTATTTAAAATGAGTTAATATCAAAAGTAAGCTGGTACAAAATTAAAATTTGGTTTTTCTCTGTTAAAAGGATAAACTTAAATTATTGGTCTGCTTTTAATAAAAAATTGTAAATGTTCTTTTTTTTTTTAAAAAAAGATTTTATTTATTTATTTGAGAGCGAGAGAGCACAAAGGGTATAGGGTCAAAGGGAGAAGCAGATTCCCTGCTGAGCAGGGAGCCCGATGCGGGACTCAATCCCAGGACTCCAGGATCATGACCCAAGAAGGCAGTCGCTTAACCAACTGAGCCACCGAGGCGCCCTAAATAATGTTTTTCTTTACCTTTAATGCAACCTACCTAGAAAAACAAAGATTCTGTGTGTTGTCTTTATCAGGTCTTTGTTGCTTTTTTTTTTTTCTATTTAATATTAAAAGAGCTAAGGCTTTTTACAGCTATTTAACTTTCTGTGTTTGCCTGTGAAGTCTTTAAGGCACTTTGGTTAATTTGATAGCTAAGTATGGTTACATAATGATCTGTGATCCTATTTAATCAAATATGCAAAGCTTTTGATATTTGACAAACTTCCCAAAATCAAATTTTAAAATGAAGTCTTGACCACAAACTAACTTTAAAATATTCCAGAGGATTCCTAGAACATTTGAAGGATTTGTTCTCTTTATAAAAGAGAGAATTTGTCTTATTTCTATGTTAAATAACATGGGAAGCAATGTCAAATAAGTGATGCTAAACTTTCTTAGATTATATTTAAATATGTTAAGATTAGTGTTCTAGAAATTGTATGGAACTCCTAGAAATCTGATATGTCCTGGTATGTTATCACTTGCAATTCTAGTTCTAATCTTGAAGTGCTGTGTGTCACAGAAATAACCAAACTACCTTGTTGGTTGCATTGTAATGAACTCTAATCAGATCCTTAACCACTGCAATTTTTAAGACTTTTGGCATTTACAGACAAAAGATTTACTCTGATGCTTTTCCAACAGTCCTTCATTTATGGAGATTCAGGGAAAAGACTCTGACAAGTACTCTAGAATACAGGTCTCTAATAACGTTAAGACCATACCATTGAACTGGGTAAGAATTTATAGAACTCTAACAGAGAAACTGAAGGCTTCATAAAACTACTAACAAAAGATCAACAAAAAATAACCACATGGTTCTGAATAAAAATTATAATTTTTATCACTTTTTGTTTGAAATAGTGCTTGTTATTTCATCTTTTGTTTTCAAGATACAGGAAAGCCCTTCCTCTTAAGCTAATATGACTCACAGCAATTTGATAAATTGTACCTTTGGAAGCAGAATTGAAACATCTATCTTTTTCCCCTACTTGATCTCTCCAGGATTTGGAATCTCTCTCAGTGAGTATCCTTATAGTTTCATAGAAATATTTGCCTGAGTTCAATAAGAATCTGTTCTCTTTGTGACAGGACATAATTGGAAACATTCGTTATATTACCAAGGCTTGACTAGAATGTCATATTTGAGAGAAACATGCAGAGACTGATATGACCAGACAGCTTTATGAACCTAAAGATGACATTATGGAACCAATAAATCCCCTTGGAAATATCAGCCCAATATCTTGCTTACAAGGATCTCAGCAGCCTTATCAGGTGAGTAAAGGTCACTTCCTGGCAGATGCAGAAACCTCAGGAGATTAGGGGATCTTGAAAAGAGAGAAAGTAATTCAACTCTATCGGTATTGCAAAGTCTGATGGCAAGTATTTGGCTTGGCTTCTTAGCTTCAAGGGGCTATTAAAAGCTCAGTCTAGAGATTCCTTATACCAAAGCAGATTTAAAAGAGCTTATATGACCAATTGCTACTCTTGCTGCATTTACGTAAATAATCAAGTTTTTTGAAACTATGCTTAATTTGCGAACAAATTACTTACTGTGATTATCATTGAGAGGAATGGGGTAATGGTAGAGAGAAAAAAAATGCTTCCTTTAAAACTAAAATATTTATTTTTGGATATTCTATTTCTACCTGTAAACTCAACTAGATCCTGAACTGTTCTGGTTTCATCCAAACTCTGGCTACAGTTCTCCAAACTAACATTTACAATTTCCCATCCTTTTGACTTGAAATCATTGAAACCTAAATCTGCCGTTTTTCCTGAAGCCTTCCAAACTGAGTATAAATGACTTGATGTAAACTTCAGGGAAATCATCACAACAGCACATGTATGGATGATCTTTGTGCAGGTTGCTATGTGGCCACTCGAAGGATCACCAAGAGACATTCAAACTGAAAACCAAGAAAATCTCTAAGCTTCCCTCTGCCTGTTTTCAGTTCATCTAAAGATACTTTGACTCTGACATCTAAAACTCTTCTCAACTTGGTACTCTCGGAACTCTGAAACTGGTTTATAATTTGCTCCAATCCTTAACCATTGTTTTTCTCTTCTTTCCACAGAAATGCCTCTTAATACCTGACTGAACTGTAAGCCTAACTTTGGGAACACACATGCATCACTACCTCCTGAAAGGGGTTTAATAGAACTGACCTATTCTCAACACTAAGAGACTGGTTCCACGAAACAGAACAATCAACCAGCTCAGATTTTAGTATGTGAAGTCTCTAGGGAAGTTTCTAGGGAACTCTAGGGGCCCAGGACAGGCCACCCCAAAATATGCCACTTTGTCCTGTTATTTTGAATTAAAGTTATTTAAGAAACAGCCAGTGTAGGAAGAACACTCTGACCCTCTTTATCTCCAGAGAGCAGAAAATAAATCTCCAATAGGAAAGATACCCTTCCTACATCAGGAGATAGAAAGACCTTATCACCTGAAATAGGTATTCAGAGCCAAGATTATATAAATAAGCAAGTCTTGCTACTTTTACTAATTTACTACTTTAGCCCAAATTGTTTATAATTTTGTACTAATTAAAGCTAATGAACTTAAGTTTTCTCTGTTTTGTTCATTCCTCACAGATTTATGTTTCTTTGCCTAAACCTTTAAAAGCTGCATGCTTTGGTCATTGGGGGCGGGGGGTGGGGGGGCGGGTCTCAGTTTCATTATTGGTCATCTGTGTGTACAAAATAACTTTTTTTTTCTTGTGTTAATCTATCTCATGTCAATTTAATTCTTAGACCAGCTTGAAGGGTAGAAGAAAATTCTTCCTCCCCACAAACCAACAATCAAGTCTCCCAGGTACTTCTAAATGCAAGGCACCCCAGCTGGCCCCACCCGGCAAGATAGTCCAGATTCCTCCAGCTTTGCCCTCAGAGGGAATATATGCATTAGTGTAAGCTGGATCTTGGATATAGGCAGATGCCATGGACACCCAAGAGCCTGCTCTTGACACCTGAACTCTCTGGATACTTTCCATGTTCCAGGTCCCTGGCTACACTGCCCTGCCTGGCATATGCAGGAGTAGTACATACCTATCAACACGGGCCACAAGGGCCCTCCGGGTCTGTGGAGCTCTGGCTGGTCCCCAATCTTCCCTATATCACCTCTGCGGCAGTGAGAGACCAACCCCCAAAATATTCCTGAGGTCTCAGCTTTAAACTGGTGATGGTCTATATTTTCACTTGTCTTCCGATGAGTTCTGGGGTTCCCCAGCAATCAAGGCACCCAGGTACCCCTTCTGGGAGGATACTCAGGCCGGTTTGCATAGGCAAACTGTGCAAGGCAGTCTAAGTTCTTTCAGCTCTGTCTTCAGGAAGAATATGCACATTGGTGTAGGTTAGGGCTTAGAATTGGGAAGATGCCCTGTACCCCCAGCAGCCCACTCCCATGACCCGGCTACTCCTGACAATTTTTCTGAAACAGGTCCCTAGCTGACTTGCCTATTTCTTCCCCATCAGCAGACTTCTATAATATGTGTTCTATTTTGAACACAGTTGTGAAGGGCAAGAGGAAATAGAAAATATGCCTTGGTAACTAACCCCACCAAAATTACTCAAGAGGCAGTTTAGGGGTAACATAGATTATATATTCAGAGGATTCCTAGAGACCTATTGAAAACAGGCTGGACAAAGCTTAAGGAGACTCCAGATGTTGGTCTGGATCACCCAACCCAATGAGTTATATCCTATATTAAAGAAGACATTATAGCACTCTTATTAGGAGCATTAAGTTACACAGATGCTTATAGGCGGGAGGGAGAAATCCAGACCCTTTTGCTCCTTGGGGCACCAACCCACACCCAGAGCTAACAATTATTTTAACCCTTTTGACCCTGTTTAACTAGAAGCTAGGCCTATGAAAACAGATAAAACTACAACAAATAATATAGAACCAGTCACTAAAGAGAAAGCTTATACCAGAGAATAAATAACAAAAACTAAAGTGGAATTCCAATATACTGATTGATAGTGACACAAAAAGTCAATGACTATTAGATTTATGGTCCAAAGGAGGACAAAACCTGGTCCTCACGGAGCAGAGATTGTGCACCTCAAACCCATTACTAGTGATGCTACTTTGAATCAACCCCTTGGAGCATCTGGAGAAAATAGTAATTTACAAAATCTTTGGTAGCAGCAACCTGGAGACTAAGATGGCCTATTCCAACTATATCATTCCTTACAACATCTCCATGGAAAACAGCAGGGGAAGCTACTAATATGATGAAAGTAAGACTATTAACTGATTTATGATAGGAACAGACACCCACACTGCTAGATGTGGAAGCAACAGAACAAATTAAAAAGTCTAAAAGCTGCACCACCACAGAACAGCATTATTTACGGTATTTGCAGGCACCAGAAACAAAGGAAAGCTGATTGATAAGAACAGCTGAGGAAGTAGGTCAAGATAAAGGCTAGAGGGGCGCCTGGCTGCCTCAGTTGGAAGAGTATATGTATCTCGATCTTGGGGTTGGGAGTTGGAGCCCCACTTTGCGTGGAGAGATTGCTAAAAAAAATAAAAGCAAAAGATAAAGGCTATAGCTTTAACATTTATGTAGACAAAACAGGCCTACACCTAATAAAAATAGACCAAATCAAAATAGACCATCTAGACCCAAATCTACAAGGCCTTTTTGGCCACCTACACTATTTAGACCACCACTCTTGAAAACAAATTATAAAAGTAGAAACTCAAATAGATGCCCCACAAACTACATAGGAGAGGCAGAGAAACAAACAATCACCTTGTACAGTAAATAGACCTACAGAAAATAAACCCACATATACCCACTAGTCCATTTGCTATAAATACTGTCCCTTTATAAAACCTAATCCCATTAATAGACAAACCACTGCTAGCCAAAGAAAGCAAATTCTATGAGCTCCCCATAGGGATTCAGCAGTCTCTCCTCTTGGCTCAAGCCAGAGACAATTGCTCATATGTTACACTGGCCATATCAATAGAAACCTCTTTTGCAAATAAAAATACTACATATACCACTATGTCATTAGATACAGGGTCCTAATAACAATGATACAAAGATATTCTACTAATTTAGGAAATTTAGACAACAAAAAGGGACCGACTGAAGGATGAGAAGGAAAATTAACCCCACACACATGGGTACATAGATTCCTAACAATGAGGACAGACTTTAAAACTAAATGCCTTATAAGTCCCAATTTAGAAAACATTCTTGGAATGGATATAATAGGACACACAATAAGGAAAACTTTCAGGAACTTGTAAAGGAACAAATTCTTGTGCCTACTATCTCACCATATAAATAGCTTAGTCTGGCCTATCAAAAAGCCAGACAGGTCATACAGATTTACAGATTTTAGGAATTTAAACAGAGAATCTCCCCAAGCTGAGGGAGCACTCCCAGAAATAGATGCTCTCATAAGCAATATCACCACTGGATCTGGAACTGATTGCATGGGGATAGACTTATCTGACATGTTCTTTGCTATTCCAGTTGCTAAGGAGAGCCAACCCATGACTGCATTCACATGGGAAGGCCAATATATTTACTAGGTTAGCAACAGGATACCTTAACAACTGTTCCATATGGGTGGATGTTTCTATGATTTGTCCTGCATAACTGATCATCTGGACTTATATATATGCAAGCAGGCTAAGAAATGTTTGTGACACTCATGCTATGTGAATAACCTTGGGAGCCTGGGTACTTAAAATATATTATCCGGCCTCCAGGTCAGAACTGGCCCTTCTGTTCTGGGTGCCAAAAGTTATAAATCTTGCCTCACATCCCCTCCTGCTCCAGGCTGGGCTGGCCCCCCGGAATGGAATCTGAGGCAGACACACATAGCCGAGGCTCCTAAAAATATAATAACATGATAACATAGAAATGCAGCTCGTACCATACTGCACGTAGGCAAACAAATGTTTAACTTCAAACCCTGTTATTTGGCCTATGAATATGGCCCTATGGGGATGGTCAGTTGGAAGGCTCACCTGAGGGGAGGACACTCTGTCCAGGCCTCTCAGGACTCCAGCCTGGCTGTTTCCACCGGGCTTTCCCAGCTGATGAGATTGGATGTTATAAGTACCTGATTTGATGTGACTTTGCCTTCTTTCATTTATTGCCTACTATTACCTTCATCTGTGTGCAGATTCCTTTCCTCTTTTTCTATTAGGTTTCTACAATAATAATAGTTAAGTTTTCCTTCCTTTTTGAAAATGAAACACGGCTGTTGTGGATCTTTTCACAGAAGAACAACCCAGTAATAGCCCACAACCTTCTAACATGGGAATTCCAGGCCTTTCGGGAAAACACAGCACACACAAACCAGCATTCCTTGTATTGATGACATGCTTATTTATGGTAACTTAGAACAACGGACTAGGGCTACAATAGAGTTCCTTATACTCAGAGGATGGACAACTGACCCAAGTAATGTCCAAGGACCCCACACTACAGGAAAATTTACAGGTACAATTTGGTCCTCTGAAGGCAGAAAAATAACAGACCCAGTCATAAACAAGATACACTGCACCCCAATTCGTACCACAAAAGCAGCTCAGAAAATGATAGGACTGTTTGGATATTGGAAACAGCATGTGCCACTAAATGGGGATAATATCAAAACACACTTGTAAAATAACAAGGAAGATAGGGAATTCAGATGGACAGAGACTCAAGAGACAGCCTTAACTTATTTCAAAAAGCTCTCAAACTTAACACATTGGCATTAGCTAGTGAGGACTCCTACTATAATCTACAGTGTCTATATTCACAAGGGTTTGCAACATGGTGTCTGTGAACTAAAACATTGCAAGACCTCAAATCTTACCAGATTGTATTTAGGACTAAGAAGTTCCCATAGTCCAAGACCAGATACCAACCAATTGAACCCTATGAGACCCTACAAATCATAGCACCACTAACAAAAACAAATGATACTGAAACTCCAATAGCCGATTCTGGAGTGGGTAAAGCAGACCTCTGACAAACAGAGGGGAACTGCTCCTGACCATAAAATCCTAACATGGGAATTGTGTATTTCCAAACAGGACTAATGAATGGAGTTTTGACCACCTGCATGAACTGAAGAAATCTCTACAATGCCAATAGTAGAGTTGCTGGAATTTCCAAGGGGTGAGCTTATCCAAGCATGAGCACTTGGATGATGGGAGGCACCCTGGTCCTTGGCACTCAACAATGCATGGTTTACAGATGGATCAGCCTCGTGATGTCATCTGAATTATTCTGGCAGGCTGTAACCTTAAGGACAGCGATGGTCTAATCCTGGCAGAATCAGGCTTTGGAAAATCAGCACAAAACACTGAACTAATTATAAAATTGATAATTGAACACTCAGGGAAAATTAGAATGAGACATATGTTTTATCAGACCCATAGGCAGTAGCTAATAGAGCTAAAAGTAGCTCTTGGGTCAAGAACACAGCAGGAAAATGACTGGAAAATGGGAAATAAGAACATATGCGGTAAGGACATGTGGCAGAAAATATCACTGGCTGACATCTCCCTATTCATCATACATGTCTCTACACATCAGGAAAACTCTGAAGTAGCCAAATTTAATAACCAGGTAGACAAACTCACCCAGAGAACTAACAAAGCAAAGAATCCTAAAATTTATCTTAAAACAGAAAAACAAAAGTGATTCATGGCTAAGGAGGTAACCAATTCAAAACATAACCATAAACAGGAACGACATTGGAATGTAAAATCCAAATACACAAATATGCCAAATGGTAGGGTCCTTGCATGGGCACGTTACCAAAGAGGTCATGCTGGCACACTTGGCATTAGAATATGGTTAGAGAAAAAAATATGTATATACACCTACTACATACCTCCCATTTCAAATTAAGAAATATGAGAATTGCTGAAAGTTTAAAGCTTGGGGGTCATTAATGAATACTCCAGATGAGGCTAAAGCGGACAGACCCTTCAAAATTATACAAACTGATTATACAGGACATTTGCCTATATCAAAGAATAAACTATATACATACACCATTGTAGGCATATGATCACAAACAGGAGCATCCTATCCTTGCAGGAAAATTATTTTTAAAAATCCACCATCAGGATAGAAATGTTGATGCTTTCTATGGTATTCCAACCATTATAAAATCAGATTATAGCACCCACTTCACGGGAAAGTGAATATAAGAATGAGCTAGGGAAGTTGGAACTTCAACTTACCCTACAATCCAATTGCCTCTGGATCAATTGAAAGGTAGAATGGCTTGCTCAAGCAAAAGCTTATAGAGTGCTTGCTAACAATCCAGATATGAAAGCTTGGACTACAACAATTTGGGGGTGGCAAGATCTCTAAACCATAGTTGTAGAAAGGATGGGAAAACTATTGAATGAATATTGCAGTTATCCACAGAGCTAAGAATTAGCTAAGAATTCCACAGAATCTAAATTAAAAGGAAAAGCATTAATTAAAAACATACTAATATATATAGTATGGGGGGGAAATAGCACTGGCCACAAGTAAAACCTACTGGGTGACCAAAGGAAAAACAATATCACATGAAATTAAGGAAAATCATGTGGTACCTCTATAACAATTTCAGGATGAAAGAACACCATCTTTTATTTTATCAACACTAGATGCCTAATATTTAGCCTAGCATGAGCAGGATGATTGTACTTGGAGGAATATTGACAATAATGGCCATAATCACTACAGATGTCCTTGAGTGGCAAGAACAACAAGGAAGAATGGAAAATTATAGGACACCTACCTTTGTTTTGTAGGCATGAATCCATTATGCATCTTTAACTAAGCTGGTCAGTGCAGCCTGCCGCCTGCTGGCGATACTATTCTGCCTATTGCTTACTGTTGGTTCCCGTACTCACTGCAGCTATGGATACCCTTCTGACAGCTCCAGCAAGAGTAGTTGTGCCACAGTTCCAAAGTGGAATATGACCTTCTGGTCCAGATACTCCATTGTCTGTGACATCCTCTACTTTCTTTACAGATCACCATCCTGGTCACCTTATTGCAGCTGAGAACTCACCAGCAGCACCAACATCATCCCCATCACCAAGCCCAACCTCTCTCCATCTCATCCTTTACTATCTACTTTACCATCTACTCTCTGGGAATCCTTCAATCAATGGAGAAACCAAATACTTAGGCAAGCTGATGAAGCAGTGGAAATCTCCACAAGAATCAATAAGGATCCTGAACAACACTCTCTACTAGACATTGACTTGGAGGATGAAGATTCACCTGAATTACTAACTGGCCTTTGTTGTTATGACCCAGTGTATATATCAAGACAACCAGGTACTGACTTTTCTACTTTTCCCTTACTGTTGAGTTCAGCATTGGATACATAACCCAGATTGAACTCCTGACTTACTCTGTGTGCTAGCATTTTGTAAGAGAGCAGCTGCTTAAATTGCAGAATGGGCAATTATATCTTTAAGTATAAATAAGCCAAAAAATTGAAATTTGCTACAGTCCCAGTTAACACAGTTTAATCCATAATCACCTATGAACAATAGATCCATGGATATCACATCCAGACTTTAAATGAACAGGGACACCTTATAAGGTGTATAGTAAAATTTATATAGGAAACAGCATATAACACACATCACTGTCCTTCATGGAATACATGAGGCTTCTATTTTATACCACATATTTCTAACCCTAGAATATGGGAACCTCTATTAGTAAAACTTGTCATGGTCTTATTGGAACCTACAATAATAGGCTGTGCCTTGAAATTTAATATGTAGGGTTTTCAAGCCAAAGACAGATCCCCAAATTGTGCTCAGTTTTATGTATCTTTGTTTATGCCCAATTTACAACCTAGGCCAAGAACAGATTCACTAAAAAAAAATTAAGAACCCCTTGCAGCTCCTTGTTGGACTGGTAGGAGGTTTAACTGGAGGCATACGCATCTTGTTTTAGGTCCCTGTCTCCCCTGACCTGCATGGCAGGCATCTGTGCAGTGCCCCTGTCAGCCAGCCTTGGGTTCCAGCGGGCATTCCAGGCCAATGGAGCTCCAGCTGACTCCAAGCGCTTGAGTGGCCTCAGGGTGAAGAGAGCCCTCCTCCAGAAAATTTTCGTGAGGTTGCAGCTTTAAACAGCCAATAGTCAGTCCCCACTTAGATGGGTTGCCTGATGTGGTCCCGGGCTTCTCTAGCAATCGGCTCCCAGTTACTTACATAGTTTTACATATGGAGGTATATGATGGGCCATAATATACACTATATTCTTGCTGTGGAACGATCCAGCATGTTTGAAGGCCACTGCTCTTATATCACGGTTGAGCAACGAAAGGGGCTGCGTCACCAGCTGACATGGGGAATGCAGAAACAAACCCCCTCTCTGCCCTGTACAGACACAGTGGCAAACTGTCTCACTCTTCGATAGGCTCACACTTTGCTGCCATGTCTTTTCAGATTTGCACCCAGGCAGCAATCTATTTAAAAGACTTTTCCCCCATTTCTTATCACTACTGGCAAGGCTTGGAACTCTGGTGAAGGCTTCCCAGATATTTATAGCTCTGCCATCAGTTTAAAAGTTGCCCTATTTTTCCAAATCTTGATTCGGTGACTCAATGTCAAGCAACCCTCTTCAATAGTAATGTGGGGATCCTGTTGCCCCTGCCTGTTCTATCATTCCTGGTCCAACAAAGCAAAGTGAGGATGAGCCTATAAACACACGTGAATCTCATACCATAATTTCCAAAAAGCATATGGTTTATTATAAATATATTATGTAAGAGCAGTTTACATTTTTTAATGTAATGCAAGCAATTATGCTATCCTCTAAGAGTAAATCTGTAATTACTCTGTAACAACTGCCTTGTATCATTTCTTTTCTAGATAAGCTCTGTAAGTTTTTGAAATTGAGAAAATGACATTTGAACTGATAAAGTTGAAACTGTCACCAAAAAACGTTTTTTTAATAAAACTACTAGAAATGATAAAAGTGAAAGAAAAATGATTGTCTATGAAAAATAGGTTTAAAGTAGAATGTGTGTTTTAGATAAGGAAAGGTATGAAGGACATGAGGTTTGTTGTTGCTTTTGGTGGTGGTGGTGGTGGTGAAGTTAAAAGAAAAAAAATAATTTTGTTCTAAAGTAAAATGATTGCTCCAGAATTTTTAATTTTAAATATATAAAGGTGTGTAGAAGGTTTATGGAAAAGAAATATTGAGGAAGGAATTCTATATGTAGCCAACCTAAAATTAGAATGGATTTATTTAAGTTAAAAAAAGAGTTTTAGGGGCTCCTGGGTGGCTCAGTTGCTTAAGCGGCTGCCTTCGGCTCAGGTCATGATCCCAGGGTCCTGGGATCGAGCCCCGCATCATTGCTTCTCCCTTTCCCTCTGCCTGCCACTCTGCCTACTTGTGCTATCTCTCTGTCAAATAAAGAAATTTTAAAAAATCTTTAAAAAAAAAAAGAGTTTTAATATCAAAAATACACTGGTGCATGGGTGCCTGCGTGGCTCAATCGTTAAGCATCTGCCTTCGGCTCAGGTCATAATCCCAAGGTCCTGGGATCAAGCCCCGCATCGGGCTCCCTGCTCAGTGGGAAGCCTGCTTCTCCCTCTCCCACTCCCCCTGCTTGTGTTCCATCTCTCACCGTGTCTCTCTCTCTCAAATAAATAAATAAAATCTAAAAAAAAAAAATATACACTGGTGCATAAAAGAGCCAAGTTTTCTTATAGGTCTCTTCTCAATAAGGTTTTTCTTTACCCTTAATGTAATCTGCATAGAAAACAAAGATTCTATATTGTGTCTTCATCAGGCCTTTGAGTACTCAAGAAAACCAAGTCTTCTGGATATTAAAAAAGCTGTTTTTCTTACAACTTTGTGACCCTCTGTATTTGCGTTTGAAATCCTTTATTGTCACTTTGGTCAAATAGGTAATTAAATACTGCTTCAAAATGATCTGTAATCTTATTTGGTCAATCATCCAACACCTTTTGATGTTTTTGACCAACTTCCCAAAATTAAATTATACATAAAGTCTAAAAGTAACTATGAGTATTTCCACAAGATCCTTAGAACTTCTCAAAAGGTTTGTTCCCTCTCCTTATAAAAAGGGAAATGTTACACTATACTAATTAGGCTTATTTGATATGTTAAATTACATGACAAGTAGTGTCAAAAAAGTGATGTTAAACTTTCTTTGATTATATTTGTATAGATACATGTTAAAATAAGTGTTCTACAAATTGTGTGCAACTCCTAAAAATCTGATGTTTTTCTATGTTATTATCTCAAAGTATGTCACAGAAATAACCAAATTCCCTTGCCAATTACATCATAATAAACTCTCATGAGATCTCTAACCATTGCTATCTTTAAATCTTTTGTCATTTACAGTTGTCTTAAGTACTTCATCCTCAAGGAGATTTATGAGATAGATTTGACAGGTTTTAATAAGTTCAAGATATTAACACTGAACTGGGTAAGAATTTCTAAAACTCTAATGGAAAACAAATTGTTTAATGTGTCGTTTTCCAGATTTAAAGGGCTTCTGTTTTATTTCTTCTATAAGCTATCTATAATTCACAGCAATTTGGTAAGGTATATCTTTAAATGAAAATTAAAACATTTAATTTTTTCTCCCTACCTGATCCCTCCAGAATTCTGAAACTCTTATTAAACTCATATTAAATATTTAATACTAAATATTAATTACTAAATATTAAACTCTTATTAAGTATTCTTATTATTATTTTTTTTTTTTTTTAAATGTTTTATTTATTTATTCATGAGAGTCAGAGAGAGAGAGAGAGAGGCAGAGGCAGAGGGAGAAGCAGGCTTCCCCGCGGAGCAGGGAGCCCGATGTGGGACTCGATCCCAGGACCCCGGGATCATGACCTGAGCCGAAGGCAGACACCCAACCATCTGAGCCACCCAGGTGCCCCTAAGTATTCTTATTATTTATGACAATGTATGCATTTACATAAGTTACATAATTCTCAGTAAGAATCTGTCCTCTTTGAAACAGGAACCCGATACCCCTAACCCCTGCTTTGACCCACAGTTGATAAAAGGAGATATACCTCAATATTATAAAGGTCTAATTACTCCTATTAAAATAATCATGCTTTTGTAGAGCAATCATTCCACAGCACACCCTGGAAGACAGAAACCTCAAACATCACCTTTATAAATTAATGACTTTATCTATTGGAAAAAACATCTCCGGAAAGAGTCTCTTCAATCCCATTGGAAAGACCTTAATCAGGTACTATTATACCAACTCTTGTGCCACCAAACTCCAAAGAATAGACTCTTGGATTCATGTGTCACATCTAAAGAAAGCACCAAACCCTGACTAGACCTGCACACCAACTGGTGACCTCAAAAGCAAAGATCTCCAGAAACTGAAGCAGACAGCTGAAGGAGAGAGCTTTCCCATGATGATCAGAACAGGCCTGTCTACCCTTTTCTCACTGCTGCTGCTTTTTGCCCCCTCTTTCATTTGAAAAGACAATGCTCTTATCTATATTTCTCAGTCTACTGCAAAAAGGGGGAAACCTCTCTGAGTATTAGATCTGTTGCCAGAAACTCTGATCCGTTCATAATGTTGGAGACCCCTTGGTCTTTCCTGTAAAACTAACTTCCCTTTAGTCCCAAATTCCACTGCCAGTTATACCTGCAAGCCTATGGATATTACCTGTCAGGTGAAGTTGTTACAACCAGGTGTTCCCATAGTTTGTTTCAAACTTTCCCCAGTCATAACCATACTAGCTCAACTAAACACCTCCCTATTTGTCAATTGTACAACCTCGCTCCCCCTGTTCTTTTCCTTACCCAAGTACCATCTCAGTTCCCCTGCACCCAAGGGAAATACCAACAGGTTTACACCTACTTGCAAGAACTTTAGAAAAGACTCCTCTGGGAAGGAGTAGCCTCTCACAGAATAGCACTCCAACTCCTCTGACTCATGGCTGGAAAGGATCAATCAACCCGACCTTACCTAGGGCCCTTACACTGCACCTGGTTTCATTTTTGTGTGCAGTAGACAGCATTTCCCATGGGCATATGAACATTTAGATAGCTGGTAAATGGGAGATCAATGCATACTGGGATATTTAAGTGTCCCTATCAACATCCATAACAAATCAGTGGCCTCCCACTGGTATATCCATTGAGCCTCCATGACGGTCTTAAACAAGAACTTCATGGCCCTCCAAGACCGCATTCCTATAACCCAGACTCTCCCAACACTTGCCCCATTCCAGGTCTCTGCTTGGCTTGACCTGCATATCTCAAGCAAGTGCAATATACACCCAATTTGCTGTCCTTGGGTAGCTGGGGCCCTCTAGGCATGTGGAACTTGGGTCTCTGCTTAGCTTGACCTGCATGACTCAAGCAAGTGCAATATACACCCAATTTGCTGGCCTTGGGGAGCTGGGGCCCTCTAGGAGTGTGGAACTTGGGGCTATTTATAATCACCTGCATAAATGTAAGGTTCAAAGCATCTTCAGAGAGTATGAGGGCAGGCAGGAGCGATCTGAGAGAATTTCCTGGTTGGCAGTTTGTCTCTAGTGATCTTATTGAGTGGCCCAGCATAACAGGCATGAAGATTGTCTATACATGAGCTATTGTGGGGATTTCCCTGAAGTTTACAGCAAGGCATTCATATTCAATTTGCAGGGGTTAGGGTGGGAGAGGGCAATTTTAGTTCTCAATGATTTGAAGTCAAAAACGTGTGAGAAAATTGGAAATTCTATTTGGAAAGTTGTAGCCAGATACTAAAGGAAACTAGAATTCAAGATCTGGTCCAGTTTACCGGTAGAAAACAAACCTCAAAGTCAATTAATAGAGTGATAATCTAATATCCATGAAAGTGTGTTACTGAGAAAATTTTTCTCTCTGAAGTCACCCTCATTTCAAAGTTGCTCAAATTAAGACTAATTTATTTGTAAATATAAGTTTAGTCTTAATAAACTTGGACTGATTATTTACATAAATGCAGCAAGAACAGTAATTGATCATATAGGCTCTTTTAAATCTGCTTTGCTAAAACTTTTCATAAGAAATCTCCAGATTGAACTTTTAACAGTCTTTTGAGGCTAAGAAGCTAAATATTTGCCATCAGACTTTCCCTGCAATACCTATACATTTGGGTTCCTTCCTCTCTTCTCAAGGTCTCCAAAATATCCTCAGGTTCTCACACCTGCCAGGAAGTGATTTTTACTTATCTGGTAAAGCTGCTGGGAACCCTGTAAGCAAGGCATCAGTCTGTTTTTCCAAAGGGCTTTATTGGCTCCATAAAGTCAACTGTGGTTCCTTAAAGCTGTCTGGTCATATCTGAGTCTATGTGTGTTTCTCCCGAAGATGATATTTCAGTCAAAGCCTTGGTAATATAACCAATGTTTCTAATTGTGTCCTGTTACGAGTAGAACAGATTCTTTTTGAACTTATGCAAGTACATATATTGCCATGAAAATATAAGAATACTGAAAAATGGAGATGCATTTTTGTTGATGGAAAAAAAAGTAATTTTGTCCTAAAGTAAAGCTGATTATTACTGAATGGGAAAGAAAAAAAGGACAAACTAAAATAGACATAGGAAGTTGTCCCTTTATAAAAAAGACCAAAATAATTTCCTGTGTTTATCAGGTCTTCGTATACTGAAGAAAACTGTATCTTCTCAATATTAAAAGAGCTAAGTTTTGCTAACAACAACCAAGTAATCTTTTGTATTTGCCTTTAAAATCTCTTACTGTCACTTTGATTAAGTAGATAGATAACTAATACTGTTTCACAGTGACATATGATCCTATGTGACCAAGACCTTTAAAATCCTTTTGGATGCTTTTGACAAACTTTACTAAATCAAATTCTAAATGAAGTTTTTTGACCTGGAAGAAACTTTGGGATTTTTTTTTCCAGAAGATTCTCTGGAACATTCGGAAGGATAGTTAAGCTTATTAGGCTTATTTGATATGTTAAATTACATGGGAATCATTGCCAAATAAGAATACTAAGCTTTCTCTACGTTGTATTTGTATAGATAGGTATATAAGTGTTATAAAAATTATGTGAAATTCTTTTGCCTTCTGCAATTGCTGTCATCAAAATTGAGGCTCACATTGAAAAAACAAAGCTTGAGAATCAGGAAAATGCCCCAGCTGCCTTTTATGCAAAGGCAACAGAATCCATAAAAATTGTGGTACATGTGGATAATGTCCATTCCACTTCTGCAAAAAAAATGGCCCCTTATGGCCAAACTTTGTCATTCTTTTTTTTTTTTAATATTTATTTATTTATTTTAGAGAGAAGGAGAGAGAGCATGAGCTGAGCAGGAGGGGCAGAAGGAGAGGGAGAGAGAAGCAGACTCCACGCTGAGTGTGGAGCCTAATGCAGGCTCGATCTTATGACCCTGATGTCACAACCTGAACCAAAACCAAGAGTCAATGCTTAACCAACTACTCCACCCAGGCACCCCTTGCCAAACTTTGCCATCCTAATATCCTTGTAACATAGCAACAATCTCTTCCTGAATCAGTGAAATTAAGATGGGTAAACAAGGGCTATAAATTAAACAAATAGTTGGGGCTATGAGAAACCCAAGACAGCCAACTGGTTCCTCCCATCTCCCTGACAAACTCCCATTTTCTGTTTCCGCATTCTTTCACCCACCTTAGTGCATTTAAGAAAAACTATTTTTGTCCCTAGAGACCTCAGATCTTGTCCCTCTGGATTTTTTGAACACCTGCAGCTGGACTTCATTCAACTGCCATGTACATGGAGTTTTCTGACTTGTCCAAAGTATTATTGGTTTTTAATCTTTTGTTTTTCCAGATTTAAGGAAATTTTTTCTCTTAAGCTGTCAACAACTAGGTAAGATATACTTGGATGAAAGGAAATATACTTTAATTTTGTAAAAAGCCCAGTTGCTCTCTATTAAAAATAATCATGCTTTAGTAGAGCAATCTTTTCAATCTTTTTCTTCTTACCTTGTTTTTCCCCCCTTTCACTTTGAGAGGTAATACTCTTCTCTACATTTCTCAGTCTGTTGCAAAAAGAGAAAACCTCTCTGAGTGTTAGATCTGTCACCAGAAACTCCAATTTATTCACAATGTCAGAGAACCCTTGGTCTTGTAACTAAATTCTCTGTAGTCCCAAATGCCACAGCTGAATATAAGCCTATGGATGTTACCTATCAGGTTAGATTATTATGACCAGGTGTTCTCATAACTTGTTTCAACCTTTCCCAGTCATAACCCTTTAGCTCAACTAAATACCTCCACCTTTGTCAACTGTGTGACTCTTGTTCCCACATTCTTTTTCTTACCTAAATACCATCTGTTCCCCTGCACCCAAGGGAAATAGAAATGGATTTATACCTCTTTACAAGGATTTTAGAAAAGACCCCTCTAGGAAGGCATAGCCTCTCAGGAAATGCCATGCCAACTCCTCTGACCCATCGCTTGAATGGGTCAACAGAAAATTCCAACTAATTAATCTATCAATAACCAGACCTTAGCTGGAGTCCTCTGTGCTCCACCTGCTTTCATTTTGTCTGCATTTTAACAAGTCTTGTTCCTGAGTACACAATTCAGCATTGGCTTCTATCAGTCCCTGAACATCAGCCCTTCTGCTGATCATTTTTAGGCAGACCTAGAAGATATTTTGGTCACCTGTTTTCTCTGTGAGGGGGTGTTGTGAATGGCCACTGATATAATTTCTCCCTAAATTTGGGAAGATCTTATGAAAATGGAGGTAAAGAGCTTGAAGACTGAAAAGACCTGCTGCTGTTCAGGGGATAAGAATTTCCTTTTGGTGGTGGTGGCTGGGGGACATCTAGGATGTATCTGCAAAGGATGTCACATAGGAATGCCTGAAACTGGCAGAGCCTGATTATAGAGCCCTGGAAAGTAGGAGCAAATCCAGCCTTACTACCAGTCTCAGGAGCTTGTGTGAAATTCATTTCCTAGCTTTCAGCACTTACATGAGTAATCTGTGTACTTTGAACCTAGAGATTAGGCCAGAGTGCTCTCTGTAAGTCATATAGGGAAAAGGGACTTAAAACACATAGATGGGGCCAAATTGTGAGAAGGGGGATTTAAATTGGATGTGGACATTAAATTTGGTCTTAAGTCTAATTTCTGTTCTTTCATCTTATCAAGGGAGTCCCTAAGGCTAGCTGTTATACTAATAAGATAATTGAGAGCTTTCTACCAAGAAATTTCTCTTCTTTCAAATATAACAAATTTAAAGGATCCATCATCTGGCCATTAAGAAGTAGGAGCTTATTATGTTGGCGGGGATGCGGAGAAAGGGGAACCCTCCTACACTGTTGGTGGGAATGCAAGCTGGTGCAACCACTCTGGAAAACAGTATGGAGGTTCCTCAAAAAGTTGAAGATAGAGCTACCATATTATCCAGCAATTGCACTACTGGGTAT